>NC_071991.2:106125333-106746500 GCF_028885655.2 Pongo abelii
ACAAGTCGGGGAATGCAGACATCCTCTAGAGGCTGGAAAAGGCAAGGGAAGTGATTCTGCCTGGAGCCTCCAGACAGAAGGAATGCAGCCCGCTAACACCTTGATTTTGGCGCATTGAAATGCATTTTTGGACTTTTAAATTTCAGAGCTGTATGAAAATAAATTTGTGTTGTTTAAAGCTATTAAATTTGTGGTAATTTATTACCACGGGTATTAGGAATTTAATCCGTGGTTATTTTATTTTAGAAATAATTCACTAATATAGCCATACTCAAAGGGAAGAGATTACACAAAGGCCTGAGTGCCAAGGTGTGGGGTGGCCATGATAAAGACTGCCTACCACATAATTTGAATGCTGCAAGCTTATAATTTATTAATTCTAGTAGTTGTTTTGTAAATTTATAATTTTCCACAAAAAATATTATGTAAATTATGCCTACATGATTTTGCCTTTAAGAAAACATGAAGTAAAAGGAAATATCTGGTCTTCGATATAGATAGTTATACCATGCTCTTTCAAATATTGCACTGGGAAGGGTGTCCAAAATATGTTGAATAGCAATGATGCCAGTGGATACTCTTGTCTTGTTCCTATTCTTACAAGGAAAGTATAGAACATTTTCCAATTTAGTATGATGTTAGGTATTCATTTTTGTTGTTATTTTAACTTAGATGCCCAATATCAGATTTAGGATTTTTTAGTTCTCTATTTATAGTTTGCTAAGAGTTTTTAGCATGAATGGGTGTTGAATTCTATAATTTTTTTGGCATTCATTGAAATGATCATATCGTTTTTTTCTTTGTTCTGTTAATATGTGCAATTATGTTGTTTAATTTTCAAATATTAAACTAATGTTGCATTTCTGGGGTAAATCAACTTAATCGTGATGTATTACTTTTATTATATGTACCTGAATTCAAGTGAAGTTATTTTGATGAAAATTCTAGCTTCTCTTTTTCAATGATTTTCTTTTTTGTAATGTGTTTGACCGGTTTTCATATCACGGTTATGTTGCCTTATAAAATTAGATGGGAAATGTTCCTTTCTTATTTTTTCCTCCAAGAGTATGTCTACAATTGGTATTATTTCTTCCTTAAATCTCTGATAGAATTCACTAGTGAAATTTCATAGACTTTGAATTGCTTCCTGGGAAGAATTTTAACTGAAAAATAAATTTCTTTAATCAAGATAGTGACATTTTTATTTTGTTTTATTCTTCCAGGGTCAGTTTTAATCAGTTATTTTTTTTTCCCAAGAAATCTAGCCATTGCAACTACACTATTGGCAGCAAGTTTATAATATTCCCATATTTTCCTTTTGATATCTATTAGATCTTTGTAGATAGCTCACTTTCTATTCCTAATATTTGTAATTGTGTGTTTGCTTTTTTTAATTGATCAGTCTTGCTAGAGGTTAATACATTTTACTTTTCTTCCAAATAACCAATTTTTGGTATTTTTTTCTATGGTAATTTGCCTGATATCTATTTCATGGAAATATTTCATATCTATTTGTATTTCACTTTTGTTTTTATCTTGATTATTTCTTTCTTCTACATTTTTTTGGGATTAATTCGTTCAGTTTTTTTCTAGCTTCTTAATGCAGAAGCTTAGTTCTATATATTACACCTTTCTTTTTTAATATAAGCATTTAAAGTTATGCAATTCCCTGTATTCACAACTTTCCCTGCACTACATACATTTAGATAGATTGTATTTTTATTATTTAGGTCAAAATATTTTCTAATTTTTGCTGTGGTTTGTTCTTTGATCCAAGTGTTATTTAGAAATGTTTGGTATGGACATTTTGAGATTTTCCTGGATATCTTATTGCTACTGAATCTAATTTAAGAGCATTATTTGATAATTAGAAAAACTTACTTTCTGGCTGAGCATATAGTCTGTGAATATTCCATATTCACTTAAAATTGACGTATATTGTTCAGTTGTTGCTATGTTCTATAATTTGCAGTTAGTCAAGTTGGTTCATGGTGTTGTTTAGATCTTTCATATTGTATTTTTACTGGCTTTCTCTCCAATTGTTCTATTTAGATGAGTCAGGGGAATCACCAAATATGAATGTATCATATTCCTTTAGATCTAATTTTGGCACTTTTGAATAAAATTTACAAAATTATTATATTGCAAAATAATGACTTTTTAAAAAGTTCTTTCGTTCTATAAGGAAGATCTCTCACTCTCTCACAGCCTCTCCCCGCCTCTCCCCCTTTGCTAAAACTATCTCTCTGGCCATATTTATTCTTTTAATTTTCTTAGTCAATGTGTTATATGCCACTATCAGTATTTTCTGATGTTTTATTTGCTCTAAATTTCAAGAGTGAAAGTCTTTTGAGGTAATCTCCTGCGTCTTTTCAATGTGCCCCCTTTGTATCTGAACACATCTTTGCTTTCTGATACAACAAACTGTATCAGGCTTACTTTTTACTTTCCCAGTGCCAAACCGATTATCTTTTAGTTGGAAGTGATATTTAAAAACCAAAATCTAGGAATTATATTATATATACTAATTGTTTAGATGATATTTCTTTTAAGCCTTTCAACTAAACAGTTTGGAAGTATATTTCTTAGCAATCATTAGTTCATACTGATACCTCTTACTGGAATTCAACAACACAGGGTTCACCTTCACACTTTCCCCTTCCATATTCCTGTTTTCCTTTTCTCAGTAAATACTAATATCCACACATCTAAAGCTTAAACAGAAGAAATAAATGAAATACTAACTATAGTCTGAATAACACTAAAGAGGGAAGGAAAGGAAGAAAAGAGAACTAAAAACATGGCATAAATAGAAGACAAACAGCAACATATTAGAAATAGTTCAACCACATCTATGTTTATTTTCAATTTAAATAAAGTAACACTGCAATTAGAAGTCAGAGGTTGTCAGAATGAGTAACAAAAGCATGCTCAAGCTTTCTGCTATCTAAAGTAGATGCACATTAAATATAAAGACAAAATAGATTGAAAGTAGTAGGATGACAAATTATATGCCAATGTTAAGAATAAACATAATAAACCTGATGCATGTATAGTCATGTCAGATGGAATAGACTTTCAAACAATGAATATTGTTAGGGATAAAAAATATTTCATTATGATAAAAGGATGATTTTATGAAGAGGACAGAATGCAAATGTACTTAATAACAGGACTTCAAGGCCGGGCGCGGTGGCTCACGCCTGTAATCCCAGCACTTTGGGAGGCCGAGGTGGGCGGATCATGAAGTCAGGATCAAGACCATCCTGGCTAACACGGTGAAACACTGTCTCTACTAAAAATACAAAAATTAGCCAGGCATGGTGGCGGGCGCCTGTAGTCCCAGCTACTCAGGAGGCTGAGGCAGGAGAATGGCGTGAACCCAGGAGGCGGAGCTTGCAGTGAGCTGAGATCACACCACTGCACTCCAGCATGGGCGACAGAGCGAGACTCTGTCTCAAAAAAACAAAAAACAAAAAACAAGACTTCAAAATACATGAAGCAAAAACTGGCAGAACCAACGGCAGAAATAGAATGATCATAATAATTGAAGATTTTTAACACTTCTCTCTCAGTAATTGATAAAACAAATAGGCAAAAAGATTAGTAAGTATATAAAAAATATGATCAATGATAACAGCCAACTTGACTTAATTAATATTTAGAGAAATTATAGCCAACAACTGAACAAGAAATGCTCACCAAACAGATCAATACTGTTTAAGAGCCATTTAATTTGCCATTAAATAGATCACAATATTTTTAAAAAGATTAAAATCATTCTGGGTATGTTGCCTTGCTATAATCTAATTAAATTATAAATCAGTACAAATAAGATACATATAACTCTAATAATATTGGAAAAAATGACACAATTCTAAACAATCAATGGACTAATGTCAATATTAAAAAAGAAAATAGAAAACACTGAGAACTGAGTAATAGCAAAAATGCAATCTATCACCCTTTTTTCTTATATTATTTATATTATATTTAAAAAAGAAAAATTTAAAATCAACAAACTAAGCAGACAAAATAAGAAAAATAAAAAATAATAACAAAAGAGAAAGTAAATAGGAAGTGAACAAATAATAGAAAAAAGTCAAAATTGCTTCTTTGAAAAGGTTAACATAATTGGTAAACTTTAATAAGACTAAAATAAAATACAAATTACCAATATTAGTAATGAAATAGGGATATCTACAGAGTGTACATACATTTAAAAGAGAAATATTATGAACAACTATAAATTTTACAGCTTGTGTGAAATGAACAAATCTTTAACAATCACACATACTAAAACTAATCAAGAAGTACAAAAATTTTAACCACCATATGTTAATTACAATAATTAATTTTGTACTTTAAAGTTTTCATACAAATAATTCTGGGTCTTTGGCATATTCTAACAAATATTTAATGAATGTAATACAAATATTCCAATATTTAATACAAGTGAAGCAATAACAGTATTGCACAAATTCTTTCAGAAAATAGAGGAGGATAGATATCTTCCTCAATTGTTTTATACATCTACATTGAGGATGTCAGTGATATCCAAACCTGGTACTGATGCCATTGCAAAAAAAGAAATGTGTAGAACAATATGCCTCATAAACACAGCCACAACATTTGTTAACTAAACATGGCAAGTAAATTTAGAAATATATAACAAAATACAGCAAAATTATACTATGACCCAGGTAGGTTTTAATTTAAGGGTTTAAGATTAGTTTGTTATTAACAAATCAATCTAATGGAATACTACTAAGTAACAAAATGGAGCAAACCATTGCTGTTTACAACAGCATGGATAAATCACAAATGCATTAGGCTAGATTAAAAAACCCAATATTAAAATGTTACATATAGTATAATTCCATTTATTTGACGTTTTAGAAAAGGTGATATATGAGAAGACAGAACAGATTAGTTATTGCCAGAAGTTAGGCTGGGAGGAGGTTCAGAATAAAATGCAATAAATGAGATAATTATTTTAGCTGTAGAATTTTTTCTGTATCTTCTCTCTAGTTCTGATAATGAGAATCCATACAGATGTAAAAATTCATAGAAATTTACAATAAAAAGTGACTTTTGCTCTATGTAAATTCAAAATGTTAAAATCCAAAGAGTCAATGTAATGTTCTTAAATAGAGTAAAGCAGAAAAGCAATCATCTTTTAGAAATTCAGACTATCCATTTGACAAAAAGACAACACTCCTTATGATAAAATATCCAAGCCCCTTCGGAGTAGAAGAAAACTTTCTCTCTCTGTTAAAGCATATCTGCGACAAACCTGCAGTTAATATCATACTGATGACATAGTGAATACCTTCCCTCCAGGATCGAGAATGAGCAAGTGAGTAAACACACTGTCACTACCTCTACTCATTATCACACTGGGCAGCAAGGCTAAAAGAAAACCCTCAAATCCAGAAAGGAGGTGTTATCGGAAAGCAAAGAATACTTTCAGCAATCTAAAAACCTGAAAGCTAGGCTGTGAAGCAGGGGAAGTAAGGAAAGCTCTGTTCTGAAAGCTAGCAACTTACAGGTGACCCTTAATGCAGATTTGAACTGTGTGGGTCTAATTACATGTAGGTTGTTTTCAACCAGATGTTGTTGGGGTGTGTATTATAGGATGTTCTGGAATGTGAAACCTGCGTATATGGAGTGCTGACTTTTCATATGTGTCAGTTCTGCAGGGTTGCCTGTAGGTTTGAGTGTGTACAAATATTGGTTTATGCAGAGGACCTGGAACCAATCTCTTGTGTGTACTGAGGGATCACTGTATTTGAGAAGTATGGGCAAATCCGGAATCCTTACAAACTTCACATCATAGGCCTTAATGCCAGGAATAGATTCATGTTACCCTCAAAATGGTTAAAACCAGAAGTAAACTCAATCAAACTAAATTTGCCATGTGCCAAAACTGTTTGACTATAGATTTGATTGACTCAGCCCACAGTCTGGTAACCTAGGAGAAGAAGGTGCTAATTCGTGAAGAGAGATATTAATGATATCACTGTCTCCTGTGTTATACAAAATCTCTATGATATAAATAATAATAATAATAAAGACATAAAGAAGCAAGAAAATGTGACCTATGGCCAAGACATAAAACACTCAATAGAACAGACCTAGAGATAGCCCATATGTTAGAATTCTAAGAAAGATACATTAAACAATTATGATAAAATGGTAAAGTTTGTAGTGAAAATGGTAGCCAAGTGAGAAAGAAATGGTGAATTTTAGCACAGACGTTAATGCTAGTAATATACAATTAAAATACTAGAAATGAAAAATATAAAAAATAAAGACTTTTCTCATGGACTTAATAACAGACTGAATATTGCAGAGAAAGAGATTAAAAAAATTGAAGACAATTCAATAGAAAGTATCAAAACTGAAATACAGAAGACAAAGTTAAATGAAAACAAAACAAAATATCTGAGACCTATGCAACAATATTGCGTGTTCAAACACAGGGTTTCTAAACCTTGGCACTATTGACATTTTGGGTCAGATACTTACTTGTTGTTGGGGATATTCTGTGTATTGTAAGATGGCTGGCAGCATCCCTAACCTCTATCCACTAGATGCTAGTAGCAATCTGCCTTCTAGTCTTGACAAGTAAATATGTGTCTAGACATTGTTAAATGTCTCTTGGGGGACAAAATTGCACCTGGTTGATATCCTCTGGTGTAAAATAAATGTCTCTTGGGGGACAAAATTGCACCTGGTTGGTATCCTCTGGTGTAAAATAAATCCCAAAAGGGATGAGGAGAGAAGAGAGAAAATAGATGGATCAAAGGAAATATTTGAAAAACTACTAGATGAGAACTTTCCAAAATTGATGAAAGACCTCAACCTGTATTGCCAAACAGGTAAGTAAAAATTTAAAAGCAGAATAAATAAATAAAAATCCCCACATTGGCATATTATAGTCAATGACACAGAGCAGATATAAGCCCATATAGAAAGATATATTATACACAAGGTAACATAAATGTAACTACTGCTCATGCAGCAGAAACAACAGAGACCAGAAAGAAATAGGACAAAATTTTTAAATTGCTGAAAGAAAAAAATCATACCAACCTAGAATTCTTTTCCTAGACAAATATCCTTCAATATGACGGTGAATAAAAATATTTAAGAGCGTCAAAACTTGCGAGAGCAGGCTTGCACTACAATGAATGCTAAAAGAAGATACTCAGGATGAAGGGAAAGGGTACCAGATAGAAGCATAAGATGAATTTGCAAGAAGGAATAAAAAACCACTCTAAATTATTAAGAGATGCAGCGTAATCCACACCAAATTCAAGTGGGCTCTTTTGAAAAAAATCGTTAAGCTATTTCTAAAATTTAGAAGAAAATACAATCTAGAACAACCACAACAATGTTGACAAAGAATAAACGTGGAGCACTTCACTACCTGATTTCAACATTTCCTACAAAGCTATAGTAGTCAAAAGACCGTGATATGGGTGCAATGGAGACACAAATACATCAGACAAACCAAATAGTCCAGAAATTGACCCCCACACAAATGAGCAATTGGTTTTTTAACGAGCCACCAAGGCCATTTGTTGGGAAACTTTAACAAATAAATGGTGCTGAAACAGCTGGTTGTATGTATGAAAAGATTAGATCTTAAAACCAATCTTACTCTGTCCACAAAAATTAATTTGAGATTAATCATAGACATGAAATAAAACCTAGAACAATAAAGTATTTAAAAGAAAAAAAACCATAGAGATTTTCAAGACTCTGGGGTAGGAAATGTTTTCTTGGTCAGAACATAAACTTACCATAAAAGAAAAACACTGATAAAATTGTCTTTTGTAAACATGATAATTTCTGATTAAAACAAAACTCTAATAGAAAGCTATAGTCTGGGAAAAATACATTTATAACACATATATTTAAGAAAGACTTTAAGACAGTATATGGAGACCTACTAATATCAACAATAAAAAGATTAACAACCCAATTTAAAAATTGACAATCTAAACAGCCATGTTATAAAAATACATAAGAGTAGTCAATAAGCAAATGAAAAGTCAAATTAAAACTGCATTGATATACTGTTCCACAAGAGTGGGTAAAATTGAAAAGACTGACAACACTAAATTTTTTCATCAATTTGGAGAAATAGAGCTCTCCTACATTGGTGGTAAGAGTGCAAAATGGCTCAATTAGTTTGGAAAATTGTTTGGCCATTTCTTATAACATTAAATATAATCTACCCAATGACCCTGCAGCTTTACTCCTTGGTATTGACCCAAGAGAAATGAAAACATGTCTACAAAAGAATTGCACAAGAAAGCTTATAGCAGCTTTATTTATAATAGCTCACTACTTGAAACAACTCAAAGTCCATTTATGAAAGAATGGATAAACTTACTGTGTTAAACAAAGTAACACTTGTCAGGAATAAATGAAAAAATAAATAGAGAACAACCCCTATATCTACTGATATAGGGAGCAACACTGATGAATTTCAACATGGATTAATCATGTGAAAGAAGTCAGGCACAAAATAGTATTTAAAATACCATTTATATAAAGTCCAAGACCAGCAAATCTTGAAATCAATTGTGTTAGAAATCAGAAAGTTTTTGGTTTTGAGGGAGTGTGGATTTAGTGAAAGAAGAAGAAGGAAAATTTCTGTAAAGATGAAAATACTCTATATTTTAAGTGAATTAGTTTACACAGGCAGATGCATAGGCCAAAAGTCATCAAAAAATATATAAGACTGGTGCATTTTTGCATATTAATTATACCTCAATATGGACAAACAACCCAATAAAACAAAAGGGCAGAAGACTTGGCAGTTCACAAAAAAAGACACAAGAATGACAAGAAAGCACATGAAAGATGCTTAATATCATTAGTCATCAGGTAAATGAAAATTAAAACCAGGAGTAGATACCACTTTATGTTCATTAGAATAGCAAAATTTAAACAGATTGATAAGAATGTGGAAGAAATGGAACTCTGGTACATTGCTGGTAGAAATGTAAAGTGCTAAAATCAGTTTAGAAAACTATTTGGTGGCTCTTTACAGTTAAACATAAACATCACATTTGACATAGAAATCGTACTCCTAGGTATTTACTTAGGGGAGGAAACATGTCCACACGAAAAATTCTTACCAAGAATGTTTATAACTGTTTTATTAGTAATATTCCCAAACTGAAGAAAAGTTCATCAGTGGAATACTATATTCCATTAATATAGCAATAAAAAATGAACGAACTATACACACAGCAACATGGATGCATCTCAAAATTATTTTGATCAAAAAAATCCAGAAGCAAAAAAGCACATACTGCCTGAACCTATTTATATGATTTCCTAGAAAGGCAAAACTGATTTGTGGTTGTAGACCTCAGAAGAGGTGGCCTGCAGAATGTAGAAATGGATTGGAAAGGGCCACAAACAAAATTTCTCTGGTGATGTGACAAGAATGTTTTATACTTGATGGAGGTATAGTCAATCATTAATAATTTTATCAAAACTCATCAAATTTTATACTTAAGATCTGTGTTTCACTGTCTATAAATTTTACCTCAATAATAAAAAGGAGATTGAACATAGGGAATTAGGAATTACCTAATTAGGGACTAGGAATTCAATCGATAGGCTTGATGAATGGACTTTAGGGTGAGCTTACAGGAATGGTCTCCCAAACATAACATAACTGCCCCACTAGGGTAGCTACTACTTCTGCCAAAATCAAAGACCACTATTAAATGTACAAGTTAAAGTTCAAGGACTATGAGGTGGCATAGTTATAGCCTAACCAACAGGTTGGGAAACCAACATCAGCAAGCCACTGATGGAGCAACTGCACTATCAACTCACGTGAAGCTGATGCCTGGAGACTGGAATGCATAGTCTGGCTGCGGTCCCTCCGCAGTGGACTCTTGACCATCATAAACTGGGGCTGAATACTGGCATATGACTGGAGAGAAAAACAAAATCCACATCTTTGTGCCCTTGTTTTCCATAGCCAAAAAGCAGCAAGAAGGTAGTCTGTGCCTCATTTTCACTTTCAAACTTGCAGAGATACAAATAATTGGTGAAACATATCTTGAAGGCAGAATTCTAGCTCTAAGAGAGTATGGGAAATATTATTTTCATTTTTCAGTGTCTCTAGAGGAGGAAGGCCCAAAAGAAGGATGTTGCAATGGAGACCAAGCATTCATCAACCATATCCAACAAAGGTTGAAGTACCATTATGATTTATATTTTGCAGACGCTGAGCCTTAGCAATGCTCAAATTAATTTCTTATTAGGGCTGGAAATTGAATGCTAAAATTTGTAACCACTAAGCTCTACTCCATAAGTCACACTCTGCTTTTCTTTGCATTATAATTACTCTACCCCAGTATTTTGTCTAGTCTGATCCAAGGTCTGTGATCCAGTGAATAATGACATTGGAAGTTTAGTTTGGAATATTGAGAAAGTGAATTTGAGAAAACTTTCATCACCTGAGGTTTACTTTTTAAAAAATATCCAAACGTTTTTAGCTACTCATTTTCAATTAAATGAAACATAATTATATGATTAGATTTAGATGAGCCAGTGAGAAATTCATCAATCTAATTGAAACTAAAAATAATTGGAAAGCCTATCTATGATGCCTCAAACTGTAGGAAATATTAACTTTATCAGTGACTCTGCACTGAAAATTATTCTGGGCCTGCAACTGCAAGGCTTACTATAGAGAATGGTGTTGCAGAATTTTGAGTCCATATGGCAAATTAATAAAGGTCATCATTCTGGGTCCTGCAAAGTTATATTTCACATTTTACTTTGCAAATTACTTCAAAATTTATTTTTCTGTCTTGGCATGAGATTAGTTTAGCCACCTAAAGGCTATCGACAGTGTCTTTTGACTGACAGTCTCTGCATTGGGAGTTAAGTTTGAATTTGCATTTCAAAGCATCAATTTGTAGGCAGCAGAAACCAGAGATTTTTCTAGAGCCCATTCTACCCTTTTAAAGAGATAGTTCCTGGACACCAAAATGTTTGAGCTGTGCTTGTGGTCACTGCCAACTTTCATAGATCTTCATTTCCTTCTGACCTATCAGAGACTGTTAGGTAATGAGAAGAAAATGGACAATGCTATGCTCCTACTGTCATGTACTATTCCTTCATTGTCACCTCTACTGGCTTCTAGGAGGAAGTACAAATCTTAAAGGAGTAGTTTGATTCCTTGTCACAGTTAAAAACTGATATAATCAAAGAATGAGCTTCTTGTTGGTGTCCAGTTTTGTTACTTTTTTTTTTTAATCCAAGAGAAATATTTTTTCTAGGATAAGATTTGGAATTACCCTCAAGCAGTTACTTAGCTCAGGAACTGCTTACTGAATACCTAAATCAGTAACAACAAAGGAATTTTGTTGAGAAGGAAATTAGTGCAAATAAAATATTCATGGCTAGTAAAATAGTATTAATAATTACATGGATGAAAAATAATGTTAAAATGGAATTTCACTAAGTGGCCTTGTGAAAGAAGAGTGAACACAGGAGGATATAATTGTTTATTAATTTGAAAAATAGGAGGAGGTGTGGACTTGTGTGAATATTGTTTCTTATATTTATTTCTGTCTATAAAGAATAATTTTTTAAACACTTGCATAAACAGGAATCAGAGGATAGAGAGAAATAACAGTGACACAGAAAATTATAAAAAAATTTTAGGTAGTATAAGATAAAAGAAAGTACCAGATAGAATGAATCACATAATATACTGCCAGTTGCTGGTGTAGCCAAATGTCCTCAGAAGTGAGTTGACCAAGCAGAATTGATCTCCTGTCTCCAGAATACTAACACCTTGCATAGCTCTATCACATGTGATAGGATGCCAAAGAGGCAAGAAGAAAATCAACTAAGGAAGGGCTCAGTGAAGTAGTTAAATAGAACTCAATAAATACATATGTGATATGAGCTATGGCAATGTTAGGAATTAGAAACATGAAAAATTAGAAAACAAGATTGTATGTATGTAATTAATTAATTTCTGTATAAGCCAAACTTTCCACTATGTTTTTGAGTTAAAGTAGGCTATAATGCATTAAACTGAAACTTGTGCAGGGTGCAAACCTGAGTTTCAGCATATTTTATCTCTCATAAAGACTCTTACTGATTAGTGGTAGCTACTTGAATGGCTCTATGAGGATGTATTGTGAAACTACACCCAAACATTTTAAGAGTGTCATAATCAATTACTTATGTCTGCAGTGATTATAGAAATGGAACATGGGAGCATGACTTCTCACCATGAACAAGACCTTTCAAAACAGGAATTTTATATAAACTAGGGCTCAAATCAGACCAGGACTGAAAATTTGTCACACTTCTAATGTTATGAAGTTGATGGGTTTGATGATAAATAGATGGCTAGTGTTTGTATATTCTAAGGACCAATTAGAATCTAAATCTGTGCCTAAGAGACAGCCTAAACTATGATTTGAAGAATAACCTCAAGTCACATTAAATCAGTTGATTTTTGGTTTGGAATCTTAAAGATTTGAGGAGCAAGCAGATTCAGCTAACAGAATCTTTCTGGCTGATGAAGGCTGAGATTGGCTGAACATTAGTGTTTCTTTTTGGATCTCTGGCTTATGAATTTATAAATGGCGTTTTAAAATCTTCTTCCTGAGCTTAGGAACAAAGGTCATAAGGACTCCATACGCTTAGGGCACATCATTGAGGGTGCTCACTTGGGTTCAGATAGTATAGCACATTCTGGCCAGGAAACTGGTTGGCAGTTCTTGCAGATATTTCTTTGATGGCTTGTTTGTTTGCTTTTAAACTAGGTATATTACTCAGGGTTCTCTAGAGGGACAGCACTAATAGGATAGATGTGTATATAAAGGGGAGTTTATTAAGAAGTATTGACTCACACGATCACAAGTTGAGGTCCTACAATAGGCCTTCTGCAAGCTGAGGTACAAGGAAGCCAGTCCAAGCACCAAAGCTGAAGAACTTGGAGTCCGATGTTCAAGGGCAGGAAGCATCCAGCACAGGAGAAAGATGTAGGCCAGAAGACTAAACCACTCTAATCTTTAAACGTTCTTCTGCCTGCTTTTATTCTGGCCATGTTGGCAGCTTATTAGGTTGTGCCCACCCAGATTGAGGGTGGGTCTGCCTTTCTCAGTCCACTGACTCAAATGTTAATCTCCTTTGGCAACACCCTCACAGACACACCCAGGATCAATACTTTGCATCCTTCAATCCAATCAAATTGACACTCAATGTTAACCATCACACAAGGCTTTTAGGAAAAGCAGGTATAGTAGTAGAATGCTTCAGAATATCAGACAAAATTGGATGCAATTTGTGAGATTGTAGGCCAAATTCAATGATTCAGTTGGAACATCTGACTTTGAGACTATCTGGATGTGCAAAACCAAAAGATACGTCAGAGAAAAGAAATGATTAATGCAACAGTGCTCTTAGCAATTTTAATTACAATGGAAAACTGTCTGCTGGAGCAGATAACTGGCAGAAATTCTAGCATGCAGGTATTTGTTTGCTATGGAAGAGTGGTAACTTTTGAAGTTGAAAGGCTAGGAATCCAAGTAGGGTACTTGCAAGTGAGACAGGGTCCCAGTTGTCAGTATACTCTAATCAATGAATTGGTGACATTGGGCTGATGAGTAATACCATGAGGCTCCTACTTCTCTTACCTGGACCCAGTTTTATAAGGCAAGTTAAAACCTATGGAAGGTTGCTATGACCAGGCTCAAAATCAAGGGCTGGAAAGATGTAAGGAGGAGAATGTGACATGAATGTCAAATTCTATTCAATTTTTAAAGTTTTCTGTAGATGTAACTTTTATAATCTCTTTGCAAGTCTATTCTATTGATTCAGGAAGTTAAAAATAATTTTTATAGTTATATAATTGACTGCTCTTTTAGAAATAAAATTGTTCTTATTATATACCTATGAGTGTGGGGAAACAGTGTACTCCTGAGAGATCAAGAGCAAACCAAACCCATAATTAATCAGAAGCAAGAAGTAGCCTTGAAGTATCTTCATGAATCCTGAGGAATTTAGGAGTGGAGTTTGAAAAACCATTAAGCTTGTAAAGCTCTATCATATATATACAATTTTCATTGTCATCTAACGTTTTATAACGTATGACATAAATATACAACCTAAGTGTTCTGAAACTACATACATCTGTGTAATCAGTCACTGGAACATTGGTAGCATCCTGGAAAGCCTCTTTTGTGCTCCTTCTAGTCACTAATCCCCCAACTAGGATAGCTGCTATTCTGACTTTTAACCCCAGTGGTTGATTTTTGTACTTGATATAAATGGAATTCTATGGCAGGTGCTTTTTTTTTTTTTTTTTTTTTTTTTGGTCTGCCTTCCTTCATTTTACTTGTGAGGTTTACTCATGTTATTATGACTAGTTACAGATTGTTTATTCTCATTCCTGTATAATATTCCTCTGTGTGACGTATGTCATGGTTTCTTTAGTCTACTGTGTTTGGGCATTTAGCTATCTTGCAGTATTGATCTATTAGACATAGTACATCTATAAAGATTTCAGTAGATATCTTTTGGTAAATATATACAGGTATTTCTTTTGGTCATAAGCCAAGGAGTGGAAATTCTGGGTCATAAAGTCTAAATATATTCAGCTTCAGGAGACACCAGCAAATGGTTTTTCAAAAAGGTTATGCAATTTACACTTCCTCTAGCATGTCTGAGAATTCCAGAGTCTCACCAACACCTGGTATTATCTGTGTTTCCCAGTTTAGTCTTTCTGGTAGATATCATATTGTGGTTTAAATTTGATGTCCCTAAAAACTAATGAAATTAAACACCTTTTCATGCCTTTTTTGATTATAATTTTAAGTTATTTTTAGTGTTTACTTATGTAAGTTTACCAACTTCTTAGTCAATATCCATGAATTTATCAGATTGATTACTAAATATTATAGTGTGATATTTTATAGCAAAACTGATTCTTAACTATTGGATATTTGGATTATTTCTAATATTTTTCTTTCTAAATTATATGAGGCTGTTTTGCTTAGATGATTTCCATAGAGATATGATCCTAATAATGGATGGAATTACTCAGTTAAAGCCTATGCTATAAACATCTTTATTTAATGGAAAAGAAAACTGAAGCCTTGAAAGGTTAAATAATTCTATCCAGTCACATGGTATGTTTGATTACAAGGTTGATCTAATTAGGGCACCAGACTAGAATAAACAAATGTCATTAGAATCCACCATCGCAACTACCATCACTTAGTAAAATGTGTGGACTTTCTAAGAGAGATGATGAGTTTAAAACAATCAAATCTCCTTTATGAAAGGAATAGTTTATTAACCTTAATCTATCCTGCCATTTGTAAATCAAATAAAGATATATCATTAACTGATCATAAAAGGCCTTAGCTAAAATTAATTACTGTACTTCACGTGTCTTCTACTCTAGACTCTGTACTTTCACTAGTCTAATTCTCTAATTTCAGTGTTCACTCTTCTGTCTTCTCAAAATGACATAGTAAAATAAAGTGCATGCTTCGAATTCCTCTAATTTGTTTGCAACAAAAATATAGCAGTAATAGATCAAACATTAAAAATGGAAATAAAAAGATATATCAATGCTCAAAAACAGTTATTTCTCTAGATTAGAAACTGAAGGGAAACACGAAGCATGAAACACAGCAGAGGTCTGAATCTGGAAATTGGAAAAGTTTATCTTCTATGGGGTGACAGTGTTCAGGTGTATAAACTATGGGGTGACGGTGCTCAAGTGTATAAACTATGGGGTGACGGTGCTCAGGTGTATAAACTATGGGGTGACGGTGCTCAGGTGTATAAACTATGGGGTGACGGTGCTCAGGTGTATAAACTATGGGGTGACGGTGCTCAGGTGTATAAACTATGGGGTGACGGTGCTCAGGTGTATAAACTATGGGGTGACGGTGCTCAGGTGTATAAACTATGGGGTGACGGTGTTCAAGTGTATTTGAAGCCAGGAAGGGGGTGGAGCTAGGAACATGGCATAAAACCAGGTTCTTAAAACATTCGGAAGGAAAGTTGTGATTGTTAATTGCCTGCAATATGGCTTCTATGTACTTCAATACTTACAGAAATAGGAAAAAAGGTAATAAGACTTATGGTCATTATTATTAGTACTTACCTGTCCAACGGGAAGATAAATATCCCCGAGCTTACCAAGGGATAGGAGCTTCAAGGTGCTGGTGTTAGACCTACTTCTGCGTGGGACAGACATTATGGGTCAGGGTAGTACCAAAACAAGAATGGTATGTAGAAGAGAAAAAAAACTGCAACAGCAATAACAAAAGCAACAACAACAATAAAATTGCTTAAGATGAGCCTACAAACCAATCTTCCAAATCTTATAAGTCAAGCCAAGGAAGACTGCTGCTGAAATAGCTAATGAGGAAATAATTCATTCATACAAAATAAAAATAAAGAACAATCTAAAAATTACTTAGAAACATTTCATTGTTAAATTCAGAGTTTTAATAATAGAAATTAAATTTATAAAAATAAATAACCAAAAGCAAAAAGGAAGAAAAAATATATATGAAAAATAAATTAATAAGTTGTAGAAATGAAAAATATATTGAAATAAAAACTCAATATTCTAGCTAAACTTTAATCTGTACAGAGTTGAGGGAATCCAAAGAATCAAAAAATGATTGTGAGGTACCTTCAATCTAACATAGCGAGATACTGAGATAAAGTCAAAATATAAAGGAGAAGTTAAGGACCAGAGAAGATATTACAGAATAACAGTACCAGAATGCAACAGACACATATAATCAAGGAACAGGACTAAAGGAAATAAAATATCAATACTTCAAAAAATAATGGCTGCAATTTTTTTTAAAAAAAGCCTGTAAATATTGAAATGCATGTTCATGCATCAGAATAGATAATAAATCCACACCAAAACATTATCCTGAAACTAGCAGATATCAAGAAAAGTGAAATTTTATGTGTGAGTAGGAAGGAAAGACAAATTTTACACAGTGATTAGAATTACAGTAGACTTTTTTCATCAGCAATGCCAAGTACTAGAAGACAAGGAAATATTATCTTATATAAAATGCCAAACAAATTTAACACCAAAATTAAGGTATTGCCATGGATACAAAAAAGAACTGTTTTCCCTCCTGTAAACAGCTTTTGTGAAAGAATTATTAAAGGATGTATTTCAAAAGGTGGGTTATACAGAAATTCATAAAAACATGACCACAGTTTAGCTCAGATGTCTTTAAATGTTTTCTGTAAAGAGCCAGTTAGAAAATATTTTAGGTTTTGCTGGCTGGGCGCGGTGGCTCACGCCTGTAATCCCAGCACTTTGGGAGGCTGAGGTGGGCAGATCACGAGGTCAGGAGATCGAGACCATCCTGGCTAACACGGTGGTGTTGTATCTACTAAAAATACAAAAAAATTAGCCAGCCATGGTGGCAGGTGCCTGTAGTCCCAGCTACTTGGGAGGCTGAGGCGGGAGATTAGTGTGAACCTGGGAGGCAGAGCTTGCAGTGAGCCAAGATCGCACCACTGTGCTCCAGCTTGGGCAACAGAGCAAGACTCCGTCCAAAAAAAAAAATACGTTTTCCAATTCATCATTTCTGTGGCAAAGGATAAGACATAGAGGATGGTGTGGTGGTTATGTCCCAATAAAACTGCTTTTTTACATAAACAGGAGACAGACCAGATATGACCTACAGCTATTGACCACTGTTCTAGATCACAAAGAGAGACTCAAAAATTTCAACAATGTAATTACCTCTCTCTGTCTCCTATGTGGTCTGGTGGTACCCAGCATCAGAATTAATATAGAAATGGCACAGAATTTTCAATCTCTGTATTTGCAATATCCACACAGTCATGTGATGCATAATGGCATTTTAGTCAACAATGGTTCACATATATAACGATAATCCCATCAAATAATAACACCATATTTTTGCTGTAACTTCTCTATGTTTAGATACACAAATACTTACCATTGTTTTACAACTGCCTGCATTATCCAGTAAAGCCACATGCTAAGGTTTGTAGCTTAGTAGCGATAGGTTATACCATGTCGTGGAGGTGTATAGTAGGCTATACCATCTAGGTTCGTGTATGTACACTCTATGATGGTCATACAACAATAAAATCACCTAATGAATTTCTCAAAATGTGTGCCCGAAGCTAAGTGCTTCATGACTGTATTACAAACTTATACCTCTATGAGAATTTGGCAACAATATGCATATCTTGATCATCATTTGTATTTTACCTGTCCAATTTTGTATAATTCTCTTCTCATCAGAAGAAGGGTTTATGTATGGAGAGGCCATCATTGTTCCCTGAAACACTGGGGTCAGATAGGTCTCTGTAGATTTTTATGCTTTTGGATAAAACAAAATTGTCTTCTAAACTGAAAGCCATATGGAAAACTTCACATGATTACTCAGATGCCTTTTGCTGTTTCAATTTCTCATTACAAAGAGCCTTACCACAGAGAAACAACTTTCTCTCAGAGCTGGATTTAGCAGAGTGTGTTTGTTGATTTAATTTATTCACACCCAACACAAAAGGGTTGCTTTCATATTACTGGTTGTTGGCAGAGTTGGCAATTTTTTAAGTTAATTGGCTCTTGGCACTAAAGATCATACTTTTAGAAACACTTTTATCAGAAGAAATATGAAGCAAAAGCTGAGCCTAAGTTCCTAAATCATTCTCGGGTTTTATTGTGGTTCTCTCATTCATGCAATTTGAGATAGAAACTCTGGACCCAGGCAAGCCAGACACGCCTGCTACTGTTAACAAAAAAGATGTACTATGGAAAGTTCTTATCTGCCTATGCCTAGAAATGTGCTTTTTTTCTGGCTGTGCATGATTCTAAATACTTGTTGAAAAATGCATGTTTCTTTTAATTTTTTACTGACTTCTTTTTCAATAATATTAAATAGGTAATGTTAAATGTAGGTTTTGTATAGGAGGTCGAAATACAAAATTTGTACAATAACAATTATGTAATGTTAAATGTTAAATTTGTGTAGTGTAGGTTTTGTATAGGAGGTCAAAATATAAAATTTGTACAATAAAATTATAGTTAGTGGATTTCAAGTGGTTATGAATTTATAAATCTCAGTCATTTGTATAATAAAATTTTACTTATTTCCTTCATTGTTCCAAAAATAATTCAAGAAGCCTCAGGTGTAAAATACGAAATGCAAGATGAGAATTAAAGTAAGTGAAGCAAACAGGTGAAAAAGAAAATTAAAGAGGGGAAATAATGTCAGAATTAAAATTTATTATAAAGTTTGTAATATTAGATACTTCATGCTTACTAAAGTGTGCCATAAATTTGGCTCTTAGCTTCCAGGTAGCCAAAGCAAAGAGAGAAAATATGATGGTTAAGGAGGAGCTATTTTTTCCTTGGTAGCAAACCAGGGGTCTTCATAAAGGAAACATTGTGGTGTACTGAACATATGCTTGCAATAAACATTTCAGACAAAGCTTGCAGCTAACACACTATACAACAAAGTCTAGTTTTGTAAAAGTAGTTCAGTTGTGCTATCAGGGGCTAAGATGGCACAGGTCAAGTATAACAACTGCCTTGTATTCTGGGTTGACAACAAGGAAACTACAAGGATAATTTTAGAATATCTATGGGGAGAGATAAAGTGAACATCCTTTAGTTAATACTCCACTAAAATCCTATAATTGAGATTTGAAATGAGTGGTATAACATAAAATTCAATGCCGTATTCTTTAGTAAATATCAAAAGTACAGAATTTTGAAGTGCCTTTTTTCTTAACTTTTATTTTAACTTCAGGGGTCCAAGTGCCGATTTGTTACGTAGATAAACTTGTGTCTTGGAGATTTGTAGTGCAAATTATTTCATTACCCAGGTATTAAGCCTAGTACCCATTAGTTATTTTTCCTGATCCCCTCCCTCCTTCCACTCTTGTGCTAGGTTGTTATACATTAACATTCTTTTTTAGGGCAAATAAAGCATTTAAACTGATTTGTCTATAGCTGACCAGTTTAATTTCACTGAATCAGGCTGACAAGGATATAAAGCTTATGTCTTTGTTTATGATTAGAGGTAGCATTTTGGGGAAATTGAGATGACTTAAGTTTTCTTATGGGTTTATGGGATTTGGCTTTGGAATATATCTGAACTGTGGGCTTTATTTTTCTTGAACAATAAGAATCTACATTTTGCAGTGTTCTTTGGTCACATTTTGCAAAGCATTGCTGTAGACATGGTGAATCTCTCCTCTGGGGCTGAGATTACTGCCATGTTAGTAAAAATTGTCAGTGGGCTATTATTAACAAATTTTGTTTCTTTTAATTTTCCCCCTTTGGAGGTGGAAGATTATGTCTCTTTTAGGATTTTTATAAGATTGCTTTCATTCATTTAAATCTAGATGTTCAGGGAAAGATAAAGGAGACCCCCTGGGGGTAAGATAAAAAATCTCTCCTAGTTAAGAATTTTCAGTGAATGCTGTACGATGAAATTGCCAGGCAGCAACTTTGTATTTATACTGTATTAATATAGTTCATCGACTTTTAGTAGTATTATTATTCTTGAAAACTTTTTATTGTTCACAGTACACCTGAGGGAGACCATATTATTTATGGTTGTGTAGCTATAAACAGACATGAGCTACATTACTAAGTATCCAAAAAAATGGGGCATAACCAGGCAGAGGAGGCAGTTTTGCTTCCAGCATTCCACGGATGTGCTGGTGAAGAATGGATCACCCGGCTACCTGCTTGAGTGGTTCAAGCAGGTGAATAATTTGCATATTTTAGCTCATCTGCAATCCAGTTATTTGCCTTCTTAAAAAGAGAGCTGCCAAAAACATTGTGTCATGCTTAAATTACCACTAACAGCAGTAACAAAGAATGAACTCTTCTTTCTCTGTCTTAAACTCTGGATTAATTTACCTAATCATTTCCAACATTACATTTTCAGAGTCAAACACTGAAGAATGCAAATTTTTGACTAGAATATCAAAACTGACATGCGTTCTTTCTACCATTTTTCCCAGACAGTGTGTTGGGTTGTGGGGATGAAGGGATGAATAAAGCTGGTAGCCCCAAGGCATTTATATCTAACACTCACTTCATCAATGGGTTCTGCACTGGTTTACATTACTCTCTGTCCACTCAGATAATTTCTCCTTGTGAGACAGGTCACCAGATGAAGAAATTGCTTCACTAGTTTATTTTCTATTACCAGGGCTTTTAAAATCTTATGTTTGGGCAACAAATGTTGCTATATTTCTAATATCAGTGAGTAGAGGTAGTGAATGAAATCAATTTTTTCAGAAAAATATCAGAAGGACAAAAGGAAAAATGTAGAGTAGGCAATGAAGTGGCTATGATTTTCTTTTCACCCAAAGATAACTCAATCCACAGAGGTTTTGTGTTGCTTATGTTAATGTTGTAGATTTTCTTTCCAAGTGAGTGAGTGAGTGAGTGAATGAGATGTTGGCAGTTATGTGCAGATGATACAAAATTCTGGGACCCTTGAATGAGAGCAGTTTTTGTCAGTTAGTGTGCAGCAGTCTTGCCTTCTTGTAAGAGTGGCCTCAAATGAAAGCCCCTGCAAAATGGCTTTGGATGCAAACTTGGTTCCAACTTCTGTAGAAAAGCCAAGTGTAAGAAACACTGACCAATCAAGAAGATGGTTGATGAGTTAAAAATGGATGATGACAGGAGTTTGACACTGCAGTGGGCTATGACTGTGTCACTGCACACCAGCCTGGGTGACAGAGTGAGACCCCGTCTCTAAAAATAAGAAGGGGTACTCTATTCCAGCTGGATGACAGAAAGTAAAGTTAGGCCAAGTAATAACTGATAAAAAATAATTTTAACATGGAACATTAGTGAGAAAATTAGATATGTATCCCTGGAGTACTTAAATATTTATCTAATTGATAGATCATCTACTTTAGTATTTTCAGTGAATTTGTAGCGTATACTTGTGTTCATTTTGTTAAATTATTTTATTAAAAGCCAACCAAAAAGAACTAAGGTTTAGAAATATGTTAAACACACACACACTTGCCTGTGTTAATTTTATCTATGGAGTGTTTGGTTATTAGAACAAAGGACCACAGGAGGAGATCGCTGCTTTACCTACAGTACCTTTCTTAAGAAAGAAACAACTTTATGCAGATTGGTTGTCAGATTGAATTAAAGAAATTTTTGCCAAACTTGGCTTCTTCAGCTGATACTCTTCACGTAGGCATACAACATGGGCTTCCCAGACTGATTTCTTTGCTTATTCTCCCTTGCTTTTCTTGAAGAAGACATTTCTTTTCCACACAGCCTTTGCCTCTACTCAGTATTCACTTCAAATCCTTCCTCAGAGCCTATGTCCTTCAGGGAGGCTTCCCTGAATCCCTCTTTTTGACCCTGATCATACTGTTCCTTCAACCTTGGCACCAACGTATTACAATAATTCAGTGGCTTTTTGCTGTGTCAAGGATTACACAGAAAACTCACCCAAAAGGGCAGACAAATGCGGTCTCTTCCTCTGCAGTCTGATGGCTCTTCTCACAGCGGAAAGAAAGGAAGTGTGAGCTGAGGACTGAACTAGGGAATGCAGTGCTTGGCTTCTAGTCCACATTAGGCACGTGGTCAGCCACAGAACTTGGGCTAGTTAGGCATTTCTCCAGTTCTTTAAGGAATAGTGCCTGCTCACCAGCAGACAAAACTAATGTGACAGTTCAGAGGTAAAGGGTAAGAATGTGTTTTGTAGACTATAAAGTGCTCTATAAGTGCAAGAACTTTGTGTTGCTTTCATTCTCCCTTGTCTGCAGCTCTGGCCTCCTAAGCCTACGACTTGTGCAGTCACAGGGGACTTGCTCTCAGAAGGTGTCACACCTAGTTCAATGTCTGCTATCACCATCTTGAAATTCTCAACAATTCTATCTTTTAATTTGTATTTTGTAAGTGAACTCCAATGGGAAAATGGAGCACCAGAGATGTACGCAATATGTGTAACATGGATGTCCACAGTTCCTTACTACCTCATTTGCACATAGCACAGAAGTCTAGTGAAATATGACATATGGGAGTTCAGTAATACTCAAAGCCACTAGGAGATAGAATGTTATGTCCATGACTGACTTCCCTACAGGCCACACTTTTCTTTTGAACCAAAACTTGCTTTTAATCCAGAAAGAAGGCAATGATGGCATTCTCAAAACACAGACAAGGAACCCTATCATGCTCTTATTTGTGTTACTTCCTTGCATTAGCTAACCACTTACATTGAAAATACTGACATAAAAGGAAATATAGAGCAACTAGATTATTTCATTTTCAGTTCTTCCTTACTCATCACTCAGGTAGAGAGTGTTGCTAGAATGTGTGTACATCAAGAAGTGAAATGAAGATGGTGATGATTGCACAGCAATATGAATGTACCCAATAGCACTGAATTGTATACTTACACATGGTTAAAATAGTAAATTTTATGTTATATTTATTTTATCAAAATTACATTTACCAACATGATTTGTTTTAACCTAATTTTTAAAAAGCAGTAGAATTAAAAGAATCAACTTAATTTAGAGCAGGAAGGTCTCAGCATCCTGGCTGGGCCTAAAAATAAAACTGACAATGAGAGACAGGAGAAAAGCCTACTAATAAATAAATAAATAAATAAATAAATAAATAAATAAATAAATGTTACAGGACATGAGAGATAGCCTTTAAAAGGAAATGAAGATCAAAAGAAACAGGGAAATATGTGTATATTTTGTGCTAAGTCTGATTAAAGAATCTAGCTGTGAAGCAACGTGATTGGACACAAAGGGTTATGCTCTGATGATAATACATTGGGAATTCAGCAAGTCCTGTTGGTTCAGATTCTTTTCTGTGTCTCTCTGACATTCCCGTTCTCCATGTTCAGGGCAGGATGCCTGTTACATGAAGGTGTTTAGGGGAGAAGGAGGAGAGGAGGTCAGAGAGTTACCTTCCTAGGTTTTAGGGCCTGCTTTTAGGGAGAAAGGGGGATTGAGAAGATCAGAGACCATCTATCTTCTGTAGTTTTCTTAATTTTCTTCATGTTAAAATACTTATTATGCTAATGTGCCTTATTTTGGGGTATCACATTCTGAGCCCAACATTAGTTTTGTGGAATCATTCCACCATTCTGGTAAGACTGATGTACCTATGTGTATACAAGATAAGGAATACAAATTGTGTAATTTGGTAATGCTACATATAAGTAAAATGCACTCATTTTTATTTAAAATGGACATTGTGTAATATAAAGAAGAATGGTAAAATTCATACAAGTTATTTAAAATTTTAACTTTAAAAAATTTAGAATGCTATTAAATGGCAAATAATAAACACCATGATAAGTTGAGTGACAGACTGTAGAAGAAAGGAAAAAAAAATACTTTAGTAATTTTAATAGCACAGCTTTTTTCCTGCCTTTTGTACAAGAGGCCCCACATGCCATTTTGTACTTGACCTCACATTATGTAGCTAGCCCTGTTCATCTGTACCATGTTTACATTGGTGAGGAATGTTTTTGCAAAAGGTAAAGAATACATAACCCCACATATGTAGTATGAGCCTTTTATTCATTTCATGTTGTTAACAAGCTTATTCTGTGGGTTCTCTTGACTTGCTTTTTCCCTTTGATCTGTATTTTGATATATGTGGTCTTTGGGAGACATATTCAATGTCTCAGCCTCACATTTAATCAGTGACAACATTTAACCATAAAAACCTAATGAAACAGAAAGGATTTTAATTGTTCATAACCATCTTTTCACTTTCACTAATTACCTTGTGGGTTTTTCACACATCTTCTCAAGGTTAAAATAATTCTCAAAAAGAAAAGAAGAAAGAAAGAAAGACTTTTAAATTCCTACAGGCCTTTTCAAGTTGTTCTTATCAATTCCACGGCAATAAAAAGAAAAAAGGAATGTTTCCCACTGCTATGAAGACCCCTCAGTGCTAAGTTGGGCATTGAAGTCTGGTCTGTCTCCTTTTTAATCAATTTTTATATCTGTGGTTCTTTTTTGTAACTTTTTGTATAGAATTTATCTTTAAATGTTCCTTATGCTAATATTTCCATATATTACTGATTACTGTGAGGAAGAAGATAGGAATATCAGTAAGTTCTTTTCTTTACTATATTTGCTTTATTTCATTTTATCTTTTTTTCTCCCTTCCTGCACCTCCATGACTGACTCAAGTGCTTGTCATCTTCAAAGCACACTTGGGGCCTGTGTCACAGCTGCCAGGAACTAGGCAGACAATGATCCTTGGAATCTTGCTGTTCTTTTAAATGTGAAAGGGTCAGGAAAGTCTACCCTGTTGCCCACTTGGTAGGTATGTCTAAACTTAAGCTTTATTTTTATTTTTAAGGGATATGAAATAGGCTGTCTTTTATAGTAAGAAAGATCCTACTGTCCTTCTATCAATAAAGCCTGCACTTCGAATTGTATTTTTATATGGAGCAATGATTCATCAACATTCCTTTTCATCATCCACTCTGGGACTAACAGCATGCTGTGAAAGGCACACTTGATGGGGTTGTGAATATGGCCCAGTGTGTGGATGTGAAACAGATTGCTCACAGACAGATTTGTTAGAACCTGATTCCTGTTCCACTAACATGCTTTATCAAACATCACCAAATATCCCAAATCTAGTGAATAATTTTCTGTGCATGGTGTAGGGGAAGAAAAAATAATTTTACTTCTACACTTCTAAATTTTCAGCTGGGACTCCTGTAACAGAAAACAGATAAATAAGGGAAAAGTAAACAAGCTTATTAACATCTATATCTCATAAACACATGGGAGATACTCAGGGAATGAGTAATTCTCAAAGGGTTAGCCTAAAACTCCAGTTTATATAGCATCTTCAACTGAAACAAAGAAAAAAGATATGAGGAAGGTTAGTTGTGGGGAGGTGACCAGGAAAAATATGGTAAACAAGAATAAGATTTGTTACGCAGATTTAAGTCCCTGCCTTCCCTATTGATGAATCTCTTGGGATTTAGTCATCCTTCTTTTCCTGGTACACAGAGGGAGACACTATTGAAAGGAGATTTTCTTTATAGATGCATTTTTTTCTTTTCTTTCTTTTTTTTTTTTGCAAAAGGGTATGTTCTACTCTGTGTTTAGAACTTCTCCTGTGTCTGCTGTTTCTCAAAATAATCCTTGTGCTAAAAAGACATATTTTGGGCTGGCATATTCTGGTCTCCTGCAGTGGTTAGTTCTACTTCTTTGTAGCGTTTGAACCCTGACATGTTTTCTCGTGATTTCTAGGACATAATTTTCTCTTTTCAGTCTCTCTCTTTATGGTTGTATGCCTTTCTTCAGCTGCTCCTTTCCCCTATCAGTTTCTCTGACATGACAATATTATATAACACTTGATTCCTTGCCCTCTTTTTATTTTACTCTATAATATTCTCTCTTGGTGATCTTATTCAAACCCAAGGCTTCAACTGCTATAACTACCCAGCTGATCTATCTCCTGCCAAGCCCTCTTTCTAGAGTTGTTCTTTATGTATACACTATATCAATTAGGAAAGTGTCAGCTGTAACTAACAGAAAATTTGACAAACAGTAGCTGAAAGAAGTAGGGCATATTTTTTCCACACATATTAGCTATTAATTCCAGAGGTAGGCAGCCAGTGGCTTTTGCAGGAGTCTGTCTAGTCATTAATATCCCAAGTTCCAGCTGCCTTTCTGCTCCAGAATTATTATATTGATTTTTGTCAATAATGCTTATTGCTTCCTAGTCACACAATGGCTGTTGCATCTCTTGGCATTGCATCCATGATCCAGAAAGAGAGAAAAAGGAGGAAGTCTGTCTCTTTTTATTAGGAAACAGAATCTTCACTAGAAAACCCACCAAGCACATATTCAGATATATCTCTGATAAACTGTCTGCATGGCCACCTATAACTTCAATGTGGGCTATAAGATTATTAAGATTTTCTCCTTTATAATTGAGAAAGGCAAGGCTGAATGTAGTTATGAATAGCTCATCCACAGTTTGGGTACCCAATCCACAGTTTGGGCCCATTTATTTACATACTTTACATCTCCACCTGGATATTCCATGGACACTTTAAACTCAGCCTGTTCATGTAAAATATATATCCCCTCTCTTGTAATCCCTATCTCCATGAAATTTATGATTGTTTAAAACGGAAACTCAAAGTCCTTCTAGACTCTTCCTACCTCCTTACCCAATTATTTACCAGGCCCTATAACATTAGTATCTTAAAGAAAACTTATTTCCTTTGTTAATGTATGCCCCTGGTCAACAGATAAAATGAACTGCCTATGGCCAACTGAGATGCTTAAAGTTAAAACAGAACCTGGTAGCCATAGTAATATGGCTCCGATGACTGGAGGGACACCAGGGTTCTTGATCTCACATGAATGGGATTAACAACACAGACACATGTGGAGTAGTTTTAAGGACAGAAAAGTTTATTGGGCAAGAAAGAAGGAAGGAAGAAGGAAACAGCTCCCCCGTACAGAGACAGAGGGAGGGGGGATTTGAACAAAGAGAAAACCTGTGTGGTGTGGAAAAGTGGCTGCTTATATTGGGATGCTCTAGGAGGCGCTGTCTGGTTTCCATAGGGCCCAGGGGATTGGTTTGACCAGGTGTGTCATTCATGAAGCCCATGAAAAAACTTGCCCTCCCACCCTAGCCTTTTAATATGCAAATGCAGGGCACCGTGATGTTCTACACACATGGGGATATGTGGGGTTGCCATGTCATGTTGCCAGGCACATGTGGAGGCAAGGGCAAGAAGAAGATGGCAGGAATCACCATGTTTAGGTGGACCCCGTTTCTAATGGCCAGCATTTGCATATCAAAGCTTGCCAGCCAAGCTCTAAGAGCTGGTGCTTTCCTACTAGTCAACAAACATTTCTGGAGCTGTTTTAAAAGAAATGAAAACTTCCCAAGGACCCCCTTTCCCTCTATCTGCCTAAAATAATTTCTTAATAACTCCTATAACAATAGCAGAGTGAAGGAGTGGTCTTGTACTTTATGTGCTTTCTGCAGTCAAGCCAAACCAGTTCCTGTTGTCTGTGCAGAGATAGACATCAGCTAGCTATTCTCCCAAGTGGCCACCAGCAGACCATTTGATGCCAGCCAGTAAAGAAAGATTTGCAGTGGCTGACTTAAAGACCATTCCATCGAACCCTGCACCTGATTGCTCCCCGCATCTTATGCTTTTTGCCTTTTTAAATTTCTGCTCCCTAAACAATCCTCAGACGTCACTTAGTGTTGCACTGAAAGCTGCATCTCCCCAGTCTCCAAGTTGCCTTTAGAAAATAAAGTTTCCCTTTTGCCTCTGCAGATCTCACTAGTCTGTTAATACCTTTGCTCAAGAAGGGCAGATCTCGGCCCAGATCTTTATCATTTCTCATTTGGATCACAAAAGTAATTTTCTAATTGGTTTACTTGTCTCTTTAAGCCACTGCAAGTCATCCTCTACAGTAGTGTTTCTCAAACCTTAATGTGGAGATAAATTGGCTGAGAAACTTGTTGAAGTGCAGATTTTGATTTAGTAGGTATTTTTTTTTCTGAGACAGAGTCTCGCTCTGTAGCCCAGGCTGGAGTGCAGTGGCGCCATCTGGGCTCACTGCAAGCTCCGCCTCCCAGGTTCACACCATTCTCCTGCCTCTCTCAGCCTCCCGAGTAGCTGGGACTACAGGCGCCCGCCACCACGCCCAGCTAATTTTTTGTATTTTTAGTAGAGATGGGGTTTCACTGTGTTAGCCAGGATGTTCTCGATCTCCTGACCTCGTGATCTGCCCGCCTCAGCCTTCCAAAGTGCTGGTATTACAGGCCTGAGCCACCGCGCCTGGCTGATTTAGTAGGTCTTTAGAGGGGCTGAGTTTCAGCTTTTCTAGAAAGTTTCAGCATTTCTTTATTTTTTTAATTTTTTAGAGACAGCGTGTTGCTCTGTCACCCAGGATGGAGTGCTGTGGCACAATTATAGCTCATTGTAACCTCGAACTCCTAGGCTCAAGGGATCCTCCTACATCAGCCTCCTGAGTGGCTGGAACTGCAGTTGTGTAGCACCACACCTGGCTAATTTAAAAATATACATATTTTTGTAGAGATGGGGTCTCTTTATGTTACCCAGGCTGGTCTCTAACTCTTGGCCTCAAGCAATCTTTCTAACTTGTCTTCCAAATTGCTGAGATTACAGGCATGAGCCACTGTGCCTGGCCAAGTTTCAGCATTTCTAAAAAATTTCAGAAGCTGCTGTCCTGTGGGCCACACTCTGAGAAACAAGGCTCTGCAATGATGTTATGAAATGCAAATTTCATTATATTACACTACTGCCTAAAACCCTACAGTCAAAATTCCATTTTAACTATGAAGGAATAAGGTTGCTGTACACTGAAACTTTCATAGGTAAGGATAATCTTTGGGGAAAGAAAACAAAACAAGTGCTTGAAGGCTCTGGAGCATGACCCAAAGCAGACAGATTTTGAAGGGGGTAAAAACTTGGAAAAAGTAAGTGGTAAATAATAAGCCTCCTGACTTTGTGGTTGTAGCCTCATTTCTTGGTGTATGACAATTGACACTTCTGTAGAAAACCTGCTGGCTTTATATCCAGAAGCATCAAGAGACAGAGGCTGTGGCAACCACAGCTGAAGGAAAGAGAAGAGTTCATCCCAGAATGGAATGATCCAGAAAATGGAAGCTGAGGTATGTGTGGGAACTTTAACCAAATGCCTGGCTGGCTGAGAACTGCACCTGAAACAACAGACTCAAAGATGTTAAAAATGAAAGGATTGAGATTTGAATTGTCACTTGCTGCAAGGGAAATAGAATTAGAGTTTGGTGTAATCAAGTTAATTGCCTGCATTTTCTGCCAAAATAAAAATAACAACATTGTTCAGAACAATATAACAAAACTAGACACTCTACACATATATTGTGCAATATATAGAACCAAATCCTTTTTTTTTTTAACTTGAAATATGAAAAGCTGGGAAAAACGTGAGTCATTTTCGGGGCAAAAAAACATCAGCTGAGATCAACTCCTAGCTGTTCATAGTTTTGATTTTTTTGTTTTAAAGTAGCTGTTATAAGTGGGCATAAATAGTAATTAAAAAAAAATCTTTATAGATGAAAAGAAAGTATTAGGAGATCTGAAAAATACCTGAAATATAAAATGGTGCATAGGTTTAGAAACACAATAAATATGATAGAGTCAGTGGATTTAAAAAAACTAAAGATGAGAGAGAATATATTTTTTAAAATAGAACAGAATTTCACAGACTTTTGGAAAAATATCAACAAATTTAAAATATAGGCAACCACAATGTAGAATAAAAAGAGAAAGAGAATGAATCCCCCAAAAATATTTAAATAGTGACATTTCCTAAAGTTCTTAAATGATGTGCATTTACACTTTCAAGAAGCTCAGAAAACCCCAAACAGGGTAAATTACAAGATAACTTCACATAGGAATATCATAGTCAAACTCTTGTTAACTAAGGATAAAAATAAAATCTTGGAAGTAGCCGAAGAGAAAAATAACAATGTTACATACAGAGGAACAATAGTTCAAATGACTCTGGATTTATCAGAAACCATGGCGACCAAATAATAGTGGAATAACATCTGTGATCAACTTATCAACGTATGATACTTACTCTGGTAAAATATTCTGTAAGAATACATTTTCAGATAAAGGAGAGCGAAGGAAATTATCTGACAGCCAATTGGTACTATAAAAATGCTAAGGAAGCACTTCCTTCCTTCCTGCTGAGGGAGACTGATTCCAGAAAGAAACAGACTTTTAGAATTGACTGAAGACCATAAGAAAAAGTGAATATTTCAGTAACATATAATTTTTTAAAGATTCTCTTTAATAAATCTGACTGTTTAAAACAAAAACCATATAGTAATGTCTTCTGGAGTTTATAATATAAACAGGTGGATACATATGACAACCCTAACATAGCGTATAGGAGAGTAAATTGTTACATGGTTAAACAAGTGTTCTTAATTTCACATGAACTGGTCTGGTAGTAACTCTACATAGTATATACAAATTTAAATATGCAAATTGTTGTTTCTAGAACAACCACAAATTAATACAAATAAATGTAGCTTAAAAGCTAACAAAAAAATTAAAAACGAATTTTGAAATAATTAAAAGAATTGAAGGCAAAATGAGGATCAATGTAAACAACTTAGCAAGAACAAACTTAATAAAATGATAGACCTAAATGCAGTCATATCAACAACTAAAATAAATGTTAATGGACTAATGCCTTCAATTTAAAGATAGATGTTTTTGCCTCCAAGATGGAAGACTGGAGACTTCTAGTGGGCCTCAGCAACTTGGAAATAGCAAAATAGTGCATAAAGATAAACTCTGTGAGCCCTACTTCAAAAAGGAAAATGGGGATCCATCAGCATTGTGAAGGACACCCCAGATGCTGGAGAGGAGAATGTGGGCAAACAGTCCCCATGATGGTGTCCCGCTGATAGAAGTGAGTGGAGCCCCAGTATGTGACAGGGGCAGAGACCCTCCCTCTTTGACTCACCTGTACACTGGGGATCTGAGCAGCCCAGGGTGAGGGAGAGCACTTTGTTTCTCTCATGCCCTGACACTAACTTGGGAAGAGGGTGGGAGATGCTGAGAGGGAAAGACATTAGAAAAAGCTCCATGCAGTTTCCTAGACCCAAGATTGAGAGAAGGATGGCATTTTTAATCTGGGTGCAAACAAAGTCAGTCATTCTTTGATGACCTGGCAGTATGGCCATGCAGGCATTTTAGTCTCAGGCAAAAGATTGGAGTGCTCGCTCCAGGGAAGGGTAGGGCCCTCTGCAGCCAGAATTGTGGAAAGCACCTCAGTTGTAGGTGCTGTAATTGTTCTCTCCCTCATCACAGGCCTGAAGTGGGAGGAGAGTTGCTACAGCTGTGATTTCTCCTGAGGCAACAAGACTTGCAGCCAGAACCAGTTTGGCAATGTGGAACTGGTCTGTGCGTGTTGCAGCTGGGTGCCCTGTGCTGTTCCCCTGAGATCCTGCAATGGACCCCTTACAGTTCACTCAAGGCAGAGCTCCAGGCATTGAGAGCAATTTCTTGGCTGGAACAGCAGCCTGAGCTTCCCCACCCTTCCTGGGCATAGATTGTGGTGCAGTGGGACCCTCTGCTCCATCCACAAGCAGAAATAAAAGTAACCTATAGAGTGGGAGAAAGTAGTTGCAAACTGCATATGACAAAGGTCTAATATCTAGAATTTATAGTGAACCTAAGCAAATCAATAAGTGAAAAACAACCTCATTAAAAAGTGGGCAAAATACATGAAGAGATACTTCTCAAAAGAAGACATACAAGTGGCCAAGAAACATGAAAAAATGTTCAACATCACCAGCCATCACCAGAGAAATGCACATAAAAACCACAGTGAGATACCATCCTACACTATTCAGAATGACTATTAAAAAGTAAAAAACAAAACATACTGGCAAGGCTTCAGAGAAAAGGGAATGCTTAAGTACTATTGGTAGAAATGTAAATTAGTTCAGCCACTGTGGAAAGCATTTTGACGATTTCTCAAAAAACTTAAAACGAGCTACAATTTGACCAGCAATCCCATGATTGGGTATATACCTAAAGGAAAATAAATCATTCTACCAAAAAGACACGTGAACTCGTATGTTTTCGCAGTGGTATTTACAACAGCAAAGACGTGGAATCAACTCAGGTGCCCTAACAGTGGATTGAATAAAGAAAATGTGGTACATACACACTGTGGAATACTACAGAGCCATAAAAAATAAAATCGTGTCCTTTGCGCAACATGAATATAGCTGCAGGCTATCATCCTAAGCTAATTTAAGCAGGAAGAGAAAACCAGATGCCACATGTGTTCACTTATAAGTGTCAGCTAAACATTAGGTACTCATGTACATAAAAACAGCAACAAATAGGAACTAGGGACTACTGGAGAAGGGAAAGTAGGAGGCAGGTAAGAGTTGAAAAACTGCCTATTGGGTATTATGCTTAGTACCTGGGTAATGGGGCCAATTTTACCCCATATCTCAGCATCATGCAATGTACCCAGATAACAAACCTTCATATGTACCCTTGAATCTAAAATAAAAGTTGAAATTATGTAAAATACAAAAACAGATTATAAGAATGGATTTTAAAAGTTGCCACTTATGCTTTTCTAAAGATGCAATTTAAGTAGAAAATTCCAGAGAGATTGAAAGTAAATGAATGGAGAAAGACATAATCAGCAAGCATAAGAAGGCCGCAGTGGCTATATTAATATCAGACAAGTAGACTTCAAGACAAAGGATGCTATCAAAGATAAAGAAGAGCATTTTCAAATGATGAAAGGATCAATGCAAAAGAAAACAAAACAATAATAAATTTGTTTGTTCCTAACCTGGAAAAATGTACTGAACCTGAAAAAAAAAAAAGCAAAAATTGACAGAGAAACAGGAAATTTGACAAGCACAATGGGAGATTTTAACATCATTCTCTCGATAAATGCTTATACAATAAAAAGAGAATCAATGAAGGTAAAGTTTCTGAACAAACACCTTAAACTAATCAAAAGTTTTAGAATATGATACTTAAATACCCAGTTTATACCTGGTAATGCGTATATTACAACAAGTACCCTATCCTGGGACAAAAAATGGTGTTAAATTACACTTCAAAAGATTGAAATGACAGAGTATATTCTTAGATTAAAATAAAATTGGGAATCGATAGCAAAAAGATGTTTAAGAAAACTTCAATGATTGGGAAATTTAATAGTATATTTTAAGAATTAATATATATAGAGAGAAAAATACAGCTTATCAAAATCTATGTGATGGAGTTAAAGTAGCACTTAGAGGAAAGTTTATAGTTTTAAATGTGTGAATTTGAAATAAGGAAATGTATAAAATAAGTGACCTGAAAATCCACACTATAAAGGCAGAATAAGAAAGAGCAATCCAATGTAATAAGAAAGCCTGAATTGTAAAAACTGTAGTAGAGCTCAATAAACTGTACTGATTTACATTCCTATAGTATGTAAGTGTTTCCGTTTCGCTACAGCCTCACCAGCATCTGCTATTTTTTGACTTTTTAATAATATTCTGACTGGCATGAGGTGGTATCTTACTGTGGTTTTGATTTTTTGATTTGCATTTCTCTAATGATGTTATGTTGAACATTGGTATGTTTTTAGGCAGTTTGTATGTCTTATTTTGAAAAATGTTCATGTCATTTGCCAATTTTTTAATGGTGTTGTTTATTTTTTGCTTGTTGATTTGTTTATGTTCCCTTTAGATTCTGCATAGTATCAAATGCATAGTTTTGCAATATCTTCTTCCATTCTGTAGGTTGTCTGTTTACTCTGTTGATAGTTTATTTTAATTTTTAAAATTATTTAAAAATTTTTGGTGGGAATATAAAAGATACATATTTATGGGGAACATGAGATGTTTTGATACAGGCATGCAATGTGAAATAAGTGCATCACAGGGAATGGGGTAACCATCCTCTCAAGCATTTATCCTTTGAGTTGCAAACAATCCAGTTACATAATTTATTTTAAAATATACAATTAAGTTATTGACTACGGTCACCCTATTGTGCTGTAAAAATTCATTCTTTTTTTTTTTTAGTACACATTAACTATCTCCACCTCACCCTGATTTCCCCACTACCCTTCCCAGCCTCCAGTAAACTTTATATACTCTCTATTTCCATGAGTTCAATTGTTTTGATTTTTAGATTCCAGAAGTAAATGAGAGCATGTGATGTTTGTCTTTCTATGCTTGGCTAATTTTACTTAACATAATGATCTCCGGTTACATCCATGTTATTAAAAATGACTGGATCTCATTCTTTTTTATGGCTGAATAGTATGCCATTGTGTATATGTACCACAATTTCTTCATCCTTTCATCTGTTAATGGACACTTAGGTTGCTTCCAAGTCAGCTACCGCAAACAGTGCTGCAACAAACATGGGAGTGTAGATATCTCTTAGATATACTGATTTCCTTTTTCTTTTGGGTATATACCCAGCAGTAGGATTGCTAGATCATGTGGTAGCTCTACTTTTAGTTTTTTGAGGAACCGCCAAACTGTTCTCCGTAGTGTTTCTCTGTAATTTATTATAATACATTTTCACCAGCAGTGTACACAGATTCCCTTTTCTCCTCATCCCCACCAGCATTGTTATTGCCTGTCTTTTGGATATAAGCCATTTTAACTGGGGTGAGATGCTATCTCATTGTAGTTTTGATTTGCATTTCTCTGATGATCAATGATGTTGAGCACTTTTTCATATGGTTCATTGCCATTTGTATGTCTTCTTTGGAGAAATGTCTATTCAAATCTCTTGCCCATTTTTTGATTGGATTATTAAATATTTTTCCTGTAGAGTTTGAGCTTCTTATATGTTCTGCCTATTAATCTTTTGTCACAGGGGTAGTTTGAAAATATTTTCTCCCATTATGTGAGCTGTCTCTTTACTTTGTTAATTGCGTCCTTTTCTGTGCAGAAGCTTTTTAACTTAATGTGATTCCATTTGTCCATCTTTGCTTTGGTTGCCTGTGCTTGTTAGGTATTGCTCAACAAATCTTTGCCCAGATCTATGTCCTAGAGATTTCCCTCAGTGTTTTCTTGTAGTAGTTGCATAATTCAAGGTGTTAGATTTAAATCTTTATTTTGATTTGATTTTTGTATATGGTGAGAGATTGGTGTCTAATTTCATTCTTTTGCATATGGATATCAAATTTTCCCAGCACCATTTATTTAAGAGACTGTCTTTCCCCAATGTATGTTCTTAACACCCTTGTCAAAAATGACTTCACTTTAGGTGTGTGGACTTATTTCTGGGTTCTCTATTCTGTTCAATTTGTTTATGTGTCTGTTTTTATGCCAGTACCATGCTGTTTTGGTTACCATAGTTTTGTAGCAGAAGTTGAAGTCAGATAATGTGATTCCTCCAGTTTTTTTCTTTTTGCTTAGGACAGCTTTGGCTATTCTGGGTCTTTGTGGTTCCATATAAATTTTAGGATTGTTTTTTCTATTTCTGTGAAGAATGTCATTGGTACTTTGATAGGGATTGCTTTGAATCCATAGGTTGCTTTGGGTAGTATGGACATTTTAACAATATTGATTCTTCCAATCCATGAACATGGCATATCTTTCCAATTTTTGCTGTCTGCTTCACTTTCCTTTCTCAGAGTTTTATAGTTTTTATTATAGTGATCTTTCACTTCTTTGGTTAATTCCTAGGTATTTGATTTTATCTTTGGCTATTGTAAATGGGATTACTTTTTAAATTTCTGTTTCACATTGTTCACTGTTGTCATATAGAAATGCTATTGATTTTTGTATGTTGCTTTTGTATCCTGCAACTTTACTGAATTTATCATTTCTAATAGTTTTCTTGTGGGGTCTTTAGGTTTTTCCAAATATAAGATTATGTCATTAGGAAACAAAGACAGTTTGACTTTTTCTTTTCCAATTTTTGATGCCCTTTATATGTTTCTCTTGTCTGACCCCTCTAGCTAGGACTTTCTGTACAATCTTGAATAACAGTGGTGGCAGTGGGAATCCTTGTTGTGTTGCTGATATAAAAGGAGAGACTTTCAGTTTTTCCTCATTCGGTATGATACCAGCTGTGGGTCTTACCTGTATGCTTTTTATAATATTGAGGTATGTTCCTTCTCTCTCCATTTTTTAAAGATTTTTTATCATAAAGGGATGTTGAATTATATTAAATGCTTTTTCAGCATCAGTTAAAAGGATCGTATGGTTCTTATCCTTAATTCTTTTGATATGATGTATCACACTGATTTGCATGTGTTGAACCATCCTTTAATCCCAGGGATAAATCCCACTTGGTCCTGGTGAATGATCTTTCTAATGTATTGTTGAATTTGGTTTGCTAGTGTTTTGTTGAAGATTTTTACATCAATACTCATCAGATATATTGGCAGGTAGTTTTCTTTTCTTGATGTGTCTTTGTCTGGTTTTGGTATCAGGGTAACATTACCCTTATAGGATGAGTTAGGAAGGATTCTCTTCTCTATTTTTCAGAATAGTTTGAGTTGGATTGGTATCAGTTCTTTAAGTGTTCGGTAGAATTCAGCAGTGAAGCCATCAGGTCCTGGGCTTTTCTTTACTGGAAGACATTTTATTACGGCTTTGATCATGTTACTTGTTATTGGTCTGTTCAGGTTTTGGATTTTTTCCTGGTTCCATCTTGGTAGGCTGTATGTATTTAGAAATTTGTCAATTTCTTCTAGATTTTCCAATTTATTGCCATATAGTTGCTCATAGTAGCCACTAATGATACTTCAAATTTCTGCAGTATCAGTTGTAATGTCACTTTTTTCATTTCTAATTTTATTTATTTGCGTCTTCTCTCTTTTTTCTTAGTCTGGCTAAAGGTTTGTCAATTTTGTTTAACTTTTTAAAAAACCAACTCTGTATTTTTTCATTTTATTTTTATTTATTTCTGTTCTGATCTTTATTATTTCTTTTCTTCTACTAGATTTTGGTTCAGTTTGCTCTTGCTTTTCTAGTTCTTTAAGATGCGTCATTAGATTGTTTATCTGAAGTTTTTTTCTCTTTTCTGATGTAGACACTTGTAACTATCACCTTCCCTCTGGTTACTGCTTTTGCTGCAACTCATGGGTTTTGGTATGTCGTGTTTCCATTATCAGTTGTTTTGAGAAATTTTTTAATTTCCTTATTAATTTCTTCATTAACCCACTGGTCATTCTGGAGAATATTGTTTAATTTCCATGTATTTGTATAATTTTCTAAATTCCTCTTATTAATTTCTAGTTTTATTCTACTGTGGTCAGAGAAGATGCTTGATATTTTAATTTTTTTGAAAGTTTTAAGACTTGTTTTGGCCGGGCGCAGTGGCTCATGCCTGTAATCCCAGCACTTTGGGAGGCAGGCGGATCACCAGGTCAGGAGATGGAGACAATCCTGGCTAACACGGTGAAACCGCATCTCTACTAAAAACAAAAAAAAAAAAAAAAAAAAAAAAAAAAAAACAGCCGGGCATGGTGGCGAGCGTCTGTAGTCCCAGCTAGTTGGAAGGCTGAGGCGGGAGAATGGCATGAGCCTGGGAGGCGGAGGTTGCAGTGAGCGGAGATCGCGCCGCTGCACTCAGGCCTGGGTGACAGAGGGAGACACTGTCTAAAAAAAAAAAAAAAGGCTTGCTTTACTTTGTGACCTAACATATGATCTATCTTTGAGAATAATTTTTGTGCTGAGAAAAAAAGAATGTGCATTCTTCAGCTTTTGGATGAAATGTTCTGTAAATATCTATGACATCCATTTGGTCTGTAGTACAGATTAAGTCTGATGTTTCATTGTTAATTTTCTGTCTGGAAGATGTATCCAATGCTGAAAGTGAAGTGCTGAAGTCTCCAGCTCTCATTGTATTGGGGCCCATCTCTCTCTTGTGCTCTAATAATATTCCCTTTATATATTTGAGTGCTCATATGTTGGATGTATGTATATTTAAAATTGTTATACCCTCTTACTGAAATGACTATAATGACCTTCTTTGTCTCTAAAGTTTTTGTCTTGAACTTTATTTTCTCTGATATAAGTATAGTGAATCCTGCTCTTTTTTGGTTTCCATTGCATGGAATATCTTTTTCCATCCCTTTATTTTCATTCTATGTGTGTCTTTATATGTGAAGTGGTGTTTCTTGTAGATGACAGATCAATGGGTCTTGTGTGTTTTTTTAATCTATTCAGCCACTCTATGTCTTTTGATTGAAGAGTTTAGTCTATTCACATTCAATGTTATTATTGATAAAGACTTACTTCTGTCATTTTGTTATTTGTTTTCTGGTTGTTTTGTGGTCTTCCCTTTTTTCTTTCTCTCATTTCTGTTTTTTTTCTATTGAAGATAATTTTCTCTGGTGATATGATTTCATTTCTTATTTTTTATTTTTTGTGTATTAATTGTATGTTTTTTGTTTTGAAGTTACCACAAGGCTTGCAAACACTATCTTATAACCCATTAGTTTCATCTGATAACAACTTAACATTATTTGCATCACCAAACAAATAAGCAAAGGAAAAACTAATAAAAAATGCACCTTAACTTCATGCCCCTACTTTTTCACTTTTTGTTGTTTTTGTTCATATGTTCATATACTATTGTGTTGACTATGACTTGAAAAGTTGTTGTAGTTCTTATTTTTAATTGGTTCATTGTTTAGTCTTTCCACTTAGATAAGAGTAGTTTACACAGAACAGTTACAGTGTTATAATATTCTGTGTTTTTCTGTGTATTTACTGTTACCAGTTAGTTTGTACCTTCGGGTGAGTATTTCTTGCTCATTAATGTCCTTTTCTTTCTAGTTGATGTATTTCCTTTAACATTTCTTATAGGATGGGTCTTGTATTGATGAAATTCCTCAGCTTTTGTTTTTCTGGCAGTCTTTATTTCTCCTTCATGTTTGAAGGATAGTTTCACCAGATATACTATTCCAGGGTAAAAGTTTTTTTTTTTTTTTTTTTGTTCAGTACTTTAATATGTAATGCCACTCTCTCCTGACCTGTAAGGTTTCCACTGAAAAGTCTGCTGCCAGATGTACTGGAGCTCCATTGTATGTTATTTGTTTCTTTTCTCTTGCTGCTCTTAGGATCCTTTCTTTATTCTTGACCTTTGGGAATTTGATTATTTAATGCCTTGAGGTAGTATTCTTTGGGTTAAATATGCTTGGTATTCTATAACCTCCTTGTATTTGGATATTTATATCTTTCTCTAGGTTTGAGAAGTTCTGTGTTATTATCCCTTTGAATAAACTTTCTACCTCTATCTCTTTCTCTACCTCCTCTTTAAGGCCAGTAACTGTCAGATTTGCTCTTTTGAAGCTATTTTCTAGATTCTGTAGGCATGCTTCATTGTTTTTTATTCTTTTTCTTTTCTCTCCTCTGACTGTGTATTTTCAAATAGCCTGACTTTAAGCTCACTAGTTCTTCTGCTTGATACATTCTGCTATTAAGGGACCATGATCCATTCTTCAGTACATCAGTTGCATTTTTCAGCTCCAGAATTTCTGCTTGGTTGTTTTTCATTGTTTCAATTTCTTGTTAAATTTATTTGATAGAATTCTGAATTCCTTCTCTGTGTTATCTTGAATTTCTTTGAGTTTTCTCAATGCAGCTATTTTGAATTCACTGTCTGAAAGATCACATATCTCTGTTTCTCCAGTATTGGTCCCTGGTGCCTTATTTAGTTCATTTGGTGAGGTTAAATTTTCCTGGATGGTGTTGATGCTGGTAGATGTTCTTGAATGTCTGGGCATTGAAGAGTTAGGTATTGTAGTCTTCACTGGGATTATTTGTAGTCATCCTTCTTTCTCTGTTATTATTCCTTTGAATAAACTTTCTACTTCTATCTCTTTCTCTACCTTCTCTTTAAGGTAAATAACAATCAGATTTGCTCTTTTGAGGCTATTTTCTATATTCTGTAGGCATGCTTCATTGTTTTTTATTCTTTTTATTTTGTCTCCTCTGTGTATTTTCAAATAGCCTATCTTCATGGTCACTAATTCTTTCTTCTGCTTGATCCATTCTTCTATTAAAGGACTGTGATCCATTCTTCAGTACACTAACTGCATTTTTCAACTCCAGAATTTCTGCTTGGTTATTTTCCATAATTTCAATTTTGTTGTTAAACTTATTTGATAGAATTCTGAATTCATTCTCTGCATTATCTTGAATTTGAGTTTTCTCAATGCAGTCTTCACTCTCTGGGATTATTTGTAGCCATCCTTCTTGGAAAGGCTTTCTAGTTATTTGAAAAAGACCTGGGCATGTGATCTAAGCTGTGTCAGGCCCAGTAACACTATGGTTCTTGAAGACTTATAGAGGGTACTGCCTTGGTAGTCTTGGACAAGATATGGGAGAATTCTGTGGGGGGCAGAGACTCTTGTTCTTTTCCCTTGCTTTCTCCTGAACATACAGAGTCTCTGTCTCTGTTCTGGGCCACCTAAAACTGGAGGTGGAATGACACAAGCACCCCTGTGGCCACCACCACCATTACTGCGCTGGGTCAGACCTGAAACCAGCACAGTGCTGGGTCTTGCAAAAGGCCTGCTGTAACCACTCCCTGGCTAGTGCTTTTGTTCACTCAAGGCCCTGGGGCTCTACAACAGCAGCTGGTAAAGCCAGCTGGGCCTGTGTCTTTCCCTTCAAAGCAAGGAGTTCCCCTGGGCCGTGGATGGGTCCAGAAGTACCTTCAGGAGTCAGAGCTAGAATCACAAACCTTAGAAGTCTATCTGGTATTCCATTGTATTGCAGCTGAGCGGACACTCACACCACAAGATGCAGTCCTTCTCACTCTCCCTTCTGCTTTCCAAAGGAAGAGGAGCCTCATCTAGTAGCCACCACCACCCCTGGCCATGAGGAATACTGCTGGACTGCCACTGATATTCCCTTAAGGCCCAAGGTGTCTTAAGTCAGCTCGTGGTAAATGTTGACTGGCCTGGGACTCACCATTCATTCAAGGCAGTGGGTTCCCCTCAGGCCCAGGGCAGGTCCAGAAATGTTGTTCAGGAATCGAGTCCTGTAAATGGGGACCCCAAGAGCCTATTTGGTGCTCTTATCCCCTGTGGTGGTCTTGGTATCTAAGGTGCAAGACAAAATCCTCTTTCCTTTTCCCTCAGCTTTATTAAAGCAGAGGAGCTTTGCTCCATAGTCATCACATCTGGTAGTATACTGAGTCTCATCTGAAGCTAGCAAGTCTCAGAGGCTGACCTGTGTCCTTGATGTGGTATCTGGGTATTTCTGCTGGTTATTCAGGGCCCAAGGGCTCTTCAGTTAGCAGGTGATGAATGCTAGCAGAACTGGGTCCTTTCCTTCAAGTCAGTGGGTTCCCTTCTGGCCCAGGATTGTCTAGAAATTTTGTCTGGGAGCTAGGGCCTGGAGTGGGTCCCTCTTGGCTCTGACCAGTGCCCTATCCTGCTGTGGCTGAGCTGGTATTCAAGGTGCAAGACAGTGTCCTCCCCACTTTTCCCTCTCCTCTCCTCAAGCGGGAGGAAGGGGTTTCTTTTGAAGCCATGAGCTGCACTGTCTGGGGTTAGAGGAGAGGTAATACCATGCCCCAGCTGGTGTCTCAGTATGTGGTATGTCCCCACAGTTCACTGTCTTCACCCTAGGACTCACCTAGGAGTTCAGCCCTAGGACTTGCCTACAAGTTGCAGTCCTTATGGCATAGTCTGCCTTTCAAGTTTACTTAGAGACCAAGAGCACTTTGGCTCTAGATAATGAGGTTTGCAGGTACTGAAGTTCAGACCCCCGGGATTGGTGATTCCTCTCTGGCTAAGGGCTGGTTGAAATGCTCCCTCTGTCGGTGGGCATCAGCTGAGTTTTGTCTGGTTTTCCTTTCTGCTCTAACAGAACAGCACTGAATTCACTTCCTCACAAGTGCTGTATTCTTTCTCCCACAGCACCTAGAGATACTCTCCAAACCATGTTGCCACTGCTGGAAGAGGGGGAGAGATGGCATCAGTGATTTAGGACTGGTTTTTCTATCTCTTCATTGTCTCTTTCAATGATATGAAGTTAAAACCAGGTACTATGAGTGCTCACCTGATTTTTGGTTCTTACAAAAGTTTATTTTATTTTATATTTTTGTAGATAGTTGTTAACTTGGTGTCCTTGCAGGGGGAATGACTGGAGTTTTCTATTTCACCATCTTGCTTTACTTTCTGTTGTAGTTTCTTTTGCTGTGCAGAAGCTCTTTAATTAGGTCCCATTTGTGTATTTTGTGTTTGTTGAAATTGCTTTTGGGGATTTAGCCAACAGCCTCTGTGGAAAGCAGTCTGGAGATTTCTCAGTGAACTTAAAATAGAGCTACCATTCAACTTAGCAATCCCATTACTGGGTGTATACCCAAAGGAAAATAAATTATTCTGCCAAAAAGACACATGCACTCATACATTTATTACTGCTTTATTCACAATAGTAAAGTCATGGAATCAACACAGATGCCATCAGTGGTAGATCATATAAAGAAAATATGGTACATACACACCATGGAATACTACACACCCATAAAAAAGAACAAGATTACGTCCTTTGTAGCAACATAGATGAAGTTGGAGGCCATAATCCTATGTGAATTAATGCAGGAACATAAAACCAAATACCTCACTTTCTCACTTTTAAGTGGGGCACATATAGACATAAATATGGACACACAGAGACAAAAACAATTTGACACTGCCAAGGTGGGGGAGGGGGGTGTGGGTTGGAAGAACTACCTATCACATGTTATTCTCACTACTTGGGTGATGGGATCTTTACCCCAAACCTCAGCATCATGAAGTATTTTCATGTAACAAACCTGCACATGTACCCCTATATCTAAGATAAAATTTGAAATAAAAAACTCAGTAAACTAGAACACAGGCAAATAATAGAGAAGTTTAATAAAGCCAAAGTGAATTCTTTAAAAAGGTCAACAAAATTGATAACCCATGAATTAAACAAAAAGAAGAGAGAACCCAATTTATAGGTTATTACTACATGTTCTACAGTCATTAAGCGGAAATAAGAACTTTGAGTTTAAGAAGAAATTAAGATGAAATTTGAACTTTAAATAGGAATATTAACAACAGTATGAAAACACTTCCAACAAATTATACTAAGTGGTTAAATTTCTTGAAACACCAACAAAACTTAAGAAATGTGAGTTAAATAGTACTAAATCTATTCAACATTCTGAATTTCCAGAAGGTGGTGAATTCTACAAAACATTTAAGTGTAATATCAAACAAATGCTTCAGAAAATAAAAAGGTGAACAAATTTTTCCGAACTTTTTATGAAGCCATAATTACTGATAACAAAACCAAATATATTGCAAAAATAAATCCTGCAGACCAGTATTTCTCATAAACAAAAGTTTGCAAAATATTTTCAAATAGAATCAAGAAATACCTAAAGTGAAACCAAGTGACCAGCTGAGGTTTATCATAGAAATGCAAGGTTGGCTTAATATTACAAAATCAATCAATCATGGAAACAGAATAAAGTACAAAAATCATATGATCCTTACAATTCATGTAGAACAACAAGCGTTTTTTTTAAATAAACATCTGTTCATTATAAAAATTATCAGAAAGCTATCAAGAGTTATTAAATTGATAAAGGACATTTAAGAAAAGCTTACAACTAGCATACTTATTGGTGAAATACTGTACAGTATCCCCCTAAAATCAGGAACATAATAAGCGTTTTCATTCTATTTTTTTTTTCCAACCCTGCACTGGAGATTACAGCCATTGCAAACCTGTTGTACTCCTAATTCTGTCTGCATCCTGGAGAACCTGCCTGATACAGTTGGTATCAAGATTGTTTTGAGAAAGCAGCCAGAAAAATAAATGGTTCTCCCTGCGTGATGACAATGAGTACCCCCATCTAGGTGCTATGTAGGACAGAAATTATCCGTGGCACACAATGGCAACTTAATTTCTTAAACTTTCGCAAGGAAAATATTTTTGGACAAAATTCCCTTGGAGGGGGATATGATGCTGATGTAATGATTCAAATCTTTGAAAGGGACAAGGGGAGAGTGAGCTGATGGAATTGGTTGGTTGTTAGTAAATTGCATCGAAGCCCGACAGAGGTATATTGAAAAGCTTAGGGCAGTTAACAATCAATTAAAAACTTAATACAAAGGTTATTGAGCTTCTTCAGAAGCTTACAAAGAGGTGTTTATCTCTTGCCAGAGGGAAGTACAAATAACTGAAGACCAAGTCAGGATTTAAAATCAGAGCTGCCTGCTGCAAAAATGATTGAATGCTCAACTGAGGTGTTTGTTATGACAAGGTCAGACCTTGAATGGGTAAACCCGGGAACAGGACAGATAGAATAGGGACCACTGGGTGAATGTCCTTAAAGATACTGGCTCCATAAAGTTCTTTGAATCCTCAGAGCATACCAGATGCCCATTTCTCCCCCATAAAGAGCTAGTACTCTTCCCATTTAGAAAGACACTGCAGAGGCCTTCCCTTGCAAGGCAAAAGGAAAATCTTTTAGTATCTATCTTCTTCTCTCCTCATTCCTGGAGTTAATTACAGCATAAAAAAGCCAGGCATGTAAATCTGGTAAGATAGAAAAGAGATTATCTTCTCCTTGCCTCCGGAGAATTTTGGAGAATTAACCAGACTGTATCAACAGGAGCTAGGTGAATACCCCTGAGACTGGACTTGGAGATTGCTTCGTCAGGAGAGCCAGAACATAGCACTTCATAAGGAATAGCTTATTGGCTTGGAGCATGCTCATGGAATTTAGGATTTTAATACAACGAGAAGTAGGCCAGATTATGGTGCAAACTCTTCCCAAGAGTGGCTTCTAGAAGACTGAAGAACATGATGGCCTACACAGAACAGAGGTGTCATGTATGAATTGCTGTGGCAGATGATGGCTGGAGGGGTTTAAAAGGTTCATGAAAGTGTTTTTCCTATTGAATTGTTTGAGTTCCTTATATATCTGGTTATTAATCCCTTGTCAGATGGATAGTTTGCAAATATTTTCTCATGTTCAAAAGGTTATGTCTTCACCTTGTTGATTATTTTCTTTGAGAAGCTTTTTAGCTTGACATAATCCCATCTGTCTATTTTTGTTTCTGTTGCTTGTGCTTTTAAGGTCTTCCAGAAAAAATATTTGCCTAGACCAATATCCTGGTGTGTTTCTTCAAGCTTTTTCTACTAGTTTCATAGTTTCAGATCAAAGACTTAAGTCTTAAGTGCATTTTGATTTGATTTTTATGTATGGTGAGAGATATGGGTGCTGTGTAACTCTTTTTCAAATGGTATAATGCTATTATGTGAAACCAGAATACTCACCAGAAGATTATGTATACAAGACAATTAGGTTCTTCACATGATTATGTCTGCTGGACAGTCTGGAAGACACGATATTTACCAAGACCACCAGGAATGTGCTGGTAAGAGAGTTGCCAGCATCATCAATGAGATTAGTGATGTCTCTTCTCTGTAGGTCAGGGCTGACTGTAAGTGTGGTTGTTTCAGAGCCTCTTTGCTTGTTAATAGCAAAGGATATAATGAGACCCCAAAGAAGCAGAAGCCAGGTGTTTACCTGCTGGAAGCTAGGACTTCTCAGCTAATGCAGTGACTGGCAAGGTAGGAATAGTGAGACTTAACCCCCAAAAAATTGTGGGGATAGTTAGTGGAACATGGTATTCCTATGGATAAAATAGGGTAGGCAGCTAATAATGGTAATGTTAAATATTCTTGTTAAATATTGTTAAATTGTGCAAGAGAAAGCAAGAATAGATGAACTCAGGGTGGTTTTCCCAGTAAAAAGCCATGATTTTTTTACCCAAATACGTGAGGCAGTTTTCAGATCCAAAAATCATTGACTAAAGACATGGAGTGTCTGCAGGAGGAAGACTGCAAAACCATAACAAATATATATTTGCCTCAAAAGACCCATGGCTATTTACTTGGGTGAGTATACATAGGAGAAGAATGAATATCCAGACATTTTGAGGATTATTAGATATAGGATTTGAGTTGACATTGATAATTGAGGACAAGAAGAGTGGCATTGACCTATATTAAAGTAGAAAGCTCTGAGGACAAAGTAATAAATGAAGTTTTGGCCCAAATTTGGCTTACAGTTGGTCTACTAGGTCCATATACCCAGGCAGTGGTCACTGAATGCATAAATGAGATTAACATCATTGGCAGTTGGAACAACTTCTACTATCAGTCCTTGACCTATGTGGAAATGACAACCGTAGTGGAGAGGGTTGTCCTCTTTCCATTGACTAAGGGACAAATAAAATGCAATATCCCATCCTGGTGGTATGTGTGTTAGGGAGGTGATGGCAGAGATTAGTGGGGATGTAGAATCTCAAGGATGCAGGGGTGGCATTTTAATCTGTTTGTGCTGCTATAGCAAAATACCTAAAACTGAGCAATTTATAAAGAACAGAAATTTATTTCTCATGACTTTAGAGACTGGAAATCCAATATAAGGCACTGGCAGTTTTGGTGTTTGGTGAAGTCCTGGTGTCTGCTTGCAAGATGGCGCGATATTGCTGCCTCCTTGTGGGGAGATGGATGTTTCCTGATTGGCAGATAAGATGAAAATAAAAAAAAAAAATAGAGAAGTGGCTATGCTAGTTCCCTCTAGCCTTTTTATAAGGCACTAATCCATTTATGACTTAATCACTTCCCCAAAGGCCCAACCTCTTAATAACACTGCAATGGATATGTTTCAGCACGAATTTTGGAGAGGAGACACATTCAAACCATAGCTGGTAACCACCAATCTATCTATCTTCATGAGCTACATGCTTTTTTAGGTCTCACATATGAGTGAGAACATGCAGTGTTTGTCTTTCTATGCTTGGCTCATTTCACTTAACATAATGAACCTCTTCCATCCATGTTGTGGCAAATGATGGGATTTTATTCTTTTTTTTATGGCTGAATAATATTTCATTGTGTATATATAAATTTTCCTTATCCATTCATCCAATGATGGGCACTTAGGTTGATTCCATACTTTGACTATTGTGAATAGTGCTGAAATAAACATGGGAGTGCAGGTATCTCTATGACATATTGATTTCTTTTGGATGTATACCCAGTGGTAGAATTACTGGGTCATATGGCAGTTCTATTTTCAGTTTTTTGAAGAACTTGTATACTGTTTTCTATACTGGCTCTACTAATTTACATTTCTACTAACAGTGAACAAGAGTTCCCCTTTTTCCTCATTCTCACTGGCATCTGTTATTCATGTCTTTTTGATAAAATTCATTCTAACTGGTGTGGGATGATATCTCACATGATTTTGATTTGCATTTACCCAATGATTAGTGATGTTGAGTATTCTTTCATATGCTTGTTGGTAATTTGTATGTCTTTTGAGAAATGTCTATTCAGTTGTTTATTTTTAAATTAGATTGTGTTTTTCCTATTGAATTGAGTTCCTTATATATCTGGTTATTAATCCCTTGTCAGATTGATAGTTTGCAAATATTTTCTCATGTTCAAAAGGTTATGTCTTCACCTTGTTGATTGTTTTCTTTGAGAAGCTTTTTAGCTTGACATAATCCCATCTGTCTATTTTTGTTTCTGTTGCTTGTGCTTTTAAGGTCTTCCAGAAAAAATATTTGCCTAGACCAATATCCTGGTGTGTTTCTTTAAGCTTTTTCTAGTAGTTTCATAGTTTCAGGTGTTAGACTTAAGTCTTAAGTGCATTTTGATTTGATTTTTATATGTAGTGAGAGATACGGGTGCTGTGTAACTCTTTTTCAAATGGTAATTCAGTTTTGTCAGCACCATTTATTGAACAACTTCCCTTTCTTCATTATATGTTCTTGGTGTCTTAGTAAAAAATGAGTTGGCTGTAAATATGTTGATTTATATCTAGGCCCTCTATTCTATTACATTGGTCTGTGTCTCTTTTTAACACGTTAGACTGATTTGTTTACTATAGCTTTGTAGTATATTTTGAAGTCAGGTAGTGTCATGTCTTCAGTTATTATTTTTTTTCTTAAGATTGCTTTGTCTACTTAGAGTCTTTAATGGTTCCACATAAATTTTAGGACTTTTTTTTTTCATTTCTGTGAAGAATGTCATTGGTATTTTGGTTAGACAGTTCATTGAATCTACATATTGCTTTGGGTAGTATTTTAATTTTAGCAATATTAATTCTTCCAATCCATGAATATAAGATATTCTTCCACTTTTTGCACATCCTTTCATATTTTTTCAACAGTTTTTTATAGTTTTTTTTTAAATTAGAACATCACATCTTTGGTTAAGTTGATTCCCTATTTTATATTCTTTGTAGCTATTTTAAATAGGATTACATTCTTGATTTCCTTTTCAGATTTTTGGCTGTTGATGTAAATAAATGCTATTGACTTTTGTATGTTAATTCTGTATCCTGCACTTTTACTGAATAAGTTTATCTATTCTGATTTTTTTTTTTGGTGGAGTTTTTAATTTTTTCTACATATAAGATCATGTAGCTGGGCATGGTGGCTCACACCTGTAATCCCAGCACTTTGGGAGGCCAAGGTGGTTGGATCACCTGAGGTTGGGAGTTCAAGACCAGCCTGACCAACATGGAGAAACTCTGTCTCTACTAAAAAAAAATACAAAATTAGCCAGGCATGGTGGTGCATGTTTGTAATCCCAGCTACTTGCGAGGCTGAGACAGGAGAATCACTTGAACTTCAGAGGCAGAGTTTGTGGTGAGCCAAGATCATGCCTTTGCACTCCAGCCTGGGCAACAAGAGTGAAACTCTATCTGAAAAAAAAAAAAAAAAAAAAAAAAAAAAAGATCATGTTGCCTGTGTACAAGGTTAATTTGGCTTCTTCCTTTCCAATTTTGATGGGCTTTATATCTTTCTCTTGCCTGTTTGCTCTGGTCCAAACTTTTAGTATTATGTTGAATAAAAGTGGTGATGCTGTCTTATTCCAGATCTTAGAGAAAACTCTTTCAAATATTTTTCATTCAGTATGATGTTAGCTGTGGGTTTGTCATATATGGCCCTTATTATTTTGAGGTATGTTCCTTCTATACTCAGTCTGTTGAAGGTTTTTGTCATTAATATGTTGAATCTTATTGAATAAGTTTTCAGCATCTGTTGAAATGATCCTATGTTTTTTTGTTCTTGGTTCCATTATTGTGATGCACCATGTTTACTGATTTGTGCATGTTGAGCCAGCCTTGCATCCTTGGTATGAATCCCACTTAATCGTGGTGAATGATACTGTTGAATGCAGTTTGCTAGTATTTTGTTGATAATTTTTGCATCTATGTTAATCAGTGATATTGATGCCTGTAGTCTTTATTTTTTGTTGTTGTAACCTTGTTTAGTCTTGTTTTCAGGGTAATGTTAGCCTCATAGAAAGAATTTGACAGCATTTCTCCCTCTTCATTTTTTTGGAACATTTTGAGCAGAATTGGTGTTTGTTTTTCTTTGAATTTGGTGGAATTCAGCAGTGAACCCATCAGGTCCTGGGCTTTATTTGATGGGAGACTTTATTATGGCTTTGATCTCGTCACTCATTATTGGTTTGTTGAGGTTTTCTTTTCTTCATGTTTTAATCTTGGTAGATTTTATGTCTCTGGGAGTTTATTTCTTCTAGGTTTTCCAATTTGTTGGCTATAATTATTCCTAATAGTCTTTAATGATTCTTTGTGTTCTTATGGTCTCAGTTGTTATGTCCCCCTTTTTGTTTCTGATTTTATTTATTTGGGTCTTCTCTCTTTTTTTCTTAGTTCAGTTAAATAATTTTTTTCCAAAAATCAACTTTTTATTTCATTGATCTTTAGTATTTTTTAGATTCAATTTCATTTATTTCTGCTCTAATCTTTATTATTTATTTCCTTCTACTAGTTTGGTTTGTTTTGCTTTTCCATTTTCTTAAGGAGTATTGTTATAGTTTATTTGAAGCCTTTCTGTTTTTCTTAATGTAGGTGGTTATTGCTATAAGCTTCCATTTGTACTGTCATTGCTGTATCCCATAGATCTTGGTATGTTGTATTTCCATTTTCATGTGTGTGTGTGTGTGTGTCTAGCTTCATTTATTCAACATAATGTTTATTAAATACACCTATATTGTTACAGATATCAGTCATTATTTTATTGCCTTGAATATTTTATTATATAAATATATCACAATTTATTCATTCTCACGATAATGGACATTTGAGTGTTTCTCAAGCTTTGTTATTATAAATAAATCTGCTAAGAACTTTCTTGTATGTGTCTTTTGGTGGACGTATACACTCATTTTGCTTGAATATATGGCTGTGAGTGAAATTGCAAGATCAAAGGATAGATATATGTTTAGCTTTCGTAGATACTTCTACATAATTTCCTGATTTTTATGTTGTAATGCCAGCTTTATTTTTGTCAGTTTTTGCATGGTATATTATTTTCCATTCTTTTACTTTCAAAAAGTCTGTATATTAATATTTAGAGTATATTACAAACAGCACATAGTTGGGTTTTGGGTTTTTAATTTTTCAAATTCAGTCTTCTATTTTTTCTCTTCTGTATACCTGAAGTCTTTTTTTTTTTTTTTTTTTTTTGAGACCAGAGGATTCACTGCGTTGCCCAGGCAGGTATCAAACTCCTGGGCTCAAACAATCCTCCCACCTCAGCCTCTCACATAGCCAGGACCATAGCATGTGCCATCAGGCCAGCACACAAACACACACAGTTTTTTAGTTGGAATGCAGTATATATTGTCTATTTACATTTAATGTAATTACTCATATAGTTAGGTTTAAGCTTACATCTTGTTATTTGTTTTCTATTTGCTCCAATTATTCTTTATTTCTTTATTACTACTTTTTCATCTTATGATAATTATAAATATTTATGTTTTTCAGTTTTATCGTCTCTTGCTAGTTTTTAAATTATATCTTTTTACATTATTGTTTTAGTGGCTACCCTAGAGAATTACGATAGGTATCCTTGATTTATTGTAATCTAACTTAAATTGGTGTATTTATCACTTCCTGAACAATGCTAGAGACTTTCAACAATTCAGTTCCATTTACCTGTCCTGCCATTTGGGTTACTGTTGGTATATATTTTCCTTGTGTGTATATTCTAGACCCTACAAGACATGGTGATTGCTTAAAACAATCAATTTTCTTCATATTTATTGAACTCACACATTTACCCTTGCAAGTGTCCTTCATTTGTTTTTACACTTATGTGATTCTTTGTAGAATCATTTTTCTTCAACCAGAAAAACTCCCTTCACTGTGCTGAAAATAAATTATTCAGTTTTTGTTTGTCTGAAAACATCTTTATTTTGCCTTCATTTTAAATATATTTTCACCGGTTATATAATTCTAGGACTGCAAATGTTTCTTCTGTTTTTCAACTTTTTAAACATGCCATTCCATGTATTCTGGCTTCCACAGTTTCTATTGAAAAATCAGACATGCTGGGCATGGTGGCTCACACCTGTACTCCCAGCACTTTGGAAAGCCGAGGCAGGTGGATCATTTGAAGTCAGGAGTTCAAGACCAGCCTAACATGGTGAAATCCTGTTTCTACCAAATACGAAAAAATTAGCTGGGTGGGTGGTGCATCCCTGTAATCCCAGCTACTTGGGAGGCTGAGGCAGGAGAATCGCTTCAACCTGAAGGGGGACTGAGGTTACAGTGAGCAGAGATTGTGCCATTGCACTTCAGCCTAGGCAACAGAATAAAACTCCATCTCAAAAAAAAAGGAAAGAAAAGAAAGAAAGAAAAACCAGACATTATTCTTATATTGCCCTTTTAAATATAATGTCAATTTTCTCTATCCTCTGTTAAGGTTTTTATATTTACCTTTGATTTTTAGTAATCTAACTACATGAAAAACTGAGGTATGGCTTTCTTTGTATTTGTCCCACGTAGGGTTTGCTGAACTCCTTGAATCTGGAGATGGAGTCATTTATCAGATTGGAAAGTTTTCAGCTATTATATTTTCAAATACTGCTTCTGCCCATTACCTTTATCCTCTGCTGTTAGAACCAATTATACATCTCAGTTATATTCCATTCTTTTCCATTCTTTGCAGGTATGTGTGAGTCAATTTGGATATTTTCTATTGACCTATCCTTGAATTCACTAATTCTGTCTCCTGCTGTGTCGTCCGATTTGCTGTTAAACCCATTCAGAGAGTTGTGTTCTGGAAGTCCATTTGTGTCTCCTTACAAATTCCAGTTCTCTGTTGAAATTCTCCATCTTTTCATCTACTTTCCATCTTTTCCTCTATTGTTTAAAAAATAATCCTAATTATTTAAAGTTCTTATCTGTGAACTTAAACAATTGGATCGTCTTTGTTTCTGCTTCTATTGTTTGCTTTTTTCTCTTGATTATTAGTCACATTTTCTTTTCTCTTCATATGTCTCCTCATTTTTATTGTATACTGGCCATATACAGTAACTGTATATACTGAATTAGATGTTTTCTTCCAGAAAGCTTTTCCTTTTTTCTGTCAGGCAGAGAAGATTAAAGTTGATGACCTCACTCCATTTGGATATAATCCAGGTCACGGGTAAGTGCAACTTTGTCAGATTCAGCCCAACTCTTAATATCAGTAATCTCCGAAGTGAAATCTAACATGTATTTATTGCAGACCACTCCCTTTGGCAATCTGTCTCCCAGGTACTGAGAGATTGCAGGAGATTTCACTCTGCCTTATCAGCTCAGCACCAAACCTTCCGTGCTAGTCGAGTTCTCAACAAATGTTGTATGAGAGAAAACAGCCATTTGTTTGATACTCCATTATGTTCCAATCTGTCAAACCGACTGGCATGCCCATGAACATTCCTACTGGTTTCTCCTTCCCTCAGTAGAATTCCTCTGCCTAGGTGATATCTGAACCTCATCTCAGACTCTGACTCGGCAAATTTCCTAGTAGACAGCAACCTCAATTTACCTAATTGGGACTATTCATTCTCTGTAATTTTAGTTCATCTAGTCTTTTTTTTCTTCACAGCTATTTGATAACTTTAAAAAGTATATGTATGTGTGTAACTTTAAAAAGTATATATCTATATATATACACACACACACACATATACACACACATCTATTATTCTGCATATACTCTTCTGTTTTTCCACTAGTGGGTGTCTTTTTTCTCTATTTTTCCTAGTTACACAGATTTTCCTCCTTTTCAGAATTCTGATTTTTTGAACCACTGTGACAATGCATTGAAAAAGGAAGTAAACATCCTCAAGCCACCATGGAAAGTCTTTATTACATCAAAGAGGTACAGATAGTGTTTGAAGGTTTTCAGAGATAAAGTTGGAATGCTAGCAAGACAAATCAGCACCAAAAACTATTTATGTAGATAAACTATAAATATCTATACTTATCAATTGTCTCAAGTGACACAATGTGATAATGCCTATACCATACATTATAAACCCTTCCTTGCTGAATTGATGAAGTGTGGTGCCCTACCTGTCTGAAACCTTCAGAGCTCATAAAATGCTAATAGTAGCTCATAAAACCTTCAGAGCTCATAAAATGCTAATACACACATGTGTGTGTGTATATGTGTGTGTTAGGTTTTCACTCTGTCCCCCAGACTGGAGTGCTGTGTTATGACCATAGCTCATTGTAACCTTGAAACCTTGGACTTAAGTGATCCTCTTGCCTTAAGCCCCTGAGTTGCTGGGACTACAGTCATCAGTCATGCATCACTGCGCCCAGCTATCTATCTTCATTTGTTTCAAAAAAATTGTTAATTCCCTTAGTTTCTTCATTAGCCCATTGGTTGTTCAGGAGCATGTTGTTTATTCCACGTGTTAGAGTAATTTCTGGGGTTCCTCTAGTTATTGATTTTTTAGCTTTATTCCATTGTGGTCAGAAAAGATGCTTGATATAATGTCTGCTCTTTAAAATTTGATGAGACTTATTTTGTGGCTAAAATGTGGTCTATTTTGGAGAATATTCCATGTGCTGATGAAAAGAATTTGTATTCTGCAGCAGTTAACATCAAATGCTCAGTAAATGTCAGTTAGGCCTATTTGGTCTAGTGTGTAGTTTAACTCAGGTTGCTTTGTTGATTTTCTGCCTAATGATCTGTCTGTTACTGAGAGTGGAGTGTTGAAGTCCCCTACTATATTGTATTGCAGTCTATTCCTCCCTTTAGATCTAGTGATGTTTGCTTTATATGCTTGGGAGCTCTGGTGTTGAGTGCATAGATGTTTATAATTGTTATATCCACTGGCTATATTGACCTCTTTATCATTATATAGTAACCTTCTTTGTCTCTTCTTACAGTCTTAGTTTTGTAGTCATTTTATCTCATATATGGAGTTAAGCCTATTTATTTGGTTTTCACTTAGATGGAACATATTTTTCTGTCCTTTCACTTTTTGGTTTATGTGTGTATTTTTTTTTTTTTTTAAGAGATAGAGTCTCGCTCTGTCACCCAGGCTGGAGTGCAATGGTGTGATCTCAGCTCACTGCAAACTTCACCTCCCTGGTTCAAGTGATTCTCATGTCTCAGCCTCCAAGTAGCTGGGACTACAGGCATGTACCACCACGCGTGATCAGTTTTTGTATTTTGAGTAGAGACAGGTTTTGCCATGTTGGTCAGGCTGGTCTTGAACTCCTGACCTCAAGTGATCCACCTGCCTCAGCCTCCCAATGTGCTGGGGTTGCAGGCATTAGCCACTGCGGCCTGCCTTTGTGTGTCTTTAATGTAAGGTGGATTTCTTGTAGGGAGCATATAGTTGCATCTTGTAAATTAGTGGTTACCAAACACTAGGAAGGGTAGGAAAGAGATGTGGATGAAGAAAGGTTGATTAATATGTATCTATACACTCATATAGAAGAAATAAGACCTGGTGTTTGATAGATCAGTAGGGTGACTATAGTTAACATTAATTGGTTGTACGTTTCAAAATAGCTGGAAGAGAATGATTAGAATATAACTAGCAAAAAGGAAAAATAAATATTTAAGGTGATGAATATCCTAATTATCCTGACTGGATTATATGAATATATCAAATTATCATATGTAATCTGAATATATATATATATATATATAGAATAGATTATATACATATCAATTTAAAAAAGCATAATCCACATATCAGCTGATTGTTAATTTAGGGCCACCACAGATGGTTGAACAGATTGAGTACATCACTATTTTGACCTCTACTAAAAAGTGAGTAGTACTTCCCCAAAGAGTATACCACCTAGACAAATACACCCAGTGTCCTCCTCTCATAGCTCCTGTGCCCAGGAGTTCTGTCTCCATGTTTTGTTTACATCCACCAGAACACAGCACATCTTCAAACACTCAAATATTCACTCATGCAAAATTGTTGGTACCATACATTTTACTGAAGATTTTACGGAAAAGATAGCAAAAGAAGTTTATATCATATACCTTCAGTGAACATTTTAAAAACTACCCCTTATACATTTTAATTATTCTGCATATACTCTTCTGTGTTTCCACTGGTGGGTGTCTTTTTTCTCTATTTTTCCTAGTTACACAGATTTTCCTCCTTTTCAGAATTCTGATTTTTTGAACCACTGTGACAATGCATTGAAAAAGGAAGTAAACATCCTCAAGCCACCATGGAAAGTCTTTATTACATCACAGAGGTACAGATAGTGTTTGAAGTTTTCAGAGATAAAGTTGGAATGCTAGCAAGACAAATCAGCACCAAAAACTGTTTATGTAGATAAACTATAAATATCTATACTTATCAATTGTCTCAAGTGACACAATGTGATAATGCCTATATCATACATTATAAACCCTTCCTTGCTGAATTGATAAAGTGTGGTGCCCTACCTGTCTGAAACCTTCAGAGCTCATAAAATGCTAATAGTAGCATAGGTGAGTCTTGAGAATTCCCACCAAGAAAACAGGACTGGGCTGGCAGAACTCTATTAAGAGACAGAATCAAGGCCTGTCCTCCCCACTGAAACATGGGCAGATAATTTTAGGGTTAATCTCCAGACAAGTGCAATTTGTACCTGAGGTCAACTGAGGGGTGGCAGGTGAGAGTCAATATGAAGCAGGATCAGCTAATTTCCCAGCCGATAAATCCAAAAAGAGCCCCATCATACCTAATGCTTCTCAGGCAGCTGCTATATAGTTTAATGACATGCGAAGGGAAAGACTGAGGAGCGTCCTTTCTTTTACTGCAACAAAGGCAGAAATCCAGTGAAAGTGGAATTGCCCTTCAGCTCGGAACTACTGAGAAGCCCAGTAAGGTCTTGGGAGCATTTGATGAAGCAGTGTTCAGTCAAACCCTGGAGCTCTGCACAGAAGGAGAGGGCTGTATGTTGGTTTAAACCCACACTACATTGTGTTTGCCACTTGTTCCTCTGACAAAGTTACGTTACTGCACAATAGAAAAGCCCAGCAAAATATACCATCTTGGGCTGATTAAACCGTGTGCTGATAATTAGTGCAAATATGCAGAAATATTTTATTAGGCCTTTTAGTTACCCATGAGGCTAGTTCTAGCTAAGGGAAACTTCTTTTTCTCCTTTTAACTGTGTTCAGATGACAATGAACCATGCCTGGCAGGCAGAGGAGACACTGCAAGCTTGTTTAAAGAAGAACACAGTTGCAGACTAGAGGAACATGAGTGACAAAGCTCTCCCTAGCCCTTCTAGTTAGTTCACATAGCTGCACGCAGATTTGGACTCACTGACATACAAGAATATTAGAAGTATCCTCAGTCCAGGAGAGCAAGGCTCTTCTTGTTAGAATGCAATTTGTTGGCCGCTTAGAATCCAGTAATTCTTTCCAAAGATGTTGGCTGTGTCCACAGGATATATTCTTTACTGCTCTGTGTTTTATTCTCTGCTTCTGAAATCTGTATTTTCTCTCCAGTTCTGTGGGTCTCTGAAGGGTTTTTGTTTGGTCAGCATTGCATTTAAGGCAGTCAAAGTAGTAATGTTATTAGTTCCAAATAGAAAATTTTTTTTTGATTATGTGAGTAATGCTAGCTCATTGTTGAACATCTCGTAGGTATAAAAGAGTATTCTAAAAGATGCTTATATTCCTACTGCCCTGAGATAAATCAATACAATCATTTTTTTCTTGTGGAATTTGTAATAATTGGAAATGGGATAGAAACTACAGACACATAGAGAAAGAACCACAATGTCAGCAGAGCACTAGAAGAGGGATCAGTAACCTCTCAGCTGAAGAAAGTTAGATCCTTTCTACTCAAAGTGGGGTCTATAGAACAGCAGCATTGGCATCACAGTGAGATTGTGGGAAATGAAGAAGCTTAGGCCAATTCTCAGACTTAATGAATCAGAATCTACATTTTCACAAGATTCCCAGGTGAATCTCACCTTGAAGTTTGGGAAGCACTGCTCTAGATGATCTGGTGGCCACAGCTGTATTGGATCCTGAAAAATATTCCTTCTGCCTTTGTGAGGCCTGATGGTATGCTCTGTCTTCCTGTATTTCCATGAATCCTGGTTCAAGTTCAAGAAGTTAATCAGTAGAAGAGCTGGGATTCAAACAGTTGTTTGCCTCTGCAGTCCATCTAATTAACTATGATATTATATTTCTAGTCCTTCTATCCAGGAACACACAATGTTTTTCCATTACTTGAAGTCTTCCATTAGGTGTTACAATAAAGTTTTATTAATATTTCAAAATAAAACATAGCAGATTGTATTACCTATTGTAAGTCCATTTAAATAATTGCTTTGGCTCCTGCAGAAACCAGGTGGATTCTGGAGATTGACTGTAGACTTCAGTGCAAACTTATCCAAGTGGTTCTGATCATGCCTGCTATCTTAGACATGGTATCTATTGCTAGAGCAAATTAATATGACTCAAGGATTATGATATGCATTATTTTCTATTTCAATGATGAAAAAGGAGGATACGCAGTTCACATGTACATGGAACAAACAAAAAATACACATTTAGTCTTTTGTCCCAAGTTATATTAACTCTCGTATGGTTTAATATTCTTAGAGAACAAAACCATGAATCATAAAATAAAAAATAGAATAAATTGGATGTTATCAAAATAAAAAAAAACTTTAATTCTTTCAAAGATAGTATTAAGAAAATGAAAACTTGAGATGCAGAATGGGAGAAAATATTCACAATAATATATCTGACAAAGATCTTATATCCAGCATATATGCAAAACTCCTATATCAATAACAAGATAAACACTTCCTTACCCAAGAAAAATTAGATGTAATATTTAAAATGACAACCCACCAAAAAAGCTGCACTTGTGTGAATAAACAAAAAGTACATGAAGAGATGCTTAACATCAGTAGTCATCAGGGAAATGCTAATTAAAACCACAGTGAGATACCACTACACACCTATTAGAAAACTGATAATACCAATTGCTGTTGATGTTGCAGAGCAATTGGAACAATCATACATGGCTGATGCAAATATGAAATTATATAACCACCTTGGAAAACTTGCAATCTCTTGAAATATTAAACATGCATGTAACATATAGGCCAAATAATTCCACGCCTAGGTATTTTCCCAAGAGAAATGAAAACATATGTCTACACAAAACTTGTTCCTAAAAGTTTATGGTAGCTTTATTTGTATTAGCATCAAACTGGGAAACCACTTGTTTGACACACACAGACAACACTAATCTACAGAGACAAGAATAGACTATTGGTTGCCTGGGACTGGATTGGGATAGGGGAATAGATTACAAAGAGACCTTGAAGAAATTAGAGGCAGTGATAGGAATGTTCTGATATTCATTATAGTGATGTTTATACAGCTTTATTTGCCTGTCAATACTCATTGAATTACACTTTTTAAATGAATGCACTTTATTGTACATAAATTATAACTCAAAATTTATTAAAAAAATTTTTCAGCAAATTTCCACATCTTTAGGATAAAAGCCAGACTTCCTCATTAGCCTAAAAATGCTTTCTTAATTCAGCCTCATAGCCAATTGCTATAAGGCTCTCAACGCCTGGCACTCCCCCATATAAAACGTACATAGAGACTTGTATTTTCCAACTGCATCATGCTGTTTCCACTTCAATGTCCTTATGCATCCTGTTCCTGCTGTCTAGACATTCTAATCTCCTTTTCTCTACCAAAAGAACTTTTACCAATTATTTAAGCATCGGCTCATGCAGTGTCTTCTCCAGGAAATCTTCCATGGTTTCCTAGCCCGAGTTGCATGACTCTCCTCTGCCCCTGCGGTGCCCTGCACACAGCTCTCATGTCGCACACTGAGTTGTTAATGTTGCCTTACTTCTCAGTCTTAGATTTCACATTCTGTGACATTGTAGTCATCTTTCTATCTTCAGTGTCTGGCAGTGAGTAGATATTCAGATATTTAACAAACATTTGCTGAATATACTATTACGTGTAAAGAATACCGTTTCTGGTATTCACATTGTTTTTGTAAGTTCAGAGAAATGGGGCAATCTAAGAAACTTCTGGAGGGAGAGGCAGCTATGTATGTGTGAATATTACGTAAAGTAAGGGGATTGATTTCTCCCATAGATTTTCTTCCTGTACTGTAGAACCCCTCCATGCTTGATAAAAACATGAAATAGATAAAACCTAACTATGGTTCTCTTCTTGGGGGCACTGTCTTTTCAATGAATATTAAATCTCAAGTGGCCTACAGCTCTTCAGAGCACTCTTTCATCATGCTGAAATATGTCTGGCCTCCTGAGTCTTCTCTCCCCAGGCATTACTTTTATTTCTCCTGTTTCTTGTCTATCACACTATGCACCATCCTTTTCTATTCTTGTTTGAAACCTCATGCTCTTCTTTAAAAATCTAGGTTGTATAAAAAATAATACTGAAATTTTAGGACTGATACATGGAAAGAGTGGTATTTCATTAGGCTGATAATTGAAGTAGTTTGGAACCTATCACTAATAGAATTTTTAAGAACTTAACAGTTGCATAGAATGGTAGTAGCACATACATCTTCGTGCCAGTCAGGTTCTTTTTTTTTTTGCTAGACATGACAAACTCTAGACTTTCAGGCTTTATTCTAGAAGAGACAATGGTTGTAGAAGGAAAAGATGTTAAAATTGTATCTTGCCTGTGCCTTTTACCCATAAACTTAAAATGATCTCTCTTTTTCTTGACACATGTAATTTGTTTCTCTAACTGGTAGCCTCTGTTTTTCTCTCTCCTTCCACACCTCTCTGCCTTTCCTCTTTATTTTCTACTCCCTCTCTCACCATCATCCATGAGAGCATCCTAATAAAGAGCTCTTAAAGATTCTGATGTACACCACTTTTTGTTGTGTGGTTCCTTTTGAATATTTCTTTCTGAAAAGTAAAATAAAAGCAACCATAATAATGACTGTTAAGAATAACAATACTAATGATTACTAACAACAGTAAAAACAATAATGTTAGTTTTATTTACCTTCTTGAAGTGATGATTTGCATTCTACAGCTCGTTATTTTATAAAGTGCTCTTTTGATGAAGCATTGTAAAACACAGAAATTGTTCCTACCATTTCGATTAGCATTAGAGTAAAGCAATACTTGAGACAAACAGGGATGTGTGATTGTTTACTCTTTTTGTATTGAGAAAATAATGCATATGAGTTGATTCTAGAATAATACTGTGTTCAAATCACATCAGTGACTCATTTTTTCCCTTTAAAAATAGTCTCAGATGGAAAGTTTAAAGCCTTTATTTTCTAGGGCTGTTTTGAATGTTTCTTAAGCAACTCAATTCTCTATATTGTAAATACACACAAAAAGTCCTGGTATTGTTTTTCACAGTATTCAGTGCAGGACCATCTGTCAATCTATCACTCCCACTTGTGACAGAATATGGAAAGGTCAATGGAGTTGTCATTTTTATGACAAACTTGAATAACGCTTTTGCATTCATTAAATTTAGAATCTCTCCCAACTAATAAACGCATAAACTCCTTTTAAAACAAAGATAAAATATGCAATGGAAATACCTTCACTTACACTACACATTTTTTAGGATGTTGAAAGTTATGTGTTTCATGCTCCATGAAAGAATTCTGTTTTCTCAAAAGTACAATGGACTTCATTATAGAGATAATAGGTGACCACTTAACCTGCCCATGCTCACAAATATGCAAGATCTGTTTGCAGCACTGAAATTATTTCTAAATTAAGCAAAGGAGGAAAATGTGGCACCAAAATCAAGTACTTTTCTGACTATCTTGAATTCAGCAGCTGAAAAATCCTCATACATAAGATCAAGATGAAAAGGAAATAGGCTTTACCTGAACCATTGATTACTCAGCCCACCGGAAGATTAAACTGGGGATTCATTTGAAGGAGAAGAAGAATCTCGATGAGTAGATTAGATGAAAGGGTTTTAGGAGGCCAATGAGACTACATGGGTTTAGTCACAGGCAAATAGACAGGGGTGACACATCTGTGAGGGAATAACAATAGGGGCTTGTCTAGGACAAAGAGGAAGAAATGCAGTCAGAGACTCAGCTGTCTTATTGGGGCACAATAAATATAAATTCATTAAAGGCAGGGGAATACAGGGCAGGTGACAATTTAATACTAAAGGTTACCAATTCACTTGTCAAGTCTCCATCAACTGTGCATATTTGAAGGTGGGTTATTCCTAGATGGAGGTTAAATTTTATGATATACTAATGCACATTATAGCTAATTTGTATTTAATTAAAATAACATGTACATGCTTATTCATAATGCATTTAAATTTTTTAAAGTAAAAGAAATTACTTATTATACTCAGGCATTATTTCTTTTACATTGAAGAATAAAAACTGAAGCTATCTTAACATTTAATATTCAATTTGTTCTATTTTATTTACTTAATTATTCTATTGTCTCAGATTTTTTCATTGGCATTTTCTGCTTCAATGAGTAGGGGACAAGTACTAAAAGAAGTTCCTAAATTTTGGAAAAATGTCAGCAGTCTCTTTAGCTCCCCAGGATAAATTAATTTTTACTCTCTTTGTCCTTGTTTTAAATTCAGACCCTTGTTCTTCTCTTTGTGAATTATGTCACTGAGTACTGAGAAGCTGTGCTGCTTTTGATCTTAGTCATGTTTCATTCAGCCAATATACACTAAGTGTCTAGGTGCTGCTCTAGGTTCTTTTGAGAGAATAGACCAAGGAGATTCTATCTAAAGAGGGGAAGCCAAAATTAAACACTAAGCGCATTTTAAATATTTCTATCTGCAATGGAGACAGCAAAAGGGAGTGATGTGGGGAAGTGACTGGATCAGGGGTGGGAAGTCTTTCGATTGAAAGACTAAGATTTCTCCAAAGAAGTAACATTTGGGTTGACTTTTCCAGGCACCCAAAAGAGCAAGTGTAGAGGACCAAAGGTAGAATGACTTGGGTTTGACCAAAGACAGAGAAAAGGCCAATGGAGTTAAATAAAGGGGGGTTAGTAAGACTGGGACAATGTCAGAAAGGCAGGGATCAGATCATGAAAGTGCTCACAGGGCATAAAACATTTACATTTTATTTTAAGCACAGTGGAAACACCATACCGTTTTGCTGTTGTGGAGGTACTGCTTAGCTTAATTAAAACTGTGATCTAATTTTTAAAAATGATCTAATTTTGTAAAAAAGATCGAGTGGAGAAAGGAAAGAATAGAAGCAGGGAGATATACTGGAAGTGACTGAGTGATTCAAGGCAAGGACAATGGAAGTCTGCATGATAGGAGATAAAATTAAATCAAGTAGGGATCTCTTGAGTGGGTTTCCACCACCTGAAAGCAGAGTAGGTACTTATCTACAACATTTAGTTTTAATGCTCATAGTTATGGTCAATGAGTACTTCCTCTTTCTCTTACAGATTACAATGGATAAAACAACACCTAACTTTAGTTGTCTGTTGCTTGGACTAAATTCTCCCTTTTGAAATGAGAATAATTTTCTGAGAAATGCTATATTAAAACATTAAAATCAATAGTTAAGCATTTCTTGCATATCATGGAAGATCTTCACCAGAAAAAACAGCTTGTTTAGAAGGGCAAGAAATACACAGAGGAACACATCTAAGAATGTAGCATTGCATGTTCTTGATCCATTGATTTGCAGAGACCACTTGTATTAGATTTTTCTGCATCCTCTCCTTACAGCATTACATCTTAGTTACTGAGACAGTAATTGTTATATTTGTTGACAAATATTGCTGCACTGTCACCTCAGTGTAACAGTCCAATTCTGCCATGTGATGAACACACATGGCTTTTTCAAGAGGCCTACTTTTGGATGTTCAAATTTACACATGATGAAACACTAAATTCTTTTCTGAAGGGCAATAAAAGACAATGATGTTTTTGGGGAATTGGTTGAAGTTGAATCCCTTTGAGTCTCAGCATATAATATTGGCCAACCTGCCATATTTTAAGCAAAGTGTCATATTTTATGAGGCACAGATTGCAATAACAAATTCCGCAATGAGAGATGTAAACATCAGTCAAAAGCAAGGATTCTAGTATCATAAGCATCTATTAAAGGGCAGGCATGTGAGGTACCCTGGCGAATATAAGGCCTTAGGGAGAATACATATAGATGTATAAAATTGCAAAAGATGTTACATATGATTTTGTTAAATGGGTGGTACAAGTGTTGCTAAAAGCATTCAGAAGAATTCAGGGGATTCAGGGGTGATTATAAGAGGGTCAGACATGCTTTCCTAAGAACTGTAGTGCTTGAACTGGATTCCAAAGATTCAAGTTGTTTTCCCAGAGAAGGATGATAAAGAAGCATGACAAATGAACCATCAAAATTAATAAAACTGTTGGCCTTTACAGTGTAAATAGGAAAAGCAATATGGTGGATCCTACAGACATTCCTGGAGGGAAAGTTTGAGTCCCTAGTGCATTTAGGAAGCTCTTTAAAACAAAAAAATATACTAAGCCTATACCTGGACTTCTAGAAAGAGGATGATAGAAGCATCCTGTTAACATTCTCTTCCTTGATTAGTAACAAAGTAAGTGCACATAACAACAACAGGTTGCTGCAAGCTGAAGAATGTCAAGGTAAGGCGAAAGGAAGGAAACATTGGTCACTGCATTTCTATGTTAGAAAGTAGGGTTACTGAAAGTAATGGCTTATCTTTGTTTTCCTTCTCTTGTTAATTGTTTGGATTCTAAGTTATCTAAAAGAAATAGACAATTGGCTGGGCACGGTGGCTCATGCCTGTAATCCCAGCACTTTGGGAGGCCGAGGTGGGTGGATCACGAGGTCAGGAGATCAAGACCATCCTGGCCAACATGGTGAAACCCTGTCTCTACTAAAGTAGAACAAATTAGCTGGGCGCATCTGTAGTCCCAGCTACTCAGGAGGCTGAAGCAGGGGAATTGCTTAAACCCGGGAGGCAGAGGTTGCAGTGAGCCGAGATCACACCACTGCACTCCAGCCTGGTGACACAGCAAGACTCTGTCTTAAAAAAAAAAAAAAAAAAAAGGGAAAAAGAAAAAATTAGACAGTTCATGTAATTACACTGTTAAAGAGAATCACAAACACTTTTTAGCTTGTGGCATAATTATTCAAGCATAGATGCAAAATGCAAAAAAGCACATATTTTTAATTGTGTTTTGCTGACTATGTTTGGCAGTACATTTTTATTTTTAGCGTGGTATAAATTACATTCTTTTCAGGATAGCTTCTTGTTGTAGTCTATAATGGGGAATGTGTGACAAATGGTCAGCTTACTCCTTATCAGAATGGATATCTTTTATTTTAAGTCTTTCATAGATTTTTTTTTTATTTGAACAGAGCACATATAATCAAGTTTTTATTCTAGTCTTTAAAAAGCAACCAATGTAAAACTGTATTGGGGCAATTTAGATAAAGGAATTATATTCTGGTGAAACAAAAACACATACTAATATTATTTTAATGTTTGGGAATTGGAAGTGTTAATTGCTATTTTATAAAACACATTCAAAATATCACTATTCTAAACCAGAAAGTGTTTATTGGTTTTACTATGTGGAATTCAACTGGGAAGACTACATTGGTTAACAAAAAATAACTCATATGATTCATGACTTTATAAAAGAATATACTTTAGGAGAATGTTAAATGCATAGAGCAACAGTGGCAAGCAAGAGCAAGTAGATATAATGTAGGTAGCTTATTTTCATTTTTATATAATGTATTTTTGGTTTTACCAAAACCAAAATAAAATAATACCTCCTCTTTTAGGAGTAGCAGTTGTACTTATGAAAAGAAACATGAAACAAAGAAATAGATTTGGAGAGATGATGTAACTCTAAGGAATAGAAAATATGTACAGTTTTTCTTTGTTATTTATATGGATTTATATTTCAATAGTGAGATTTAAAGAATCTAGTGTATTTTATTCTTATTCTTTCTGGAAAGAAATTGATTTACATTTTTAAAAATTATGGCATTCAAAAATTTAATCTTTTTTGAAACACAACAATGCACTCTGTTGAATTTTAATTGAATATGATCCCTACTGATTGAGTCTTGAATAATTGCTAATTGGAATGAATTATGAAAGGAAAACATATATGTACACTATCCCTATTATTTCAACAAAGGAAATACAAATTTCAGTGAGAATCAAAATGTGTTTGATATCAGCTAATACAATCTTCCCTTTTCACTTTTTTGGCTGCCGTAAAATACTTCATGGAGGAGTACTGATGAATAAAACAATTTCTTCTATTCTTTTTATAAGCTCTTGTTACCCTAACTCCATGATTCTCTGCTCATGTACCTGGTGTAAAATATTTGATGACCCTGAAACAGATATGGAACCATCACATACTAATCATGAGTGCAGTGATGACAACTATGCCAAAGGAATTCTCTAAAGATAATTCTTCTCAATGTAACTGTCCGTCCACAGTTCTGCATGATCTGGAGAGATCTGCCTAATGAAATGATTTCATTTGAATCGAGTGACATGGGCTCATATATGAGCTAAGAGTTGAAGTAGATAATAATTATAGCTAACATTTGGTGGTTGTTTAATATGTGATGAGTACTGTTATAAAACATACATACGTACACACACGCTCGTTTAATGTTAACAAGCTTATGGTATAGGTGTTATTACTAACCCCACTCTACAGATGAGAAAACTGAGCACAGCTAGCTTAAACACTTTGCCCAATTTCACACAGGTGCTAAGTAGCAGAGGTAGAACTGAAACCTATTCCATCTGGCTGCAAAGCCAGTGTTGCTAACCAGGATGCTACTTTGACTCCTTTGGTGAGCTCTAGGCTCCTTCTATTTCCAAGATTATAAAACCACAATACATGCCTTCTCCTTCAATAACTCAATGAAGAAGTGTCTCTCAGTAATAAAAGGATATGACATTGGGAATATGTCTTTATCCACGTAGGTGTGGAAACATATCTAGCCAATAATGAGGGTTTGAAAAATGAGAAAGAGATGACATTGCAACTTATTTTAGTAAATTACTTTAGTTAGGATGTGTTAGTTTTCAATAACCCAAGGTAAGGATGATTCATTATCAGACTTCAGGACAACCCATACTAAGAAAATATTTGTATGTTTGTTGGTATCTGATATGAATCAAAATATTTATAAAATTAAGTACTTTGGTGTAAATGTCTATAAATTTGAAACTAGGTGTTGACTTTATCACTGTGAACATTACCAAATTACTAGTAATATAACAACATTACAGATTTAAAAATTTCTTGAGCTATGGCTTCAATAACATTTTCATTTATTGGAGTTTATATAACATCCTCAGAAGCTTTAAAAAATAATTTGCAAACAGCTTGGAAATGTTCTAGCATTTCAGTGAGGTAAAAAGCATATATATATCTGTGTGTGTGTGTGTGGGTCTGCATAACTAAACAAGTAGTATGTTAATCTCACTGAATAAATTGGAATTAGGGTGAAGAATAATTCTTATACAAATGCTTTTCATAGCACTTCTCTTGAACCACAGTAAAAACCTGTATTAGGACTATGCTCAAGTTAGTTTCTCTAATTTACCTTCTTAGGCAGAAAGCCACTAATTTGCATTAACAATTAGCAGCATGAAGAACATCCTCATTTAAATGACAGGCAAAGAAAAACGTGCCACAAGTGATAATCATGAGAAGCAACTGAAGAGAGGAGGAAATCTATGAGATGGCAGTGTTATTAAATGGGCTGTTTTGATATTGAAAGAGTCATGAAAAGAAGAAAGCCCTAAAAAGTTTCCAAATTATCAAGCAACATGATGATGAACTAATGTGTATGAGATTTGGAAAACAGGAGATCTTGTTGAGATCTTGTCAGTCTTGTGGAGAGGAATTTTATTTGAATCAAAGAGTTGGAATCTAGATTGCCAGAGTTTTTAGGAAGTGAGAAAGAAGGTGTAGAGAGTAGAGGTGACTCAGAGTTTAATTAATCAAATGCACACAAACTTGAAAATTAAACTACAGACATATAAATAACTCATGGGTCAAAGAAGAAGTCACAAAAAAAATTTGAAAATATTTTGAATGGAATAAAAATAAAAACACATCTAAATATACGAGGGAGATAGGTGACAGTGCTTACAGAAATTTATAGCATTAATGGAAATATAAGCAACAAGGACATATCTCAGTCATCTGTTTCTACCATATGAAATTTAAGAAAAGCCCCAAACAAACAGAAAATAGTAAAGATCAGAGCAGAGGCTGATTATGGTGGCTCAAGACTTTAAGACTGAGGCAGGAGGATTGGTTGAGCCCAGGAGGTCAAGACCAACCTGGGCAACATAGCAAGACTGTCTTTACAAAAAGTTAGTCATGTGTAGTGGCATGTGCCTGTAGACCAATCTACTCAGTAGGCTAAAGAGGAAAGATCACTTCAGCCTGGGAGGTGGAGACTGCAATGAGCAGTGCTCATGGCACTGCACTCCAACATGGGTGATGGTTTAAAAAGTATCTCAAAATTTAAAAAGTATCTCAGAAAATTACAAATAAAAGATCCGAGTGGAAATCAATGAAATAGAAAATGAAAAGAGCAATATCAATGAAGCTAAAACTTGGTTCTTTGAAATATTAACAACATTGATAAACCTTTAACTAGAATGACCAAGAAAATTGAGGGAAATATTTCCCAACAAAGTACTGTTAGTGAGCCTAGTCCTGCAAAATATATAAATAATTATACATTATGACCAAGTAGGACTAATCTCAAGAATGCAAAGTTAGTTTTAACATAAAAAATTAACAAAATATTCCATGTTAATAGAATGAAGGATGAGTACTACATGGTCATTCAAAAGGCATGGAACGGTTTCTGGCGAAATCTAGCACCTATTCATTAAAAAAACTCTCAAGAATCTAGGTTTTAAGGGGAACTTCCTCAACCTCCTAAAGGTTATCTATATAAAACTATGAGCTAACATGATATCAAATGTTACATATGTTATGTTAGTGAAAGACTGATTTTTTTTTTCTCTAAGATAAGGACCAAGGCAAGAATGTACATTTATACCATTTTTGTTTAACATTTTATGGGACACAGGGGCAGAAGAGGCATAAATGCATCCAAGTTGAAAATGAGATAAAATTATCTTGATTCATAGATGGCATATTTTTGTATGTACATTTGGATTTCACAAGAAATCCAACATTATTAAAATTAATAAACAAGTTTAGTATATTTGTAGGGCACAAGATCAATTTATAAAATCATCGTGTTTCTATATACTAGCAATGTATTTTCAGAAAATGAAATTAAGCCATCCCTTTTACAATTGCATCAAAAAGAATAATATGCTGATTAATAAATGCAACAGAAGAGGTTCTAGACTTTCATACTGAAAACTATAAATCACTTGAGAGTAATTAAAGAAGATCTAACTAAAATGAGAGGCAAAGCATTTTCATTGATTGTTATGCATATTCATTGGTATATTTTAATGACAATTCTTCCCAGTTATCAATGGATTCTAAGCAGTTCCTATCAAAGTCTTGGTAAGCTTTTCAGCAGAAATTGAGATTATTGGAAAATTTATATAGATATTCAAAGAGCTGGAATAGCCAAAGCAGCTTTCAAAAGGAAGAACAAAATTTGAGGCTTACATTACCCAATTTCAAAACTAAGCTAAAGCAATCAAGACAGTGGGATATTGGTATAAGAAGAATCAGATAGACTATGGGTCAACAAACTAATGTCTGTGGGCCAAATATGTCCGACCTCTTTTTTTTTTTAATAATGAAAATCATATTGGAACCCAGTTATGCCCATTTATTTACATTTTATCTGCTGCTTTACACTGCAATGACAGATTTGAGTAGTTGTAATAGAGATCACATGGCCCACAAAAGCCTAAAATGTTACCTATCTGGGGGGCCCTTTTATAAAAGTTTACTTTCCTTTGATATTGATAAATGGAATAGAATTAAATGTTAAGAAATCCTTATATTTATGTCAACTGATTTTTAAGAAATGAGTCAAGACAAATCAATTTGGAAAAGAATACATTTTCAACAAACAGTTCTGGAACAATTGAATTTCTGTATATATGTGTGTATATATATATACACACACACACACACAAGACACTTGGGAGTACTTAGACCCTTACCCTACACCATAACACAAATTAACTCAAAATAGATCAATAGATCATAGACTTACATATAAAATCTGGTACCACAGAACTTCTGAAAACTTTGGTTCGGCAAGGAGTTCCTACATATGAAGCCAAAATATCCACAAAAAGAAATACTGATAACTTGAACTTCATCAACATTAAAAATTAAAATCTTTTGCTCTTCAAGACTAGGAGAAAATATTTTCAATATCTGTTTGACAAAGAGCGTGTATACAGAATATCCAGGATATATAAAGAACTCTTACAACTAAATGATGAGAAAATGAACAAATGATTTTTTAAAAAGGGACTAAAGATATAAAAAGAAAATTCATCCATGAAGATATACAAATGGTTAATAGCTATGTTACTAAATATGCTCATATTGATTAGTCATTAGGGAAATTATAATTATGAAAATTGAAACCACAATCAGATACCATTAGACACTCGTTATAATGGCTTTAATCAAAAGAAGAAACTACTAAGCGTTTACAAGGATGTAGAAAGACTAAAAAGATTATACATTGTTTATGGGAATGTAAAATGTCAGAGTCATTTTGGAAAACAATTTGGCAATTTCCTAAAAGTGAAACATATACTTACATGTGACCCAGTAATTCCATTTCTATGTTTACAGAAAGGAAATTGAATCATATGCCCACACAAAGACTTGCCAATTAAGGTTTGAAGCATGAAACATTATTCATAATGTATTCCAACACTGGAAAGAGTGCAAATGTTGACTAACTGGCAAATGGATGAACAAAATTTGTATTTCCATACAAGGGATTACTACTCAGCAATAAAAAGGGACAGATTTACTAATACATGCTATACAGGGATGAACCTCAAAAACACTAGGATAAAGAAGCTAGGCACAAAGTACTATATATTTTATGATTCTGTTTATATGAAATGTCAAGAAAAAGCAAAGATACATAAGCTTTCGGAGTGATTATGATGTTTGAGAATTGGAGTATAGTGATAGTTGCAAAACTATACATTTAAAAAAATTCACTGAATTGAACAGTTACAATGGATGAATTTCATGGTGTAGAAATTATAAATCAATAAAGATGTTAAAAGTAATCTTTTTTAACTTTTTGAAACATAGATTACTGATTTCAGGCATTTTTATTACATAAATTTAGAGCTCTAAATGATACCTAAAGAACTGTACACTTATTTTTTATTGAGGTAACTTTTATACACGGTCAGTTCTGCTATAATGTTATATATGTGCTCCCCAAATTACTGTGCTATGGAAAATTGCCCAACAAAACACAGTGCTTATAGGAAAACTGGGTTGAGTGGAACAATATACAGTGTCATATATCAGTGACATAAAAAATGATATGAACCTAGAGAAATGGTAGCAAAGTTTTACATGTATTAATTGGACATGATAAAAATAAATGCTATAATAAATATGATGCTTTAATTTTTAAAAGACCTAACATTTGCTTGTGGAAATGTGCTTCTGAAGGGTTTAGCTTACAAGTTATTGTGAAGTGGTGGAAGGTGGGTATATTAGTTTCCTGGGGTTGCTATGACAAATTAATACCAACTGGGTGGTTTGAAACAACAGAAATTTATTCTCTCATGCTTTGGGAGCTTAGAAGTCTGAATTCAAGGTGTTGACAGTTGCTGCTTCTTCTGAAGTTTCTTGGGAAGAATTCTTCCTTGTCTCATCTAGCTTCTGGTGCTTGCTGGTAATCCTTGGTGTTTCTTGGCTTGTAGATGCATCACTCTAATGTCTGCCTCTGTCTTCATATGGCCTTCTCCCCTATGCCTCTGTGTCTTTGGGTCCAAATCTCCCTTTTATGATGACACCAGTCACATTTATTTTAAGGCTCACTCTAATTTAGTATGACCTCAGTTTAACTTGATTGCATTGGCAAAGACCCTATTTCCAAATAAGTTCGTATTTATAGGTTCTGAATGGGCATCAATTTTATTTATTTATTTATTATTATTATTATACTATTTTGAAGGGACACTATTCTATCCAGTACAGTGTGTTATTTGAAATTGGACAGAAAGTTGTAACACTCGATGAGCATGGGAATGGCTTATAACACACATGAGGAACTGAAATAGTTGCTAGATGTTTGAAATGTGTGTTTGTGCATTATTTAACTCATTTAAACTTGGTGAAATTTTTGGCATGCAGCTAGTTTTTTTTCATGGGCCAAATCCTGCACAAGCAAACACAAAATTCCATTCTGATTAATATATTAGTCAGGTTGGAATGAATTTATGTTTTCAAAACAAGTGTTATAACAGAACTGATTGTCAGTAGAATGTATAATTTTTAATCACACTGTTCAGATTTTGACAAATGCATAAACTGCATAATCCACACCTTCCTCAAGATAAAGAAAACTTTCACCAGCCTAGAAAATTCTCTATTGCTTCATATAAGTTGCTCTTCACTATAGGTTTGTTTTACCTATGCTAGAACTTCATATGAATGGATTATGTAATATGTACTCTTATGGGTCAAGCCTCCTTTATATAATATCATGTGTTTTGGTCCACCCGTGCTGTTATATCACTACTTCCCTCTGTATATTCCTTTATTGAAGTAAAATTTTTATAACATAAAGTTTACCATTTTAACCATTTAAAAATATACATCAGTGGGTTAGTGCATTCACAGTGTTGTGCAACCATCACCACTCTCTCATCCCAGAATATTTCCATCTCCTCAAAAAGAAACCTCATACCAGTTAAGCAGTCATTTCCCATTCCCTCCTAATCAAAGCCTCTGGAAACCACTAAGCTACTTTCTATCTCTATGGATTTGCTTATTATGGATATTTTATATAATAGGAATAATAAAGTATGTGACCTTTGTATCTGGTTTCTTTCACTTAGCATAATGTTTTCCAGATTTGTCCACATTGTGGCTGTATCAGTACTTCATTCCTTTTTATGATTGAATAATATTCCGTTGTATCAATATACCACATTTTTTATCCATTTATCAGTTGATGGGCATTTGGACTGTTTCCACTTTGGGGCTATTGTGAATAATCCTTCTATGAACATTTATGTTTAATTTTTTTGGAACACATATTTTCAATTCTTGGTAGTGGTTAAGAGTAAAATTTCTAGGTCATATGGTAATTTTATATTTAACTTTTTGAGGAAATGCCAGACTATTTTCCAAAGCAGTTGTACTCATTTTACACTCCCATCAGCAATGTATGAGAACTCCAATTTCTCCACATTCTCACCAACACTTTTTGAAGAGTTATAGTGTGTGTGAAGTGATATCTCATTTTTAAAAATTTTCATTTCCCTAATAACTAGTGATATTTAGCATTTCATTGTTCATGGCTATTTGTCTACCTTCTTTGAAGGAATGAGTACTGAAGTCATTTCTTTTAAATTGATTTTTAAATTGGCTTTTAAATTGACTTTTAAATTGGCTTCTAAATTGGCTTCTTTGTCTTTGAGTTGCTGAACTGTAAGCATGCTTTGAATAGCCTAAATACTACACCCTTATCAGAAATAACATTTGCAAATATTTTCTCCTATTTTGTGAGGATTTTTCCACTTGGTTTTTTTAAGTGTCTTTTGAGATACGAAAAATTTTAACTTGAATGAAGTTCAAATTATCTATTTTTTTATTTTGGTGGTTATATATTTGGTGCCATATCTCAGTATGTATTGCAAAATCCAAGGCTATGAAGATTGATCTATATTTCTTTTTACTAAAAAGTTGTATAGTTTTGACTCATATTTAGGGCTTTTATCCATTTTGTGTTAATTTTTGTGAATGGCATAAGATAGGTGTCCAACTTAATAATTTTATATGTGGACATCCAGTATTCCCAGAATTTGTTGAAAAGGCTATTTTTCCCCATCGAATAGTTTTGGTGCCATGTCAAAAATCAATTGACCATAGATTATGATGGGTGTATTATTGGACTCTCAATTCTGTTCTCTAACCTATATGACTTAGTGTCTCATTGTTTTTGTTACTGTAGCTTTATGATAAGTTTTAAAATCAGGAAGTGTAAGTCCTCTACTTTTGTTCTTTTTTTTAAAGATTATTTTGGTTATCTGAGTTCCTTTGCAATTCCTTAAGGATATTAGGATTATATTTTTCATCTTTGCAAAAATAAATGTTGGATTTTGATAAGGAATGGATTGAATCTGTACATTTTTTCAGTCCATTAATTATCCATATAACTCAAATTAATAGACATTTTCAAGACTCTGGTATATATATATGATATGTACCTAATAAAGGGTGAAAAATTCAGGCAATCAAATGGAGTTTTACATCAAATAGGAATTTTTTTCTTCACTTAATTACATAAATTTTGCACTTTTCAACAAAGATGTGGGTAATTTTTGATGTTTTCAACGTTTTTATTTTAGTCATTCTTATTGGTATGTAATGGCTAAATACAATGCTTTATATTTGATTGAACTACAATTTGTGAGGCATAATATTCTTAAACTAAATTTTTAAGTCATTCACTTAGATTTGTCACCCCGATGATGAAGAAAAGTAAATATTTAAAGAGACATTGGTTATCTGAGAAGATTGTCCCCCATCTGTTAAAGAAATCATCTGGCCCCTTAAATTCCAAGATAAGATCAGTTAGGGAGGGAACTGCCAATATTTACTTTCACCTATCCACTTCATTAATTTTTCCCTTGACCTATTGAGGATCCTGGAATATGTCCATTAATTATCCATAGAACTTGAATTAATAAACATTTTCAATTTTCTGGTATATATATATGATGTGTACTTAATGAAGGATGAAGAATTCAGACAATCAAATGGAGCTTTACATCAAATGGGAAATTTTTTCTTCACTTAATTACATAAATTTTACACTTTTCAACAAAGTCATTGGTAATTTTTGCAAAAATAGCACTTCAAAATATATTTCAGTTTGATATCTGAGTGCTAAAAGGATATAAACAACTTTCATATACGTAAAACATTAAAATCAGTTTTCTAAAGAAATGTTTAGGGAATTTCTCTAAAAGAATCATTTTTTCCATTTATAATATGTGATTTAGGCATTTGTAACACTCAGAGAAAAATGAGAGCAATCATAGGAAAAATACCTTTTTAGAATGTTACCATTTCAGTTTGTCTCAACTTACTTTTAAAGGTATATTTTTGTGAGAGAAGAAATTCAACATATCTGAATTTAATATAGGCTATGGAATGTATGTCCTTTCCTATAACAATTTTGTAGAACACCATTATTAGTACATATTGCTCAAGTGAGAGTTTAAAAAACAAAACAAAACAACAACAAACATTCCTACGGAATGCACTGATGTTGCAGAAGTATCTTCCACTAAAATTAATTTAAAGTTATATCATCATGTGACTGTTTTAGATTTCAGTGTAGAATATTATGCCTTGTGGTAATTATCTTCTGTCTTTTAGATTTGATGTAATCTTATTATGTTTCTGTAAATTAACCACATTGTCATCAAATAGAATTCAGCCTTGATTATTCAATGTAAAACAGAACCCACGTAGCCAAGATGTATGCTTATGGTTATTTAATAACTATTAAAGAGACAATTTTGATGCATAAATCTGGAATGCCATCTATCAACCTAATGAAAAGGAATATTATCTTGCATTTTCTTTTTCTGTTATTGATTTGTGGTGCCCCAAGACCATTTTAAAAATGATCGGTGTAGTCCTTATCTGTCATGGAAACAAACTCATTCCTTGGGTGGCTGAGCAATATGAGGGGAAATAAATTTCTCAGAAATGTATCCCCTGAAGGTTGCTATCCATTATTGTTATAAGTTTGCAATGGAAATGGCTTTATTGCTACATAGAGAATATGGTAAAATTTAAAGCTTGTGAAAGATGATTAGAAAACAAGTATAATAGATATATAATATATCACCAACAATATATCACCATATGTAATACATTTATTTATTTAGACAATGTTTTGAGTATATCAAAGCAAATGGGAACAACTCAAATCTGAATGTTAATCCAAAGAATAATGAAAGTGAAAAATTAATGCCTTCAGGGAATTCGGAATTAAAATATTCTCCCATTTCCAACATAGAGCATTTACATTTTCTACTTAGATGGCAGGTATGAGCTCTATAAATCAGATTTCATCATATAAATCTGTTTCACTTAACTTTACTTCTTCCACACTGCTTCTGGTCTGAGCTTTAGTAAGGCTTCATGAATCTTTCTAAAAGATAATCTCAGCAGAAAAATAAAGCAAAAGTTAGTGGAACTAATTCTACTACTTGAGTTTAACCTTAGTTCTGTGTTATCTTTGGCCACTTTTATATGAACATGTTATTTTATTGTATTTAAGTAAAATCCCTCATTTTCATATATCTATACACATGTAAACATATCTGTTTTTTTTTAAACAGTAATATATATTTCAACTTATGTGGACATATCAACAAGGATATTAAAGGGTTCATATTTTTTATTACAGCAAAAAACTAGAACAAATGTAATGTTCTGCAAAATATACTCATGTCATTCTCTCTGGATACTAAGATTTTGCATAATTTTAATAAGGTTCTTCTTATATATAATTTTGAATTTGTTTTTCCAAGTGACTTTTTGTGATTACAATTAGCAAAGCTAAATAATTGCATCTATTGTACATATTACCTATTTTTCATTACATTTTGCTTTCTATTTTTTTTTAATATCATGATTCCTGGAGGTAGGCAGGTAGAAAGCAAGATAGCTTTATTAGAGCAAACAGAAATTGAAGAAAATACCATATAGCATGATTAGAGGATTTAGTGTATCAACAGCTGAAGTTCCCCATAGTAGCATTTGTGTTTGTAAATCCAAATGTAAATCTATATTTTAGTATCTTGGTACCACAGCAGCTAACACTTGAATTCATTTTATAACTACCTATTCTATCAAGCTTAAATATTTCCCATTAAGAATCATTGCAGTCAATAAAAATATGGCTATTATAAGTCTGTTTTTTAAATATCTAGTTTCAATGACTCCATGTTGAAAGGCCTATCCCTTTAAAATGATATTAATCACATTGCATGGTAAGGTCTAAAATTTCAAGTGCTGCTTTGACATTTTTGAGACTCACAAGATCCGTAAATCTTACAAGCTCCCCTGCTCTTGCCAGATATGTGTCCTGACTCTCTTACCCCACCCCTCAGCAGGAAAGCACCCCTAACTGGCTAGTTCCTCTATTAGTCAGATCAGTTGCACTCCACCTGGCTCTCAACCTAACTGCCATTCTGGAGAATTATTCTAACAAACCAATCACATTCTCCTGCAGGAACCAGAACACAGACACCTCATCCTCCTATTACTATAAAGCCTGTCTCCAATATCCCTGTTCACTCTATTACAAAGTAAAAACCCCATGTAGCCTTGCATGGCATGGGATGTCCTAGACTGTGAGTATCTGTGGCTAATAAACTGCTGTCAGTTTCACTGGGCCAGTGATGGGTGTCATCCATTTGGCCATCTTGTACTATTTAGTGCAGGGGATTCCCTCATTAACAATGGAGTGAATAGGAGGTGATCAGAATACACTACAATGAAAGAGAATAATTCATTAAATTACTTTTCATATCTTTGTGAGATTTAAATGTCCATGTAATAAAGACTTTGCTTTGGCTTAATTTTGTTGTACTAAACCATTCAAAGACAGTAACATAATTTTAGCTTTTACCATAAAAATGCTATTTGCAAAAGTACGTAAAATAGAGTTTAGCAAAAACTAATGGCTTTTCTTTTGAAAATGACAACTTATCAATTTATATTTGCTTATTTAACTCAAGAATAAATAGCTCTTAGACATGATGCATGCATGGTGTTCTTGCTTCATACATTAGTCATAAATTTAACATTGCAGCAATGATATTTGGGAATTAAATTGAATTAGTTTTGATAGATCCATGAGTGATCATCACTGTGGACTTCATTCCATATAATTTGTAAGATCTAGCAGAGCAGCTTGGTCTTCTCCAATTTAATTACAGATCCTCAAAATTTAAGTGGGCATTTTTATATTCATGGATTTTTTTTTTAACCAATAGTTTACTTACCTGCTAATCTTTTCCACCAGTAGCCAATTAAATGGCTAACAGGAAGTCTAAAACACACACACGCATTCACATGCATCACATATATAATTTTCTACACACAATTAAATATAAACTGATAATAAAGGATAAGTGTTGATTATTTGACAGTGTCAATATAGTGTTTAATTAGGATTCTTGGAGAAAAGGCATAGTTTAAAAAAATAGACAGTCTACAATTAAAAGCATAACTGTATAAGCAAAATCATTGGAGCAGATAATGCTTAGGGAAGAGGGAGAAGTAAAAGCATTCAAAGGGTCTCACTGGTGAAAGAAATATCTGTTTTTGCTCTGAAAAGTTGATCAGGTAAGAGTAGTTGGAGGATAATACGACTGCATTCACCTTTTTTGTGATTTTTCTGTTCTTTAACAAAATGTAGTTTAACAAAAGATTTCACTCATTTCAAAGAAAAATAAACTGCAGTAAGATATTTTTCCTCCAAGAAGTAATACATAAACCTCTCTTGCACCCTGCCTCCCATCCTTTTAGCCTCCCTTTACTACAGCAATTCTTGAGACAAGCTACTGCAAGCAGATGTGACTTGCCATTACATCACCACAGCTGCATCGGGTATCCTTGCTCTCTACTCAGGGCTTGTCTGCTGCCACTGTGTGGATTGCCTGCAAGGAGCTGCTCAATCTGACTCAGGCATAAGCTTAAAAGTGCAAGGGGATGAACACCACATGAAGCCACCCATGCCAAATACGGTATAGGAACAGGTGGATATCTAAAGTCTCTCCTCTTTCTCCTTTTGGGTGGATAATTTTGAGGGGGACCTAGCTCTTCACAGGGCTCTTCACAAGGTTCCTAGCAGGGTCGGGTCCTAATTGCCCGCAAGGCTGGGTGGCTTGGTTACTCACCCTTAGACTTTCTTCTCTCCTCTTTTTCACTCTACACCTTTCTTTTGATCCCTTCCCTTTTCTTGTGATCACTTCCTTTTTCTTGGAATCACTTCCTCAAATAGATCACCTTTATTTTCTTGGCAGAACCTAGGCTAAGAAAAGCTGACAATGGTACAAAGTGAGTTAAGATCTGCTGTTTCTTCACCACAGAAGAATATACTAATGGAGATCTCTTTCCTGTTACAAGTGGATAAACAAAATGTATAACTAAAATAACACATAACTCAAAATATTCTAAATTCCTGCCAGGGTCAAAAGAAAAAAAGGAAACCCTTGGTACCAAGCTACAATAGGGCAAAAAGAGCTAAAGAAGAAAGGCCAGGCACTGAAGCTCCAGTGACCTAGTGCGAGAGCCATCCAAGTACAAATACAAAGATGGAAATCATCCAACTACATTTCTTAGCCAATTTAATACCAGATTCTCACAAATAATGACTGTTTTTTCATTGAAATATTTAGTCGTTAACTAGATTGGCCAAATAACTGGTGTTTTGGAGCCATATAATCATGCTTCAATATAATAGGGATACTTGTTTCTTTCCCAATAATGAATATGAATCTATGTTCTCTTCTTCTTGTCATTAGTTATAAACTGTAAGAAATTTCAGTAAAGCATAAGTAGTAAATACTATACTACCATAAAATCCAGCAGTATATTTTTTATCTTTGTTTAGCATTCTTAGCCTATCCCACTGCATTTTAGACTTGATTTTCAACACCGTCAAAGATATGGACCCTTATTTAAGATGCCATCTAGAGTATAATAGCATTTCTCTGAGTTGTCAAATTTTACCTTTGTAATTAATGAGAAATTATTTATTTAGGTTAATTGTCCTGATTTATCAAGCAGACACTTTAAAATCATAGTCATAGTTCTCTGTATTTTAATGAATGATGAAGAACATACCAAGAGAAGGGTTTTATAATATATTGAATTTAATTAGTCATAGAAGAAAATAGGGTTTCTGCCATTGCTGGCAGTTTATAATTATTTTTAAATCTCAATTGCCTTAGGAAAACAGTCATTTGATTATAAAATCAGTGTATGCACCTTCTCTTGCCATTGCATTACCAAGCCTTTCACAGTGATTATAAGAAAGCGTATTTTTATTCTATTGTATTTGATGTATTTATACTATATTAAAATATCTTTGAATTATAGAAGGTTTTAATATTTGAGCACTTTTAAGAGTCAATCTATAGAACTGAAAAATTTAAATGCCCTTTGCATGTGGACAATACATATTTTATTAATGTCATTTCAGTAGATATTATCTCTGGAGTTTTTATCTTGATAATTATTTGGGATATTTTAATTTAGTGAGTTATAGTGTCAATGAAACCAAAGTTTAATAGCTAATTTCATAATGGAAATTTTTCTTAGCAGAAAGGCCAACTGCCACATGGAGAAACACATCATCTTTAACTTGTGCACATGCCCCAAGCCTTGGTACTATGAAAAACCACGGCTGTTGTCATAGAGCTACACCCTTAGAAGTTATAATGCCATTGTATCCCTTACTGTATTAATTCACTAGTAATTTATATCATATTGTCTTTCACATGGATAATTTTTCTTCCAAAATAGTTTATTTTTGTATGAAATATGTATTAGTCCATTCTCATGCTGCTATGAAGAACTGTCTGAGACTGGGTAATTTATAAAGGAAAGAGGTTTAATTGACTCACAGTTCCACATGGCTGCTGAGGCCACAGGAAACTTACAATCGTGGTGTATGGGGAAGCAAACACGTCCTTCTTCACATGATGGCAGAAAGGAGATGTGCCAAGCAAAAGAGGGAAAAGCCCCTTATAAAACCATCAGATCTCATGAGAACTCACTCACTATCATGAGAACAGCATGAGGGTAACTGTCCCCCTGATTCAATTACCTCCCACTGGGTCCCTTCCATGACACATGGGGATTGTGGGAACTACAATTTAAGGTGAGATTTGGGTGGGAACACACAGCCAAACCATATCAAAATATTTTGCCAGCTATAAAGTAACTTATGATTTGCAAGTGATTGTAGCACTGAGAATATAACACTTAGGAGCCTATATGTTTGTTGAGTGAATGTAAATATGTCGGAGGAACCAGCCCCCAATATTTCAACATAGGTTCTTTTCTATTTTCCCTAAGTGTCGGCCGGTCTGAGAAATAAAGAGAAAGAGCACAAAGAGAGAAATTTTACAGCTGGGCAGCCAGGGTAGGCATCACATATTGGTAGGTTCTGTGATGCCCACCTGAGCCACAAAACCAGCAAGTTTTTATTAGGGATTTCAAAAGGGGAGGGGGGTACAAATAGGGAGTGGGTCACAGAGATCACATGCTTCCCGGGGCAATAAAAGATCACAAGGCAAATGGCAGAACAAGATCACAAGCCCAGGGCAAAATTAGAATTACTGATGAGGTTCCATGTCCCACTGGGCATGCATTGTCATTGATAAACATCTTAACAGGAAACCGGGTTCGAGAGCAGACAACCAGTTGCCAGGCTGGAATTTCCTAATCCTAGCAAGCCTGAGGGCACTGCAGGAGACCAAGGCATATTTCATCCCTTCTTCAACTGCATAAGATGGTTGAAGACACTCCCACAGCAGCCATTTTAGAGACCTCCCCACTGGGAATGCATTCCCCTCCCAGGGTTACTCCTTGCTGGGAAAATAATTCAGCAATATTTCTCCTATTCACTTTCTGCAAGAAGAGAAATATGACTCTGTTCTGCCCAGCCCTGCAGGCAGTCAGACCTTATGGTTATCTCCCTTGTTCCCTGAAAATCGCTGTTATCCTGTTCTTTCTCAAGGTGCCCAGATTTCATATTGTTCAAACACACATGTTTTACAAACAATTTTTACAGATAATGCAATCATCACAGGGTCCCGAGGTGACATATATCATCAGCTTACAGAGATGACGGGATTAAGAGATTAAAGTAAAGACAGGCATAGGAAATTATAAGAGTATAGATTGGGGAAGTGATAAATGTCCATGAAATCTTCACAATTTATGTTCAGAGATAGCAGTAAAGACAGTCGTAAAAAATTATAAAAGTATTAATTTGGGGAACTAATAAATGTCCATGAAATCTTCACAACTTAAGTTCTTCTGCCGTGGCTTCAGCTGGTCCCTCCTTTCGGGGTCTCTGACTTCCTGCAACATAAATATAATAATGTTTGTATATCAGGTGCAGATAAATAGCCATTAAAGTTGGTATTTTAGCATCTAAGTATTTTTTCACTCAGTTGGGTCTTAGAACAGGAAACATGCTATTTTCTAATTATTAGTGTATACGTCATTATTGCTACATTGATCCAACATATTCTTAGGAATTTACAGTTTTTGTATATTTCCCTTTGTATATGTACTTCTATTTTTTAAATTCCTACCATTAGAAATTAATATATTTGAAAGTTCTGGGAATAAATGCATTTTAACATTATTGAAGAAAGTATGTGATATATTCCAACTGTCATAACTAGAGGAGAGTATGATTATTCTAGAATGTTACACATGGTAGCTGTGTGTGTGAGTGTGTGAGTGTTAGGGAGAAAAAAAATATTTGGGGGGAGATGTGATCACAGGACAGCAGAGATGTTAAAAAGGAGGTATGAGTTTATGTTAGAAAAATTCTGGGATGCCTCTGGACTAAACTGGACTTAAGATATTTTATGATTACTAACCATTACTCTCCAAGGAAAGATAAGTTATAAATATAAAACCAGTGAATAGTCATATCAGGAGGAAAGCACTTAAAAAAAGACACAAAGTCTATTTAGCCAGAGTTCAAAGAAAACATTAATAGAATGAAATAAATGAGTTTGCTGAGTTCAAAGACAAAAATAAACCGCACATTAGCTTTAACAAAATATCTACTTTTAAATAAAATATATATGTATATATGTATATATGTGTATATATAGTATATATGTATATATGTGTATATGTGTATATATGTATATATGTATATATATGTGTATATATGTATATATGTGTATATGTGTATATGTGTATATATGTTATATATGTGTATATATGTGTATATATACGTATATATGTATATGTACGTATATATGTATATATGTATATATGTGTATATGTGTATATATGTATATATGTATATGTGTATATATGTATGTATATGTATATATGTATATATGTGTATATGTATATATGTATATATGTGTATATGTGTATATGTGTATATGTGTATATGTATATATGTATGTATATGTATATATGTGTATATGTATATATGTATATATGTGTATATGTGTATATGTGTATATGTGTATATGTGTATATGTATGTATATGTATATATGTATATATGTATATATGTGTATATATGTATATATGTATATATATGTGTATATATATTCCAATTTATGTTATAAATCCTTTTTTGTCTTCAAATGATGTTTTTCAGGGAAATATCTCTAAATTGACTTCTTAAATGCCTGCATATATACTTTAATTCCCTTAGTAAGTCTTCAATGACATAGAATTGGATAATATGGCCATCTTGATTAAACTTCCACATTTTACTAAAAAAAGAACCTGAGAGCATAGTTGGAGGTTAGACTGGTGGTGGTTATAATGGGAGGCTGGGAAAAGGGTAGAGAAAAATGACCTTCTTTCCCACTGGGCAAGTGGTCTCTCAAGCTTCAGAGATTTCTATTTGGCTGTCTTATAGATCCTGCCCACAGTCATAGAGAAAATGACCACAAGCATGAACTTGGAGGTAAAATTTTGTCTTCTACTTTTAAAATTATTAGGGACCTAGTCATTACCTAACAAAAAACTTCTAAATAATTGATTCAAGGAAAGTAAAAAAAAAAAATTTTAAAAGAATGATCTGAGATGGACGAGGGCATGGTACAAAAAATTTGGTAAACATTGGTAAATCTAAACATACATGCATGAATTATAATAGTAATACTCAAATTGAGGTGTTATAGAAATACAAAAAGAACTAAAATTCTGGAATGCTTGGGGGAAAATAGCATAGATAATGAGAGAGAACTGGTTTTTTAAAATGTCCTTTTAGTTCAGTAGAAGGGTAGAGATGTTGACTAACTTTGGACTTCAAATATACATGTTAAACGTTATTCATGAAAAGCAATTATAAATAGAAACAGAATGCAAAATGTTTATCATTATAAAGACAACTGTTGAAGGATAAGAAAGTAAAACAAATAAAAAGCAATAAAATGATAAAATCCAAATATGGTAGAAGACAACTAGTAGGACTGTCATTTCCACTGAGGATATTAAGGTATTATCAGACTGAGAGACAATAAACAAATCAATAACAATGAAAATATATATTCTATTTATAAGAGATTTATATAAAACTCAAGTACAGAAAAGCTAGACGAGCCTTAAAATATTTTCCTGACCGATTGAGATCTGGCATTCTGATTTAAAAACACATTAGTCAGTGATTAACTCAGTGAAGTAGGGATTGTAGCCTTTAAATTCCATTTCCCACTGCAGCAAGCCAGGTTTCTTGGAGAAATGTCTGATTCCAGGTCTAGGAAAAAATAGGATAAGAGATCCTGGGGTTTCTTATTGTAAAAGAAAGTGAGATAGGTATTTAAGACTACTAAAGTTGTATAAAGAACTCTAAAACCAAATTGTAAGGTCCTTCTATTTCATGAGCACCAAAAAGAATAAGAATAATGTGATGCAACATATCGTATATGTTAAAAATCAGTTAAAAAGAATTCATTTTTCATTGTCCAAATGTGAATCATCTATGGAAACAGTTTATAATTCTAAAACCCAGTGAATTAAATGAACAAGCAAGCATTTCTCTTCCATTTATTATAAAATCTGCACCTCAAGTTAACCAAATAGTAGATGAATAAATGTTTGCCTCTATAGAAAAACATGCAGCTGATAAACGCATAAGGAACAATCGAATTGGAATTCTACCACTTTGCAATACAGATTTTTGGATCTCTGTAATTACTCAATCTTTGTAATATCAATGTCGGCTGACACTAGTGAGTGAAAAGCAGATGGGAAACCTTTTATTTATTTATTTTTGAGATGGAGTCTTGCTCTGTCACCCAGGCTGGAGTGCAACAGCACCATCTCTGCTCACTGCAACCTCTGCCTCAGCTTCCCAAGTAGCTGGGACTACAGGGGCATGCCACCACGCCTGGCTAATTTTTGTATTTTTTTTAGTAGAGACAGTGTTTCGCCATGTTGGCCAGCTGGTCTCAAAATTCTCACCTCAGGTAATCCACCGTCTTGGCCTCCCGAAGTGCTGGGATTACAGGTGTGAGCCACCGCCCCTGCCAGGAAACTTTTTAATGAATGAGTGGAGGTGGCAACACCTGAACCTATTGACCAATCTCAAAAAGAAAAGCAATCACTTGTTAGGTGCCTTCAGATATGGTGCAAAAAAAAAAAAGAAATAAAAGTCAGCTATATTCATTTTTGACAAAATCCTAATCTATTAGTGTGTCATTTTGTGGGAAGTACAAGAGACAAAGAAACAGGAATGCAATTAGCAAAATCTAATCTTTAGAAAATGTTTTAAGAAAAATAGTCCAGGTTCTTCAATAAATAAATTGAATAATGAAAATGAGAGGAGAAAGCTACAAAAGAAAAAATATGTGGACATATTAAGTAAAAGAAATGGAACCAAAATGTAGACATTTGAATTTAAACTAAATATTTGATGGTATATAGCAATTACTATTATTTAGGATTATAATGCTATTGTGGTTATGTTTTTTAAAAGAGTATCTCTTAAAGATACATCATAAAGTAGAGAATAAGTTTTAATGGATTTTGGGTTTGTTTCAAAGTAAATACAAAGTGGGAGGAATGGATAAAGTAATACTGGCCATTTGTTGAAGCTGTTTAATGGAAATATGAATGCCCTTTATACTATTCTCTCTAATTTGGCAGATGTTTAAAAATAATAAAAAGTTTAAAAATGTTGGTCATATTAATATTCATTTAAAATGTGATTTTATTAGGAAGAAAACCCTTTGGCTGTATTTCTAATTTCAAGGATATCTGTGTATATAGCTACAAATAGAATATAATGATAAAAGGAATAATGGAAAAGCATGTGATCCTCATTTAATCTGAGCATTTCATTGGAGAGAGTTCTTTTAGGTTTATAACATTGATGATAATTCATAGTGAAAAAATTGTGAAGTACTTTGTAAAATATTAACCTCAACTTTAGTAATATGCAACTTATTTTTTTCAAAAAATAAGCACTGTCATTATCAAACACCCTAAGTTCTAGTCAACTGATGAATGGCCTAATAATACATTTGCCCTTGAAGGACTTATGCACTGTAATATTTTTGATGCATAAGGGAGTATATATACACATCTGCATCATCATTATAACTTCGTCATTTCAGTAGTCTGTTTCTATTTTCAATTCTATAAAAAGATAGATTTTGAGTTTTTTGCATACTATATAGTAGCAAATCCAAAAGAGAAACAATAGTAGGTCAATAGGTAGAGATTAAGTATATGTTAAATGAAAAAGTTATTTAATAAATGATTGCACATTTATAGGTAAAGACTCATGATATTTCAACATTACAATCTTAAAGTTCTTTTTATTGATTATAACTTGGCGAAGATTTAATTAATGCATATTACATCTATTAACACATCTCCAATGTGTGTACATTAATAAAAACCAAAATTTCAACTTGGTTGTTTGAAATTCATCTTTTGGATCCACCGGATAAATTCTTTCAATATTTATCCCATTAGAATTTTCAATATTTATCACCTGTTAGAATATTATCACCTGTTAGAATCACCTTTAGTAAAGACTTAGCAGTTTTTCTTCAGGAAACAATGGTACACAAGTGAATTTTCTCAGTACACATGAAACATTGGGAGTAGGCTATACAAGTTAATGAGAGAAATGTTTAGCTTTTTTCTGACTTAGAAATCAGGGGAGCACAAGGACAGAAAAAGTGTCTGAAGTTAAATAAAACCTTCAAACAAACAACTGTTCTCAGTAGAGTGCCAGAGGGAATTTGTATAGCTAAAAAAGACTAAAGTATAGCAAATATTAAATTTAAAAGTAGCAAAAACTGAAAAATATTTAGCATATCTGGTTCAGACACAGTATTTTATCTATTATGGTAACAGTGCTCTCTTTAATCTTCTTAAGTCTCCCTTAAGAACATTTAACTGTGAACTAGAAGAGTAATGCTCAAGGTCTGTTTCTAATAGTTAGTAGTATTATGGCCCTGGGCAATTCACTCACTCTTTAGATTCAGTTTTTATCCTCTTTTAACTTCAGTTTTATTTTTTATTATTACGACAAAGTAATCATAAAAATACTTCTTATTCTTTCCTTAGGATTATTGTGAGATCAAATAATTAGTTGGATGAAAGTGTACTGAAAATTTATGTCAATGTTAATACCAGTTTGGACTTAACACCCTGCATTTCTAATGAGTGGGGATCGGGTTGGGCATATGGGACAAAAAAGCCGTGGAAGACACTATGGGCCAGTCTTATCTAGGGAAGTGGGGGAATGATGCTACCACATTCAAGACTATACATTCAGTGAAGAAATGTTTCCCTTTTCAATACAGAACGTGTGTTGAACCTCAAACTGTGCGGCTCTTAAAGGACTTTAAGGGAAAAGAATCCTTCATAAAGAAAGTCTTACTCTTGAATGTTCTTTTGCTTCAAGGCATTGGGGCCAGAGTGCTTCTTCCACACAAGTCAATTAGAGCTTCGATTTTCCTGTTTGCCTTCGGGCTCCATCATTTCTTAGTTGTATGGACTTGAATAGGTTAATTCATTCGCTAAGCTTCATTACTCCTCTAGTAACGCTGACTGCCACAGTTAAGTTCAGAGAGTAGAACTTAATAGGACTTGATCATTAAGCAATTTTATTTTCCTCCCACTTCCTTTCAAACGACCTTGGTGCATTAGTTGTCAGTTACTTCTAATATGGACTCTCACAGAAGTCCCATGACTTTTCCAGTTGCTCGTAGATTTAAAAAAAAAGTCCTCAGTATGTTTCTAGTTAGAAGTATGCTCACTCTCATTTCATTACAATGTGAGTGCAATTGAACAATCAAAATTCCAACTTTCATTTGAAGTTCCAACATTCCCCTCCCACACCGTGAGTGTTCTGCAGGGTTGAAACAGAAGTGGGAAAGGTCAGTGTGGTCTACTTCTCTATTACCCCTTTTTCTGCTAATCCTCCTCTCCTTCTGATCCCCCAGTCTCCCATCTTTCCACCTGTATTAGTCTGTTCTCATACTGCTAATGAAGACATACTTGAGACTGGGTAATTTATAAAGGAAAGAGGTTTAATGGACTCACAGTTTCACGTGGCTGGGGAGGCCTCACAATCATAGTGGGAGGCAAACAAAAAGCAAAGGCATATCTATATCTATATCTATATCTATATCTATATCTATCTATATATCTATATCTCTATCTATCTATCTATCTATCTATCTATCTATCTATCTATCTATCTATCTATCTATATTTGTGTGTGTGTGTGTGAGACGGAGTCTTGCTCTTTTGCCCAGGCTGGAGCACAGTGGCGCTATCTTGGCTCACTGCAAGCTCCACCTCCCAATTTCCCGCCATTCTCCCGCCATTCTCCTGCCTCAGCCTCCCGAGTAGCTGGGACTATAGGGACCAGCCACCGCAAGCAAAGGCATATCTTACATGGTGACAGGCAAGAGAGCTTGTGCAGGGGAACTCCCATTTATAAAACCTTCAGATCTCATAAGACTCATTCACTACCATGAGAACAGTATAGGGGAAACTGCCCCCATGATTCAATTATCTCTACCTGGCCCTGCCCTTGACATGTGGGGATTATTGCAATTCCAGGTGAGATTTGGGTACGGACACAGCCAAACCATATCACCACCCATTAGTTCACCCCTGGCTTCTCCTGTATTAGGATGGGTAAGGTGAGAGGAGAGATATGAGGAAATGAACCATTGTGAAATGATATTTATCTTTTCTAGGCTTGGCAGATGGTTGAAAGTTGACTCTCACCTTGGATATTTTTGGTTTCTCAGAGTTCACCCCCCAACTCCCCGTAAATGTCCAGGTAGACTCCCTGTGATGCAGCCAATGCATCTTTTCTGAGGTGGCTGGTCACTTCAGATTCCTCCTGAATTCAGGCCCTTGTTACCACCTTCTACTAGACCTTTCTTCCCCTACTCCATGGCTTATTTTTGGCCAAAGTACTTTTCACAATTTTACATATTTCCTTATTTTCTGTCCTTTTCAGTGAATATAAGATTTTAGAAGGCAAAGATTACCCATGTTATTCATTACTACATCTCCTTTACCTGGAATTATGCCTGGCATGTAGAAGATGTTCAATGAATATTTGTTGAATGAATGAGTGAATAAATGAGCATCTGGAAGAAGATCCTCTGTATTGGGAACCCATCATCTCTTACATAGCCCTGTTTGGTATAATCCAGACTAAGTTCTTGCTAGCTCCCATCAAAATATACACTACTAGTTCCCCCCAAACACTGACATTTGACAAGTGGAAGTGCAGCTACTTCCCAATTTAACTCTCTATGCTCTTGCAGCAACTAGATAACCATAACCACAAACTCATATATTTGGACCTTCATAGATAACAGTCTGGCATCTCTCTCAATATCTCATAAGGTACAAAGTCATGTTCCCTGAGTCTTAAAATACCCTCTTGATGGCTTAAAATGTGGAATAAATATTTATCACTCGCCTCATATGAATACCACCACTATCCAAAGAAATTCAAATACTTTCCCTCTCCCTCTCTAACCACTTAAATATTATTGATGTGGATGTTGAGGTGAGATGTGCAAAGCAGAACAACAGGCACCTCCTTTGCCAGTTCTGCATAGGTGTGCTCAAACCACTTGTGGTCAAAAATTGCTTTGCTCTTTGACATCAGAGCCTCAGTCAAATTTGAGACAAGAGGAGTTCTACTTTGAAATCCTGTTACATCTACTCTGAAAAGTAAGTAAGTGTGTAATGAGGTAAAATTAATCTATAGTTTAACAAAATGCTTAACATAAAAGAAATATTTCTTTCTCGAGTCTCTTCCTTAAACTCATTGCTTGCTGTTCCTACTACGATAAAAGAGAGAATCTTAGCCCATGAATGCATATCCTTAGAAATTTGTAAGTATAGAAAAATAGCAAAATGACTAATAAATTCCTTTGAAAATCCAAATAAGAAAAAAATATACAAACAAGAAAAATCCCAAGATCATCATAAATACTTCACATGTAAGTTAGAGTTATAGTATTTATTTTTCCCTGACAAGAATGTATCATCTCCTGTTACTAATTTTTAAATTTCCCTTTAGATGTGCAAGCTAGGCAATTTTAACTTGTCAGAGTCACATAAATTACTGACTCACTTTAACAGCAAAAGCTATTTTCTGGTTTCTAGTGATTAGACCTAAAATACATTTTATAGCAAAGTATGAGATTAAATAGTTTCACCTCTAAATGTGGTATGCATGTGCTTCTTGTATCCTCCTTAAAAATTAACTATTCATGTTTAGTAGAGAGGAAATTCATCAGAGACAAAGCACCGCATATAAGCTCATTCTCCTGTTACCTTAATGTATGGAATTATTCCCCCAGGTCCAAATCTAATCAAATGTGACCACAATTCATCTAAAACTTTCTTCCAGATCTGTGCAGCCTTTTCGGTATTACCAAATAATGAATTCTTCTACAGAGACACCTATAGGAAAATCCTTCTATAATCAAGTAATTCTTGAGAGAAATATATTTTATTGTGAGGCTACGAGTAGCTTTATTTGAATTTTCAGTATTCTAGGAACTTAGCAGATTACCTGAGTGTAATAGGAAGGAATGAAAGATGAAGTTTTAAAAAAAATTCCCAAATGTTAGGAACATTTACAACAAGTTGAAATAAATAACATGCATTAGAAAATATAAAATATAGCACAATTGTTTGTGTATACCATTTGGCAAAGCTCTTCATTGTTTCAAAATATACTTACCAATAAGAATTGTCAATATATATGGATCTTATATCTCAAATGCCTTTATAACAAAGGCACTCTGGAGGTATCCCAATTCTATGTATTTTGAGAACTTGTTTGAAGACCTAGGGCAAACACCTTAAGAGGGATGCCAAGTAAATAGCTGTCTTCCATTTTCACCTGTATCAAAAACAATGTACTCAAAGGAACTTTTTATGAGTGTCAACAATTCTTCGATATCGTGTTCCAATAGTCCACACCATGTTTCATAATGCACACTCCTTGAAACTCCTTTGGGATCTTTGTGACAGTTTAGTTAAGTCAAAATTCAAACATCTATCCCCAGTCAGCCATGATCTGGAGCCCATGATCCGGAGCCCATGATCCAAATAAGACTCATGCCCAGCCTTTCCACCAGCTGGGCTTTTGTAGGAACACTGCTTTAATGTAATAGTGGCCATAGTGCAGTGATGAGCCCTAGACCTAACAATATGTTATAGTAATTGAAAATCACCATCTTTGGGGCCAGAACAACCCAAGTTCAAGTTCTAGCTCATGAATTTACAAGCTGGGTGACTCCGGGAAATTGCTATAATCTATATAATAAGCCTCAGTTGCCTGTCTGATGGGAAAAGAAAATCAGACATTTAAAGTGTTTACTGTGCTTCCTTGTACATACTACAAAATAAATGTTAGTCATCAATATGTCTGTTACTATTAAAATAATCATAATATAGTAATAAATCATGGCCAAGACAATCACAGGTTTTGAGGGTGGACCAGCATGAAACAGCAGTGTCCTGGCAGACAGAAGAAGAGAGCCAAGTAGCAGAGAAATTAAAAGCAGACAATATCTAGCAATTCAATGAGGCAGGAGGCATTAGGAATATTTGGCAGTAGTAAGCAAGTTTTTGGCCAAAGACCTGGGTTTCAGATACAGGGCTGTCTGTGCTTTGTTTCAGAGGAAAGGATAAGTAGATTTAATAAAAGATGATGAGATGTGCTTCCTAGAAAAATTGGAAGACAGTAATTTAGACACAGGGAACAAATCTGGTAACCAAAAACAGGAGAAAAGCACTAATGTGGCAACCCTACCAAACCAACACCTAGTTTCTAAAGTTTGGTAGGGTTGACATGATGGCGAGTTTTTTGATGTCCTGAGATTCCTGAAACTGGTCAGGGAAAGTCCCAGAGTTTTAGATACGGATATGCCTATATGTGTGTGTTCTATGCGGGAAACACGCAAGGTGAGAAGAAAAGGCACACATACAATACCTTTAAGGGTAAACAAGCTTTATCCCAAGTAGGCAATGGGATATATTAAGCAAATGCTATAATAAGCAAAGTAATATAATAAGCAAATTGATAAGCAATGACATAATTAGCAAATGATAAGCAAATATCAGTGGGAAGGGGGAAGGGAAAAGGTATATATATATTTGTACATTTATATATGTATTTATATGTATATTTATATATATATATTTATACACACACACACACACACACACACACACACATACACATACACGTACTCTCACCAGACTATGGAGGATTCACAACCAGACTGGGAAGCAACAGCCTGGGCTCCAGAGTCAGCCACCTATCCGTGCACAGATGAGGAGAGGTCTCATGAAGATTCGGCGCAGTCTGGGACCCTAACTTTTTTGTAAAAAGTTGCTTGGCATGAGGCCCAGTCGCGAGGGCCCTTCGTGACTGGGCTCAAGGAACACAAAAAGGTTAACTTGTTTTTGCGATTGGCTATTGTTTTTCAATAACTAACGTACAGGAATAGATTGAAATAGAGATTTCTCCAAAATAGCACTGGATGAATGCCTCAAGGGGCCCACACAACCTGCTCTGGGACGTGGTGATCATTGTTTGTGTCCATGTTCAATTGAGTTCAAATTTAATATTTAACGTTTCCTTCACAGTGTCACAGGGGGAAGGATGAGGGAGAACATTGAGCATTATTTTGAGGAAAGCATGACTATGGGGATAGGTTCTGACAGTAATCTTGCTATATTGCTGTACAGCTCCCAAGTTTTAGAATAGTGATAAAGAGATGTTCAATAATTTTTAAATTAAATCTGTATATCACACATTTGCTGCCCCCACCTACACAGGCTGATCATGGGGGCATAATGTTAATTCAGTTTTGACACCAATTTCCCAAAGGAATCCATTCATTTCTTTAATTAGTTTTTAGAAAAGACCAAAGTATACGGTCATAGTGGAAAGAAGAAGTTATTGCATGGCTCACATAGCAATTTCCTAGGTTTCTTCCTGTTCTTCCTTTTTCCCAAGTATTTTTATGTTTATATTTTTTTCATTTTTATAGTGATAAAATACACATCATAAAATTTGCCATGAGTGGCATTTAGTACATTCACAGTGCTGCGTAATCATTACCACTATCTAATTCTGGAATATTTTCATTGCGACAAAAAGAAACCCAATACCAACTATAATCTGTTTTATGTCTCCATGAAATTGCCTACTCATGATTTCATAATGGCATCATACAATATATAACCTTTTATATCATGCTTCTTTCACTTTGCTTATTATTTTCAAACTCTATCTGTGCTGTAGCATGTATCAGGACTTTGTTTATTGCTGAACCATATTCCATTGTATATATGTATCACATTTTATTTATGCATTTAGCAATAGATAAATATTTGGTTTTTTTCATCTTTTGGCAATTATGAATAGTGCTGCTATGAATATTTGTGAACAAGTTTTGTTTGCACTCCTGATTTCAAATCTTTTGGATATATACTCAGGAGCTGAATTTCTAGATCATATGGTAATTCTATATTTAACTTGTCAAGGACAATTGCACAATTTTATATTTTTATATTCACATCAGCAATGTACAAGGGCTCCAATTTCTCCACATTCTTGATAACACACTGTTATTTTCCACTTTTTGTTTGTTTGTTTTTAATTAAAGTCATCCTAGTAGATATCATCTATGATGTGAGATTTCAATTTGCTTTTGATTTGCATTTCCCAAATGGTGAATAATGTTAAGTTTGTTGGCCATTTCTATATTTTACTAAGAGAAACATTTATACAAGTCCTTGGCCCATTTTTAAATTGAGTTGTCTTTTTGTTGTTCAGCTGTAAGTGTTCTTTATATATTCTAGATACTAGACCCTTATGAGATACATGGTTTGCAAATACTTTCCCCCATTCTGTGGATTCTCTTTTTGCTTTCTTGTAATGTTCTTTATTCCCGTCTTTGATGTTTTACCTCCAATGTCTTCTTTCTCTACTACCTCTCAGGAACAAATATGTTCCTTCTCAGATGTGAATGAGAAGTTCCTCTACACTCTTTATAACCAAAACAACAGTCCAAATACAGTCAGGCACTGCGGAGCTTAGGCTTCATTAGGGATATTCTATTATCTCAAAAAAAGGTAAGTCTGCACAAAGAAAAATTTTATACCAGCAGCTAAGAAAATAAAGTATATTCCATATTTTTTTCAGTAATGGAAGTTTCCTATACAGAGCAAGAATTCTTTTCTTTCAAAACATTATACAAAATGATACTGCTATTATAATATAGTTATTCCTAGCAAAGAAGTGGATTCAATGGTGATTTGGGTTTTAAACAATTGATAACTTGTCCTGGGAGCATTAAAAACCCTGACATAGACACATGAAATATAATTCTTGCAGATTCAACACTATGGGTAAATCCTATCTGCAGAAGAGCAGCCGTATTACAGAGTGGTTGTCTAGAAGTCTTCAACTACATGGTAGAATTAGATCAAGTGTGAAATATTAGATACCCAGACAACTGAAAACAAGATGGGCTTAAAAATGTATACTAGCTTGTGTATTCATCCTCAACCATAAATAAGTAAAACAAAAATGTAGACTTTATAATTCTAGATGGAAATATGGAATCTTTTTTTACTATCATTTCCTCTAGTTTCAAAATATGTTTAAGTCCATCTTTATTCTTGTGCTATATAAAGAACATGCTTTTTGACATGTCTTTACTTTAGCATTGTCTGCTTTTCCGAACTGGTTTGATAGCAGTACCTAAAGATTAAATATCTGATATCATTCACAGACGGGGCAGAGCAGATAATGTAAATATAAACTTATTACTTCCTTAAGGATCAGCTGTTTTTGGTTGGTTTCATATCTGTATTCTGTCATTCTGTATTCTGTATATCTGTATTTCATGTCTGTATCTGTATTCCCCCAACAATTCTGGGTGAATATTTGTTTACTTCTATGAAATTTATTTGTTTGAATGCAATGTTTTCATCAGCTGTGAAAGTATGATTTGAACATGTAATATTACATATAAGCTGAATTTTAGCATCATTAATGAAACAAATTTGGTTCCACAGTTTTCAGTCTTCCAAAATTTTAATCAGATCTATGTAGCTACATACTTTTCTGCAATAATACATATGTATACACATGTACACATACACTTACATGTACATATAGTGTACTCTAGTAGATTGAATGATAGCTCCCAAAAGTATATGTTCAAATTGTAACTCTTGGTAACTCTGAATGTAACCTTTTTTGAAAAAAAGGTCTTTGCAGATGCAATTAACTTAATGGTCTTAAGATCATCTTGGATTACCTGGGTGAACCGAAAACCCAATCACTGGTGTCTTTACAAAAGTGAATCATAGGTGTATCATACAGATACTCCTCAACTTATGATGGAGTTACATCCCCATAAAACCTCATTGTAAGTTGAAAAATCTTAAGTCAAAAATTGCATTTAATACACCTAACCTATGGGACATCATGACTTGGTCTAGCCAACCTTAAATGTGCTGATAACACTTACCTTAGACTACACTTGGACAAAATCATCTAACACAAACCTGTTTTATAAAAAAGTTATAAAAAATTTGAATCAAAATTAAATATTCAAAGTATGGTTTCTACTGAACATGTATCACTTTCACATGATCATAAAGTAAAATAATAAGTTGAACTATCATAAGTTGGGGACAGTCTTAAAGACAAAAAAAAAAGAAGGTGATGTAAAGGCAGAGGTAAAGATTGTAATAATGCCCTTATTAGCTAAGGCATGCCAAAGATTGCTGACAGCCAACAGAAGCCAGAAGAGCTAGAGCCATATACGTGTGTGTGTGTATACATGTATATATGTCAGAATATAGATTCTGTAATAATGTTTTGTATATACATAAAATGTTTTATATATATACTTTTCTCTATCTATGTAAATTTCTGTTGTTCCAGTCCACTAAGTTTATGTTATTAATAATTTTCTTACAGCATTCTTAGGAAACCAATAAAAATTTTCATACTGGGAAGTGGCTCTGGAATTAGATAATGGTTAGGGGCTTGGAGAATTTTGTGGCACATAAAAAAAAAGCCTAGATTTTTCTTGAAGATATTCTTGGTAGAAATATAGACATTAAAGGTGTTTCTGGTGAGATCTCATAAGGACATGAAGAGCATAATATTGAACACTGGAGAAAAAATGTCTCCTATTATAAATAAGAAGACAACTTGGTTGAATTGTTTTCTACTGTTGGGTGGTAAACAGAACTTGTAAGCAGTAGAGTGGGTATTTAATTGAGCAAATTTGCAAAGAAGGTGTTGTCAACCTAAAATAACAACAGAATGAGTGGCTCTTATAAAATGAATTTACTCAGGAATGGATAAGAGATTAAATCTGGGAAGATACTTGCCATGGAGAACCATAAAGGGCCATAGGTGTACCCACAGAGGCAAAGCAAGGCAAGGGTTTTTAAAGACAGAATAAGAAGAGTTATTTTGAAATATTTGTTCTTGGCTACGGGGATCAAAGGCTGAAAAGGCATCTGTTCGAAGGCTGGACAGGCAGTTGCTGGGCAGATGTCCTCGCAGAAGTATTCTTCGTGTAAGGCTGTGGTGACCATTGGGAAAGACTGTTTTTCAGAGAATCCTTGTACTATTTTATCACAGGCATATGTGCATGAGAGCCTTTCCTTTATGGCCTCCCAGCTCTATTTTTGTTAGGGATTTGCATAAATGACTCCATTTTGATTCTGACAACTTTTTTAGTGTTAATTATGTGCCTTGGTTTCTCCTTATTGCATATAGCAAAATGTGAGAAGAAAGAGATAAACTCAGGAAAGAACTGTTAATCAAAGTAGAATTGGCACTGAATTCTTTGGATGGGTTTCTAACTTGTGCAGATTTTAAAGTATGCTAAACTAGGCTGTTTACTGTTAGGAAAGCATTCTCTGGAGAAAGGTTCAAGTATGTGTCTGGACAACTTTTGCTGAAGGAATTGGGTGTATGACTCCTGGATTCAATCAACCCTCTCAACAAAAGCCAGTAATAGGGCTGGAATTTTCTAGGAAGAATGTGTGGAGAACGCTCTTGTCTAATAGTATGTACACCCATGGTTTACATGGCAGACAGACAAGATGTTTGAGACTGCTGTTTCAGCAGAAACACTGCCAGCTTGGACAAAAGAGGATAGAGACAGAATGAAATGAAGAATGGGTGTTGGGCTTTTGAGATTCTATAGGTAGGAAGTAAGCTTATAGGGATCATTGACTGAAAATATATGCTACCTTTCTAGAAACAAAATGACTCCAAGGGCAAAGCCAAGGATGCAGACACAGAGGCCGGAGGGGTGGGTGCAGAGGGGTATGGAGCCTGCTGCTGCCAAAACTTCTGTGAGATAATACATTTTTTGTTATTTTACATTACCAAGTTTGTAGTAATTTGTTATGGCAGCCTCAGGAAACAAATGCATTCATATTTCCTGAAATTTTCATTCTAATTGGCATTCTATTTTAGATAACACTTTAAACCATCTTCCCAACAGAATGTGTGACTGGCAATTTCTTTCTCTCTCTCTCAACTTCTCTCCCTCTCCTTCCGTCCCTCTCCCTTTCTTGTGTACATGTAAAAGCTAGATAAAAAGCAGAGTAGAAGATAATATGGTATCATGAAAATAATTTTTGAATTAAAGTCAAACTAGTTTTAAAGTCTACTCCCTCACTTACTGTGTAAACTTGAGCAACTGAGTTAACCCCTCTGAACCTACTTATTTTTTTTTTTGTTGTTGTTTTTTGTTTTTCTTCTTTTGAAACAGAGTCTCTGTTGCCAGGCTGGAGTGCAGTGGCGCCATCTCGGCTCACTGCAACCTCTGCCTCCCGGGTTCAAGTGATTCTCCTGCCTCAGCCTCCTGAGTAGCTGGGACTACAGGTGCACACCACCATGCTCAGCTAATTTTTGTATTTTTAGTAGATAGGGGGTTTCATCATGTTGGCCAAGATATTCTCGATCTCTTGACCTCGTGATCCACCCCATAGAAACAATAATAATGAAGTTGAGAAGAGATTTAAGGTAAGAAAATATATTATATTTAAATTGGCAGGCACAGTGCATAATAAGTTCCTCCTCTTTCCTTTATGCCAGTAGGAACATTATGTTATGAATTTAATCATTACAACTTTTGAATAAATCAAGCAGTTTTAACTGATAGGACAATTAAGAGAGATTGATCAGAAAAGTGGATCTTTTGCAGTCATTGCAAAGCCTGCAGTGATACAGATGCAAATACTTACGGCCCCTGAGACTTTGTTGAAGGACTATTTTTAAGAATGGCTTCTTGTTAAACTTCCAAGTAGAAAAAATGTTCCACATTCAGAGGAAAATAAATTATTGAATCAATAGGAAAGAGAAAAAATAATTTTATTAATTGTCTGCATTATCTGATCCTGATTATTTAATTACAATGTACTGAAAACCTCCTGGTTTCCCAAATGACTTTAATGATTAATAAATATCTTTATTTATGCCCTTTTCTCATATTTGGTTTCATTTCTGAAGACACTTACAGTGGGTACTTGCCAAGGTTTTCATCTCTCTGGAGGTAGAGCCCTGTTAGCTTCACATGGGGCATGGTAAGGATACCTTAAAAAGATGTATCTATTTTTATTGATTGCTTCTGCAACTTACATTTGCTCCCTTTATGCATGTACCAAAATTCTGAAGTTGAAAAATTGATTTTTTAAAATTATCATCGTCCTAAAACCTCAAATAAGTTTGAAATAATTTTGTAGTAAAATTTCCTGAAGGGTAAAGAAGAGTCATATATCATTTTATGCAATGTCTTATAACTATTTCTATTCCCAACTTAAAACTATACTTAAAATATTGACTCTACATTGTTTTCTCTTCCCCAGATATCTCAACCCTAGTTGTACATTAGAGTCAGAATGCCTGGAGTTGGGACATAGTATTATAAATGAAAGTAAAGAAAATTGTATGATGTATTTCCACATAACCAACTTCAACAACAAATTTATGGCCAATCTTGTTTCATCTGTTCCTTGTTTCATCTGTCCACCCAATTATGGATTATGCTGAACCATATCTAAGCCATCAAATAATTTCTCGTGGGAATAGTTTACATAGATATTTCATATAGAAACTATTTGAAACAAAACCATAACATTTTTATCATATGTAAAGTAACAATAATTCCTTAGTATCATCAGATATGAGTACTCATATTACCCTGAATATCTTGTAACAATTTTGTATAATTTCTTTTAATTTGAGTTCAAATAATTTTTATACTTTGCAATTGACAGATACAATTTAAGTCATTTCTATAGGATCCCCTTCTATATCTCTTTATTTGTTTGCTATTTAGGTGTTGAAGAAATGTTTGATATGGTCCAATACAGTTGCTCCTAGCCACAGTTAGCTATTAAATTTCAATCAATGAATATTAAAAAGAATAAAAGATTGAATGTACAATGTTACAGCAGGCACACTTGCATATTTCAAGTGTTTCATGGCCCCCTGTGGCTACTGGCTACTGTATTAAAGAATGCAGAAAAAGACCAATTCCATTACCGCCCAAAGTTCTTAGAGTGCACTGCTGTCGTTTCCCAATGTAAGTTTTATTTTCCGATTCTACCCCTATATGTCAGTTAATCTGATATAATCCCTCTACTTTCTGTAAATTGATAGTCATATTTAGATCTTGATTGATTTATATTCAATATTTTGCCCAAACTATGACATAGTCCACCTACATCAGGAGGTACATGGTATCTGGTTGTTTCCTTTTTGTGAGGTTAGTAGTCACTGATGATTGTTGTCTGGTTTTAACAAAAATGATATATTTTGATTTTCTCTGTAATTTTCATACTTTCTTCTTTCTTCCTATACCATTGCTGTTTGTTTGGTTTTTTTTTTGTTTTTTTTTTTTTTTTTTGAGACAGAGTTTTGCTCTTGTTGCCCAGGCTAGAGTGCAATGGCGCAATTGCGGCCCACCACAATCTCTTCCTCCTGGATTCAAGCAATTCTCCTGTCTCAGCCTTCTAAGTAGCTGGGATTACAGGCGCCCACCACCATGTCTGGCTAATTTTTATATTTTTAGTAGAGACAGGGTTTCATCATATTGGTCAGGCTGGTCTCAAACTCCTGACAGGTGATGCATCCGCCTCAGTCTCCCACGGTGCTGGGATTACAGGTGTAAGCCCCCACGCCTGGCCACAATTCTTACCTGTAGAATCATGGTAGATTTATTGGAAGTGGTGCTGATTATCAATAGACTTGTATCTTTGCCTCTAGTATTTCAGATCCCTGTTTTCCTCTGGGGGAATAAAAAAAGCAGCTAATGATCTCACAATTGTTTGTAGATTTTAGCTTACATTTTGTATTAATTTGTTCAAGAGACAGAGATCCTACCTTTCTAGGTAGTCAATTACTTTATTTTTATTCATTTATATATAATAATTTTAAAATCCTTTATACAGTATAAAGATGACAATATAAACAACTATTGATCCATCCAAACTTCACTAAAACTACCATAAAGTAATTTTTTTTCAGAGACATAGACCCACAAAGATAGGCGAGAAAAACCACTGCAACAGCATTTTGGGTGTTAGAAAGCAGATGGGCAAGGACTACCCACTTAGCAAACACTAATCTAGAAATAGAAAAAACCTGTGAAAGAACCAAAATTGAACTGTAAAATTTTCAAAAACCTCAGGAACTAGTAGTTATGGAACTAGGAGTGAAGTAATTTGCTGTTAAAGATTTGAGGATGTTAAAAAAGATTCCTGGATAATCTCTTGCATATCATTTAACCACCCTTCAATTACTCTGTCAGTGCTCTGGAGATTTGGGTGTTGGTGAAGGTTAAACTGCCTGGACAGGACTGTTGAGAGGAAACAAACAGTATCATAAAGAGATGAACAGATCCCTTACATGTAAATACTGATATTTTTGTCTCTTGCTTCCACTTGACTGCTAGAACATGAGAAACCAGACTTCTGTTCTATAGCAGGAGACTAGAAGATCTGTCTCTGGAAAATTTGCCTTCCTATAAGAGAAGGAAACAAGGATACTGACATCCTGGTTTTCCTGAAAACTGGCCGTATCTTTCTGCAGCTTTTATCTGCTTTTGAGCTCTCCACCCAGTCTTAATTATAAGCAAGTAAATAGATTACCAAATATCTTGGGAGAAACCCTTTTTTTTTTTCTTGAGACGGAGTCTCACTCTGTCGCCCAGGCTGGAGTGCAGTGGTGCGATCTCGGCTCACTGCAAGCTCTGCCTCCCGGGTTCATGCCATTCTCCTGCCTCAGCCTCCCAAGTAGCTGGGACTACAGGCGCCCGCCACCGTGCCTGGCTAATTTTTTGTATTTTTTTTAGTAGAGACGGGGTTTCACTGTGGTCTCAATCTCCTGACCTCATGATCCGCTTGGGGTAAATCTTTAATGAGAAAGATAGAAACCAAAATAAACCAATAGGAAAAAAAAAACTGCATCTTCGAGGAAACAAATAAGAAGAAAGAAAAAATGGACTTGATATTAATATCCTAAGAGTGGTAGTAGAGGCTATTGCATTTATAAAACTAAAACAAAATGACACAAAGGAAATTATAAGAGAACATAATAAAAACTAAAAACATATGCACAGTGGGAAAAAGAGCCCTGTGAAGATGTTATGACATAAAGTCTGAGAACTCTCTCAGAGATTAAAAGACGAAAAGAAAGACTGAGTAGAAAGTGTTACAAAATTAGACAACTACTCGAAATCTTGGGATTTGTCAACAACCACGCTGGAAGCAAGAAACAATGTGTGATGACTTCAAATATCTGAAAGAAAATTGTTTCCAACTAACAATTCCATGTTTGGCACAGATACCAATGAATTATATTTCAGACTTAAAAGAAAGAGAAAATTTAATTTCTTATTCACCTTTCTTTGGAAGGTACTGGAGGATGTGTTCTACAAAAATGAGCAATTTAACCAATAAAGGTGAATAGAAAGATGGGATGGGAACAGGAAACAGATGTTCAAACACAGGAAAATGAGAGAGACTCTCTATAATGATAGTGAAAAGGAAATCCAAGGTTGATTGCTGTGGTCTAGGCATAGATGATAACCCATGAAGATGGCTGCAATTTGGAAAACTGATGACTGAGTACAAGGTAGAACTTCCTAATCACAGCATTCCATCCCACAGAGTGAACTGACAGGCACAATGGATGTCAGTGGAGCTATAGCTTTCACTTTTACTGATCGAATCCATATTGATGTATGACTGAGACTGGATGAGAAGACAGTTAAGAAGTATGTTATTATCACAAATGAAACCTTGCATCTCTTTCAGATAACTTTGTGATAAGACCTTCTGCTCCCCAATGTATTACAATGCAGAATAAAATACAAACTTAGTCAAATATGAATTCTTCTGAAAAGAAAAACCTGTTTATATATGTGTAAAATTCCATCCCCCCAACCCTAAATTCATATTCACTGGGAATCTCAGAGTGTGGTCTTATTTGAAAATAGGGTCTTTGCAACTGTAATTAGTTAATAAGAGGCCATACTAGATTAGTATGAGCTCTAAATTCAGTGACTGGTGTCCTTATGCAAAGAGGAAAGGACACCAAGAAACACAGAGAGGAAGGAGGCAAGAAGGCAGGCAGATCGGAGAGATGCAAGTGCAAGCCAAGAAATGCCAAAAACCACCAGCAAGCACCAGAAGCTAGGAAGAGGCAAGGGACGGTTCTTCCCTAGCGCCCACAGAGGGAGCATGGCCCTGCTGACAGCTTGATTCACAATTCCTGCCTCCAGAAATGTGACAGAATAAATATGTGTTGTATTAAGTCAGCCAGTTTTTGGTAATTTACATGCAATTAATATGTTTAATATTTAGAGGTTCAGAATTTCAAGTTGATAAAATATAACCGTTTCTATAAAAATTGGGCACTGGGCCATTTTTTAAAAGGAAAATCAAATCAACTTATTTCAGCTTCAAGTTGTAGTCCCAAACTATCTAGTCCATCACTACATTGTGTTAAGACTGTTTGCAGGAAGTTGTGATCTGTCCTTTTGAGCAGACAGCCATGCTGACTATGAAGGGGTGTGTTCTCAGTGAGAATGGCTTGGGGAAGGTCAATTCTGATTATTCCTCCTGCTCTGCTGTCTTAGCCCCTCCCAGTTGCCTACTATGTCACCAGACTGCCTCCTTCATATTCTTTGTAATTGTCCATATGAAGCAACTGAGAAAGTTGCTTTCCTTCTAACACCTTCCTGAGAGTTCACATCACTATTTCCATGTGTCCTGGAGAGATGTCACATTAAACGTAGACTCTATTCTATGCTCTTAAAATAGTTCTATCTTTTACAAAAGAAAATAAGCCATAAACTGAATTCTGAATGGTCAGAATATTCACAGAGAATGGAATACTCATATTATTTTAGAATGAGAGGATGTGTGTTAGTCTGTTTTCACACTGCTGATAAAGACGTACCCAAGACTGGGCAATTTACAAAAGAAAAAGGTTTATTGATTGGACTTACAGTTCCACACAGCTGGGGAGCCCTCACAATCATGGTGGAAGGCAAGGAGAAGCAAGCCACGTCTTACATGGTGGCAGCAGGCAAAGAGAGAGCTTGTGCAGGGAAATTCCCATTTTTAAAACCATCAGATCTCATGAGACCCATTCACTATCATGAGAACAGGATGGTAAAGACCTGCCCCTATGATTCAGTCATCTCCCACCAGGTCCCTCGCATAACACATGGGAATTATGGGAACTGCAGGAGGATATATATGGATTGAATCATAATGATATTGAAATCCTTTTTGCTTTTTCAAGAATGTTTATTAAGAAGTAAAAATTTTAGCCACATCAAACTTAATGCAAATAACTATTCCCAGATTTCAGTCAATTTGCTAAATGGCACACTGGCAGGAATTAAGGAATTCATCCTGATTCTTCTGTTGGTCATTTTCATATCTTATACTCTCAGTACTTTTGGGGTTTCCTTTCTGGAATAAGAGTACAATCTTTTTTTTTTCCTGCCTTGAGGAAATTTAGATTTCAGAAGATAAATGCTCTTTAAATTCAATGTGGCACAAGAGGTTACTGGGAAGAAAAAACACATTTGCCAATTTGGACTTCCACCAAATGTTATAATTGGTATCAGAAGATGTGCAAGAATGGACTCATTTTGTAGTAGAATTTAGATGTGACTCATTTTAGTCATGGAACCAATTTTATAATGTATAAGCTAGATATAGGTAAAAATAAAAGAGCAAAAGGAAACATTCTTCGGTAGCATTGCAGAACCCATACATAGACATTCCCCTGACTCTTTTCCTGTGGTTACAGCAGATATCTTTGCCATGCAGATAGAGTTGTTTCCTTTTGCAGACAAATGGGTTTCCTGACAGCACTTTGCCAGGAAGTCAATTTTCCTCACCAGCCATAGGTTTTGTTTCCATTTTTGTTTCTTGTTTTTCTGAGCAAGATAACCACACCTGTTATGTAGAGAGGAGATAAAGAAAGATGTCATCAGTGAAGTCAGTGGATCAATTGGGCATGCAGTAGACCATTGTAACCTGTTAATTCTCCTTAGGAGCAGATGGCTCTTACAGATGCTATCTTAAAGTGAAGTGGGCAAAATGAAGTGAGGAATATAAATGAATAGAGGCACATAATAGCACAGTAGAGAAATTACAGTATATAGAGCATACTGAAAAGTAATGACCAGAAGCATAGGAATTGAATCAAAAGAGGTAAGTGTTATAGAAACAGAGAAAAAAAGAATTTCAAGAAAGAGTGATTAGCAGTTATTTATTCCAGAGATGTTGCATAATAGGGCCTAAAGTTTTCCTGTGGGATCTGGTAATATGGGCTATTTTTGACACACTATAAAATAATAACTAGTGTGGTTATTGAGAGGACTAGCATTGTTATGAGACAGCATGGGTAGTTTGCATTGAGCTAAGGAGTGAACGAGCCATGAGAAAGTGCAGAGTGAGTGCCAACTTCTCATTTAATAAATTTGCTGCGAAGGGAAGAATAGAGCTGTGATAGTATATAGATAATTAAGCTGTAGCCTTTGGCCTCTAGGACTTACAGTATACAAGAGGGAAACAAAAACATATTCAGATATTAAATATGGTTGGCCCCCCGTATCTGTGGGTTCTGCATCTAAGAATTCAATCAACAATGGATTGAAAATATTGGGGGAACAAAGCAATAAAATTAATATGGACAGAAAATACAGTATAACAACTATTTGCATAGCATTTACATTGTATTAGGTATTATAAGTAATTTAGAGATGTTTTAAAGTATACCAGAGGATATGTGTAAATACATGCAAATAATATACCATTTTATATGAAGAACTTGAGCATCTGCAGATTTTGGTGCACATGAGGAGTCTTGAAACCAATTCATCGTGAATTCCAAGAGGTGACTTCAGAGTGTAGTGAATGCTAGGGTAAAGGCAGCCTTAGGTTCTTTGAGAATACAGAGGAGAGACACTTAATTTTTTTGAAGGGGAAGCCCTAGTGGTCAAGGAAAGCCTTACAAGCTTAATAAAGAGACCGGATGGGTACAACTTTAGTTTCTCTGCATAATACTGTTCTAGACAAGTTGTTTTCTTGTGGCAAGGTAGATTGACAGATTAATCTGAGTATTTTTCTCAATTTTGTATCTCTCTTATCATTTTCTTTTTCCACTCTCACCCAGCACAACCCACACTGAAGTGGAAGCAAAGATGAAGGAAAATTGCCAAGTTAAGTCTGACATAATAATTATTTTCTTAGACACCTTCTTTCAGAGCTGGTTTTTGGATACTATAAAGTAGTGGCCTGAGGTAAGATGAAGCATAATGCTAAGTAGGAACAGATTTTTAAATTGGCAGAAAAAGACTCAAACATGAATATTCCTTATCATAACTCATGTACAACTGTTTTTTTTTTAGCATTCCTGAGTACTTATAAATCTCCCTATACATTGCAAGAGAAATGTAACATAAATGCTTTGTAAATTGAATAAGATGGAAGTAAACTTAATCAAAGAGAATATCTCTACAGGCTGGGGCAGGAGTGGGTCAATCACTGCAAATCAAAACCTCAATGCCTTCATCTATGAATGGCTAGTAATAATATTACCTACCATAGTGTCACTGAGAATGTTAGATGACATACCACTTTAATACATCTGCCTAGAGGAGAAATGGATGTATTCTACCTGAAAAGAAATATTATTTATCTGGATGCTCTTCAGTTTTTAAATATAACAGTTCCAGTATTTAGTAAAAAAATAAATACTAGGTATATAAGAAACACGACTATATAACTGAACAAGAGAAAAATCAGACAATAGAACCGGACACATAAATGACCCTCATTTTGGAATTAGCCAACCAGGACTTTAGAAGGAGTATAATTTATATTTTCAAAAAAAGGGAAGAAATAGCTTAATAGATAAAGAATTTCAGTAAAAATGAATGTATTGAGAATCAAATAAAAATTATATAGATAAAAAATGCAATATCTGTTATTGGGAATTTAGCAGAATTTAAATTAGGGGACTAGAAGGCAGGCTGATAGAGACTATCTGAATTATAGTTTAGAAGTGATAAAAAAGATGAAAGATAAGGAATACAGCAAAAGTGATATAAAAAACAGTGAAAAGTTATGGAAATAAGCAGAACAATGAGGCTTCCCCAAGATGTCCAAATCCTATTCTCTGAAACCTGTGAATGTGTTATCTTACATGGCAAAAAATACTGAAGATGTGACTTAATTAAAGATTTGGGGATAGAGAGAATATCCTGGATTTTGTGGCTGTAATGTAATCACAGGGTCTCTTATAAGGAAAAGAAGAAAGTTGAAAAGTAAAAAGTTAGAGACAGAGATGTGAAGCTGAATGTAATTTCTGGCTTGGAAGACAAAAAGAGAGCCATCAGCTAAAGAATGCAGGCAGCCTCTAGAAACTGGAATAGGAAAACTAAATGATTCTTTCCTAGAGCCTCCAGAAGGGATACAGCTCTGCTGACATCTTGATTTGATCCCATAAAACTCATTTTGGACTTCTGATCTCTAGAACTATTAATATAACAAATTTGTGTTGTTTTAAGATACTATGTTTGTGATAATTTGATAATTATCTTGATTTTATCTTAATCGGACAAATATTGATTATAGAAAACCCACAGCAAATATTCAATTATAACTTATTGAACACTTACACATTAGGAATAAAACAAGGTTATCTGCTATATTGACTTTTAGTTCACATTTACTCAGGTAGTAAATAGTACAATAAAGCAATAAAAACTAAAGAAAAATCCAAATCTCTAATTTTTTACAAATAATATAATGTGTACAATGAAAAATTTGGAAGAAAGCATAGAAAGATATAATGACTGTGTGGATAAGCAAAGGTTTTTCCCGAACAAAACAAAATTTACTAAACATAACGGAAATTATTAATACATTTGACTACATTAAAATCAATTTCTGTTAATCAAAAGAGATCACTAAAAGTATGAAAAGGCAGGCCACAGAATTGAGAAAAAAACTGCAAAACAATAACTTTCAAAGGACTCAAATCATTCTAGATATATATCTAGAATATATAAAAATTTCTTAAAAACATTAAAAAGTAGATTACCAAATAAAAAGAGCATTGGACAAAAGACTTGAGACATTTTCACAAAACAAGATGCCCAGATCATCAATAAACATTTGAAGAGGGCTCAACTTTGTTAGTTATCAGAGATACACAAATTAAAATGCAATGCAATACAACTTCACAGCCACTAGACTGGTATAATGAAGTGAATTGTTGGTAAGGTTGTGGAAAAATTGGAACATTAAATACCACCAGTGAGACTGCAAATTGTACAATCTCTTTGGAAAACACGTTGGCAGTAACTGCTGTAACAATAAATATGGAAACCCTATGACCAGATATTCTATTTCTAAATATATCCCCCAAAGAACTGCATATATACATATATGATAATCAAAAGACATGCATAGTAAAATTTATGTAGAAAACGTATAATAGTCCCAAACTGGGAAAAACCTAAATGTTTATCAGTAGCATAACAGATAATACTAAACTTCATTGATAATAAATAAAATAAAACTACACATAAAATAATGAATAATTTTCACAAGCACAGTTTAAAATACATATTGTATCATTGTACTTTTTTGAAGCTCAAAAATAGTCAAAGCTTATCTTTGCTGTTTTAAACCTCAACAATGGTTTCCCATGATTTGTTTCTTGTTAAGTTTTGGTTAAAATGGCATGTTTACTTTGTGAATTCATAGAGACCCAATCTTATAAATGGTCTGTTTTCTTTGGTGTTAAATTGTACATAATTATAAAATATATATTTAATTTTACACTAAACATTTTAGTAGTCTAAATGTCAATATTGCCATTATGGTTAATGCTTTTGATTGTAGGTCCTGTGAAGAGCAAAATTATCAAAAGTTTCTTTTACTGTTTTTTTTTTCATCTTCAACTTTTAAGTTCCAGGGTACATGGGCAGGATATGCAGGTTTGTTACACAGGTAAACATGTGTCATGGTGGTTAGCCGCACAGATCAACCCATCACCTAGATACTAAGCCCAACATCCATTAGCTATTCTTCCTGATGCTTTCCCTCCTCCTGCCCCTGCCGACAGGCCCCAGTGTGTGTTGTTCCCCACCATGTGTCTGTGTGTTCTCATTGTTCAGCTCCCAGTTATAACTGAGAACATGTAGTGTTTGGTTTTCTGTTCCCGCATTAATTTGCTGAGGATAGTGGCTTCCAGCTCCATCATGTCAGTGCAGAGAACATGATCGTGTTCCTTTTTATGGCTTCATGGTATTCCATGGTGTTTATGTATCATATTTGCTTTATCCAGTCTATCATTGATGGGCTTCTTTGTTGATTTCTTATCTTTGCTATTGTGAATAGTGCTGCAGCTAACACACACGTGCATGTATCTTTATAATAGAATGATTTATATTTCTTTGGTATATACCCAGTAATGGATTGCTGGGTCAAATGGTATTTCTGCCTCTAAATCTTTGAGGATCTTCTATAGTGGTTGAACTAATTTACATTTCCACCAACAGTGTAAAAGCGTTCCCTTTTCTCCGCATCCCCACCAGCATCTGTTGTTTCTCGACTTTTTATAATTGCCATTCTGACTGGCATGAGAGGGTATCTCATTGTGGTTTTGATTGGCATTTCACTAATGATCAGTGTTGTTGAGCTTTCTTTCATATGTTTGTTGGCCACATGAATGTCCTCTTTTGAGAAGTGTCTGTTAATGTCTTTTGCCCACTTTTTAATAGGGTTTTTTTTTTTTCCTGTTAATTTAAGTTCCTTGTAGACTCTGGATATTTGACCTTTGTCAGATGGATAGATTGCAAAAATTTTCTCCCATTCTGTAGGTTGTCTCTTCACTCTGCACAGTTTCTTCTGCTGTGCAGAGGCTCTTGAGTTTAATTAGATGCCATTTGTCAATTTTTGCTTTTTTTTTTGCAATTGCTTTTGGCATTTTCATCACGAAGTCTTTGCCCGTGCCTATGTCCTGAATAGTATTGCCTGGATTTTCTTCTAGGGTTTTTAAAGTTCTGGGTTCTACATTCAAGTCTTTAATCCAACTTGAGTTAATTTTTGTATAAGGGGTAAGGAAGGGGTCCAGTTTCAATTTTCTGCATATGGCTAGCCAGTTCTCTCAGCACCATTTGTTAAGTAGGTAATCCTTTCCCCATTGCTTGTTTTTGTCAGGCTTGTTAAAGATCAAATGGTTGTAGGTGTGTGGTCTTATTTCTGAGTTCTCTATTCTGTTCCATTGGTCTATGTGTCTTACCAGAACCATGTATTTTGGTCATTGTAGACCTGTAGTATAGTTTGAAGTCAGGTAGCATAATAACTCCAGCTTTATTCTTTTTGCTTAGGGTTGTCTTGGCTATTTGGGCTCCTGTTTGGTTCCATGTGCATTTAAAAATATTTTTTTCTTATTCTCTGAAGAACGTTAATGGTAGTTTAATGGGAATACCATTGAATCTATGAATTACTTTGGACAGTATGGCCATTTTCACAATATTGATTCTTTATATCCATGAGCATGAAATGTTTTCCCATTTGTGTCTACTCTGATTTTCTTGAGCAGTGGTTTGTAGTTATCCTTGAAGAGGTCCTTCATTTCCCTTGTTAGCTGTATTCCTAGGTATTTTATTCTCTTTGTAGCAGTTGTGAATGGGAGTTCGTTCATTATTTGTCTCTCTGCTTGCCTGTTGTGCAAGTTGATTTTGTATCCTGAGACTTCACCGAAGTTGCTTATCAGCTTAAGAAGATTTGGGGTTGACACAATAGGTTTTTCTAGTTATAGAATTATGTTATCTGCAAATAAAGATAATTTGACTTCCTTTCTTCTTATTTGGAAGCCTTTTCTTTTTTCTCTTGCCTGATTTCCCTGGTCAGAACTTCCAACACTATGTTGAATAGCAGTGGTGAGAGAGGGCATCCTCGTGTTGTGCCGGTTTTCAAGGGGAATACTTCCAGCTTTTGCTGATACAGTATGATATTGGCTGTGGGTTTGTCATATATGGCTCTTATTATTTTGAAGCATGTTCCTTCTAAACCTAGTTTATTGAGAGTTTTTAACATAAAGGGATGTTGAATTATATTCAAAGGCCTTTCTGCATCTATTGAGAGAATCGTGTGGTTTTTGTCTTTAGTTCAGATTATGTTATGAATTACATGTTTTGATTTGTGTGTGTTGAACCAACCTTGCATCTCGGGGATGAAACCAGCTTGGTCTTGGTAGATATTCTTTTTGATGTGCTGCTGGATTCAGTTTGCCAGTATTTAAATGAGGATTTTTGCATCGATGTTCATCAAGATTATTGGCCAGAAGTTTTCTTTTTTGTTGTTGTATCTCTGTCAGGTTTTTGTATCAGGATGATGCTGTCCTCATAAAACCAGTTAGGGAGAAGTCCCTCATTTTTAATTGTTAAGAATAGTTTCAGAAGAAACGGTACCAGCTCCTCCTTGTACCTCTGGTAGAATTAAGCTGTAAATCAGTCTGGTCTTCAGCTTTTTTTGGTTGGTAGGCTACTTATTACTGCCTCAATTTTATAACTCATTCTTGGTCTATTAAGGGATTTAATTTCTTCCTGATTCAGTCTTGGGAGGGTGTATGTATACAGGAATTTATCCATTTTTTCTAGATTTTTTTTAGTTTATTTGCATAGAGGTGTTTATAGTATTCTCTAATGGTTGTTATATCTGTGGGTTCATCGGTGATAGTCCCCTTATTATTTCTGATTGTATTTGTTTCTTCTCTCTTTTCTCCTTTATTTGTCTAGCTAATAGTCTATCTATTTTATTAATTTTTTCAAAAACTCCTCTCCTGGATTCATTGAGTTTTTGAAGGGTTTGTTGTGTCTCTATCTCCTTCAATTCCACTCCGATCTTAGTTCTCTAGTTATTTAAGTTGTGATGTTAGGTTGTTGATTTGAGATCTTTCTACCTTTAATCTTTGAGGTTGCTGACCTTTGAATGGGGTTTTTGTGGAATCTTCGTTGTTGTTGTGTTTTCTGTTTGTTTTAACAGTCAGGCCCCTCTTCTGTAGGGCTGCTGCAGTTTGCTGGGGGTCTGCTCCAGACCCTAATTGCCTGGGTCCCTCCTGCACTTGGAGGTATCACCAGTGGAGGCTGAAAAACAGCAAAGATAGCAGTCTGCTCCTTCTTCTGGAAGCTCTGTCCCAGAGGGGCATTGACTTGCTGCCAGCCTGAACGCTCCCATAGGAGGTGTCTGGAGACCCCTGTTGGGTGGTCTCACCTAGTCAGGAAGAATAGGATTAGGGGCCTGTTTAAAGAAACAGTCTGGGTACCTGTTGGCAAAGTGGGTGCACTGTGCTGAGGGGAACCCTCCTCGTCCAGACCCCCAGACTCTTCAGAGCCAGTAGGCAGGTAAGGCTGAGTTGACTGAACCACAGAGACCATGGCTGTCCCTCCCCTGAGGGTCTCCATCCCAGTGAGATTAGAGTTCTGTTTGTAAAACTCTGGCTGGAGTTGCTGAAATTCCTGCAGGGAGGCCCTGCCCAGTGAGGATAGATAGTTTGCTGTCCCATTTAAATAGGCAGTCTGGCCACAATCTGCCACAGCAGCTGTGCTGCACAGTGGGGAATTTCTTCCAGTCCAAACCAGCCAGAATCCCCAAAGCCAGCAGACCAGGACAGCCAACTGGAGCCACAGAGATAGTGACCTTCCTTCCGCCCAGGAATTTGGTCATCTCAGACATCTCCAGCCTGCTGCTGGTGGCTGTCTGGAATTCCAAGCCTGTGGGCCTTAACTTAGGAGGTGCCGCAGGATTGGGGCCTGCAGAATGATGCTGCTTGGCTCCCTGGCTTCAGCCCCCTTCGTAGGGGAATGGATGGATCTCCCGCCTCATTGAATTCCCTTGGCTCCTTGGCTTCAGCCACGTTCCGTGCGTCTTTGTGCATGCCTGAGCTGCCACCAAGAGTCTGAACAGCTCTGTGTTTCGGACCCAAGGCCCTGGTGACGTGGACTCACAAGGGGATCTCCTGATCTGCAGGTTGCAAAGATCCATCGGAAAAGCATGGTTTCCTCGCAGGATCACTCACTGCCTCCCTTGGCTTGGGGTGGGAGCTCCCATTGCTCCATGCGGCTCCTGGGTGGCCTGTTGTCCCACCCTGCTTTTCCTTGCTTTCTGTGGGTCATGCCAACCACCTAATCAGTTCCAGTGTGAGAATATGGATACCTCAGTTGAAGGTGTAGAATTCAATTGCCATTTTCCTTTTTCTCTGTGAGAGCTGCAGGCTGCAGTTGCTTCTAATTGGCCATGTTGGCCTGTCCTACTTAATCTCTTTTATACTTGATTTTATATTTAGCAATTTTATTTGTTTTAAATTTCTTGTATTTATTTATTATTATTATACTTTAGGTTTTAGGGTACATGTGTGCAATGCGCAGGTTAGTTACATATGTATACGTGTGCCACGCTGGTGCGCTGCACCCACTAACTCGTCATCTAACATTAGGTGTATCTCCCAATGATATCCCTCCCCACTCCCCCAACCCCACAACAGTCCCCAGAGTGTGATGTTCCCCTTCCTGTGTCCATGTGTTCTCATTGTTCAATTCCCACCTATGAGTGAGAATATGCGGTGTTTGGTTTTTTGTTCTTGTGATACTTTACTGAGAATGATGATTTCCAATTTCATCCATGTCCCTACAAAGGACATGAACTCATCATTTTTTATGGCTGCATAGTATTCCATGGTGTATATGTGCCACATTTTCTTAATCCAGTCTATCATTGTTGGACATTTGGGTTGGTTCCAAGTCTTTGCTATTGTGAATAATGCCGCAATAAACATACGTGTGCATGTGTCTTTATAGCAGCATGATTTACAGTCCTTTGGGTATATACCCAGTAATGGGATGGCTGGGTCAAATGGTATTTCTAGTTCTAGATCCCTGAGGAATCGCCACACTGACTTCCACAATGGTTGAACTAGTTTACAGTCCCACCAACAGTGTAAAAGTGTTCCTATTTCTCCACATCCTCTCCAGCACCTGTTGTTTCCTAATTTTTTAATGATTGCCATTCTAACTGGTGTGAAATGGTATCTCATTGTGGTTTTGATTTGCATTTCTCTGATGGCCAGTGATGGTGAGCATTTTTTCATGTGTTTTTTGGCTGCATAAATGTCTTCTTTTGAGAAGTGTCTGTTCATGTCCTTTGCCCACTTTTTGATGGGGTTGTTTGTTTTTTTCTTGTAAATTTGTTGGAGTTCATTGTAGATTCTGGATATTAGCCCTTTGTCAGATGAGTAGGTTGTGAAAATTTTCTCCCATTTTGTAGGTTGCCTGTTCACTCTGATGGTAGTTTCTTTTGCTGTGCAGAAGCTCTTGAGTTTAATTAGATCCCATTTGTCAATTTTGGCTTTTGTTGCCATTGCTTTTGGTGTTTTGGACATGAAGTCCTTGCCCATGCCTATGTCCTGAATGGTAATGCCTAGGTTTTCTTCTAGGGTTTTTATGGTTTTAGGTCTAACATTTAAGTCTTTAATCCATCTTGAATTGATTTTTGTATAAGGTGTAAGGAAGGGATCCAGTTTCAGCTTTCTCCATATGGCTAGCCAGTTTCCCAGCACCATTTATTAAATAGGGAATCCTTTCCCCATTGCTTGTTTTTCTCAGGTTTGTCAAAGATCAGATAGTTGTAGATATGTGGCGTTATTTCTGAGGGCTCTGTTCTGTTCCATTGTTCTATATCTCTGTTTTGGTACCAGTACCATGCTGTTTTGGTTACTGTAGCCTTGTAGTATAGTTTGAAGTCAGGTAGTGTGATGCCTCCAGCTTTGTTCTTTTGGCTTAGGATTGACTTGGCGATGCGGGCTCTTTTTTGGTTCCATATGAACTTTAAAGTAGTTTTTTCCAATTCTGTGAAGAAAGTCATTGGTAGCTTGATGGGGATGGCATTGAATCTGTAAAGTACCTTGGGCAGTATGGCCATTTTCACGATATTGATTCTTCCTACCCATGAGCATGGAATGTTCTTTCATTTGTTTGTATCCTCTTTTATTTCCTTGAGCAGTGGTTTGTAGTTCTCCTTGAAGAGGTCCTTCACATCCTTTGTAAGTTGGATTCCTAGGTATTTTATTCTCTTTGAAGCAACTGTGAATGGGAGTTGACTCATGATTTGCCTCTCTGTTTGTCTGTTGTTGGTGTATAAGAATGCTTGTGATTTTTGTACATTGATTTTGTATCCTGAGACTTTGCTGAAGTCGCTTATCAGCTTAAGGAGATTTTGGGCTGAGACAATAGGGTTTTCTAGATGTACCATCATGTCATCTGCAAACAGGGACAATTTGACTTCCTCTTTTCCTAATTGAATACCCATTATTTCCTTCTCCTGCCTGATAGCCCTGGCCAGGACTTCCAACACTACGTTGAATAGGAGTGATGAGAGAGGGCATCCCTGTCTTCTGCCAGTTTTCGAAGGGAATGCTTCCAGTTTTTGCCCATTCAGTATGATATTGGCTGTGGGTTTGTCACAGATAGCTCTTATTATTTTGAGATACGTCCCATCAATACCTAATTTATTGAGAGTTTTTAGCATGAAGGGCTGTTGAATTTTGTCAAAGGCCTTTTCTGCATCTATTGAGATAATCATGTGGTTTTTGTCTTTGGTTCTGTTTATATGCTGGATTACATTTATTGATTTGCGTATATTGAACCAGCCTTGCATCCCAGGGATGAAGTCCACTTGATCATGGTGGATAAGCTTTTTGATGTGCTGCTGGATTCAGTTTGCCAGTATTTTATTGAGGATTTTTGCATCAATGTTCATCAAGGGTATTGGTCTAAAATTCTCTTTTTTGGTTGTGTCTCTGCTTGGCTTTGGTATCAGGATGATGCTGGCCTCATAAAATGAGTTAGGGAGGATTCCCTCTTTTTCTATTGATTGGAATAGTTTCAGAAGGAATAGTACCAGTTCCTCCTTGTACCTCTGGTAGAATTCGGCTGTGAATCCATCTGGTCCTGGACTCTTTTTGGTTGGTAAGCTATTGATTATTGCCACAATTTCAGCTCCTGTTATTGGTCTATTCAGAGATTCAACTTCTTCCTGGTTTAGTCTTGGGAGCATGTATGTGTTTAGGAATTTATCCATTTCTTCTAGATTTTCTAGTTTATTTGCGTAGAGGTGTTTGTAATATTCTCTGATGGTAGTTTGTATTTCTGTGGGATTGGTGGTGATATCCCATTTATCATTTTTTATTGCATCTATTTGATTCTTCTCTCTTTTTTTCTTTATTAGTTTTGCTAGCGGTCTATCAATTTTGTTGATCCTTTCAAAAAACCGGCTCCTGGATTCATTACTTTTTTGAAGGGTTTTTTGTGTTTCTATTTCCTTCAGTTCTGCTCTGATTTTAGTTATTTCTTGCCTTCTGCTAGCTTTTGAATGTGTTTGCTCTTGCTTTTCTAGTTCTTTTAATTGTGATGTTAGGGTGTCAATTTTGGATCTTTCCTGTTTTCTCTTGTGGGCATTTAGTGCTATAAATTTCCCTCTACACACTGCTTTGAATGCATCCCAGAGACTCTGGTATGTTGTGTCTTGGTTCTTGTTGGTTTCAAAGAACATCTTTATTTCTGCCTTCATTTCGTTATGTACCCAGTAGTCATTCAGGAGCAGGTTGTTCAGTTTCCATGTAGTTGAGTGGTTTTGAGTGAGATTCTTAATCCTGAGTTCTAGCTTGATTGCACTGTGATCTGAGAGATAGTTTGTTATAATTTCTGTTCTTTTACATTTACTGAGGAGAGCTTTACTTCCAACTATGTGGTCACTTTTGGAATAGGTGTGGTGTGGTGCTGAAAAAAATGTATATTCTGTTGATTTGGGGTGGAGAGTTCTGTAGATGTCTATTAGGTCTGCTTGGTGCAGAGCTGAGTTCAATTCCTGGGTATCCTTGTTGACTTTCTGTCTCGTTGATCTTTCTAATGTTGACAGTGGGGTGTTAAAGTCTCCCATGATTAATGTGTGGGAGTCTAAGTCTCTTTGTAGGTTACTCAGGACTTGCTTTATGAATCTGGGTGCTCCTGTATTGGGTGCATATATATTTAGGATAGTTAGCTCTTCTTGTTGAATTGATCCCTTTACCATTATGTAATGGCCTTCTTTGTCTCTTTTGATCTTTGTTGGTTTAAAGTCTGTTTTATCAGAGACTATGCTTGCAACCCCTGCCTTTTTTTGTTTTCCATTTGCTTGGTGGATCTTCCTCCATCCCTTTATTTTGAGCCTATGTGTGTCTCTGCACATGAGATGGGTTTCCTGAATACAGCACACTGATGGGTCTTGAGTCTTTATCCAATTTGCCAGTCTGTGTCTTTTAATTGGAGCATTTAGTCCATTTACATTTAAAGTTAATATTGTTATGTGTGAATTTGATCCTGTCATTATGATGTTAGCTGGTTATTTTGCTTGTTAGTTGATGCAGTCTCTTCCTAGTCTCGATGGTCTTTACATTTTGGCATGATTTTGCAGTGGCTGGTACCAGTTGTTCCTTTCCATGTTTAGTGCTTCCTTCAGGAGCTCTTTTAGGGCAGGCCTGGTGGTGACAAAGTCTCTCAGCATTTGCTTGTCTGTAAAGTATTTTATTTCTCCTTCACTTATGAAGCTTAGTTTGGCTGGATATGAAATTCTGGATTGAAAATTCTTTTCTTTAAGAATGTTGAATATTGGCCCCCACTCTCTTCTGGCTTGTAGAGTTTCTGCCGAGAGATCTGCTGTTAGTCTGATGGGCTTCCCTTTGAGGGTAACCCGACCTTTCTCTCTGGCTGCCCTTAACATTTTTTCCTTCATTTCAACTCTGGTGAATCTGACAATTATGTGTCTTGGAGTTGCTCTTCTCGAGGAGTATCTTTGTGGAGTTCTCTGTATTTTCTGAATCTGAATGTTGGTCTGCCTTGCTAGATTGGGGAAGTTCTCCTGGATAATATCCTGCAGAGTGTTTTCCAACTTGGTTCCATTCTCCCCGTCACTTTCAGGTACACCAATGAGACGTAGATTTGGTCTTTTCACGTAGTCACATATTTCTTGGAAGCTTTGTTTGTTTCTTTTTATTCTTTTTTCTCTAAACTTCCCTTCTCGCTTCATTTCATTCATTTCATCTTCCATCGCTGATACCCTTTCTTCCATTTGATCGCGTCGGCTCCTGAGGCTTCTGCATTCTTCACATAGTTGTCAAGCCTTGGTTTTCAGCTCCATCAGCTCCTTTAAGCACTTCTCTGTATTGGTTATTCTAGTTATACATTCTTCTAAATTTTTTTCAAAGTTTTCAACTTCTTTGCCTTTGGTTTGAATATCCTCCTGTAGCTCGGAGTAATTTGATCATCTGAAGCCTTCTTCTCTCAGCTCGTCAAAGCCATTCTCTGTCCAGCTTTGTTCCATTGCTGGTGAGGAACTGCGTTCCTTTGGAGGAGGAGAGGCACTCTGCATTTTAGAGTTTCCAGTTTTTCTGCTCTGTTTTTTCCCCATCTTTGTGGTTTTATCTACTTTTGGTCTTTGATGATGGTGATGTACAGATGGGTTTTTGGTGTGGATGTCCTTTCTGTTTGTTAGTTTTCCTTCTAACAGACAGGACCCTCAGCTGCAGGTCTGATGGAGTACCCGGCCGTGTGAGGTGTCAGTCTGCCCCTGCTGGGGGTGCCTCCCAGTTAGGCTGCTCGGGGGTCAGAGGTCAGAGACCCACTTGAGGAGGCAGTCTGCCCGTTCTCAGATCTCCAGCTGTGTGCTGGGAGGACCAGTGCTCTCTTCAGAGCTGTCAGACAGGGACATTTAAGTCTGCAGAGGTTACTGCTGTCTTTTTGTTTGTCTGTGCCCTGCCCCCAGAGGTGGAGCCTACAGAGGCAGGCACGCCTCCTTGAGCTGTGGTGGGCTCCACCCAGTTCAAGCTCCAGGCTGCTTTGTTTACCTAAGCAAGCCTGGGCAGTGGTGGGCGCCCCTCCCCCAGCCTCACTGCCGCCTTGCAGTTTGATCTCACACTGCTGTGCTAGCAATCAGCGAGACTCCATGGGTGTAGGACCCTCTGAGCCAGGTGCGGGATGTAATGTCCTGGTGCGCCGTTTTTTAAGCTGATCGGATAAACTCAGTATTCGTGTGGGAGTGACCTGATTTTCCAGGTGCCGTCTGTCACCCCTTTCTTTGACTAGGAAAGGGAACTCCCTGACCCCTTGCGCTTCCTGAGTGAGGCAATGCCTCACCCTTCTTCGGCTCGCACACGGTGTGCACACCCACTGACCTGCGCCCACTGTCTGGCACTCCCTAGTGAGAGGAACGCGGTACCTCAGATGGAAATGCAGAAATCACCCGTCTTCTGCGTCGTTCACGCTGGGAGCTGTAGACCAGAGCTGTTCCTATTTGGCCATCTTGGCTCCTCCCTCCAAGAGTTCCTGTTTTAGATTTCTTGTACTGGTACCCAAAAACAAAAAAATTCAGTATTAAAATGACATTTATGCAACAAATTTTCCTTTAATTTCATTATTTTTAACACTGAACTCTAATAACTCAAATAATATGAAAGCCTGGCATGTCAAAACACAAAATTTCAAAACAAAAGGAAACATGGTCGCATGAATAAAAGAATTGTAAGTATAGGCCGGGCACAGTGGCTCATGCTTGTAATCCCAACACTTTGGGAGGCCGAGGCAGGCAGATCATGAGGTCAGGAGATTGAGACCATCCTGGCTAACATGGTGAAACCCTGTCTCTACTAAAAAACAGAAAAAAAATTATCCAGGCATGGTGGCGGGCACCTGTATTCCCAGCTACTCGGGAGGCTGAGTCAGGCAGGAGAATGGCGTGAACCCGGGAGGCAAAGCTTGCAGTGAGCTGAGATCGTGCCACTGCACTCCAGCCTGGGTGACAGAGTGAGACTCTGTCTCAAAAAAAAAAAAAAAAAAAAAGAATTGTAAGTATAGGTGCTGAGAAATGGTAATATGTACATGCTACTAAGATGAATATGCAGTTTTGTATGGAAGATAATCAAGAGTTTCACTTAGCCTCAATAATTTCTAGCTGATTGAGTTGTATTGTGAATTCAGATGATGCATGCCATTTTACCTTATATCATAAACATTGTGTACATGTTTCTGTTTCTTTACCAGAATATATATCCAGAGAAACTGCCCACTTCCAAACTTTCAGGGATGCTGGATACAATTGAACATTCTTTTAAATTGTAGGCTTAATTTAAGTAAGTGAATGAAAAATCTGTTGGCAACAAATACCGAGAGTGAGCTGCAGTGATACGCTAACTTGGGAGCATGATTCCCTCAATATTTGTTATCTCTTTGACTTAGAGACTGAGATCTTATAGCAGCCTCTAGGTAAACATGGAAGTGGAATGGATTAGGTATGGGTGCAATTAGGACTCCTTGGGCTTTCCCAGCATAGAGAATTGTATCCTTAAAGCTCCAGTCTTCACATCTTTAGTAAAATAGGACTAGAAAAAAAAAATCTGCCAACCTATCAAAAGAAAAACAAAACAAAACTGGAAGTGGTCTAATTCAGCTTGGGCGCCAGGAGGTTTTGTTTGTTTGTTGTTTGTTTGTTTTTGTTTTTTTGTGTGTGACTCCTCTCAGAAAATCTAACCACAGCTCTGACACACTGCAAGTTTAAAGTTCAAATTTACATTACCCATGTGTTCTGGCAAATTACAGCCTGGTAAACTAAACAGTCACTGATTAGTAGTACTTCAATCTAATTCTTGTTAGCAAAATATGTGGAATCTACCTTCAGAATACATTTGATATAAAGCCATTTCTCACAATCTCTCCCAATACCATTCTACTCTTAGCACCATAATCTCCCCTCTAGATCACTGTGATTGCTGCATACAAGTTTCTTTGAACTTGATTCCTTTATTTATTCTCAACAAAGACAGATGGTGCCACTCATCTGCTCAAAACTCTCAGTGTTTTCCTATCTCATGCAGAATAAACTCCCAGACCTTAACCATGGTCTTCTAGGCACCTTGCCCAGGCTCCTCCAGATCTGATCCCCTGCTGCTTTTCTGATCCCATTTCTTTTCAGCCTTCCCTTCCTTCACTTCTGTACCACACACACTGACATATGCTGTTCTTGGGAAATGCCAGGCAAGTTCCTACCTTATAACTTTTGACTAGTCCTTTTGCCTGGAACACTCTTCCTCAGTAATTATGATTATCTTTCTCTTATTCAGATCTCTGCTCAATTAGCATCTGTTTTAGGTTGAATTATGCACACCCCCATTCATATGTTGATGTCTTAACCCCCGGTATCTAAGCATTTGATCTTATTTGGAAATTGGGTTGTTGCAGATGTAGTTATGTTCCAATGAAATCATTAGGGTGGGCCCTAATCCAATGTAACTGGTGTCCTTATATACAAAGGGGAGGCTTGGAAGACAAACATTCAGGGGAAATGCCAAATGAATAGAAAGACAGCCATCTGCAAGCTAAGGATAGATTCCTGAAACAGATCCTTCTTTCACAGTCCTCAGAAGGTATCAACCCTGCTGACCTCTTCATTTTGGATTTCCAAGGTCCAGAACTGTGAGACAATACTTTTCTCTTGTTTGAGCTACCTAGTTTGTAGAACTCTGTTACAACATCCCTAGGAAATGAATACATCCTCTAATGAAAGAGGACTTCCCTCAGCACTTGATATAAATTAAAACTATGACCCTATTACTCTCTCTCTTGTTTCTTGAATTATTTATTCTTGGAATCTGTTTCTGTCTCCTTATCACAAAAATGGAAGCTCCACAAGTGGGAAACTTTGCCTGCATTATCTCTTATTATTAACAATTGTGCATGAAAAAAATAGAAAACCTGAACAGACCTTCAAGAAATAACTTAAAACTAATTCATACATGCTGCTTCAACTGAACAAACAAAAAAAAGCAAAACTAGACTCAATGTCAAATATTCCAGGAATAGATTATTGACATTTTATTAAAAATCCCTTAAGGAAAAAAACACATTAATTATATCCATCTTCTTTTAGGAGTTTGATATACATTAGATAATGAAAACATGAAAGTGCACCTTGTTATTTGTGTTTACAAAACCCGTGTAGTATTCGTCATGTGCTAGGCATTATTCTAAACACTTACGGACTCATTTAATCCGTCTCACAACCAATTGAAGTAGGTACTCCTCCTGTTACCATTTTGCATTATGAGAAGCTGAAGGAATGGAAAATTTTAGTAGTTTTTCTGGATAACAATGATAGTAATTGGTAGTGAATGAACTTGAATGCAAACAACCTGACTCTAGAATCCATGCTTTAAAGCATTAAACTGTGCTGCTTTCAAACAGAAATGAACTACAGGGCAATTTCACTTATTAGTATATGTACAAATAACTTTAAATTATATTATGTAAGCAAATCTAATAATGTCTCAAAAGGAAACCCTTTATGATTGAGATAGTCATATGCTAGTATTTCAAGAATTATTTAATATTTGAAAATTATTAATGAAATACACAAAGTATCATTAAATGAAAAAGCAATATGTTCATCTTTTCATATGTAGAAAATACTTTTACATAATTCAGCATTCATTCATAATTACAAAAAAACTCAGCAAATACTGGAAAAAAATGTCTCCTAAAATCTCAGCAAACTTGATGAAATAAGTGTTTTCTTTTAAATCAGAGAAATGACAAGGATGCCTGCTGTAGCCATTTTTATTCAGCATTATGCTCAAGTTCCTAACCAGTGATATAATAAAAATAATAAAAGCTATTAAGATTTGGAAAATAAGAAACAAAATTGTCAATATGCTCACTCAACGTGTTTGTATACTTTGAAAATTCAAGAGAAAAATATTTGAAATTGATAAGTGCATTCAGCAAGATAGCTATATGTAAGATCGTAAGTCTATTCCTATACACAACAAAACAAGATGATATAAAAACAATGAAAACTATAAAGCATTCAGTAATAAATATAAAGAAAGTGTGTATGATGTTTAGGATAAATTATAAAATTTTACTGAAAAGCATTAAAGAGTTAAAGAAGTACAGAAATATTTCATGTCCATGGCTGGAAAGTCTTAATGATACATATAGAATAATACCATCCTAATTTATATATTAATTTAATGAGTAGAAATCAAAATTCTGTCTTAATTTCTATGGAATTTGCAAGTTGTTTATACCAATTATAAGGTAATTGAAAGGGCCAAGAATTATTGAAAAGATTTAAGAAAAAGAACATGTTGATGGGTATTTACCACTCAGACATCAAAAATAACTTACGGTATTTGTTTAGAAAGATAGATAAGTGTACTAATGGAAGAGAATAGGCGAAATAAAAAAAATCGTACATATATTAAGCTGTGCTTTATGTTAGATACAGCACTATAGATCAATGAGGGAAATAATTGATTTATACACAGATAATGATGATGAAATTAGTTACCCACATGAAACAAATAAAAAATATATTTACCTCTTACCATGCCACAAAACCGATTCTAGAGGGGATGAAAATCTAATCAGCCACAATGTATACATATTTCAAAACATCATGTTGTATACCATATATCTATATAATTTTATTTGTCAGTTAAAAACTTAATTTGCCAATTAAAAAACTTAATTTGTCAATTAAAAATTTACAAAAAGGAAAACATAATTAGAGCAAAATGTTACAATAGGGAATGTCTGATTTCCAAAAGACAATACTTAAAATAAGTAAAATGGTAATCCGAAGGTCCACAGTCCAGGGGAAGTTAATTGCAGAATACACAAATGCCTAGCAGTAATATTAGAATATCTAAATTTAAAAAACCTTGGCCAAGATTTAAATATAACATATAGAATAGTGCTGAATAGAAAACAGAAAATATTCTATCTACTTTTATATATATGTGTATGTATATATATATACATATGAAGAAGGTGATTAACATCGAAAGGAGGCACATAGAAGACTAAATGTATAGGTAATATCTCATTTCTTTTTTGAATTTTATTTTAATTGGCAATAATTTTGTATATAGTTCTGGGGTACAATGTGATGTTTTGATATATGTTTACAATGTGGAATGACTAAATCAGGCTAATTAACAATTCTATCACCTCACATACTTATCCTTTTTTTGGTGATGAAAACACATAAAATATACTCTTTAAGCAGCTTTGAAATAAACAATGCATCATTATTTATTATAGCCAATATTCTGTGAAATAGATAACTAAAACTTATTCTTCCTATCTAACTGAATTATTCCTTAAGTGACTGCTGAGAACATGGACCTCATTATATTTATATACCGTATATATTATTTCACTGAAATATTTTATACATTTTTTAATGTAGACAAAGGATACTGTGTGTTTAAAAATGCTGAATGACTTGCAGGTCACACTCTGTTTTGTTCAACTTTGTATCTCCAGATCCTGACATGAAATGTTACTCATAATTTGCTCATATGAGATTGTGAAAGAGTAATAGTCATTTAAATTATGATAAAAATTTTAATTAAATTACTATAAAAGACAGAAATGTATCTTAAGAAGAAAATAAAGAGGTGATAGGTGAAAGTAATATATATCCAAGGATAATATAAACATTTACAGAGAAGGATTGGGGTTCCGGAGACCTGATTCCAAATCTGACCATATGACCATACACTAACTCACAGAGTAATTTTGGGCATGTTGTTTCTGGTGGATCAACATTTATCACAAATTCTTTGACATCCCTTTTACTCAGAGGTGGAGTTCCTTCTCCACCCCTGGTTCTGGGCTGGCCTTTGACTGATTTGTCCAGTGAAATATGGCAGAATTGATGCCCTCCCAGTTGCTACCCTAGTCTTTAAGAGGACTGACAGCTTCACCTTGGTCTCCGGAAGTCCTAAGCTACTATATAAGAAGTTCAGCTACCTAGCCAGAGAGAAGACATAGAGATCCCCTGAGACTATAGGGAGAGGGAGAAGGGCCAATTTGAGCCCAGCTTTCTAACTATCTCTGTAAAGGTGCAGGCATATAATTGAAGCTGTTTTGGACCCCTCTACCCCAGCTCAAACATCAGCTAAATACCTCCGAGTAATCCCTAAGGATGGCATATAAAGCCAAATTGCCTAGCGAACTCGGCAGCTTGGACTGCTGTTTACTAATGGCTTTTTTCTTAAAGAATATATTTCACATTGTTTAAACATGACCACTTAAATGGGTTGTAATTCCAGGTCACACTAGAAATTTAATCAACAGGAATGGTGTTTATGGAGCTACTTCTGTTCAGACTGGCTTTTTCTTGCCCGTAAAATCATGAGATATAAAAGTATAGTTTTTGTTTGAAGCCAGTATGTATTTAGTAGTTTGTAAATGCAGCAATAGATAGCTGGAACTGAATTTGTTACCTGGAAGTGGGATGCTGCTGTAACAAAAACCTAAAACGTGTGGACCAGGCGGTAGGTAGATGCCTGGAGGACCTCAAGTAGACTGACAGTGAAAGCTTAGAAGTAGATGGGGCCCTGAGGGACAGTGAGGAAAGGGTATTTGATGGCCGGATTAAAGGTTATCCTTGTTATACAGTGGTGGAATGTTTAGCAATGCTGTTACCTACAGTAATATGAACGATGGGAAATAACACCTAGTGGATTATGATCTAAGATGACTTGTATGCAGAATTTGTAAAGATCCAACTTAGTTCTGGTGGCCTCTGATATATGTACTAAAGAAGGAACTGTTAAGTTTTCAAGTTAAATTTGGAGAAATACAATGTATTCAGAACAGTCTTTCTAGCCAGCAAAGAGTTATCAAAAGAAGAAATAGTCTCAGGTGAAAGATGAAATCCAGAGCCATGAAACATGATATCAGGGAATAGATGTAAGGCTATAACAAACTTTGGTAAGACTTCAGACCCTCTTCGCTGCATAATAGATAGGTGCTTTCAGAATCTCAGGGGAGTTTTCTACAGCTACATTGCAGACAACTCAAGCTTGAGCAAAGCCTATCTCAGAAAAATATAGTTGTAAGATTTTTTTCCTAATGAAATGAACACAAATAAAGCTCAGAGTAAAGCCACAGAGTTTTTGTTTGTTTGTTTTTTAAACAATTGCATTGGCAGAAGCATCACTAGCTTAGATCAAAAGGGAGAGCCGTAGTTCAGAAGAAGTTGGAGTTTCCAACTTTCAGTGAGCAGGAACCTGACTGATAGGGCTATTCAGGTATTGACATTGGCCTTTTTTTTTTTTAATGTAAGAGGAAAGATGATTCAGAAGGCAGAATATAGAGCCCAGATAATGAAGCCAAGATTGCAGAGAATCTGTCCCAGGGAGCAGGACTAGGTTCTAACTAATGAACTAGGAATATTGTATGAACGGATTTCAGAATTTCTATAGCCTATTGATTGTTATGTGCTTCCTCTTCCCTTCTTTTTGAAAATGCAGGTTTATTGCAGTTTTCTTATGCCCCCCTTTTTATTGTATTTTATGTGTGTGTGTTGGGGATGGGGAATATAACTTATGTCTTTAATTCAAAAATCTTTGCATTAACAGGAATCTTATTCAGGGAGTCTCATCCACATCTGACCTAATTTAGATAATGAGACACTGGGTATCAAGTCAATTTTAAAATAAGATAAGACTTTGGGGGATCCTGTGAGGAGTTAAGGAGTTGCATGACAAAACTGAATAATTTATGAGCAGAGTGAGAACAATGGCATATTAAAAATGGCAAAAATTATTTGACACTCATTCCAATGAGTGGTTATGTTGGTTTCCCCACCATTTGAATCAGATTAGTAAATGACTATGTTGAATAATGGGTATGACTAATAATATTGCATATTCTGGGCCTATTCTTTAAAAGAACTGTCTTGATGTCTGGAAGTCCTGGGTTTCCATGTAATAGATCCAGCTACCCTGCTGGAGAGAACCAACAAGAGGTTTTGAGACTATGTAGGGGAGAAACGTACACCTGTTTTCAACCTTCCAACATTCCTGTCAAGTTACCAGGTGTATGAGTGTAGCTGTCTTAGAAACTGCCTGATTTCATGACCCACAAAACAGTTTGATACAAATCGTTATTAAACGACTACCTTTTGGGGTATTTTTACACAGCAACAGATAATTAGATGGACAGATAGGTAGGTGGTCAGCTAGCTAGCAAGATAGATAAGCAACTTAGTATCAGAATCCTATTAGTACAGCTGTAAAAATAGAGATGTTTGAATTACATTATTTCTGACCTAAACACTCTAATTCATGAAGTTAAGAATTTACTCCAGTTTCTTCTGTCCATTTTGAAGCATTTTCTTATGCATTTTGGTAAAATCTCTAGGCCAAATAGAGAACAGAATAAATAATTAAATTGTTGCTAGGCATTAATTATGGCAAAGATATTTGGACAACTGCCTCTCAGTTTAAACCAGCCGAACTGTGACAATGCACATGATTTTAAAAAGACCTTCATGATAGTTCATGCTCTATTTTCTAAGAGAAAGGTGTCTGTCCCCTGACACTTCTTAAAATAATCACAGTGAAACAGAGACTAAGCTGCTGGGATATATATTAATTACCCTGTAGTATGGGAGCTGAGATTCCCTGGAGATGAGGACAAATTGTGAAGGGTCAGTTTCAAAGTAAGTATTATTAGCTAGATTAGAAAATAACTGTTTTCTTAGAGAATAAATTTAGCATTATTTGGTCATTATTAATTAAACTTGTTGTAAATGCTAATCATAAGCAAATTAGCCAACAGAAATGCTTTTAAGCGTGTAATTTCTGCTCACTTTTTTTCTGAGAAATTTTATTGTGGAATATCAATTTTATACATATATTTCTCCACGAATTAGAGGGCCCAAGTTCAGCATACCAATTCTATGATGATTTATATGAGATTAACAGAAGATTATCAAGGGCTTACTTTATGTTTTGGTACAGTGCTTGCTAGTGTCTATGATTTTCCATGAAATTCTGGGCAATATTTTAAGGTCTACAAAAATTAACTCAAGCTTTATATTTTTATAAACTATAACTTCTTACTGTATTTATAGATAATAAAAGGGTTAAATGCACCATCAGTTTCTTCTCCTTGAAAATTCTGAACACCTGAAAGGTCAGCACAAAAATGGTAGCAAAACAGATATAAAAAATGCAAGATGTCAAATATAAACTTTAATTTCTGATCTGTGGAATCAAACACACTCACTGGGTCACAATTATAAATTCAAGACTGTAAACAACTCATTGCATTTTCTGATAACTGAAGTGACAAATTGCTAACTTGAACAAGCATCAATGTTGTTAGTCCAGATTTTGGCATTTGCACTTGAACAAAATTTTTCTTTTCATTCAGTGTGAACCCAAATGATGCTCCTGTCTTTAAAGTTTATTTTTCCTTAAAATCTTCTTATATAAATTAAACTTAAATAAAAACATATCTACAATATACTGAAAAGTTAAAAAGCTGAGAGATGCTTGAAATATATATATGTTTGAAATACACACACACACACACACACACACACACACACACACACACACATACATTAGAATAAGCTCTTCATGGAGCCACAAAGAGGCATCTATTTATTTATGATTTCTGGGTGACTTTCATGATTTATTTTCAAACATGACTTATACTTGCAGTCAGAAATGTACTATTGTTTTGTTTCTAAGAGTATTAATTGGATTAAATAGAACATTAAATAGAACATTTTATATTTTCTATTATAATTGCTTTTTGATTTTTATATATAATTATCTACATACATGAATATACTGAATTCTCCCTGATTAATATTTTTGAGTAGCTATTACTTCAAATAGTAAATAGGAATAGTGAAGAATGCAGTTATGTGAAAGAAAAGATTCCATCACACATAGAGCTCTAAATAAATAGTTTTAAAGTTTATGTGTATATTGTATAAGTGCTTATGAATATACTGTTTTGAAAAGATGAGTTTTTGTGTTTTTTAATTACCTTTATTCTTTAGCTAAACAGGAAGCTATAGAGAGAAGGGAAAAGATGGAAAAAAATCAACAAAATGCACTCATAATGATCTTTTTTCATAGTAACAAGATACTTATAATGGATAATCTCAAATAACTGATAATCTTGTAGATATGCAAGGTATATAATATAATTTGTAAAAAAGGGACACACATGTGCATATTTGAACATATGCTTTTTTCCTCTCTAATTTAAAATAGAATTCAAATTTAATATAAACCAAACAGAAACAACTCTCTAAATGCCACTAAATTCTCAAAGTTTAGCCAGTAAGAAATATCAGCTATTAAATAAAGGTGCTCATATCTAATATATTATATCATAGGAAGAAGTTTCTGAAGATACATTTACAAAGTAAAATGCTGAAACCCCCTTCACTTCAAAACGAATGCTTGTAGAATGCTACTGGGTCAATGCCATTGGACCAAGACACTGTGAAGCCACAAAAAAAAAATCAGCAGAAATAGGTCTTTATAAAAAGGAGCAGTCTAATAAGAGTGAAAAATGTGAACAAAATGTAATAACACAATATCGAATGTGAAAGGTTTCAGTTAGAGACATATAACATTTCACAGGAGCTACCAGAAGGAAAATATTGCTTTCCTTGTAAAAGATCCTACAAACTTCCTTTCAAAAATCTGATGAGATATTTTTGGAGGAGTAGGGAAGGGAGTAGGGGGCAAAGACTGCCAGTGATCTTTGAAGCTGTTTGGGTAAAGGCCACACCTGCTCTGCTGTGGAGGAACCTTTAGCAGGGCACATGCATTCCAGACAGATCTGTCTTTTGAGAGACCACAAGACCAAGAATACTGTCACAAGGAGGAGAGGAACATCCCCAAGCCAGGTGTCAAACCGTGAGCTGCAAGATTTATAGTCAATACAAGTGTTCCTTCCTCATCCATTTGGTCCTTCAGTTCAGATCATGAGTTTAAGTAGTGTGAGTTTGGATATACAGGGATATTTGCACTGCATTTTTCACATTGCAAAAGTCAGCTTTATATGGTATAATTTGGACACATTAACACTGAAAAAAAGAAAACCCTGCAAAGCATAAGGACATTTGCATCACTCTGTATAGTTACATGGTAACTTTTTATAGTTCATTTCCTCCACTACCCATAGAACCTTTCGACCAATGACTTGCTTTTTGTTATTACAATGTTGCCTTATGTAGAATTTCAAATAAACAAAATCATACGGTATGTACTTTCTCCATGTCTTTTTCATTTAGCATAATGCTTTTAAGATCCACCCATGAATTTGTGTTTCCCAGCAGTTTGTTACATTTGATTGCTTAGTTTCTTTTTGAACTGATTCTATTGCATGAATATATTACAATTCATTTACCCACTCACCAGTTCAAAGGTGTTGGGATTTTTATCCTGTTATTAATAAAACTATGATCATTCCAACATAACTTTTGTGTGGACAAGCGTGTTTTCCTGGAAATGAAATAGCTGGGTCATATGATAAGTGTACATTGAATTTTATGACATTGACAAACTGCCATCCACCATGGCTGTACCAGTTTGTATACCTGCCAGCACCATAAGAGAGTTTCAGTCGCCTCATTTTTTTTTGTCAAAACATGGTGTTTTCATTCTTCTAAATTTGAACTGTTCTAATTTTTTTAGTAGTATCTCATTGTGGTTTTTTTAGTTCTCTAATGACTAATGATGTTGAGCATATTTTAGGTGCTTATGTATTCATTTACATCTTTTGTCCAGTTTAATTTTTTGGCCTAATATTGAGTTATAAGGGCTTATTATATATTTTATATACAAGCCATTAAGAAAATATATGATTTGTAAATATTTTCTTCTAGTGTGTGGCTTACATTTTCATTTTCTTAATGGTATTTTTGAAATGCAAAAGTTTTAAGTTTTAACGAAGTTCAATTTATCAGATTTTTTTTCTTGTTTATGGATTGTACTTCTGGTGTCATATATGAAAACTCATTGCCTAACAAAGGTCATGAAGATTTTGTCCTTTTTTCGAAGAATTTAATAGTTTTAGCTCTTACATTTAAATCCATGATCCAGTTTGATTTAATTTTTGCATATATTGAGTTAAGCTAATTCATCTTTTTGTCTATGGTTATCCAATTGTCCCAGCACTGTTTGTCAAAAAGATTACACTTTACCCATTGAATTTTCTTGGCACCTTCCTCAAATTCAATTCACCATGGATGTAAGAGTTTATATCTAGATTCTCAACTCTGTTCCATTGTATTATGTAAGGTTTTTTTTTTTTTGTGCTAAAATTATACCTTAATTATAATAGCTTTTTAATAATTTTAAAATTGGAAAGCATTAAGTCTTACAGTCTTGTTTCAACATTATTTTGGATATTCTGGGCTGTTTACATTTCCATATACATTTTAGAATCAGCTTGCCAATTTCTGCAGAAAAGCCTGCTGTGATTTTGAAAAGTATTGTAATAACTGTGTATTAATTTGTAGAGAATTTCCATTTTAAGTTATTCTTCTAATCGAGTGACATACTGTACCTCTCTATTTGTTTTGGTCTCTTTAAATCTCTCCTAAAAATATTTTATAGTTTTCAGTCCTTTCACATATTTTGGTAAGATTATCTTTAAATGGTACATAATATTTTATGTTAACCAGTAAATGGTATTTTTAATTTTCAATTTCCATTTTTGTTGTTAGCATTTAGACATAAATTAATTTTTACATAAAAATTGCCTTGAATATTTCCCCTCCCTACACTTACTATTTCCAATAGCTTTTTAGTAGATTCCTTATAATTTACTTTGTGTATGATCAGGTTATCTGAATTAAGACAGTTTTATTTTTTCCTTTCCAATATTTATGTTTTCTTTCTTCTTTTATTTTCTGTGTTTTCACTTTATACTGGCTAGACCTTCCATTATTAAGATGAATAGAGGTGGTGAGGGAAAATCTTTGCCTTATTCCTGAAGTCATAGGTAAGCATTCAAACTTTCAACTTTCAATATAAATTTAGCATAGGTTTTTCATAAATCTTATTGACCAGGTTGAAAAAAATCACCTTCTATTGCTACATAGGTGATAGATTTTAAAAATCAGGAATAGATGTTGGATTTTTTGAAGTGCTTTTCCACATTTATTAAGGTAGTTCTGTTGAATCTTTCCCAGTCTGAAAATATAGTGAATTATATTGATTGCTCTTAGAATATTAAATTAACCTGTATTCCTGAGATAAGGCTGACTTGGTAATGGTGCATAATATTTTAAATATATTGTTTGATTTAATATGCCAACATTCGTTTGTAAAATTTTATCCCACGTTCATGAGACATATCTGTCTGTAGTTATCACGTAATGTCTTTTCCTAGTTCTGATATAAAGGTAATGCTGACTCCACAGAATAGGAGGGAAAATCTTTCTTCCTTTGTTATATTCTGAAAGAGCTCGGGTAAAGTCTAATAGCTTGGTTTTGTTTTGTAACATTCTTTAAAACACTTTTTGTTCTGTTTGCTTTGTTAACATTCTTTTCTGCCTTTTTTTAATCTCATGTCAGTAGGCCCATGATAGATCTTCAACTTGGTTTTCCTCCATTAGGTTACTGAATGCTCTTAAGTAAGTTGTGTTTTTTTATTTGTTGGTTCATAATTTTGTGATTCCTTAGAACTCGTGAAGATCAAATTGTGGACAAGCAGAGTAGCATCTCCTCTTTTGAGCTGACATCCAATGAGCAGAAAAATCCAGTCCCTCTCTAGCAACAGGTCTCCCAACGTGTGTAGCAAGAAACAGTTTGCTCCACTGCAGAATCTGGGAGCTACTTGGCTCACCAGAGCAACTTTCCCACAAATCCATAGCCAACAGGTGGGTGTAGAGTCCTGACTCCTCAAAAAATCCTCACCAGGAGTTGTTTGCTTGTTTGTTTATCCAACAAGGGGTAGCAGGCACTCTTCTCTGTAGCTAGTCATTTATTCAATCATTCAACAAATATTTATGAAAACCTACTGTGTTAGAAAGTATTCCTAGCACATAGAACACAACAGGAAGCAAACTGAAAAAGATCTCTGTGCTCATGGAGTTTATTGGGGTTTAAAGGTGATGAACCATAAATATAATAAATTATTAAATAATATGGTATGCCAAAAAGTGATAAATGCTGTCAAAAGAAGAAAAGTATGACAGTAAAAAAGACCTCAAATTTTAGGGAGAGAAAATTTGCCGTATTAAATGGGATACTTAGGAGATTCTTCTCATTGAGAAGATATTAGAGAAGACTTGAAGGGCATGAGCAATGGAATCAAGTGACTTTCTAGGGAAGAGCGTTCCAGGGAGCGGGAATAGCTATAGCTAAGGCTTCAAGGCAAGGCACATGCCCTTCTCTGCATTCTAGCATCAAGGAAGAGGTGCATCCTCTACTTATCCTCTGAGGATTTAGGCTCTGCCATCATTCATAGCCTTGTTTCCTTCCCAGCGGGAGGTGAGAAGAAGAGGGAGTCACAGTTGTATTCAGAACTTGACTCAGCTTTTCAGAGTTCCTCCCCTACGAAGTATGCATTGGAGGCACTGTCCAATAATGAATACTAGCCCAGCTTGTCACTTTAATATTCCAGAATGAGACACATAGAAAACCAATTAATATGTCACTGACAGAGACTATTGTATATCATTTTAAGGTAGGACAGTCCTGATGACAAATAGCATAACACAAGTAAAATGATAATTAGTGTTTGATTTGTTGCTGAAAACGCCTGCACAGAATTGGTCCTTTTTTTTTTTTTTAACTTTAAAATAGCCAAGCAGAACATCTTATCTAAATGCAAAAATGCGTTATTTATGATTGGTTTTCATCTATTCAAAGATATCAAATTTTAAGTTCCTGTAGTATCCTTGGGATCCATCTATCTTGGGATCCATCAAGAACATTGGGAAGTAAGATAAACCTAAAGGCAGTATCATTTATAAAAGAAATATAACATTGAGGCCTTGAATATTCAACAATTTATATACCTGGCATTTTCTTTATTAAAAATGTATTCCTGTATATTTTCTTCTTAGTATCTGATTAATATCTTAGTACCTGATTATTATCATAATCTAGTACTGATGGGTTGAATTGTTTCTTTTCTCTTTTGTAACAACTGGAATAATTTATCGATCTTTCAAGTCTTTCAAATGCAAAACATGAAATAAAAATTACATCATAAAAATTACAGTAGTTGGTTTGACAGCTATTTTAAAGTGAAAACTATTTTTCAATAAATTTCCAAACCTTTTTGTGGTATGGAGATTTACATATTATGTAATACATGTAATTTCAAATATTATGTAAAATTTCCTTTAAAATGTTTTAAATACAAATGTGAAATGTTTTAAATACAAATGCGTATGCATACGTATGAACACATATGCATTAAATACATGTATATATTCATAGCAAAGTCATTGAATACACTTCAGACCTAGTCTTACTTTGGTTCTGAATAATAATAAGCATTTAAAATGTACATACATGATTTTCCAGGGCAAGAATTTTCACATTTGAAAGGAGAATTGTATTAATATTAGACCTTTTGTATAAAATAATAGATATGTTAATTATTGTATGGACCTGGGCATATTTATTGCTCACTAAAGATTTAGAGGTATGTTTGTGTCTCACTCAAGTTTTTATCGAGCCAATCAGAAAAGTTGTAACATTCTGGCTAAGAAATCCAGTTGGATTTAGTAAAAATTTATTTATACAAAGTTCCAAGAACCCTAAGTGTTTCATTTTTAGAAAACAAATTTAAATAAAATTGCTTTGGACAAACATGTGAATAAATCAAACCAAGTGAACATAAAAAATGGCACAAAGGTCAATAGAAGTGAGAGTATAACATTTTTAAAAAAATACAGATTAATGAGAAGATAGCAACCTAAAACATTTTAAAATGCTTTTTAGTTCTAAGACCCATTTATTAGCTTTCTAGGGCTGCCATAACAAAGTACCACATATTGGGTGGCTTAAACAACAGAAATTTATTATCTTACAGTTCTGGAGGTCAGAAGTCCAAAATCAAGGAGTCAAGAGGGTTGATTCCTTCTGAGGGCTTGTTAGCAGTGGTGAATCCATATGGGTGAGTCTGCAGTGACTCCTCAAATGAAAGAATTTATCTGAGGGGCATAACGCAGAGTGAGAGAGTGAGGCAAGTTTTAGAGCAAGAGTGCAAGTTTGTTAAAAAGTTTTAGAGAAGGAATGAAGGGAAGTAAAGTTCACTTGGAAGAGGGCCAAGCAGGCAACTGGAGTGATCCAAGTGCCCTGTTTGACCTTTGACTTGGGCTTTTATACATTGTCATGGTTCCAGGGCTTTTGCACCTCTCCTCTCTCTGGTTTTCCTTGGGGTGGGCTGACCGCGTGTATAGTGGCCTGCCAGCACTTAGGAGGGGCTGCATGCGCAGTGTGTTTACCGAAGTTGTACATGTGCTCATCTGAGGTGTTTTTCCCTTACCAGTTGAGTGTTCCTATGGGAAGATCATATACCAGTTAAACTCTGCAATTTTCCTCTTAGTGCACATGCTTGAGCCCACACAAGAGGGAAAAAAATAATCTCTTGATTTGCAGTTTATGAATTCTGCAGCTACTAATTCATCTTGAAAGACTTCAAATTTAAGCAAGCTTCATAAATATACTGATAGTGAATGTGTTCTGAGATCTCACCAGGAAGTTGGTGATCACCAGCTTCAGGTGTTTTCTATCCATAGGGAGACTGCCTTTCCCTAGTACCAGCTGCAACCAATTATTATTTTAGAAAGACAGTTGAACAACGGCCTGGCCATCACCTGATGGTCGCCTGACATTCCTGGGGCTGTCCTGCCCTGGTCATGTCTGCCTAGTTACCTACTCTAACAGGCTGTGAGGGAAGAATCTAGGCCTCTACCCTTGGCTTAAAGATGATCATCTTCTCTCTGTATCTTTTCACATTGTCTTTCCTTAATGTGTATCTTGACTTTGTGTACAAATTTTTCCTTTTCATAAGGATACCAGTTATATTGTCTTAAGAGTCCACAATAATGACCTCATTTTAACTTGATCTCATTTGTAATGACCCTATCTCCAAATAAGGTCAGACACTGGGAGTTAGATCTCCAACATACCTTTTTTTTTCCATTAGGAGAAACAATTCATCCTGTAATATCTTAGAAAATCAAAATAAAACAAAATTAATATTGCACAATTTCACTTAGCACACAAATTATAAAGTTAGCTATTAACTTGAAGCAGCATATTACACGAATTGTCATATTCACAAAATGTTTCCTCATCTAAGGCTACATACTTTTGCCTAGTTTTTTTGTTTGTCTAGTTTGTTTGTTTCTCTGTCAGAATCTCACTATCCAAATCACCTATTCTCACTTAGAGCAGAGTTAGAACACATGTGATTTAACTGAGAGAATCCACTCCAATAATTAGAGAAGATTATATCAACTGTTTCTGCCTCATGGACATAGGGAAAAAATTGTCTGTCTGGTTGAACATACTCACTACCAGTATATTTACAAAGCTTGTATTTGAAGTCTTTCAAGATGAATTAGTAACTGCAGAATTCATAAACTGAAAATCAAGAGATAATTTTTTCCTTCTATTGGCATTAATCTTTCTCACTACTATAAAAAAGAATGTGTTTTTATTTATGTTATGCTATCTTAGTAATGCAGCTAAACAGAAAAAATGGCAATTATATTATTTACATCCAAAAATTCTCAACCCAGGAAACCTATTTTGCTTTTATCCTCTATTCTTAAGTTTTGATCAAGACATCCTTAATGTTCTCCTCAACTTGACTAAATTTTAGACAGGCTTCTTTTTTAACTATAGGCCTCTTACCTCCATTTCCTTAGAGCCTGGAGTACAGTGGCATGATCTCAGCTCACTGCAAACTCCACCTCCCGGGTTCACACCATTCTCTTGCCTCAGCCTCCAGAGTAGCTGGGACTACAGGTGCCCACCACCATGCCCGACTAATTTTTTTTGTATTTTTATTAGAGCTGGGGTTTCACCTGTGTTAGCCAGGATGGTCTCAATCTCCTGACCTTGTGATCCGCTCACCTCAGCCTCCCAAAGTGCTGGGATTACAGGCATGAGCCACCGCGCCCGGCAGTAGTTGTAAATTCTTTCTCTGCTCTTTTGAGACGTAAATCTTCTACAACCCAGGAGTGTCTTTCTCAAGGACCTGGGAGCCATTCCTTTGAAACATAATCAAGAAAGGTAGGGCCCTTGTCTTCCAACCTCTCCGGAAGGTAAAAGCCTGGTTTTCGTAAATAACAATTTGCAAACATAGGTGTTTGAATCACATTGATCAACATCCCCACCCCTTCATCCACACCCTCCATTCTTCAGTACTTTTCCATTAGCTCACCTGAGCATTTAAAAATCCTGCTTTTTGTTTCAGGGAAGTTGAGCTCAAGCTCAACTTTTATTCCAATAGTCTTTGTCCCTAATTGCAATGGTCTTGAATAAAATTTTCCTTGCCATTTTTAACAAGTTTCCAGTGCAATCTTTCTCTTTCATAGTTTTGTCTGGGCCTATATTGGGAGTAAATATATATGAATAAGAGAAGCTACATAATTATACCTTATTCTATAATTGAATTGACTACAATATTACATTTCATTTTAATGTTAAGGCTATGAAAGGCCTGAAATTACTTGGTATCATAAACATAATTTCTGTGATCAATTTATATATTCTGCTTTTGCTATATTCCATGCAATATTTTGATTATTTCTATTTCATGATAAAGCCAGGAAGATATTTGATGATGATTTCAAATATACAAAATTTTTCTACACAGAATTCTGAAATTCCTGTCTATTTGCGACCTGGATATTTCTTGAGTTCTGTCTCTCTGTTCAATTTCTATAACTACTTATATATTTAAAATCTGCATCTCTTTTGTCTAGACCAGACATGTTTTACTTGAATTTGCAGTTTCTACCTAACACTACTCAAATCCTTTTTTCCACATGCAAAAGGATAATCTCTCCTATGTGGAAATCATAATATGTAATTGTCAGGGCCACCACTGCCCTACATGGTAGCTTTGTGAATTAGAAAAAGGGTCTTTTCCTTCAAGTCAAATAGAATTTAAGTCAGTAGACTACGACCTAAATAACTATCCTTGGGATAATCCAGGGAAAGTGAGAACTTGGGCAGTTCTCTCTTGATGGTTGAGGATGGGAGTGCTTGTTGGTTAGCAAGAGAAAAGTGGAAAACTTCAGTGTATAGAGCAGGCTGTACCATTTTAACCAATTAGCCATTACTGTAACACCAGTAGAAGGGCAGCTGGCTTTCTATGCTTTCTGGTATGATACATATGAACCAGTATAATCTATGAAGTAGTCTGGGCAAACTGATTGTAGTCAGCACTTACTTTTAGGTCTAACTTCTAGTTTACAGAAAATATAGACAACAAAGCTCTAAGTTAAACATCATCAGAAGAACACAAGCAGGCAAATTCAAAAGGTAAGAGATTCTATAGGACAACTGGCCTCCCATCTTTAACAATGGATGCTGTGAAGAAAAGGATTTGTGGTAGGTTAAAATTCACTTAAAAGCTACAATGACCACACATGGCATAGCTCATGACTGGTTACTGACTGATTGATTAAACTAATGAGCTATATTTGTTGAGGCCCCTGGGAAAATCTGAATATAAACTTGTCATTAAATGATATTTTGGGATTATTGCCAGCTTTGTTAGGTTAGATAATAATACTGTCAGTATGTAATAAAATATACTTACTTAGGAGTGAAATGTCATAATAGCTGCAATTTACTTTTAAAAACTTCTGTGAAAAAATAGTTGAAGAAATTATGGCAATGTATAAACAATTGTTAAATTTACATGCTGTCATAGACATGTAATTATGTTATGCAGTCCTTTGACTTTTACATATAGTTGGAATTCTTTATAACAAATTGTCAAAATACTGTAGTACTTTAAAAATTATGAATGTGAAGCTACAGTTTCAGTTCTGACGTGTAAAGAACTTGGAAGTTGTCATTCCCACTCTTATAGCAAATAATAGGAAGAAAAAGCTTGGAATAAAAGACTTTTGTTGTGTGCAGTTATCACCTGGCCCTCTGCATTGCCATATAGGAATTCAGGCTCAGAAACTCAGCCAAATGCTGATAGTCTGACTGCAGCTATTGCTATGAGTAATATACTGTCCTTTGTCTCCAACCCAGGAGTCTCAAGTCTTCTGCCAGCATTCATGATCCGATAGTAAACTAACTTGTAAGCTTGCAAGTATCGTAAAATATCATGTCCTTCACAGTTATTAACATATACTAGAGAAAAAAAATGCTTTCATTTGTGACTGGGAGCTGCTTTCTAAGCAATAACTAATCAGGTCAGGCATGAATTCTTCTGAAACTATGAGTAATAACATAACTCATGAAAGAAGTAGTCCCACAGTAACTGAAGTATTAGTTGGAAATATTGAGCATTTTATGATACTAATGTATTCAAGTGGATAAGAATGGCATCTTCCTTCTTGTAATTCAGAGCCTAGGTATGTATTTGGCGGGGGGGAGGGGGTAAAACAATATACTGTGATATATTTCCAGGATTCCTTACTGCTATGTTAGTCAAAGGACTAAACATAGACAGAGCCATTAAATTATTCAAATTCATGTCTTCAGGTTGTGGTTGATAACAGACAGGAAAAGAATATGGGAACACAGACAGGTTTGCCAGAGCTTTTATTTTTACACAGGCTGAAAAGAAACCTGAGAGTGAAGAGAAGGAGAAGAGAGAGAGATAGAGGAGAGAGAGAATATGAGAATGAATTAAAAGAGTAAATAGTAGGCACATATCTAAATTGACAAATATCTTGCATTTAACTGATTAGCTGGATGGTTAAATTCATACTGTGAAGTTGTTAAGAAAATAGTCTTTTCACTCTCATTTTTCTCTCTGGATCTATTGATCTGATTTGATAAGTTATTATTCCATTAAATTCGACTGGGAAACTACATTGAAGGTACCTAAGACCCAAGACCACAGCTTAATATGTTAACTCTTCTTTCAGTAGGTCAAAAAATATCTGCATTCCACAGTTGATATATTACATTACTGGGCTTAATATGGGATTGCATTTCGATACTCAATCCATATGTTTTGTGGTAAGATCAACCCTGAATAACAGTTGAATCTTAGGTATGCAAATCATGTGAATGTGTTGATTGAATTATTGTGTAAAAAGACTACACTAGGATCTGAATAGTATTTTTGCAAATTAGACATATAAATTGCCTACAAGTCTATGAAAAGATGCTTGACTTCACTAATCATCAGGGAAATGTAAATCAAAGCTACAATGAGATAGCACCTTGGCCTTGTTGGGATCGTTGTTATCAAAAATTCAAAAGCTAACAAGTATTGGAAAGAATGTGGCAAAAAGAAACCCTTGTACATTGTTAGTGGGAATGTAACTTGGTACAGTTATTACAGAAAATAAAATGGAGCTTCATAAAAATTAAAATGACCATATTATCCAGCAATTTCACTTCTGGGTATATATACAGAGGAAATAAAATTACTATTTTAAAGAGATATTTGCATTCCCGTATTTATTGTAGAATTATTCACAATAGCCAAAGTAAGGAAAGAGCCTGTGTCCATCAATAGAGGAATGGATATAGAAAATGCTATATATAAAAAACAGAAAGTATATATATATATATGTATATTTGTGTATATATATGTGTGTGTGGTGTGTGTGTGTGTTTGTGCATATAAAACAGAAAATTATTCAGCCTTAAAAAAAGAAGGAAATCCTGCCATTTGCCACAAAACAGATGAACCTAGAGGACATTTTGCCAAGGGAAGTAGGTTAGACACATGATATGGTTTGGCTGTGTCCCCACCCAAATCTCATCTTGAAATGTAGTTCTTTTAATCCCCATGCATCATGGGAGGGACTAAGTGAAAGATAATTAAATCATGGGAGTGGTTACTCTCATGCTTTTATAATAATAGTGAGTGAATTCTCATGAAAACTGATGGTTTTATAAGGGTCTTTTCCCCGCTTACTTGGCACTTCTTCCTGCCACCACATAAAGAAGGATGTGTTTGCTTCCCCTTCTGCCATGATTGTAAGTTTCCTGAGTTCTCCCCAGCCCTGTGGAACTGTGAGTCAGTTAACCCTCTGTCCTTTATAAATTACCCAGTCTCAGGTATTTCTTCTTAGCAATGTGACAACAGACTAATATGGTAAGTTTGTACTGAGGGAGTGGGGCACTGCTATAAGGATACCCAAAAATGTGGAAGCCACTTTGGAACTGGGTAACAGGCCCAGGTTGGAACAGTTTGGAGGGCTCAGAAGAAGACAGGAAAATGTGGGAAAGTTGGAAACTTCCTAGGGATTTGGAGAGCTCAAAAGACAGGAAGATGCGGGGAATTTTGGAACTTCTAGAGACCTGTGGAATGGCTTTGACCAAAATGCTGACAATTGATATTGACAATGAAGTCCAGGCTGAAGTGGTCTCACATGGAGATGAGGAACTTGTTGGGAAATGGAATAAAGTTCATTTTTGCTATGCTTTAGCAAAGTCACTCGTGGCTTTTTGCCCCTGCCCTAGAGATCTGTGGAACTTTGAACTAGAGAGAGATGATTTAGGGTATCTGGTGGAAGAAATTTCTAAGCAGCTAAGCATTCAAGAGGTGACAGAGCATAAAAGTTTAGAAAATGTGCAGCCTAACGATGCAGTAGAAAAGAAAAAGCCATTTTCTGAGGAGAAATTCAAGCTGGCTGTATACATTTGCATAAGTAATGAGAAGCCAAATGCTCATCATTAAGGCAATATGAAAAATGCCTCCAGGTCATGTCAGATACCTTCATAGCAGCCCCTCCCATCATAGGCCTGGAGGCCTGGAGGCCTAGGAAGGAAAATTGGTTTCCTGGGATAGGTCCAGGTCTCCCCTGTTGGGTGCAGCCTTGGGACTTGGTGCCCTGTGTTCCATCTGCTCCAGCCATGGCTAAAAGGGCCTAAGGTACAGTTCAGGACATCACTTCAGTGGGTGCAAGCCCCAAATCTTGGCAGCTTCCACTTGGTGTTGGGCCTGGTAGTGTGCAGAAGATAAGAATTGAGATTTGGGGACCTCCACCTAGATTTCAGAGGATGTATGGAAATGCCTGGATATTTAGACAAAAGTCTCTTGCAGGGTTGGAGCCCTCATGGCAAACTTCTGCTAGAGCAGTGTGGAAGGGAAATGTGGGGTTGGAAACCCCACATGGAGTCCTCATTGGGGCATGACCTAGTGGAGCTATCAGAAGAGGGCCATTCTGTCCTTCAGACCCCAGAATGGTATATGCACTAACAGCTTGCACCATGCACCTGGAAAAGCCATAGACAATGCCAGTTTGTGAAAGCAGCCAGGAGTGGGGCCATACCCTGCAAAGCCACAGGGACAGACCTGCCCAAGGCCATGGGAGCCTACTTCTTGTATCAGAGTGACCTGGATGAGAGACATGGAGTCAAAGGAGATCATTTTGGAACTTTAAAGTTTAATGATCCCTATTAAAGTTTAAAATCTCTATTGGATTTTGGATTTGCCTGGGGCCTGTAGCCCCTTTGGCCAATTTCTCCCATTTGGGATGGGTGTATTTACCCAATGCCTGTACCCTTATTGTATCTAGGAAACAACTAACTTGCTTTCAATTTTATAGACTCACAGGCTCAAAGGCAGAAGGGATTTGCCTTTACTCAGCTGATACTTTGGACTTGGACTTTTGGGTTAAGGCTGGAATGAGCTAAGACTTTGGAGAACTACTGGAAATGCATGATTGTGTTTTGAAATATGAGGACATGAGATCTGGGAGGGGCCATGAGTAGAATGATAAGGTTTGGCTATGTCCCCACCCAAATCTCATTTTGAATTTTAGTTCCCATAATCCCCATATGTCATGGGAGGGACCCAGTGGGAGGTAAATGAATCAGGATGGGGGGGTTACTTCCAGCTGTTCTTGTGATAGTGAGTGAGTTATCATGACATCTTATCATTTTATAAGGGGCTTTTCCACCTTAACTTGGTACTTCGCCTTCATGCTGCCATGTGAAGAAGGACACATTTGATTCCTCTTCCACCATGATTGTAAGTTTCTGGAGGCCTCCCCAGCCCCATGGAACTGTGAGTCAATAAAACCTCTTTCCTTTCTAAATTACCCATTTTCAGGTACTTCTTCACAGCAGCATGAGAATGAACTAATACAACACTGAAAGAAAAGTATTGTGTAATATTACTTAGATGTGTAATCTAAAAAAGTCAAACTGATAGGACAGTAAGTAGAATCCTGGGTACAAGTGGTTGAGGGTGGGGGAAAAGGAGAGATATAGGTCAAAGTGAATAAAGTTTCAGATATAGGATGAATTACTTTTGGAGACTGAATGTACAGCCTGGTGCTATGGTTAATAATAACATATTTTCTTCTTGAAATTTGCTAAGAGATTAGATATTAAATGTTCTCACCACATACACACCACACAATTGTAACTATGTGACGTGACTGATATGTTAATTATCTTGTGTTTGGTATTCATTTCAAAAGGTATATGTATTTCTAAACATAACAGTGTACAACTTAAATGTATACAATTTTTGTCAATCATATATCAGTAAAGCTGGAGGGGGTTAAAAAAACAACAATCCCCCTCAGTTGGCTATTTACATTGCTAAGTGAAAAGTGCTTTAAGAAAATATTCCAAAACTGATATTCTTATGAGATTTTAGCTATAATTAAACCAATGATAGGTAAAGAGATATCAGTGTTCTCTGTTGAAGGCTTTTACATATTTAAAATCTAAATTGGTTATGAATGTCAGTACACTAATGAAGACTAACAAAGACCTCACATGAGACTGAACAACTGAACTGGAGACATAGAATAATTGATGCAGTGATGGTATTAAAAGAGGAAAGGCCATTCAATGCTGTTAATAAGATGTGAAAGTGTTTAAACAAATGTGGAACACCAGAGCTTCTGCTTGAGTTGAAACAGTGGCTTTAAAATGGTATTTAGTGATCCAGGCATGATGGTTCAAACCTATAATCCTAGCTACTTTGGAGGCTGAAGTGGGAGGATTCCTTGAGCCCAGGAGTTCGAGGCTGCAATTAGCTGTGATCATTAAAAGCAGGGAAACACTCTGCTTTTAAATGTCTCCCATGATTGGGTCAGTCCTAATCTCTATTATTGTAAGGCTAGCTGAATTAAGAGTCGTTACATCCACGAAATCCCTTTGGCAACAGCGTTTGAGTGAATAATGAGAGTAAGGAAATCTTGGAGGCAGACAAATGTTAGAATTCTCCCTACTACAATCTCTTTATAGTAACTGAATATTTGACATATGTGCTAAAAATTTTTAAAGCATGTGGAATTTATATTACATGTTTTCATCAAATGTTCCCTCAAATCTGTTCTGGAAAGGTCCCAAAGTTCTTGCCAGGCCCTGTCTATCATTATGAAAGCTCCCAATTATATAATATATAATATATAAATATATAATAATTAAATACTCAGCCCAGCATAATGTAATACATAATTTCCAACTTATTCCAAAATTAAATCTTTTTTCTGGATAATGTCGATTTTAATTTAGAAATACAAAGTTAGGAGTGGCTAGGACAGTCCAGTTTCTTTTGCAGCCCATAAAATCCCCTCCCAACTTGCTAGCTGCTGTTTCTGACACCTCCAGCATCAGGCTAAGGGATTAAAAAGGGGAAAAAGGAACAGTCTTATACGATATGACCTTAATATCTTCCATATTTAACCAGTTATTCAAAGCTGCTATTTCCTCTTATGAAGTTTTTTGGAAATTACAGATTCCCCTTCTTAATTCTGCTCACCTTCTATTCTGTTTCTGTACCCATGGAGAAAAACAAAAGGACCATACTGAGTGGTCTTACTTTGAATTCATGACCATTTTTCTCATGTGGGCTTTTTTTTTTTTTTTTTTTTTTTGAGAAAGAGTCTCGCTCTGTCGCCCCAGGATGGAATGCAGTAGCGTGATCTCGGCTCACTATAAGCTCCACCTCCCGGGTTCTCTCCATTCTCCTGCCTCAGCCTCCCAAGTAGCTGGGACTCCAGGCACCCCCCACCACGCCCGGCTAATTTTTGTATATTTTTTTTTTCAGTAGAGACGGGGTTTCACCATGTTAGCCAGGATGGTCTCGATCTCCTGACCTCGTGATCCGCCCGCCTTGGCCTCCCAAAGTGCTGGGATTACAGGCATGAGCCACTGCGCCCGGCCAGCGCTTTTTTTTTTTTTTTTTTTTTTTTTTTTTCTGAGACAGAGTCTCGCTCTGTCGCCCAGGCTGGAGTGCAGTGGCGCGATCTCCGCTCACTGCGAGCTCCACCTCCCGGGTTCACGCCATTCTCCTGCCTCAGCCTCCCGAGCAGCTGGGACTACAGGCGCCCGCCACTATGCCGGGTTAATTTTTTGTATTTTTAGTATCATGTGGGCTCTTAATGCTGCTCAGTAGTCTTACAGTGTCTTTAGTCTCTTTGTCCTCCTAGATGACATTTTAACATTTTATCCTCACTCCTCACCTTGACAACTTTTCCACCTTTTCCTTTTGGAGAATACGGCCATTCATTTTTATACTGCGGGAAAAAAATAGGCCGTCAGAGCAGAATTTCTTTGGCTTCTCACCAGCCTACTTCTGTGCCCCTATGTACTGCCTCTCTCCTGCCCCATGGAGGAATTCTCCACCCTTTAAAGACATCTTCTCCATGTGTGTTCTAGATCCCAGTGCTCACACCTCCTCAAGGAGTTCTCTACCCTTCTCTCTCTTCCATACATTGTCAGTATTTCATTGTTTACTATATACTGAATCATTCTCATCAGCATACAAGCATGTTTTTTTTTCCTTCTATTGTAAAAAAAATCCTGATCTTGTTGATACTTCTTGTATTAGCTAGGGTTCTCCAGAGAACAGAACCAATAGGATATATATATAGATATATAAAATACATATTATATATATTATAAATATATGTAGGGATTTATTATGGGAATTGGCTTACAGGAATTTGGAGACTGAGAAGTCCAGTGACATCCCATCTGCAAGCTATAGAAGGAGGAAAACTGCTAGTGTGATTCAGGCTGAGTCCAAAAGCCTGGGAACCAGGGGAGCTCTTACTCCAAGGCCCAAAGCCCGAGAATCTGGGAGAGCCCTGGTGTAAGTCCTGGAGTCCTAAGGCTGAAAAATCTGGAGTTCTCTTGTCCAAAGAGAATCTGGAGAACATAGGTACCCCAGCTCCAAAAGATAGAGTAAATTAGTCATTCCTTTGCCTTTTTTGCTACTCCTCTAAACTCAAAAGTTTGGATGATGCTTGCCTACATTGGTGAGGGTGGATCTATTTTATTTAGCTCACCAATTCCAATGCTAATCTCTTTCAGAAACACTCTCATAGACATACCTGGAAATAATATTTTACCCACTATCCGGGCATCCCTTAGCCAAGTCAAGTTGACATCTCAAATTTACCATTATACTTCCCTCTCAGCTAGTTTTACACGACTATTACACTTTACAGAAAAAGATATTCGTAGGATAATTATGTGAAATCATTTCCTGAAAATAAGCATGTTTTCCTCAAGCTATCCATTGATTCCTTCTGTAAGTCTTAGTTTTTCTGCTTTCACAGTATGTCAAGCTTCCAATCACTTCCCTCCACTTTGACCACAATCACTCTTATCCAGTGCCTCATCATCTCTAAATTGGATGATTGAATGGCCTCCTCCATGTGTCTACTATTAGACTGGTGTTTATTCTCAGCACAAATTATTCTGATGAGTGTAGATTGTATTACATCACTTCACCTAAAACCCTCTAAAGACTCACTCTTTTACTTGGAGTAAAAGCTCAGAATGGCCATCAAGAACCTACAAGTTCTAGTCTCCTTTATCTGTTTGATTGCTAGTTTATTCTACTCTCCCCTTTGTTTGCTCTGTTCTCACAATTATACCTTTAATGTTTGAACACCTCCTGCCTTATGGCCTTTCTTATTTCTGTTCCTGGAAGGTTCTTTCACATATTTCCACATACTAACCCCTCATCACCTCCTTTAAGTCCTTTCAATGAGACCTTGCTTGACATCTTATTTAATGCTTAAAAAAGTAAAACAACAACAATACTCTTCAGACACTTTTTCCTCTTCTGTTTATTTTTCATCATAATGTTCACAGCTTTCTAATTTATAATCATATACATTTTTATTTTGATATTTTGGGTCTTTATTCCCCAGTGAACTCTAGGAGGGCAGGGAAATTTTGTTTTATTTTTACTATATTTCCAAAGGGCCTGAAAAAGCATAGTTGGCTTTCTATCTGTTCATCATGTACTTATGTAAATTTGCTGTGTAAGCATTTGATACCATGAATTTTCTTTCCAACATCTGTGAAGCTGCATGTTCTAAATTTTGATATGGTATAATTGGTTGTTATTTAGTTCAAAATATTTTAAAATTTCCTTTGTGAGTTTTTAAAATCCATAAACTATTTAGAATTTGTCTTATGCTTCTACCATTTAGTGTTTTTTTAAATAACTTATTGCTATTTATTACTATATATTAATACTAATATATAGTATTAGTATAATACAGAGAATATGCTGTAAGTTATTTCGATCACTTTAAACTTACTAAGAGTTGTTTTATGGCTTAGAATATTGTTCATCTTAAACAATGTCCTATGTACACTTAAAAAAGAATGCATATTCTATATTGGATGTGGTGTTTTATAAATGTCTGTCAGGCAAACTGGCTGATAAAATTGTTACTTTCTTATATCCTTAATTTTTGGGGTCAATTCCAACAACAGAAAAGGGGCATTTATCTCTTCAACCATGATTTTAAATTTGTCCATTTCTTGCATTAGTTGCATCAAATTTTTGCTTTGTATTTACTGAAGTTATGTTATTAGGTATGTACACAGTTGAAATTGTTGAAACATTTTGTGAATTAATCCTTTTGTCTTTACAAAGTATAATTTATTATTCTCCTAATATTTATAGAATTGAAATATTAAAGATTTTTTCTTTGACATAATTTAGACACACCAAGTTTCTCATGATGTGTTTATTTTGGATATATGTTTTCCATCCTTTACTTTTAGTCTGCATCTTTATATTAGTATCATCAGTTAAATTCCTGTAGTTGAATCTTGTTTCATTTTAATTCATTTTGATAATCTCTGGCTTTTAATTAGATTGTTTAATCTATATTTACTAAAATTATTGATATGATTGGGCTATTGTTAGGGTTTGTTATCTTGTTGATTTTTTATTTGTTTTATCTTTTCTTTGATACTCCTTTTATTTTTTAATCCAATGTTTTCATATCCAATTATAACTTTTAGCTTCATATCTAAATATTTGTGTGTGTGTGTGTGTTTGGAGGAGTCTTTATGGATTATAACATGTATTTTTAACTAAACAATTTTTATTATGTATTAATCATATATCAACTGATGCATTACATTAATACCGATATTTTTATTTTACCCCTTCCCATCCTATGTGCTATGGTTTCGTTTACTTTATGAATATATATGTTACACATCCTACAATATAGTGTTTTGACTCTGCTTTGAAATTCAAAGGATTTTCAAAGAAATTTGTAAAAATTAAGAAAAGTCTTTTTGTATTTCACCAAATATTTACCATTTTAGATGTTCTTCAATCCTTGTTATACATACATATTTCTAACTGATATCATTTCCCTTCAGACTGAAAAACTCCTGTCAAATTCACTTAGCTTTTGTTTATCTGAAATTTTCATTGTTACATTTTTATTTTTTGATAATATTTTGGCTCAATAGATTATGTTATAGCTATTCTTCTATAAATATTTTTTCCATTTCCTTCTGGCTTGTTTTGTTTCTGGTGAAAAGTTAGCATTAATTCTTGGGTTTATTCTCCTGGATTTGGAATCTTTTTCCCTCTGGCTGCTTTTAGAATTTTCTTATAGTTTCCTATGTTTTATATCGATATTTTGGATATTTTGTAGTTGCACTATAGTATAAGTATGATTTTCCATATTTTTATTCTTTGTGCGTTCGTATTTTTTATCAAATATAAAAAATGATTCATGCAAAGATGAGAAAAATGATTGACACTCATTATCTATTTAGGAGCATTAAAAATCACTAGAATGAGGCCAGGCACTGTGACTCATGCCTGTAATCCCAGCACTTTGAGAGGCTGAGGTGGTTGGATCATTTGAGGGTGGGAGTTTGAGACCAGCCTGACCAACATGGCGAAACCCCATCTCTACTAAAAATAGAAAAATTAGCCAGGTGTGGTGGTGCACACCTGTAGTCTTAGCTACTCGGGAGGCTGAGGCACGAGAACCGCTTGAATCCAGGAAGTGAGTTTGCAGTTAGCCGAGATGGCACCACTGCACTCCAGCCTGGGTGACAGAATGAGACCCTGTCTCAAAACAAAAACAAAAACAAAAAACACTATAACATATACATATGTTGCTTTGTTTGATGTGAACTTTGAAATAGAAGATAGGATAAGATTTTTTTTAGAAAGTTTTTCGGATTTTTGTTTTATTATTTATTTATTTTGACTTTTAAGTTTGGTGATGCATGTGCAGGTTTGTTAAATAGGTAAACTTGTTTCATGGGGATTTGTAAGCCTTATAGGATATTTATAATGCTTTATGTAAGATAAACTTTGATTCCACATCTTTGAAGGAGTATAAGAGCCAATGTAAGCCATGCCTTAAGCATTTCAAATTTATCATGAGAAAAAAAATGACTTAGATAATTATATAAACATATGGATACTTGTTATAAAATAGTAAGTAAAAAATTGATTAACTCCAAATACATATATAGGAATGTAAATATGAAAGGTATATGGCTACAAAACTTTGCATAAGCAATCACAAAAATCAAGTCAATATAGAACCTCTAGTGATAAATTGTGAAGTTCAATATTGAAAAGCTTATGGATTTTAAATGCATAATATCATCAGTTCTGATTTATTAACTGATCACATAAGTGATCATAAGTGACTGACATAAGTGACTTAGAGAGACAATGTGATAGTACCAACTCTTCACAGGAGAGCATAAACAGAAGACAGACTGGATTTCTAGTCTTGGATCTTCTTACTATTACACCACCACTGCTATTTTTAAAAGAATGGAGCTTATGCCTCTAGCAGGGTTCATAAAGAAGACACTATAATGAAATAGGAGTCAAAGAATTAGTTTTCAACAAAGGTGCCAGAATACATATTGGGGAAAGAACACTCTCTTCAATAAATAGTGCTAGGAAAACTGGATATTTCTATGCAGAAATATATCTTACCATAAGCAAAAATTAACTCAAAATGGATTGAAGATTTAAACTTGAGACCCGGAACTATAAAGAAAACGGGAACGGCTTCAGGACGTCAGTCTAGACAAACATTTTATTAGTAAAACCCCAAAGCACAGGCAACAAAAACAAAAATAGATGAAACTATGTTAAACACAAAGCTTCTGCTCTGCTACTTTCACAATCAATGGAGTGAAGAGAAAATCCACAAAATGGGGGGAAATATTTGCGAACTATTTATCTGACAAGGGATTAATCCAGGGTATATAAGGAACTCAAGAAACTCAACTCAAAAGGTCAAATAATCCCTTGAAAACTGGGTGAAAGATGTAAACAGACATTCCTCAAAAGACATATAAATGGTTAACAAGTATTTGAAGAAAATACTCAATATCATTAATCATTAGGAAAATTCAAATCAAAACTGCAATGAAATATTATCTTCCCTCAGGAAAGCTATTATCAAAAAAAAGGAAAAAAAATTTTTAAAAAATGAGGCAAGTATGTGGAGAAAACTGAATTTTTACATACTGTTGATTTGAATGTAAAATAGCAGGGCAATAATGGAAAACAGTATGGAGATTTCTCAAAAAGCTAAAAATAGAAATAGCAGATGATCCAGCAATCCCACTAGTGGATATTTATCCAAATGAAAGAAAAGTCAATATATCAAAGGGATACCTGCACCCCTACATTTATTGCAGCACTATTCACAATAGCCAAGATGTTGAATCAAACTAAGTGTTCATTCATAGACAAATGGATGAAGAAAATGTGATATATATACACAATGGAACAAAATTCAGTCATCAAAAAGAATGAAATTCTATGATTTGCAGCAGCATAGATAGAACTGGAGGACATTATGTTAAGTGAAATAAGCTAGGCACAGAAAGACAAATATTACATGTCCCCATCGTATATGAAAGCTTAAGAAGTTGACTTTATGGAGGTTGAAAGTAGAATAAGAGTTATCAGAGGCTGGGAAAAGTGGTGGGGAGGACAAGGAAAGGTAGGTTAATGGGTAAAACATACAGTTAGATAGAAGAAATAAGTTCTAGTGTTCAGTAGGGTAAACACTAGCATAGTACAGTGACAATAGTTAACAACAATATATTGTATATTTAAAAATAGCTAGAAAAGAAGATTTGAAATGTTTCCAACACAAAGAAATGATAAGCATTTGAGATTATGGATTTCTTAAATACTCTGATTTGATCATTACACATTGTATGGATGTATCAAAATATTATATCTACCCCCAAAATCTAGAAAATTATTAGGCACCAAATAAAAAATTGGAAGATTTTCTGTCCATATTATTTTGCAATAGTTAGAATTAATAGATATTATCTGATTTTCATAAAAATTGGGGTTAAGATTAAAATAGCAATCACATGCTATATTTAAGCTTTAGCTTTTAAAACAAAGTGTTCATCAAAAGACATGATAGGCAGATTTAAGAATTATTTATTTCAGTAATGACTTGAAATTAGTTTGACCATATTATATGAAAAACTTTTGGCTTCTTCATAAGGTGTTTAATGAAAGAAGAAAAATTATAGCACCAGACATTCTAAAATGAAATACTGTTACTACTGATACTTTAAAACATATCATCTGCTTCAGGCAAAAATATTTAATTAAAAAAATCAAATGCCTTAATGGAAACAGCTGCATTATTCATGCATTTACAATGAGCCTTGAATTTAGATGAAATAAATGAAAAGTGACAGCATAACAACCAAAGGAGAAAGGAACACAGATTTGGTATTATGATTCAAAATAATTTATTTAAACAAATGGGCAGTTAAGTGAAATTGATAGTAAATTTAGTAAATAAAACCAATTGTTTCATTCTACTAGTATTTCTGAATATGGTACTTTTAGATAGAAAAAAAAGCCCTCATTGCTATTCGACTAAAAAGTAATAGACTTACTTTTTGTAACATAAAGTTTTGTCTAGTCTCTCACCCAACAGTTTCCATGAAAGTCTCTGGCCTTTCACCAAAGACTTTTTTAAAAAAATTTATTTGTTCCTATGAAGTGAGAAAAAAACTAGGCAGGTTACAGGGTCCACCTTTCTTGACTTTAGTCTAGTATTCTCCCTTTTATTTTTTGAATTCTATGCAGAGCACAATTTAATAATTTGTTCTCAATGGAAAATTCAATATAAAAGTGGCTATAATACATACATAGAAGGTTTAACCAAGATAGGTATTAAGTAAACATAAATATAACATTTTAGAACTAGCAGAAAATTTCATATTGTTGTAGTCTAATAGCCTATTTTATGTGAGAAAAACAAGAAGATGAGTTTCCTGACTTCTGAACAGGGATTCATCCTACCATATTAGGATGCACCAGAATTTGGCCATGTTTTATGAACCACACACATTGTCTGATGAAATGATAATATTCTCGATTAATTAACAAACTCTCCATAAGGCTTCATTTATTTCCATCAGTTACAGCACTCATGACTAACAGTGAGTTATTTTTACATCTATCAAGTTGGCAAAAAATTGTTAATAAACGGCCAGATAATAAATATTTTAGGTTTTCTGGTCCAGATGGTTTGCCATTACTACTCACTCTGCAAAAGCAGCCATAGACAATAAATTAATGAATGAGCATGCTTTTATTCCAACAACATTTTATTTGCAGAAACAAGCGATGCAAGATATATATACTTTTTAAGAGTCAGAATCTCACTCTGTCACCCAGGCTGGAGTGCAATAGTGCAATCATAGCTCACTGTAGCCTTGAACTTCTGGGCTCAGGAAATCTCCTGCCTCACCTTTCTAAGTAGCTAGGACTATAGGCATAGGCCACCAGGCCTGGCTAATTTTTTTCTTTTTTAAAGACTGGCTCTCACTATGTTGCCCAGGCTGGTCTCAAACTTCTGGCCTTAAGTGACCCTCTTGCCTTGAGCTCCCAAAGTGCTGGAATTACAGGCTTGAGCCACCATGCACAGCCTTGATGATTCAAGATAGTTTTGCCCACGGTCTATAATTCGATGACTCCTGATATAGATCAATGATAACTTTATATGTATTTCATAAATTGTTACTCTGTGTATATCACTATCATATCATTTGCTAAGCTGTATTGTAAATGTTTGCCTTCTCCCCCATTCACACACAGAAGCTAAAGTTGTTAATGTATGAGCTCTCATTTTTTTTTTTTTTATGTTCAAGAATGTTGGCAGGGTGAATTTTATCTATCAAATATTACAGTTCCCAAGACCAAATGGAAATAGCACAGAAAATAAGAGCTTTCAAAAGCTTGTTCAGCCAGTTTCTGACTTCAAGAGATGCTGCCACAAAAATTAGTTTATTACCAAATAAGTTTGGAGATCTTACATGATATAAAGTTTGTTTGAAAGTGACAAAATGTATTAGCATAGTGAAAGACATTATAAGTAGCTGTCACAAAAATATAGTTTCCCAAACTTATTTGAAAAAAAGTTTTAAATTCAATACCTGTTGTCATCTTGAATAGCACATTTCTTCTTTCTCTTTTTTTTTTTTTTTTTGAGACAGGTCTTGATTTGTCACTCAGACTGAAGCACAGTGATGCGGACTGGGCTTACTCCAGCCTTGACCTCTGGGGCTCAAGTGATCCTCCTGCCTTAGCTTCCCAATTAGCTGGGACTATAGGCATGTTTCACCATGCCTGCATAATTTTTTTTTTTTGGACTTCTGAGCTTAAGTGATCCGCCAGTTTCAGCCTCCCAAAGTGGTAGGATTACAGGTATGAGCCACCACACCCAGCTCTCTTTTGCCACAGTTACTATGGGACTGAGCGAAGTAGGACAAATGAAAAGTGAAAACTTAAAGCAAAAGAAACTGTTTTAAAGAAGCGGTCCAGGGAAGAAGAGGGCTCCCTGCTTCTAGTGAGCAAGGGCAGCTGCCTGAACCTCAACAGCCCTTTGTATTTATTGGGTAGAAAGAGCAGGGAGCAGGAGGTAACTATTGGTCAGCTGCTTAATTGATTACAGGTTCACATTATTGCTATCAGGCTTCAGATGTGCCTAATCACAAGCGACACTACGCTTGGGGCGTGACTGCCCTTAGCATTCCTTCTGGGAGGCAGACGCAGTTTGCCAACATTCTGCATTTATGAGAACAGTTTGCTTTTTACTCATATAGCCTCCAGTGGTATACTGAGTTGATCACGACCCTCACTCTTTTGGCCTGCAACACTCTTTCTCTACTTTCATATCTCCACTCACCAATACTTGTGCTACACTGTCAGTATGCTACACTTGGTATGCCAGCTTAAATCTTATTTAAGATGTCCTTTATTCAATGAACGTTTTAAAAAGCATATGAAATGTCTTTTTTAAAAACAGAAATTTGCTTTTTTAGAGTAGTTCATAACAAAATTGAGTGAAAGTACAGAGAGTTCCTATATATCCTTGACCAGCCCACATACACAGCCTCTCCCTCTATCAACAGTCCCGACCAGAGTGATACACTTGTCACAGTTGGTGAACCTACACTGACTCATGATTATCACTCAAAGTCCATAGTTTACATTAGGGTTCACTCTTGATGTTGCACATTCTAGAGGTTTTGACAAATATATGATGACATGTATACACCATTATATTATCATGCAGGATAGTTCCACTGCCCCCAAAATACTTCGTGCTCCCACCAGTAATATCTTTCTCCCCCTAAGCAAGCCCTTGGCAAACACTGATCTCCATAGTATTACTATACATATTATACATAGTATAAATACTCCACAGTACTATTAATTATACAAAGTATAAATACTCCACAGTACTATTTTACATAGTATAAATAATCCATAGTAGTAGTATATGTATTATACATAGTATGAATACTGTCTCCAGAGTAATATAGCCTTTTCCAGAATGTGATATAGTTGTAATCATACAGTAGGTAGACTTTTCAGATTGGTTCCTTTCATTTAGTGATGGTGTCTGAGGTTCTTCCATGTCTCTTTATGCAGCGATAGCTCATTTATTTTAGGGCTGAGTAACATCCCATTGTCTGTGTACCACAGTTTATGTATCCATTCACCTACTGAAGGACATCTTGGTTGCTTCTATGTTTTGGCAATTATGAACAAAGCTTCTATAAACATACCTGTGCCAGTTTTTGTGTAAACATAAGTTTTCAACATATTTGGATAAATACCAAGGAGCTCAATTAGTGTATTGTATTGTAAAAGTATGTTTAATTTTCTAAGAAACGCCAAACTGTCTTCCAAATTGCATTCCTCCTAGCAATAAATAAGAGCCCCTGTTGCTCCACATCCTTATCAGTATTTGGTATTGTCATAAAATGCCTTTTAGAGTTCTATTTCTTGAAAAAGCTAAAAAATGTAAATAACACCCACATTTCTTTATTTTCATTTGTATTGTGTTCAAATATCATGATCGTAGATGACTGCAAATAGTTGTGTTGTGTTGAATGTTAGAACAATGTCTTTGAATGAACCAGAATTTTATGATATATCACTTCCTTTACTTGAAAATCTGAGATTCTAGGTTTTGAGACTGACTCTTTTCTCATTATATGACTCCTTTGCCCACCAGACAGCATGGGTTTTGTGATTTTTGTTACAGAGATCCCCAAACATATGTGGCCAAGTTCAAAAATAAGCCTTCCATCACAGAAGTAGAAAAACTGGCAAAAAGCCTAGCGATAAAAAGATTGACAAGAGGATAGAACTCTTGCAATGTTAAAATGACAAGTAAATGAGTTTTTAAAAACTATTCACCTTGGCTGAATATTTTATTTAGTCTTTGGGACTGAAGATATACTGGATGTGACTGAGACAAAATATTGTGAATGGAACATCAGGTGATAAATGCTTAGTCTTCTAACCAAATTCTCTATCCAGAACATTTAATCTATGTGTTATAAAACTATTCTTTAATTTCTCCTCGGTACCATGATCATAAGTTGGTACTTAAGAAATAATTAATATTTCTATAGAACCCACTCTCAGTATTCCACTAAAATATAATATATCTGAAATGAACATAGCAATCTCTTAATATTTCTAAAGTTTAAGTACATCGGACATATTATGCCACTTGCCAAACATGACACAGAGCCGGCATTGAAAATACTTTACAACTTGCTGAGCCAATTCCAGGAGTGTTAGAAAAATTCTGTATTTTTTTTTTGAACTAGGTTTAGATGATTTATAATTTCTTAATGATTCTGTTTACTTTCTAATGTTTTATTTTAATAAACAAAGTTTAGAGGGAGAGAGTAGTTCAGCATTAAGAGCCAGCATGAAGAAGTGCATATCATTTTTTAAAATTCAAGCACTCTGCAAGAACATAGGATATCTCTTAGGCTCCCGCCTTTGGTTTCCGCAGCAATTTTTTGGCTTGTCTCTGGAATATTCCCTGTAAGTGACAAAATTTTCATGATTTTAATGTTTACCAGGTTTGCGCTAGAGGAGGAGCAAGGGCTGGTGAATGGAAGAGATGTTTAGGATACACGAGACTCTCAGTATAAAAGTTAAAAAGTAGAGCACATCCTCATGTTGCATTCACCCTTTCTGATCTAACTTCTTGGGTGTTATGAATACTGCTGATCTTAGACCAGAATCTTTGAAGCATAAGTAGTGTTTCCTAGAAATTGCTTTAAAAAGAAAGGATGGCATGAAAGAATTAGAGCATAGGACTAACAGATGATATGAAAGAAAATAAGACATAGATTATCAAATCAATCCATGTAAAGAAGCTTTATGGGTGGGAAAGGCCAGGAAATGATGGCAGAAATATAGTATAAATTATGACAGATATTGGTAATAACACAAACTTTGAATTTGATGAGGGAGAAATATGATTATAAATGTAAAGTATCATAAAGAAAATGTTAGGCAAATATCATAGACTCTCTTCATCTTGATCATTTATTTCAACTCATTATTCAATCCTTAAAATTTATTTTGGCAGACATATAATTTTTTTTAGTGTCTCTTTTTAATTTAATCATTAGTTTTCATATTTGAATATGACCTTTGTTTCTCATGAAGTGGTATGGAATGCAGCAGTACAATGAAAACTTCTTGGAGGCCAGAAAACTAGATAGAAAATGCTTTTAAGTTAGACTATAAAATGTTAATTAAGAATAATATATTTTACAGTTCAAGGTGGAATGAAAACCATTTGAGAGAGGAAAGCTAGAGATTCTAATCAGAAAGAACAACTTTATTTTTGCATCTCTTATACTGAGAAGTTGCTAAATGTCTCATAAGGAAATAAACAAAGACTAAGGTCACACTATTAAGGTGTGGCCATACAAGTAAGAATCAAGAGGTATCAATGATTCTTGGGCTGAAAGTATGGGAAGAGAAAATAATAAATTACTTATTATTGGAGTAGTTAGCATTTGTGTTGCACTACTTCATTTAAAGGAGTTATCCAAAATGTATATACGCTTATAGTAGCAAAAATGTAAAAAGTTTACCAGCTCATTTTTGAAAGTATCTCATTTCATATTTCTACAGCCTCTCAAAGGTTCTTTAAACAATTTGGTTTATCAATTGTTGGTTATATCTGGAGTCTACTGATAGGTTGGCAAGAGAAAAGTAACAATTTCTTTATAATGCTCATTTGCCCAGATAAATCCTTCCTCAGAAATATAAGAGTCAGATAAAAATTCAACATCATGATATCAGATGTAAGGCCACCACGTGATTCTGAGGTTCCAACACCCTTAGGTTCCCTGGCTGATGGATTCTTTACTTCTGAGGGGTATATACAAACAATGTAAAAATCTGTTATTTCCACATGAGGTTATTGGTGAATTGGACCCATTCTTTCTTTCCCTAAAGAGTCATATTTATTCAGTGGATTGTGCAAGACACTGACTTTTCTTGCAGTTTCTCCTACAATGTCCGCAGAGTTTCATGTAGATTATGGACTATTGTGATAATCGCAAGAAAGATAGTATTCGCTCTCTAGAAATATGCATATATAAGCAGACATTAAAAATCAATTATACAGTTTCCCCAGGTTCATGGGCTCCCCTAAATCTTATTCTTGGAATCTGGTTTAATTAAGTAGTCTTATAGTGGATGGGTCAGAATACGATTCCTTGGTGAATCCTCTGGAGGCTGCCACATAAAGTGACGGCAATGAACACTGTTGATGCTTTATCCAGATCTCCTGTTTCTATTAAACACTCTGTGCTTTCCTCCTTCAGTCTTGCGGTGCTTTTCATATCCAATGCAGTTCTTAGAGGACTGTCCTCAGCTTCTGGAGCCATTTTACTTTCTCCTAAAGTACCTGGGGGTACACTTAGCCAGTGACTAGGGTACCCAGTCCCTATGAAATCCAGCTCCGCTGCCTCACTTTGGGATAATCTCTGTGGTGTATTTTCTATTCCGACATCCCTTGAGCAACTAAGTAAAAGCCATCTTCAGTAAAACTGCATGGACTCGTACCCTCCTTGACTTCTCCTTTCCTTTCCTGCTCTGCTCTTCTTCCTTTACCCATTTCCTCTGGGAGCATTTCATTAATAAATCACTTAGCATACAAAACATTCTCTCAGGGTTTGCTCTTCACCTAAAACTAGCCATATCATTTAATCATCCAAACCAGGTAAAATATTAGAGAGCAAATGGGGATGCTATTATCAATTATACTGTCATAAGCGGTATAAATGGCAATGATGTAGAACAAATCAGGATACATGGTTGTGCCAGGGCTATGTGGCTTTTTACAAAGACAGCTCTTGTGAACCCTTTTATTCAAAGCTCTTCTAAGACATGGCACATCACTGAATTGCTCTCATTAAACTCTCCTTAACATCTTGATGTTCCTAGTATGTTACCAACATGAGTCTCTATTAGCTCATGGTTAACTGATATCCTTTTCCAGACTATCTCCTCACCCCACCTGCTACTCCAAGACTCCTCTCTTCTCATCCTACCCTTATCTTCCATACTGGGTTATAACTTGAAGTCTGTCTTTTGTCTTGGAAATATCCTTACTTCAGTATCTTCTGGAACTTAACAACAACAAATTCCTCTTCACATATTCTTCCAGAGAACTCAAAAGCAGAATGCAAATTGAGTTCTAGCAATGGCCCACAATATTCCATATTTCCCAAAGGAATCTAGGCAAATTGACCTCTGTAAGTGGCCATTATTACATGTGATTTTTGGATCTGTTCTGCCTTAGTTTTGACTAAACTTTTAATTTGCATACTGAATTTAAGGAAGATACAATTATGAGATTCAATTGAGATTCTGATGTTTGAGAGTTTTAAAATTATTTACAGAATTATTGTGAGCTATTAAAATCTTATTCTAGTGGACAATACACTCTCTTTGGTTTTAGTTAAATTCTAGAAGTGTAATATATGAGTCTTCAATTGACAGAACAAAAAGCCCTTTCATTAAGAATAATATTGTATTGCAATAAACCCTATTTTTTTTAGATTAAGAATTCTTGTCTCAAAATGTTTACCTTCTCTTATGATATACTAGCCACATTTTACAAATATAGTTGGCCCTTGAAGGCCACAGGTTTGAACTGCTCAGGTATACATATACACAGACTTTTTTCAACCAAGCACATATTTTAAATACAGTATTCATACAATGAGAAACCTGCATTTACAAGGAGCCTTTTCTCGTATGCAATTTCCATAGGGCTGACTGTGGGACTTGAATATGTGGGGATTTTGATATAAGCAGGAGTCATGGATCCAATCTCCTGCATATACCGAGAATGACTATATAAACTATATAAACAATCATCTCTTAGCTATAGGTCTGATGGACCTAACTCAGTTTTAGAATTATCCAGTTGACTATGCAGCCATAAAAAAGTACTAGATCATGTCTTTTGTGGGAACATGGATGGAGCTGGAGGCTATTATCCTTAGCAAGCTAATGTAGGAACAGAAAACCAAATACTACATGTTCTCACTTACAAGTGGGAGCTAAATAATAAGAACTTAAAACACAAAGAAGGAAACAACAGACCTCCCGGGGTCTAGTTCAGTGGGGAGGGTGGGAGGAAGGAGAGGAGCAGAAAAGACAACTATTGGCTTATTACCTGGGTGATGAAATAATATGTACAACAAACCCTTGTGACATGTGTTTACCTATGCAACAAAACTTTACATGTGCCTCCTAACCTAAAATAAAAGTTAAAAAAATTATCCAGTTGATTCCAAAAAAACAGAATGTAACTGAGTTGGTTGTAGGTATGAAGATACTTAAACCTAGTCAATATAAGTCATTTATAAAGGCTAAAATGGATTGAAATGTAGACTTTTGTCAGTATAGGATAAAAATTACCCCCACAGCAAATAGATCAATCAAATCAGAATCATAATCCAGTTTTAAAATAGACAGATTTAAGTAATAAGTTGTTTGATGATACAACGATTAGGATACAGTTTGATTTCAAAGAAGCACTGCAATAAAGTTTTGTAGTACAGATTGGAATCTCATAATCAAGCCAGTGATCTTTTGTTCTTTCTCAGCCCAAAGTAAATACCATTTATGAATTGGATATCTTTCCAAAACAAAGATATAATTAAACTCAGGAGGTAGAGAATATAAAATAAAATAAATTGAGTGTGTAAAAGAATTAAATTTTGTCTAAGAGCCAATTAGGCATGTAATATTGGCAGTTATTGTAATTTCAATGTAATGTTACTATTTGGCATAATAAAGCAATTAATTCAAATATAAAAATAAATATCAATTATGAAAATGTACATTTTTACTACCAGAGAATTTTAAGCACATTAATTTTACTTTAAAAATTACCTTAAGTCTTCACAGTATTTACACTGGGTTAGCTGTTGTATTAGGGTTCTCTTAGAGGGACAGAACTAATAGGATAGGATTATAGGATATAGGATATTTACATATATATATGGGGGTTTATTAAGTATTAACAATCACAAGGTCCCACAGTAGGCTGTCTGTAAGCTGAGGAGCAAGAAGAGCCAGTCTGAGTCTCAAAACTGAAGAACTTGGAGTCCAATGTTCGAGGGCAGGAAGCATCCAGCACTGGAGAAAGCTCCAGGCTGGGAGGCTAGGCTTATCTCTCCTTTTCATGTGTTTCTGCCTGCTTTATGTTCACTGGAACCTGATTAGATTGTGCCCACCAGATTAAGGATGAGTCTGCCCTCCCCAGCCCACTGACTCAGATGTTAATCTCTTTTGGCAACACCCACACAGACATACTCAGGATTAATACTTTGTATCCCTCAATCCAATCAAGTTGACAGTCAGTATTAACCACTAGAGCTGTGTGACAATCTTATTCCTAAAAAGTTTAAAAAGAAACTATTTTACTTTATCTGATACTTATACCAAAATGCCTCTTACAAAATAGGATACTTAGTACATTAAGAATTACTAGTACATTGAATTAGCAAGGAATGAATTTTCCTTACCATTATTATTGTTATTATCCCAAGTATAAGTCAGGATTTTTGGAGTTGTTTACATATGACAGTGAGCATAGCCTCATTTTCCATAATCATAATGACTTGTGGCCTATATATATATATATGAGAAAAGATATATAGTTATATCTTTTTATCTTTTAAACTAATATGTATATATCTATATACAACCTACATGAGAAAAAAACCTACATGATTGAAAGAGATTTATCTCTAAGAATACCGATCTCATGTCATAGGTTTAGCCTTTGCAAAAGAAAACAAATAGGAGTGAAAATATTGTTATATGTCTTTTCTATTTTCCCAAATCATCTAACAATAAATATGAACAACAGGATCATCTGTTTGTAGCCGATTTATGTTGTTTTCATATTTAAGGGAGATATGAGGGATATTGGCAAAATCATTAAGAGGATGCATATAAATTACACAGTTTGCTAATGTTCAAAAGTTGGTTTTTTTTTTCTTTTTTTTTTTTTTTTGAGATGGAGTCTCACTCTGTCACCCAGGCTGGAGTACAGCGGCACGATCTTGGCTCACTGCAAGGTCCGCCTCCCGGGTTCACGCCATTCTTCTGCTTCAGCCTCCCGAGAAGCTGGGACTACAGGCGCCCGCCACCACGCCCGGCTAATTTTTTTTTTTTGTATTTTTAGTAGAGACGGGGTTTCACTGTGTTAGCCAGGATGGTTGCAATCTCCTGACCTCATGATCCACCAGCCTCAGCCTCCCAAAGTGCTGGGATTACAGGCGTGAGCCACTGCACCCAGCGTTCAAAGTTTTAAAGTTTATTATTATCTTACTAGGTATGGAATTGGTCTTTGTTTTAGAACAGCCTTGCCAATAATTTAGTTAAAACTTGAGCTCTTGTCATATCGTAAAGCATTCTTCCAACCTTCTTCTGCCCTATTGTTTCCTTCTGTCATCAGTCAGCCATGATGATAATTTCTTAAGAGCCAAATCACAGAAGCATAAAGCAATAACAGATTAAGACGTCGTGCCTCTTCTCAGTCATTGTGACACTCACTCTCTCAGCTGACTCCACAGAATATTCATTTGCCCTTCTTCCACTTATGTTGTACTTACTGGATGCGGGAAATAATTAATTATAGAAGTTATATTTCTATAATATCCCATATGTCAAATTTTAATTATTATACCATATGGATTGAGATCTTAACTGTGTCAACAATGATAAATATGTTAGCCTAATTCGTATAACTCATTTTGATTTTAAAGTGAGTGTGATACACATAGTGAAGTGTTTCTCAATAATAACAAATCTGAATAGCAGAAAATATCTTCTTTCCATTTGAACTGTTCAGCTCTAATCCTATGTCATGACTCTTTGTTTTTGTTAAAAAAGATGGAATTGACACTCAGTCACCATGTGATTATTTTGAACTTATTGACAAAGACCAACAATAAAATCATCATTTTTCTGTTGATACAGATGCACATCTGTGGACTCACCACTCTGATTAATTCAGTTTTTTTTTTTTTAAAGTAGAATTTAAAAGCAGAAAGTAAAGTTTCCTATTAATGGTGATAGAGCATTATGAAATATTTGTGTAGTTGTTATTTTTTATGTTTGGGGGCTTTTATGTCTTTATTTCCCATATGAATTTTTTATTACATTAATAGCATATTAATGGATATTATAAAACACACCTGCAATATTTTTAATGCTTTATGATAAATTTGAAATAAACAAATTATAGTAGATTGTAATAGTCATACATTGGGAGAGGGAAACAATAATTTTTTTCAGATATTATCAATTACCTGAATGAAAGAGCAGAAATCAATGGAACATGGTTTTAAACAATATCAGTCAATAGTCAACATACACTTTGTGTATCATGCTGACTTTACAAATAACATTGGTAGAAGGAATATTAGCTAAAACTTACAAGAAATCTAATGCAATTTTGCAAGTTGCCTCACCTTGCTTTTTTTAGAGAACAAGAACTAGTGATCTAAGGAATAAATTATTTCACTCAGAAAGCATTTATATCACAGAATTTTAGAGCTAGATGAGCTCTTGGCATTCATTATTTATGGAAAATTCCTAGTCATCCTTTAAAACTTGCAGGAAAGTTTACACTTTGCTCAGTCTTTCCTACCACCCAGGATCAAGATAAATATTCTTTTTTTCTGTTCTTTCTTGACTTACTTGACATATATAAACTTAATTATTATTTTATCATGTGACTATCTTTATGAATCTTATTTGTATTTATATTACCAACTTTAAATATAGGAACTGACAGAATGTATTTGCTTAACATATGTCTAAGAAATAGATAAATGAATTAATGAATTACAGAAATGACTTGCTAGTGATATTCGTGGCAATACTTTGATGTAAGTTTTATGCTCATGAAATTCAGCTTCTAATATCCTCCTGGGTAAACTTTTGAGATTTTATATCCTTTGGCTGCAAACAAAGGATACGTACATTGCACAAATCAGTCTAATTAACTACGGATATATTGTTGTCTCTTCAACCAACATGCATAAATCCCATTGTGGATTTTATAGGAAATATGTCTATGTAGTTCTTCATGAATGAAGCTATGAAAAGAATAATTTAAATTGTGTATATTGATAGATTTGCAGTTGTACTCATGTTACTATAATCACAGTGATGATGAATTTTAATTTATTCTTTTAAAGAACATAATAAAAATTTAGCCTAAATTATTTTTGATGTTCTATGTTATTTAATTTTTATCTGGTATTCATTAACTCTACATAAAAATTGACATAAAAAAACCCAGTAATGATCTAGTGATTGTTTCAAACTGGGTTTTAACTCCAGGAATTGGAGTGAGCTAACAGAATGTAGGAGAAAGAAGCAATACAACTTGGACTTCTAAGTGGTCTTGTTACTTCTAATTTGACTTCCTCCTGATCCACAAGCCATACTCCGGTGTTTGTGAACTATTATTCTTTGCCAGGCACTGTTCTAGGAGCTTTTTTATATGTATTTAGGCCTCATAAACCCAAGAGATAAATATATTCCTCTCTCTGTTGTGCAGTATATAGAAACTGAGATAGAAAAGTTGCTGAAGGTCACACAACCAGAAAATGAGGGAGTTGATTCTAAGCCAGACACTCTTAATGGAGGTGCAATGCCCTTGTCCACTATAGGGTAGATACTATAGCCTTGTACTTTTTTTACACTGTGAACTGCTTTGACCCTCAAACTGTGGGTTATTAACCTCTGAAAACAGCAAACACTTACTTAAAGTGAGTGGTTTAGAGCCATCTATTTCAATATTTGTTCATTGCTATCTTTTTGGTTAACAAAATTATTTTCATGTTTTACACTTAAATGATAAAATTTAAATGAATTTCCTGTCAATTTTATTTTAAAACTTTGTTTAAAGCTTACCATGTTTTTACTTTTCTCTCCTTTGACTGAGCTCAACTATACGTTCATTTCTGCTTTCTCCCCCAAAGACATGCCTTGAGGTTTTGTGAATATGATGATAATAAGTAATTAATTTTGTGTACCTGGAGAATAACATGTTCACACAGCAGGTGTGACATTATTTTGAAAAATGTTCTGCTAAACAGAGCTGAAGAGAAATGAATTTGCATGTAGCTGAAGTTTGGTTTTGTTTTTTTTTTTTTTGTATCTTAAAGTGATATTTCATTCATCTGTTGGATTAATGCAAAAAATACAATAAAACTCTCATACATAAAGAGTCATCCACTAAGTAATTCTTTACCGTGTGATGCTTTATGATAGAAGCCTGATACATTGTAATTTTTAAAATTTAACCTGGGTACCAACCTGAGTCCATGTACCTTTCCACAGGGAGACTCAAGCTAAAAGTCTTTGAATTCTTACTAATATTGGTCAGACATAGTTTTAATTTTATATAAATCTTCATAGATGGCAGACAGAATGACACTAAAATGACCCTGAGAAATACTAAACACACCCTAAACCCCGTTCGTCCAGCAGGTTGTCAAAATTATCCTATAATATCTAAATGTTAAATAATGTGAACTTTTTCTGATACAGTTTGGCTCTGTGTTCCCAAATAAATCTCATTCGGTAGTGTAATCCTCATAATCCCCATGCGTCAAGGGCCGGACCAGGTGGAGGTAAATGGATCATGGCGGCAGTTTCCCCCATGCTTTTCTTGTGATAATGGGTGAGTCTCATGAGATCTGATGGTTTTATAAAGGTCTGGCATTTCCCTTGCTTGCACTTCTCCTTCCTGCCACCTTGTGAAGAAGGTGCCATGATTCCTCTTCACCTTCCACCATGATTGTAAGTTTCCTGAGCCCTCCGCAGCCATGGTAAACTGCGAGTCAATTAAACCTCTTTCCTTTATAAATTACCTAGTATTGGGCAGTTCTTTATAGCAGTGTGGAAATGGACAAACAGATATATTGCTGTTAAAGAGACTACAGGCTCAGGAAGAATAATAATTAATAGATCAATAAACCTTGGTTCTCTCTCTTCTTCCCTCCTTCCCTCCCCCTCTCTCTTTCTTCCTTTCTTTCCTTTCTTGTTTTCTTTTTCTTTTCCCTTCCTTCCTTCCTTTCTTCGTTCCTTCCTTTCTCTCTCTCTCTCTTTCTTTCTTTCTTTCTCCATTAGGCATTTCTTCCTTTCACCCTTCTATTTGTCCAAACGTCTTTCAACAAACATTTTTTCAGCACCAATTATGTTCCAGGTATTGCATTATTTACTTGGTATTTATAATTAAATAACATTGACAAAGGTTCCTGCTCTCCTGGAAATTGCATTGACGTCATTCTCAGAACAAAATTTCCCTAGCTAGATGTGGCATGGGCGTCAGAGCAGAATGAAAATAGAATAATATGTAGGCTTTGAAACAGAAGTGTGCCAATAATGAATAGTGGACATAAATATTATGTGATTAGCAGTTTTTATCAGTGAGGCCTCTGACCTTTGCATAAACATCACAATGTTTTACAATTGTTGTTTATGATAAAAACTAAATTTAGATTGAAATTCTGAAAGCTGAGTCCAGATAAAATGGCTCAGATTCAGAAACTCATCTACAGTTTGCAAGGCTCACCAAAGGACTGACCATTTATAACACTAAAAGACCTCATATTTCCACCTATGTTGAGATAGATGAATGTTTCTTCGCCAGTTGTTAATTTATGTGATTTTCTGATTTGCCTTTTATTGAAACATATTTGGTCCTCTCGTGGATAGCTTCTAGTGGTTTTAAATGAGTGAGAGGTAAAACCTTCTTAGGCAGAGTCCTGAATAGTATCTGAAATAGCTGAAAGACCTGCAGCTGTGCTCTGATCTTTCCATTGTTTGAGCTCCTACATCAACTGCTTGAGTGGCTTGATTCTTACTGCTAAGAAGCAAAACCACTTATTTACATATCAACAGGAACTTTCCAAGTGGCAGGTTGTTAGAATTTTGTGGTGTGGAAGAGGCAGTGTTGATGAGTCATCAACAGTTGTTTGCTATATTTAAATTATCCACTGTTTAATTATTAGTATACTGTAATGACAAGCTTTCTTTAGTGCCCTGGAAATAAAAATGAAGCTTATTACTAAATTCCACACTAAGCACTATGTATTTTTTCCAGATAAAATGCAATTAGCACAACACTGTTTAATAATACAGTTTTAAAATAATGCGCTATGTAATAATAGTAGCCCACTGCTACTATATCTAATATAACAAAGCAGGAAACATACAAGGCAAAAAGTACTCCAAATGTTTTTAGGAGTTGATTAGAATTCAGTATTACCTAATACCTCATAACAATATGAAGTAATAGTTTTTTCTTAGGAAAAATAATTCTGAATTTTCTGAAAAAAATACTATATTCTGGGTAAACTGTGATATTATTCAGGCAGCATGAATTTCTGTGTGGTTTATTAAATTTCCATGTTCTTAGTTTTTTGTAGAGGTATGTAAAAAACTGTTTTATAAAAAACAGAATTTTAAAGTAACTCTACCTAGGACAGGATTGAATGTATAGGTGGCTTTTTGTTTGCGCCATTTCAGTGCAATATTTCCTCATGCTAAGAAAAATAACGTAAAATTATTTGGATCTTCTGAAAAATATGCTTTGAAGATTCAAAATACTTTATAGCTTGAAACCCATAAGGCAAGTAAGATGATTAGTAGCTTTACTTACCACATTTGAAATTAATACTAATATATGCATCTGAAATGCTGTTTTTTTCTGTTATACTTAACATTCATTTCAACATTTACTGATCTTCCGCTGTGTTGAAGACACTGCGCCAAGAAACTCGGGAGACACAAAGTAAAAGGAGAATAAACAAAGAACATGCTCTGAAAGCAAGCTTAATATTTGGCAGATAGTAGGGTGGGTGATAAAATTTGACTATGATTCAAGGCAGAATATAGTAAATGCTTCACCAGAAGTGTACATGGAAGACAAGGAGAATCCAAAGGAAAAAATAATTAAAATATCTAATGGGTGTGTTTCTCTGGGCCTTAAAGGAAAAGCAAATTCTTATGGGTGAATAATTAGCAAAATATATTGTCTATTGTAGACTGAAGGAATAGCATAGGAAAATGAATATACTGCTTAGGAAAAAAATAATCTCCAAGAATTGGGGTATAATGAATAGGATGTTGTGGCTGTACATATGGAGTAAGATGTAGAGCAAGTTGGAATGTGGAAATTCTTGAATGCCATGTGTCTTACCCATACCATAGAAAACAGAACCTGGGGCAAAGCTTACATGCTCTAGTGTTATTGGATATTTCACTCCTAGAAAATTTAGAGCATGGGAAAGTGCAAGTGAGGCAGGCAAGATGGAAATAAAATGTAAGATATTGCATTACTGAGTTGTCACCTGTTTTACAAGAAATCACAGCTGGATGTTTGGTCAAGCAAGACATCTCCAGAAAGGCCATATGGAACAACTGCATCTCAATGCAGTCTGTCGCAGGGTAGAAGGTGAACAATTTTCCTCCTGTCTGCTTCCCATCTTCTATCTCTCACAGATCAAAATTCAACCCATAAGTGATGATAGTATTCTAAAATTAGATAGTGGTGATGGTTGCACAACTCTGAATATATGAAAAACCACTCAATTGTACACATCAAAATGGTGAATTTTATAACATGTGGCTCATATCTTAATAAATTATAAAAAAATCAATCCATCACAAGTTAGAACATTTTTGGGGTCCAATTAAGTTAGACTTAGGAGTTACAGCTTCTGTAGGTTTTGTATGAAACACAGCAACTCAGATAAGCTCAAGTCCTGTTCCTACCTTTATGAACAACTGAGACAGTTATAAGTGTGAGAAGATGGAGTGAAGATTACTGCGGTCATAGCACTGTTACTTAAGAAATGATTTGATCCTCCACTCAGGTTAGGAAACAAAGTTATTGGGTGGGCAAGGCCCAGAAAAATAGTTAAAACTAAAAATATCTGGGAAGATACATAAACCAGATCCAATATAGCTTCGTTGTAATCTATTCTGATCACTTGCACCCTCTAATATGAGAATAAGATGCCTTTACTTTCAAAATGGTTTATTGTAATCACCTAAAAAAGGCTTAGAAAAAATTAAGAAATCAAACTGCAGTTTCCATCGCTGCATCAGATCTTGAGCTCTGAGATTAAAGATAGTCACAGATCCTTTGTTCCTCTGCTCCTCCTTCCATTAAGAGGTGGAATCCAATTACCCTCTTGTTGAATCTGGGCTGGTCTTGGTGATTTTCTTGACTAGCATAATGAAAAAGAACTGAGTTTCTGGCACTTGGTTCTAGGAGCAATAAAGACAGCTTCCATCCTAATCTTAGAACACTCCCTCCCAAAATGATAAGAACACATGGACACAAAAAGAACAACAGACACTTGTTTTGGCAAGGAAGCTCCAGATGTCCAATGGAGAAGAACTAAAGTGCATGGGTGAAAGGTTCTGAGCTTCCAGCAGACAGCCAGCACCAACTTTCTTCCAGCCAACAACTAGCAATAACTTGTAAGCACTGTGAGTGAGCTATCCTGTATTGAGCTTCTCCAGATGATGATGCTGTGAGGAAGAGACGCAACCTGCCCAGGCAAGCCCTTCCTGAATTCCTGGCACACAAAATGATGAGACATAATAACATAAATTTTATTTTTATTTATTTTTTTAAACTTCTATTTTAGGTTCAAGTGTACATGTGCAGGTTTGTTATTTAGGGTAAACTCATGTCATGGGAATTTGTTGTACAGATTATTTTGTCACCCAGGTACTAACCCTAGTGTCCAATAGTTAATTTTTTTTTTTTTTTTTTTTTTTTTTGAGATGGAGTCACGCTCTGTTGCCCAGGCTGGAGTGCAGTGGTGCGATCTCAGCTCACTGCAAGCTCCGCCTCCCAGGTTCACGCCATTCTGCTGCCTCAGCCTCCCAAGTAGCTGGGACTACAGGCACCCGCCACCATGCCCAGCTAATTTTTTTGTATTTTTAGTAGAGATGGTGTTTCACTGTGTTAGCCAGGATGGTCTCGATCTCCTGACCTCATGATCCACCTGTCTCAGCCTCCCAAAGTGCTGGGATTACAGGCATGAGCCACCGTGCCCAGCCCCTAGTGTTCAATAGTTATTTTTTTCTAATTCTCTCCTTCTTCCCACCCTCAAGTAGAAACCAGTGTCTGTTGTTCTCTTTTTTGTGTCCATGTGTTCTCATCATTTTGCTCACTTATAAGTGAGAACATGTGTTTTTAAGTCACAGAGTTTTGGAGATCATTTGTGGTGCCGTAGTAGAAAACTATAATTGATATTCACAGTCTCTCTCTTAAGCCACCCATTCTAGATTTTCCTCACCACCCTTTGGCTGGCTTGGGTTATTCTCCTGATAGCATAACTCAGATTTTCTTCCCCAAGGTACCTAAGATTTTAGTCTCCTTGATTTGGAACCATATTTTCTCTACTTGTTTTCATCATGATTACTTGGTATGGATACATTGGAAGCAACCCAGGGATCACCTGGGTTTAAGAAATACTTCTCCTTTCTCCCATGGTTTAATCGCAAACCTAGATTCTCATGATTATTTTATCATTATACCAATGTTTTCCTTTGCCCACTGATAGGCTGGCATGAAGTGCACAGGTGGCCATGTGTTTGCTGCAGCTTCTACTTTAGTAGAAACTTTTGTGTGTTTCCTGACATAAGTGTTTACCCATGGGAATTAGGCCTCCAGATTGAGAGGGTAAAAGGTTTTAAGAATACAAAAAAATTCATCAAGTAGATCACTGGCAGTGATAGTAAGAGGAATGAATCTTATTTCTACCTTTTACTTTGTGGACCCATGGGTTCAAGCTGTTGGGACACAGCCCTAAATCCTAGCCATTGATAAAGTGCCTATACTGCACCCCAGTAGACAGTATCTCAACCCTCAAAGTATTGTCCCTGAGCTTGCACTCTAGATGAACCTTCAACAGGTCATTCAACTATATTGTCAGCTGCCTATTTCTGTATAATGAAGTCCATTGCCAGAATGATGAATCCTGTGTCATTTATCTCCTGTGTCATAAAATGTGCCTCCCAGTCCTAGAAAATATTACGTGGGATATTATATCAATGAATGACTAGTCTATAAGCTCTTGGATACTGGTACTATCAGAGTCTTTGCAAACATGGAAAGTAAACCAATATTTACAGTAGAGAATGATTCCAGAAAAAACGAATTAATTCCCACTGCAAAGTGAAATTTATTTAAAAAAAAAAACTCAAACATTGTAGCAGTTCCCTAATTTTTGGAGTTTTATACCACAACATCTGTCATACATGTGTCTAACTAGAGCATCTAGCCTATTTGTCAAGTCCTGCATTATGCCATTAATGTAAAATCATCAATGTAGAACAGGAAAATTTTTCTTTGGAGTGTCAAGATGGCCAAAGTTCCTGATGAGTATATTATGACAAAGATTATCAAAGTTAGTATAGTTTTAAGGAAAGACACAGATTTTAATCCTCTCTACTATTGAAGATTGAAAAAAAAGCTTTCTAAAATGTAGTCATATACAATGTGTCAGAGTCTATGTTGATATGCTCCTGTAAAAATATCACATATGATGTGACATTTTCAATATGGGCTACAACCTGATTAAGTTCACTATAGTCAACCTTCGCTGCCCAAAATTGTTCTGTTTTTTTTCAGAGGCAACAAGATGAATTGAATAGAGATATGGTGGAGTTTACCATATCGTCAATACTCAAGTCCTTGATGGTGACTTAGATTACCATTCCTCCCAGGAAATGGCTTTTAATTTACTATCTTGGCCAAAGTTGTGGGGTGAGGTCTTCCCCGTTGCCTTTCCTATAAAATGGCTCTTACACTACAGATTGTGAAACCAATATGAACCTTTTTGTTACCTTAGAAATATATTATTCCAGTTATAAAGTTGGATCCTGGATTAATAACCAGAGCATAGGTCTATTAATTACCTGTTTGCCATGAGTGTCTACAATGAACTGAAGTCCGTGAAGATAAATTTTAAGGGCAACATAAATTCCTTAAATTGTCTTCAGTCTTTTTTTTTAAGTTATCTTGGAAAACTGCCTCAATTCCTTTTGAAATATCTCTCCCTCCTCAGCCCACATCTATCTATTCATCATATCTCTCAAAATCAACAGACCCTCCCCTTTTGAGATATATGCTGTGCTTCTCTGGGTTACCATAGCGTTTGAATCCACCTCCACACACATTGCCTTGGCTTCTGCTGGTACATATTAATCAGTTTCTATAATTCCCTTGATAAGGGTGTGATTTATTCTTTGAGCAGAGATTATACTTCTCTCCTCAGGCTATGCCCAGGCCTGCTATGGTTATCAGCCTGGTAGAAATGAAGTGATGGAAATTGAAGAAAACGAACAAGATTAGAAGAACAGATTCTTTTGCAGAAGGGTTAAAGGTTGCTGCTTTTGGCCAGGAGGGTTAAAAGAGACATGGAGGTTAAAATATTCAGTTTTTCCATCCCATAGGCCTTAGGGCCACACCCTTTTACTCACAGAGCATTTGTTTGATGATCAGAGACCTCAATTATTGAAAATCATTTTCCTTTAAAGTACTACACTCCTTATAACCAGATAAATTTTTGGTACAGTGTTTCCTGGGACTGTAAGAGGACAGTCTTCATTAAAGCTCCCATTGAAACTCTCTGGTTTCATAGTCTGACGTACGTTAGCAAATGTTTCCTTGAGCTCATCATTTTTTTTTCAAGACTTCCCATGCTGTTTAATGCAACCACCAGACATCAAATACATTATAATTATTACTGCACTGAACTGATCAGAGTAGCATCACTTGATCTTTCCATTTTTTTACATTTTACCTGCACACTTCTAATTTAATCATAAATGAAAGCTTTAGTAATTGTGATTCCACTAAATTTCAAAAATTGTTACCAACTTGCTTGTCACCAGCAATATGGTTCCTATTGCTTCCAAACAGGTGGACAATGAATGTAGATGATAGCTTACTTCCTAGAGTCCCTCTGACATTAATTGTCATGGCCGAGATTTCCTGGAAAACAGAAGCTAAAATAAATGTTCCATTCACGGAATCAAAAATGAGAAGAAAGGAAGCAAAACAGGAATATAGGAAAATAAAATAAAGATAATGCATTATTGAACTGGTCGCAGCTTCTATGTAATAGTTACCTAGTGGTTGGGTCATAAATGATATATCTGGAGAGACCAAATATATTCACTGCATTTTGAAACACTACATTTAAATTAAAAAGTCTTGAAAACTCCATCAACAGAAGAAAGGGAAGGCAATTTATTTGATAGCTGTTTTCTACCTCTTGCTGGTTCAAATTTGTTCCATAGGATGCTAGTCTCACACTTTTGTATTCTATTACACACATCCTCTAGGATGCCAGGGAAGTTTGGGTCTTATGACACTAATTGAGTCACACCTGGGCCTTAGAGCTCCTGTGGCTTACACTGAAGTGAGTATGTATATGTCTTGCAAAATTCTAGCCTGCTCTTATAGAGGTATGAGACAATTAGGGGTTATGGGAAATGAGGTGATAGTGGTGGCATTTTGGGCTTGGAGACTATACATCTAAAAAATGCATATCATCATTTGTACATATTCATAATCCACAGCGGAAGGCAACTGTATAAAATATATTTGAATATCTCCACTGGAGGTACATTAGGACACAGTTCTTTTCTATGTCCAACCATCACAATTTTTCCAGGATTATGTCGACTATAGGTAAGACATGACTGGATATATCCTCTAATATTAAGAAGAGTTATCAATCACTGTTTGATTAATAATGTGGACAATTCATTCCTTTTATTGTGGGTTATCTCATGAAAACATAATTTTTCAGGTATTCATTTGAGTTTATTTTGTGTCACCATTCAGCCATCCTTGCTTTGTTATGGTTTATTATACAATACATTCTTAGTATTTCACTTCAGGATCAGTGGTCAAATTTTATGCATCTATAAATGGAAATTTTTACCTTCATGGATTTTTCTTTTTGTTATATAAGAAGTCTTTGCACAGAACATTAGTCAGCAAAACTGGCTTAGCATAGTGACCTGTATAAGCATTTCCTGTACATACATTTATTATGTCTTTTATGATGGTCTCTACCTTTATAATCACAATTTTATCAGGTAGCATCCAATCATCAAGCGATGAATACATTTGTTGTCCAATTTTTATAGGAGTACTTGAAGAGGATAAGAATCATCTGTGTTTCCTTAGAATTTTAAAGCTGTGAGCTATAAAAATCTATCAGCTATCTGTGATTATGTTTATCCTTTTACATTAATCAAATTGACATACCCTGCAAAGGGCTGTAAGTTTAGCCACTGGAGCTGATTTCTTTTGGTAAGAACTGGATTCTACGTATGAATATGGAGTAATTATTCATCACCAGCCTGGTATGTTGCGGGAAGTCAGGGACCTCAAACGGAGGGACAGGCTGAAGCCATGGCAGAAGAACGTGGATTGTGAAGATTTTATGGACATTTATTAGTTCCTTAAATTAATACTTTCATAATTTCTTATGCCTGTCTTTACTGCAATCTCTAAACATAAGTTGTGAAGATTTCATGGACACTTATCACTTCCTTAATCAATACCTTTGTGGTTTCCTATGCCTGTCTTTACTTTAATCTCTTAATCCTGTCAGCCGAGGAGGATGTATGTTGCCTCAGGACCATGTGATAATTGCCTTAACTGTACAAATTGTACAGCATGTGTGTTTGAGCAATATGAAATCTGAGCACCTTGAAAAAAGGACAGGATAACAGCAATTGTTCAGGGAATAAGAGAGATAACCTTAAACTCTGACTGCCAGTGAGCCAGGTGGAACAGAGTCATATTTCTCTTCTTTCAAAAGCAAATGGGAGAAATATCGCTGAATTCTTTTTCTCAGCATGGAACATCCCTGAGAAAGAGAATGTGTGCCTGCTGGTAGGTCTCTAAACTGGCCCCCCTGGGCGTAGTCATCTCTTATGGTCGAGGCTGCAGAGATGAAATAGACTCCAGTCTCCTATAGCGCTCCCAGGCTTATTAGGAAGAGGAAATTCCCACCTAATAAATTTTGGTCAGACTGGTTGATCTCAAAACCCTGTCTCCTGAGATGTTATCAATGACAATGGTGCCCGAAACTTCATTAGCAATTTTAATTTCGCCTCGGTCCTGTGGTCCTGTGATCTCGCCCTGCCTCCACTTGCCTTGTGATATTCTATTACCCTGTCAAGTACTTGATGTCTGCCACCCACACCTATTCGCACACTCCCTCCCCTTTTGAAAGTCCCTAATAAAAACTTGCTGGTTTTTGTGGCTTGTGGGGCATCACGGAACCTATCGACATGTGATGTCTCCCCCGGACGCCCAGCTTTAAAATTTCTCTCTTTTGTACTCTGTCCTTTTGTTTCTCAAGCTGGCCAGTGCTTAAGGAAAATAGAAAAGAACCTACATGAATATTGGGGCAGATTCCCCGATACTGGTATTTTACCTTTTCATTTATGAGATAAGACACATCAACACACAACGTTACATAAGGATTTGGTATGGGAACATCTAAATAATATGCTATGAAAATGGGCAATTATCAAACTACAGAAGCATAATCATATTCTCCATCAGACAAGGATATTAAACTTGCTAATTGAGAGTATAGACGCACTTTTAATATGAGGAAAGAATATATATTTTTCATACTTAATCAGCTAGAGCACGACCTAACCATTCATGTACATACAAGAAGACAGGCCTATAGTAATTTGGTAGACCCACATAGGTGGGTGTTGAAGGAACATTTTGAGATTATTTAAAGGATTTTCTATTTCTGTAACCTATGGGAGTGGTTCTAAGATGTTTGATTTAGTTACTATAAAAGGGCATTTCTTTATTTTAGAAAAATGTTGGTGCCCATTATCTAGATTATCTGTTTGATGCAATAAATTCCTTTGTCCTTTAGTTATTGGTCATGAGTAATTTGGGATAATTTGTAATCTGCTCTTGGATAATGACTTCAGCTGGTGGGTCATAGCCTAGAATAATGAATTGTTTTGCAGTGTTGAATTTTTTTTTTCTTAGAAGCTTGATGTCCCTTTTTAAACAGCTTGATGAGTTTAGATAGAGGGTCAATTTTAGGATTTTCCAAATTAAGAGAATGTAATAGGGTGTTATCTCCTTATTAGATCAGAGTGAGTCCACCAGGGCTCTGTATACTGTGAAGATATTATTTCAATATTTGGAAGAAGTAAAATATATCTTCAGTGAATTCTTTGGTATGCAACTTTCTAGGAGAATTGTTGATTTTCCCTGGAGGATGCAAATAAACATTGACTATGTTTTATCAATTTGGAGACTAAATTAACAAATATATCTGAGCATAGATATATTACCATAAAGAATTTGGCTATAGATGGAACTGAGAAGAATATGAGTAAGGTACTACTCAGAAACAAGGAGTTACAAGGAGTTTCTCATTGAATTTCACAACAATATAAATCCTCCACCAATCACATTGCTGGGGCTGGCTAAATGAATGATGAGTCCACTGTCCATAGATACAGTTGGTCCAAAAACTTCCTTGACTTCAGCTTAACAGGGTATTGTAAAACTTTAGGCAAAAATTTTGAAGACTAATCTGGGCACACAGGGGTTTACTCTAATTATTTTGCTTGTCTGTATAGATTCTTTGCCCACATGTTTCTGGAAATAACTACGTTTTTAGGTGTTTCTTCAATTATATATAGTGTAGCTATGTAAATGTACGTATTAGCTATCATTTGATGGTGGGTAGAATTTTCTAGGATTGAAGAACACTTTATCTGGAAATACCATTTTCAAAATAATTCCCTATCTATTGAATTTGCAGGAGTCATGACATAGAGGAGTCGTGCTGGCATCATGGGCATGTGACCTGTGCAGTGCCACAGGGCCCCATGGTTACAAGGATCTCATGCTTGGTTTAATGCCCTGCTGTAATCATCTTAAAATTCCTATTAATTATTGAACAGGGGCCCCACATTTTCATTTTGCACTGTGTCCCACAAATTATGTAACTCGTCTTGCAGAAGACTGGTACCAGAGTTCATAGTTACAGGTTAGTCATAGACAAGAATTTAGGATTCTTAGAAATCCCCAGTTTAAGTGGTTTGAGTACTCTGGGGGATTTGGTTTGCTGTATAGTAATGGAGTTGATTGTAGAGTGGTACCCATATCAATAAGAAAGCTATATTATTATCTATTTATATTATAAGTAATTCCCAATGGAGCTTTAAAATGAGATAGAAAATTGCTGGTGCTTATGTTTCTGTTGGATCAACTGTCTTTGGACAGTTTTTTTTTTTTTTTTAAATCAGTGTGAGGCATTGAGTCTTCTGATGATCTTTTCTTCCAGTATCTACAAGAATTCTTACTTATAAGCTTTATGTTCTTAGATGATAGAAAACCCTTTCTTACTGTGTTTGTTTGTGTGTTTGTCTTATCTGGAGAGCTGGAGTATATATAGAGAGTGGAATGATTGCCACAATCAAAGTAGCTAATACCTCCGTCACCTCACATAGTTACCATTGTTTTCCTTTGGGGTGTAAACACTTAAGATCTACTCTCTTACAAAATTTCAAATATCAAATATAGCATAATTAATGATAGACACTATGTTGTACCTTAGATCCCCAGAGCTTTTTAATCTTACAATTGAAAGTTTGTAGTCTTTACCAACATCTACCCAAACCTTGCCCCTTCCAAACCTTACCCCTGGAAACCACCATTCTAGTATGTGCCTTTATGAGCTTGACTTTCTACTATTACACATATAAGTGAGAACAAACAGTATTTTTCTCTCTGTGTCTGGCATATTTCACTTAGCATGCTGTTCTCTAGTGTTATTAATAGTGCCACAAATGACAGAATTTCCTTCCTTTTTATGGCTAAATACTATTCCATTGTATGTATAGACAACATTTTCTTTATAAAATCATTCATTGATTCACAATTTGGTTGTTTTCATATTTTGACTATTGTGAAGAATGTTGCAATAATCATGAGGTTGCAAATATCCTTTTGAAAAACTTATTTCATTTCCTTCGTTTATATATCCAGAAGTGGAATTGCTGTTTCATAAGGGTAGTTTCATTTTTATTTTTTCTGAGAATCCTCCACACCATTTCTTATGCTGGCTCTACCAATTTACATTCCCATCAACAGTGTAAAAGGGTTCCCTATTCTCTACATCTTCACCAGTACTTATTGTATCATTTCTTTTTGATAAGAACCTTCCTAACAGGTATGAGGTGATATTTCATTGTATTCTTGATTTGCATTTCCCTGATGATTAGCGATGTTGAACACTTTCAGATAGCCGGCAGTTGTTTGTATATCTTCTTTGGAAAAATGCCTATTCAGGATCTTTGCCCATTATTTAATAGGGTTATTTATCTATTTTTGCTAAAATAGATAAATACCTGTAGGTATTTATACAGATAAAAACCTGTAGGAGGTTATTACCTAATTTGGATATCAACTCTTTATCAGATAGTTTGAAAATATTTTCTCCCATTTTGTAGACTGCCTTCTTATTTTTAGTTGTATTGTATCTTTCAGTTCCAGAATCTCTGTTTGATTCTTTTTTTATGGTTTCTGTTTTTTCATTAAACTTCTCATTGTCTTCATGCAGTTTTCCTGATTTTGTTTAGTTGTATATCTGTGTTCTCCTGTATCTCGTTGAACTCAAGATAATTTTTTAAAAATTGTTTGTTAGGTAATTTATAGACTTCTGCTTCTTTGGGGTAGTTTATTGACACTTTATTGATTTCATATGGTGATGTTGTGTTAGTCTGATTCTCTATGATTAGTGTGGCATTGAGTTTGTGTCGGTGTATTAAGGGGCAAAACACTTCTTCTGGTCTTTACAGACGGGTTTCAGCAGGCAAAAACCTTCTCCTGTCAATTTCTTGGGCCAATGAGATTCCCTTTGGGATCCAGGTTGAGTGGGGTTGGAGCCAGGTCACATGGCTGCTACTAGATCTGAGGTTGACAGCCCTATGGCTAGGAGTTCAGGTGGGTATAGATCTTGCTTAATCTTTGAATAGGCAAAACTACATTCAGAACCTTGGTCAGTAGAGCTGGTACTGAAACAAGTTTCAAGGTCTGCAGTTAGCTCTGCACGTGGTAGACCTGTTACCAGATTCATGTGTAGTTTTGGCTCCTGCAGTTTCCCTGAGAAGATTCCCCCTAGGTCACTGGGTATATTTCTGGGTGGTTATGGCTGCTCCTGACCACAGCTGAGGGACAATGGAGCTGGGTCATGGGCCACTTCAGGATCCACTCCCAGAACCAAGTTGGTAGGCCTGTTACTTGAGGCATGGGAAGGTGTGGCTCCATTTGGGTGTCCTGGAGTATGGTGCTGGTGGCAGGACCAAGGCCAATTGGAGCTGTAACTGAATCCACAGGGGGATGGGGCTGTTTCTGGGTCCCTAATCAAGACCATGATCAATAAGCCTGTCATCAGGGTGCAGGCCTGATCTCTCAATATAGCTCTCTTGGTCTTCAGATTCATGAGGATTTTACAACATGCTACCTGGATTTCATTGCTCTACAAAAAAGTATTTTTGTCTGGATAACTACCAAATTATTACTGTTGGAAGGGAATGTGAGTGGAGGACCTACCGTTCTGCCATTTTGCTGTTCTTACTCCCCACCAAATCTACTGTGAAGAAAAAGGGGGTTCTAACGGTCTTATATAATGTATTTCCTACATGTTCTTGGATTTTCAAGGCCAAATTTTTGACATATGTGTATTGGGTTTTTTAGATTTCCTCCTGATGTTTTCTATTATGCTGCTTTCAACTTGTAATTAAGAAAAAAAGTTGATAAAAATTTAGTACTCCAAGACATTCATTATCTAAGAAAATATTGAATTGCATAGCAAATTTTACCTATTTTTTGAGGCTTAGGGAAATTCTTAATTGTAGTTAAGAACTCTAGACTAAGGTTTAAGGACAACTTCTACAGACCTGCCTTCTAGTCCAGCAATGGGATTTTAAAAATGCAATTGTTTATTTCCTGATAAATACCATGACGTAAATGTTTCTTATTTATGAGGTCAGGGGAAAGAGCAGAAGGAATATAAGTGGTATAATTTATGAGGAAATTAAGTCTGAAAGTAAAAGAGGTACAAGAGCGGGAGGCTTCAGAGATTTGGAAGGAGTTTGATTGTTTTTTCCTTGGATTTTTCTACAAAGTCTTTGAGGATTTCTATCTTGGAATCAATATTTTGATTTTAGGACTTCATATAAGAAAGTCAATCACAGATTACTTGGTATTTGTCTCAGGTCTTTTTTTTTTTTTTTTTTTTTATAGAGCTCCTCATAAATGTATTACTCTTGATATGTCAGAAGTTTCCCATATTGGCCATTGTAATTCTTATTAAATCTTCCTATTTATCAAGATAAGCATAATTATTTGAGTTAGAGTAAGACAAAATATAGGAAGCAGACGTTCTGCCAGAGGAAAGTCAGCTTTAATGTAGGGATGAACTTGAGATTAACAAAAAAGTGCACTAAAAACAGTAAACTCTCTGTGCTTGTGAATAGTGTCTTGGCCTTCCCCAATCAAGCAAAGGTATGCCAACAATGCCTCAATAATTTGTTTAATTTGTTTAAGCTTTATTGAGGTATAATGATATACAAAAATTTTCATGCATTTAATGTATACATTTTGATAAATTTAGATACCTGTGTATACCCATGCTACCATCACAACACCCAAGATACTAAACATATTCATCACTTCCAAAAGTTTTCTTGTGTTTTTTATTTAGTTGTGTGTATGTTTTGTTTGTCTTTGTTGGATAAGAACATAAGGTCTTTCCTTTAACTTATTTTAATGTACATAACACTGTATTGTTAACCCTAGATACTATGTTATGCAGCAAGTCTCTAGAATGTATTTTTATTGCAAAACTGAAACTTTGTAACCACTGGGCAACAATTTTCCATTTTCCCCAACCTTATCCCCTGGAAATCAGCATTCTACTCTGTGTATCTATGAATTTCACTCTTTTAGACACCCCATACAAGTGAAATAATGCAAGATTTGTCTATCTGTTACTGGGTTATTTCACTTAGCATAGTGTTCTCTAGGTATGTATATGTTGCAAATGGTAGGATGTCCTTCTTATTTTAAGAATGAATAATATTCCATTGTACGTATTTACCACATTTTCTTTATCTAACTGTTAATAAACATTTCATTTTTTTTCCATATCTTGGCTATTGTGAATAATATTGCAGAACCTGGGAGTAAAAATATCTTTGTGAGACTGATTTCAATTTTTTTGGACATAAACCCGTAAGTGAAATTGTTAGATTATATAGCATTTTTAATTTTAAATATTTTGAGAAACCTCCTTACTGTTTTGTATAAGGGCAAACCATTCTAAATTCCCACCAACGGTATAGAAGGATTCCCATTCCTCCACATCTTTGATAAAATTTGTTATATTTTGACTTAATAATGGTCATCCTAATAGGGCTGAGTTAATATCTCATTGTGGTTTCAACATGAATTTACCTAACGATTAGTGATGTTGAACACCCTTTCATATATGTGGTGGTCATGTGTATATATTCTTTGGAGATATGTCTATTCAAGTCCTTTGTGCATTTTAAAATCTAGATATGTATGAGTTTTTTTGCTGTTGAGTTTTAGGAGATTATTATTATATACTTGGATATTAACTCCTTATCAGACACATAGTTTGAGAATATTTTATCCCATTCCGCATGTTGTCTTTTTACTCTGTTGATTGTATATAATTCATTGTGCAGAAGGTTTTTAGTTAAACTTAGTTTCATGTGTCTATTTCTGGTTTTGCTGCCTGTGCCTTTAGTGTCAAATCCAATAAATCATTGCCAAAAACAATATCAAGAAAATTTTATCCATTTTCTTCAAGGAGCTTTACAGTTTCATGACTTAGTGTTTAATACATTTTTAGTTGGTTTTTATGTATACCACAAAGTATGGAGTTCCATTTCATTTTTTTTGCATGTGGATGTCGAGCACAAATTTGGAAGTGACTATCCTTTCTCCAATCTGTGATCTTGACACCCTTGTCAAAGATCAGTTGGCTGCACATGCATGGGTTTATTTCTTGGTTCTCTATTCTATTCCCTTGGTCTATGTGCTTATCTTTATATTACTATACTGTTTCTATTATTGTAGCTTTGTAACATATTTTGGAATCAGGGAATGTGATGTCTCCAGCTTTGTTCTTTCTCAAAATCACTTTGGCAATTCGGGGTCTTTTGTGGCTCCACACGAATATTAGTATTGTTTTTTCTATTTCTGTAAACAATGCCATTGGGATTTTGACAGGGATAACATTGAATCTGTCAATTGCTGGGCATAATATGGACATTTTAATAATATAATTCTTTTCTATAAACAGGGAATGTCTTTCCATTTATTTGTGTAGTTTAATTTCTTTCATCAGTGTTTTATAAGTTTTCAATGTTCAAGTTTTATCTTTATGGTTAAATTTATTCCTAAATATTTTATCATTTTTAATGCTGTTGGTAATAGGATTGTTCTCTTAATTTCCTTTTCAGATAGTTCATTGTTACTGTGTAGAAGTGCAAGTGATTTTTATGTATTAAATTTGTATTCTGCAAGTTTGCTTAATTTCCTGATTAATTCTTACAGACTTGCAAAGTCTTTGGGAGTTTTGTACATATAGGATTATACCATCTTCAAACAGAGACAATTTTACTGCTCCTTTAAAATTTGGATGCATTTTATTTTGCTGTTGTTATTGCCTAATTTCTTTGGGTAGGATTTGTAGTTGACTAGAATTGCTATAAGAGGAGGCATCCTTGTCTTGTTCCTGATCTTAGACAAAAATACTTTTAGTTTTTCACCATTCAGTATGATGTTAGCTGTGGACTTGTCATATATGGACTTCGTTATAGTGAATTCATCAACAGTTGTTGACCTCAGAATATAAGCCAGCCAAAGCAGCTTTCTTTCACAATTTTCCCTCATGAAGGCTTTGTAGGAAACCTGAGGCAAAGTTTGACCGATTGCCTTTTCTACAAATGGACTGCTGGTCTAACAGACCTACAAACTTTTGATATGTAAAACTTTATTCCATATAGTGTTGATTTTTGTATATGGATACTAACCGAACCTTTAAAAATTATAATTTTATTTGTGAATATCAGTTCTCATTTTATTTTATATTCTTGCTATTGTTGGTATAAGGGAATAATATTGTTTGTGTGTGTGTCCATGCATAAATTGATCATTTTTTTCTGTCAGCCCTCCTTAAATCTCTTTTAAGTTCTCTAATATTTATTGAATAAATAAGCCTGTGTTGGGCGTAATATATGTGAGTGTTTTACTATCTTCATATATCTCTCTAAATCCTAGACACTAGACTTTTTATAAAACTGTTAAGTACAGAATCTGCTGACCTTCACCCAAAAAGTTAGTGTCTTTTATATTTGCTGCAGTAAACTACACTTTTCCCTGTTAGAGAAATGAGATCATTTTGATTGCATTATTCTTATTTGCTCCTCTCAATCTGGCTTAGGTAATTTTTATGGGAAATCATCAAAAGGCAGCAAATTATTTTAATTATACTTGTGGATTTCTAATAACAGATATGTATTTAAAATTCCAAAATCTTAATTCTGCTAGGACACTGGTTTTTCTAGAATTGCTTCTTAACTAAATCATTTCCCAAAGCAAAAAGACCTCAAAAGCCTTGCAAGTCTTCAAAGGTTCATCACTATTAAGGTAAAGAATTTCATGGCATTGCAATTCTTTATGTCTCAGTAGGGTATTTTCCAATAACATCTCATCAGGGGACATTTCATGACTACTTCATTGTCTCACCTGATCAAGAGGGATTCTCTTTAGTTCTCTATAATAGCAACATGAAGTCTAGACTGTGAGTGTCTTTGACTCACCAGTAGTATATCATATTAATGAAACAAGCAGTTCACTATTTTTCCTGGACCATTTTTTAACTCTTATCTCTTATGTGTGATCTATGTCTGCTTAGTATATTTGAGCAGAGCCACTTCAAAGATAGTTCATCTCTCCCTCAGGAAAAAAAAAAAGGGTAAAGTGTCTCAGAATTTTTTCCTGAGGGTAAAGTCAGCAAAAGTATAATACAATGAAATACACTGATGTCATCGGAATCCATACATAGCCATTTGCAGCATTTACTTTCAGCTACCAAGGAAACACAGAATCAGGCTATTCACTGGTAATTTCTGGAAAAAAATTAACTTAATAACCCTTGAATTATGGAGTAAAATTTGGTTGTTTCATGAGTAAAAGGACTAGATTTACTTCCATTTAGATATATAGTAACTTATCATAACTAAAAACCAGATATCACATTAAAAAAATCTTAAAATTATAGTTTTTATTTCAAGATTAAATGTGGGCTGCAGTTAATATTTAGCTTGTGTATATAGTATCTAAGTATGCTATAAAGTAATTTTCAAAATAAGAAAATCATTAATTTATGAAGACATTAGTACCCATAAAATACTTTTCATATGCATGTACTAAACGTCCAGAAATGTAAATACGAATTTCAGAGTCTGTTTTTTCTTTCTTCTTAGCAAAATATTATTTCACAGCACATTTTTTAATCACATTTTTCCTCCTTTCCTATTCTCTCTAAACTACCTATCACATGGCCTCTTCCTCTGTCCTCTTTTGAAAATCATTTTGGTGGGATCTCAATTACCTCTTAATTGCCCAGTCTAGAGAAGACAGTGCATTTAATGTCTTCCAAGACCTCTCAGTTGCATTGCATATTTTTGACCTTATGCTCATTATTGCAATTCTTCTTTGCTTTCTGGGACACAATATTTTGCTTATAAGCATGCCACCAACCTGAAATTCTGTGCTTGGTTTTCTTCTCACTTATATTCTCTCTCTGAGTCATTTCATCTATTTCTACAATATCAAATACTCTTTACAGGCAGACTTCTACTAAGTCTATACAGTTGGCCCTTGAACAATATGGGTTTGAACTGCACAGGTCCACTTATATGCAAATTTTTCTCAATAAAAGATACACTGAGTATGCCTGCCTCTCTCTAATGCCTCCCCTCCATCTCCTCCACCTCTTCTGTCTCTGCCACCAGAGACAGCATGATCAAACCCTCCTTTTCCTCCACCTCCTCAGGCTAGTCAGCATGAAGATAAAGGATGAAGACATTTTTGATGATCTACTTCCATTTAATGAATAGTAAATATATTTTCTCTTCCTTTTGATTTTCTTAATGACATTTCTTCTATAGCTTACTTTATTATAAGACCATAGTATATAATGTATACAACATAAAAATATGTGCTAATTGACTCATGTTATCAGCAAGGCTTTGGTCAACAGTAGGATACTAATAGTTAGATTTTAAAGGAGTCAAAATTTGTACATAGATTTTTGGCTATGTGGGTGTCAGCACCCCTCACTCCCATTTTGATCAAGGTCAACTGTATTTTCATTGCAGAACTATTATCTGAATTCTGGACTTATTATCAACTCTAGGTCTGGGCATCATATGCATCACATGTTGAACTCATAAGCTCTACTCCATAGCATTTATTTACCTACTCTGACCTATTGTAGTTAGAAGAACATTTTTTTCTGTTATATTCTAAAGTCTGAAACTTTCATGTTCCAGATTTAGATTTTACTATCAAATTCTATTTATATGGAGTATATCTTGTCTCTTTTACTCCATATTTCTCATTCAGTCTGCTTATTAGCCACCTAACTAGTGTTTCGTTCTTTATTTTTATGCAGTCCATTCTTCACAATTTTAGTAGAATAATATTTCAAATATTAAATAAGTACTTCAACTTAAATTGATTTGGTATACAAAATAAAATTATTGGTTTTTGTAAAATTGCAAGATAGTTACTCAAAATCTATTTAGCAAATATTTCTTATTGCATTTGTGATGTCTATATAATTGTATAATCAATTCTTATACATAGTTGAGTCTCTTTCTGGGCAATCCTTTCCAATCCATTGTTATCGTTGCTGATTTGTGGACTGTGCTACTCTATATTATGTATTATGTCTGTATGATTTAGTGAGATGTTTTAAAAATCCATATTCTTCACAAGTCTTTTATTTATAAATTACTTTTTATATAGTCACCTATTGATCTTTTTTTCAAATAATTTTGTGACTCTCCCAAAATTTCATTTGAATTGCATTGAATCTATGGTATAATATTGGGAGAGCTGATTATTTTTGTGTATCATTGCTTTTGAATAATATGATACACCAACCCATTTATTCTCTCAAAGTGTTATATCCCTAAATTAAAAAAAAAATGTTGTTTCTTTATAGATTTCAAACAGGGAATTAGAAAGAGGATTGAAAGATGCCTTTTTACCACTCTATTTTTCAAGGCAAAATTGTGGCAAGAATATTCCCTTCTAACAATTTTATATAATTTAGGATTGGAACCAGAAAGTTAGTCATTCATTCTTACCTCTCCTCTCTAAAGCACAACTAATTATCTGTGACTTTTTCAAGTCACTCTTCTCTGAACATCTAAAGAGAGTGATTTAAGGTCAAATTTGGGCAGAGATAGCTGAAAGTCCATTACAATCTGGTATTTAATAAAAAATGTGACCTTAATTTGTAGTCACAACTGGTGGAGTGGGGATATTAGAACTGCAATTTAATTTATTACAAGATGGAACTGTAAAACATATTTTGTATATTGTCTGCTATGTTTATATAGTCCAAGAGATGATCCATGTCTCTGATGGAGCCAAGCTAACAAAATGGAATTCATAAAAGACTAGTCTTTAAAGTAGAATGATAAATTATTATTTTAAAATAGCATGTATCAACTTCTAGTGGTCATAGTTGCCAAATAAAAATAGTAATATTAGTAATAATGGCTCTTATTTATTGAGAAAGTACTCTGTTCCATGCACAGAGGGAGTATAATAAGGCTTATGTTTCAGAGTTTAGGCTCTGTTAAACTTTTTAAGTTCAACCTTGGCTCTTTCAATTAATCAGTCCATTTCTTGGGGCATATAACTTAACCTCCAAGTGCCTTAGTTTTATCATTTTTGAAGCACTTTAAAATGCCTCATAGAGCTGTTGTAGTGATAAAATGATATATGTTATGAACTTAGCATAGTGCCTGACACATACTAAATGATCAGTGAATGTTAGGTATTACTTAGATAACAAGGATAATATTCTGAAAGTATTAAATCTATTAATTTAATCTAATTTAATTTATTCTTATGTTCATTTAAGTTGTATTTTCCTGCATTCTTGCTGTTGTTAAGACCAAAATATGAGGCTTATTATCCAAAATAATTTTCTTTTTTATCACCCTTGACTCTCAAAACTCCCTTGAAATAATAAACCCAGGCTTTATTGAGGGAAAAAATATATTTTTGCATTTTCTTACAAACTAAAAGACAGTTCTAGTGTGCTCAGGTCACCAAACTTTTATAATACTATAAGTGAAAGGAAAAGAGACCTCAGGATATGACATGGGAGAAAGGAGAAGGTATACTCAGGATTGAGAGAATAAAGAAAAGGTTGGGCAAGAGGTCCTATTTGAGAGCTAGGGATGGTAGAAATCCCAAATGAGTTGAGGGTGAAGCCCAAAGCAGAAGGTCTTAGACCTGGCTGTCTGCCTGGAACTGTGGGTAGAGGCCACTAAATAGGTGTCTCTGAGCTGGGAAAAAAAAATAACAGTTTAGTGAGTTTAGAGAATCATAAATAGAGTACCTGGTTCTCTTTTGGGTGTTAGGTTTTGAGAACCCAGAAATTCTAGCATACTCTCAGAATTGAAGCAAGGAGTTGAAAATTAGTGGAGCTGTCCTAGGACCATAAAGGTAAAAGGCTGGGGAGACTTTCCAGGAGAGCCCATGAGATGGATTAGTCTTTATGGAAGTTACAACTGATAGTAAATGCACAGCTTATGACAGCTTGGGTGGGACCTATTCATTAAAGTGGGGATTTCCCTAGGGACGAGACTGGAAGCTGAACATGCTGTTGACCTCAACTGGCATGGACATTTGCTACCAGAATGTCCACTGAGCAAGAATCACTGGAACTACCACTGTTGATTTAAAGGGTGGTACAAACACCTACATTTATGTCAGTTGCTCCTTTAGCCACCACCAGAGAAATAACTATGCCATATCGGGGTAAAAATATAAATAACTCAAAAAGACTAATTTTTAGTAAAAGCATTCCAGTTCATTCAAAAGAAACTGAATTAATATTAGTTGACTAAATTTGTACTAATCATATCTCATTCCACTATCCATAAAAATGGGGACTTCGTGGGAATCTGAAAATCGTATTAGAAAGTAAAGAATTATACTCTTTTCCCCCATTTAAGGCACAAAGTGTATGTGTTAACACCCAACACATTAGCATTATCTTATTAAGATATCTTATGAAACAACTACTTTTCCCTCCTCTCTTTTGACAATTAAAAAAACCCAAAACCAAAAAACAAAGCTAATTGAAATACAAAATGTGTATATGGGAGAGCCAAGAACAAAACCAAAGGAGTTTATTGCCACAATCTGTGTGCCTAAGTGCTATTGTGCCATACAGGGCTGCCATCAGATACCATATCTAGATTGTCTTTGTACATTTCCACTATAGAGTTCTTTGGTTACTCTCTCACAGTGTCATTACCATAGTATGTTTCTTACTCTGAACCATCTCACCGTATTCCTCCCCCTCAAAGTCTTTCCTTCTTTTCTCTGGAACTCTCATGTTATGGCTAAAAACTATTGGCCATCCTCTACTATTTCACTGAACATCCACTCCACCTTGAAGTTTTAAATCTGGCTATTTTCTGAGTGTCCCCTTGATGCTGTTCTTCCTTCAACATCATAGTACCTGAGGGCTGGTGAGTGGTCAGGGTCAGATCCACCTTCATTATTAAAAAAATCAGGTCACTATTCCTTTATCTTCATGTTAAAATTTTGTTCCCTTAAAGTTTATGATTTCCAGTGATTCTCAACCTTCACCATTCATCGGAATCATTTTGTCGAAAGAGACAGTAGATGCGGGCTGAGATCTAAGAATTTGTATTTTCTAGCAAGTTGCTATGTGATGCTGATGCCGCTTCACAGTTACATGTATATCATTTTAGATCTAAATAGTAATAATAACATCTATAGAGATGTTAGAGGTGCTGTTTAATCTTGAATTGAATAAAATTATCTCAGCAATTCTTTCCTTGTTATTAAAACCTGAAACAATCTTTTAATTTTTGCAGAAATTTCTACTTCTTAATTCTACTAGATATTAATTTGATAAATTTTAATGCTACCCATATATACAACTTTGTATTTTTTTCATATATTAGAAAGGAACATGAGTAGCAATTATAAAATGCTTTATGTGAGCAAATCAGGTAATTCATGATTAGAATAGTTATACACTGACGTAAAATTATCCTGTTTCAGAAGAATTTCTGCAGTGTATTCTCCTAGGTTTCATTCTGAATTTCAGTCTTTACAAAACCTTCTAAAAGACCCCAGTGTTTCTTTTTTTCCCTGTTGTTTTATATTATTTATGGTAATATTTTATGAAGGATAGTATTTTCTCTTTTCCATTAATATTTATATGTCTGTTATCAGCCTTTTGCAACTCTCAATATATGTAATCTCAATAATTATACAATGAATGAAATCGGCAAACAACCTCCATTCTTTGGATTGTTTTGCAATTTTCTTTTCAATTTATCATTTAGGTACACAAATAAATTAATGCTAACAACCTGTGTCAAGGATAGCATATATTAATATGACAATTCTAATTAAAACTCTGAGTTAACTCTCAGTTATTTTAAATGTCAAATGACAGGGAAAACACTGTTTTCTAGATAAATACAACACATATCTAAAAGACATTTTAAAGCACAAGTGTCAGCAATGGTAAAAACAATGTTTGTAACCAAAAGACAGAGAACAAGATTATCTATACATTATTTAGGAAATACTGACAGAACAAGATTAAAACCAATGGGGGAATAAAGAATACTTCTTATCCTCCATTATTTGAGTCCTTTGAAAATGTCTGATCCCCATTCCTTTGTGTAAAACTATATTCTTTTAATTCACATATATTATGGGTCTAGATAATTTAATGTTAAATCCTATGGTTGTTATGATTATACATACAACATTGAAATAAACATAACCAAGATGAAAACCCTGATTTTCTTATCCAGGGATGTTTTGCTGTAGAGAATGGAAACAAGTTTGAATTAACTTATTTAAAATGTTATATTTTAGTGGTATCAGTAAACTCAGGGAAACATAGGAGAGTGTCATGGGAACTTGAAACTCTTTATAAAGCTACTTAGCCTTTCTGGGCACAAATTCTCATATTTTCTCTTTCTGTCTGTTGGCTTGATTCCCCTGCCTCTCTCTGGCCCAGCTCTCTGTGCTTACATATCACTGCATTCTTGGCTTATCAGGGTTATCCCACGGCAGCTTCAGTTTCTAGTCTGTCAAAGCTTTCACCTCAGCTCCACACATTTGTGTAACTCATTCTGTTTCTCAAACGGAAATTGCCAGAAGAGAAACTGAGCAGCTGATCTTGAATCAGATACCTAACTCTAGTTAAAGTTTGGTCAATATGTAAGTGCAATGTTCTAAATCTTTTCTTTCTACCTCAAAAAAAGAGAAAAAAGTCCAGATTCCTTAAAATGTGTAGAATCCATATAAATCACGTTCCTCCACTGTTCTTAGTGATTAGATATTTGTACATTGTTATTATTATATATTTACCATCAGTATTCTCAAAAGCGGTTTCGAAAGTGCCATGCAGCCCAGCTTAGAATGCTTGTGGACTTTCACTTTCTTGATGCTTCCAGCTTTTCATCCATTCTCATTCTAAGTTAATGACTATCTCTCACATGTCATACATAAATGCACAAGAGGGAATTCTTCCATCTTCAGAACACTATACATATACCTGCATCTACATCTGTTCTTTCCTTCTTCCCTCTTGTTATGAAGGAGTAATAGAAATTTCTCCTCCCAAAGCTCCAGTACACTTTCATTTACCCTCTTCAAATTTCTCAGGGATCTTATATCTCAGCCACCTCTCTGATGAATACTCCTTATCAGAATTCACACATATTTTTCCATTTCCATTTATTTACTTATTCTAACTTGTATTTGAAGTTCAAGAGTACATGTGCAGTTTTGTAACATAGGTAAACATGTGTCATGGGGGTTTATTGTGCAGATTATTTCATCAGTTATGTATTAAGCCTAGTATCCACTAATTATTTTTCCTGATTCTCTCCCTCCTCCCAACCTTCACCTTCCAATAGGCCCCAGTGTGTATTGTTCTCCTCTGTGTCCATGTGTTCTCATCATTTAGCTCCTACTTATAAGGAAGAACATGCAGTATTTGGTTTTCTGTTCTTGGGTTAGTCGGCTAAGGATAAAGGCCTCCAGCTCCACCCATGTCCCATGGATGAAGAATGAGATCATGAGGACATGATCTCATTCTTTTTTATGGCTGCATAGTATTCCATGGTGTATATGTACCACATTTTCTTTATCCAGTCTATCATTGATGGTCATTTAGGTTGGTTTCATGTCCTTGCTATTGTGAATAGTGTTGCAATGAACATAATGTGTGCATGCATGTGTCTTTATAATAGAACAATTTGTATTCATTTGGATATATAGCCAGTAACGGGATTGCTGAGTTGAATAGTATTTCTGTCTTTAGGTCTTTGAGGAACCACCATGCTCTCTTCTACAATGGTTAAACTAATTTACACTTACACCAACAGTGGATAAGAGTTCATTTTTCTCCACAACCTCATCAGCATCTGTTATTTTTTGAGTTTTTAATAATAGCCATTCTGACTGGTGCGAGATGGTATCTCAGTGTGGTTTTGATTCGCATTTCTTTAATGATCAGTGATATTGGGTTTTTTCCATGTACTTGTTGGCTGCATGCATGTCTTCTTTTGACAAGTGTCTGTTTATGTTCCTTGCCCACTTTTTACTGGAGTTGTTTGTTTTTTCTTGTAAATTTGTTTAAGTTCCTTATAGATGCTGGATTTTAGACCTTGGTCAGATGCATAGTTTGCAAAATTTTTCTCCCTTTCTGTAGGTTGTCCGTTCACTCTGTTGATAGTCTCTTTTGCTGTGCAGAAGTGCTTTAGTATAATTAGATCTCATTTGTCAATGTTTGCTTTTGTTGCAATTGCTTTTGGCATCTTCATCATGAAATCTTTGCCTGTGCCTGTATCCTGAATGGTATTGCCTAGGTTGTCTTCCAGGGTTTTTGTAGTTTTGGGTTTTACATTGAAGTCTCTCATCCATCTTGAGTTAGTTTTTGTATAAGATGTAAGGAAGTGGTTCAGTTTCAATCTTCTGCGTATAGCAAATAATCTTCAAACCACACAATCCTTCCAAATATTGTCTTCTTTACATATTCACCCTTTACTGTCAGAGTCCTTGAAATATTTTCCTACAGTTTTAGATGTTTCATTCTTTCTCATTCACTTTTCAGCCCACTGTAATCTGATTTGTTTACCTACCATTTCACAAAAACAGTCCTTGTTAAATAACTGATAATATCTGTGTTGCTTAAAATAGTAAACACTATTCACTATTAACTTTACTTGACATTTGGCAAGCATTTGACATTATTGGCATTTCCATTATTTTTAAACATAATCTTATCTTGGTTTCTATGGTGATGCATTCTTCTCATTTTCCTTCTACTTTTCTGGCCTTTACTGGTTAGCCTTTATTTATGTCTCATTTTCTTTTTCCACATATTATACTTCTTACAATATGGTCTTGGATCTTCATCTTTTATTTGTCTCCACTATTTAAAAGTGATCCTAACCATTTGCAGATCTTAAAATAATACTTAACTGCTAAAATCCCAAGGTATATTTGTACTCCAGAATTCTCTTCTGTGTCACACACACACACACACACGATTCACGTACATACACACAAGTAAATGTGTACGTGAAATCTCCCCTCCTATGTTTAACAGGAACTTTTCAAGCACGGCATTTCCAAAACAAAAAATATTTACCTCAAATCCTCTAGTTGCCACATAGTTCTCTAATTCCCACCTCACTAAATATCCTTTTTCATATAATTCTTCATGCAGAAAACCTGGGAGTGACTACTGGCATTTTATTGTTCCTAACTTCTCACATTTCATCTAGATTTCCTCTTCTCTCTACCATCATTAGTAGAACTACTCTGTGCTACTATCTGTTCTTGTTTGCATTTCTGTAATTGCCTCTTATTTCTTCTAAATGCATTTTTTCATAGTAGAGTATCCAGGGTAATCTTTATATTGAGCTTTTAAACAAACATTTGTGCAAGATATGCATGTATATAGTCGAAAGGGTCATTCCACAAGGTTTGTAAAAACAAAACAACACAAACAAAAAATCAACACAAAACGTAAGTAATGATCCATTTTTCAGTTTCAATTTCTATTCTACAGATGCAACCACTTTCAAACTTATCAGCTGTCTTGTGCTATTTAGCTCTATCTCTCTAGATAACATTCCTACAATAATGATGCTGGTACTACTTATTTCTTTTTTAGTTTTATCTTTGCTTTTTATTTGTTTATCAGAAATTATCTTTTAGTTTCAAACCACAGAACATAAAGTTTTAGCTCATATACCTAATCTCTACCGAAAAATATTGTCCAGCCACACCGTTGACTTTCTTTTCAAAGCATTTTTTCTAATATTACATCTAATATTAGCATCTTTTGCAAACTGAATAGACTGAAAATTTTTTTAAGCCATTGTGTTGGCTCTTTGTTTTTCATGAAATTTTCCCCTCAATTTATCTCCTTCCTTTCATATTTTACTATAAGCATCCAAAAAAAAAACAAAAAACAAAAACTAGCTCTACCTTCAACACTTTGCTTGAAAATCTCATAAATTAGGCTGGGCACGGTGGCTCACGCCTGTAATCCCAGCACTTTGGGAGGCCAAGGCGGGCAGATCACAAGGTCAGGGGATCGAGGCCATCCTGGCTAACACGGTGAAACCCCGTCTCTACTAAAAATACAAAAAATTAGCCGGGCGTGGTGGCGGGTGCCTGTAGTCCCAGCTACTCTGGAAGCTGAGGCAGGAGAATGGCGTGAATCTGGGAGGTGGAGCTTGCAGTGAGCCGAGATCGCACCACTGCACTCTAGCCTGGGTGACATAGTGAGACTCCATCTCAAAAAAAAAAAAAAAAAAAAAAAAAACTCATAAATTAAATATTCAATTTTATAATTTACAAGTTTTGCTTTATGCACAATTGTTAAACATGCTTCATTCAGTTTTCAACCACCACATAACAGGGATCACCTTTACTCCAGTTTCCAATAATGTGGTCCTCATTTCTTCCTGAGCCCCATCAGTGGCTGTTTTAACATCTGTACTTCTATCAATAATATCTTCAGAGCATTCTAGGCTTTTTCTCTATATTCTTCATATTACTTTCACTATTTTTCCTTCCTCTACCCATTGCTCAATTCTGTAGCCATTTCCACAGTTTGAGTTGTTTGTTACCACAGCACCCCATTTCCCAGTATCCAAAATCTGTTATATTCCCATGGCTACTGTAACAAACTACTGTAACCTAGAAGGCTTGAAACATGAAAAAATTATTTTCTCACAGTTCCTAAGGATAGAAGTGTAAAATCCAGGTGTCAGCATGACCGTACTCCCTCTAGAGGCTCTAGAAGAGAATCCAGTGTTTGTCACTTCCAGTTTCTGGTGGCTGTCAGCATTCCTTGGCTTGTGGTTGCATCTCTCCAACCTCTCCTCTGTGGTTAAGTTGCCCTTTTTTCTGTCTGCATTAAATCTCCCTGTGCTTCACTCTGATAAGGATGCTTATTGAATTCAATGCCCACCCAGATAATCAAGAATGAGCACCTCATCTTGACGTTCTTAAGTGAATTACATTTGCAAAGACCCATTTTTCCAAATAAAGTAACATTCACAGATACCAGGGATTAGGATGTGGACATATCTTTTTGGGAGCTACCATTCAATTCACTACAGTGTATTAATACTTTATTACTCTGTCCCCAAAATAGTCCTCCCACATGCAAGATACTCTATTCCAACGTTCTCAACACTCTTAACTTATTGCAGCTCCACTCAAAGTCTAAAATCTTATTTAAATACCATGAACTCAAATGTCCCCAATCTCATTATCTAAATTATCTAAATCAGTTATGAGTGAGACTCTGAGCATAATATACCCTGAGGAAAACTTCCCCTCCATCTGTGGACCTGTGAAATTTAAAATAAGTTATCTGCTTCCAAAATGTAATGGTGGGAGAGGCATAGGATAGACATTCCCATGCCAGAAAGGAAATTGGAAGGAATAGAGCGGATGAATTACACTAGGTTTCAAGATCTGAGAATCATGCTCTGTGGCTCAGTGGAACCTCTGGGTTGCAGCTTTGCTTTCTGTGCCCACGACTCTGCCAGCCTTTGTCTTTGTACCCATGGTTTCAACCTCCAGCTGGAGGATTTGCCTTCAGAGTCACTCTCCCTCTTTCTGGAGAGTTGGTGCGTTTCGAGCTGAGTAACTTTCTCAGCATTTTCCTTGCTGTAGAACTCTGGAGGTTTGACAGACTTCTTCCAATATCTATCTCTGTCTTTTTCAGTCAAACCTGATAGACTCCAAGAATCCTGGCTTCCAGAACAGTGAGATAATACATTTCTGCTATTTTAAGCTATCCTGGTTGTGGTAATTTGTTACCGAAGCCACAGGAAATGAAAATAGCATTACACATTACCTAGAAAGGCATATACTTCAATGTCTATCTGAGAAATACTGTATAGAAGGTATTTTTTGAGACATCACATGTCTAAAAATATCTTTCCATATACATAGCTTATAGTTAAGATATAGAGTCTAGTTTCAGAAATGATTTTCTCTCAGAAATTTCAAAGCATCATTTTTTCTAGTTGTGATAGGCAGAATCCTAAGATGTCCCCCTAAGATCTTTGGCCCCTGGTAAACACAAATTATCTCCTAGTAATCAATACCAATCAAAGTACTGCTATGAAAGAATTTTGGAGACATAATTAATGTCCCAAATCAGTTAACTTTAAGACTGGCAAGTTATCTGGTAGTGCTGATCTAATCAGATAAGCCCTTTAAATGCAGAGTTTTTCTTTGGATGGTCACCTAAGAGGAAGCCATATATGTGTAAAATGAGAAGGTTTCAATGCACCACTGCTGCTTTGAAGACAGAGAAGGCCATATGGCAAAAAAAAAAAAAAAAATGGAGGTGGCCTCTAGGAGTTAAGAGTGGCCTCTGCATGATAGTTAACAAGAAAATGGGAACCTCAGTCCTACAATCACACAAAAAAGCTGAATTTTACCAGCAACAATGAGCTTAGAAGCAGACTCTACACTTAATGTCCATATGAGAATTCAGCCTAGTTGACCCCTTAATTTCAGCCTTAGCAGTTAACCCAAATATGCCTCGATGGACTTCTGACCTACAGAGTTATGAGCTAATGAATAGGTGTTGCTTTAGGCTGCTAAATTTTTTATTGTGCTGCAGTAGAATACTAGTACACCAGTCATCTATGTTGGCATGTTTTTGAGAAATCTAAACACATTATCATCCAAAGTATGATATTTAATTTCATCCTCCTTAGTAAGAATTTTAGAATCTTCTTTTTGACACACTGTTTTGAAATTTCTAAATTATATACATTTAACAAGAATCTACTTCCATTCTTTTTTTCTGGGCACATGATGAGCTCTTTTAATAAAGAAAAATTTTTGCCCCTGGAAGATTTGTTGAAATCATTATTATTTTTTCTTTCTGTTTTCCCTGTAATGTCTTCCTAGAACACCCATTATTGATATGTTGAACATCCTTGATTAATACACCAATTTTAAATCATTTTCTCTAATTTTTCATTTCCATGCATTAATGCTCTTTTCCTTCTTGACTTAATCAATTTCAGTTTCTAACTAACTCGTTTCTGCTGTCGTAATATTCATTGCCATAAATTCCCTTTTTCCTCTGATATTCAAAGTATATAGAATTTAGTTGTTTTGTGGACACTCTCCTTTTTACTCTCAGACAATATTAACAAGATTTTTTTGGTGTGTGCTTTCCAACTTTTCTCATGAGCTTCTATTTCCTCTTTTTTTTTCTGTTAGTGGTGTTTTGTCTGTGTCTTTTATGTTAGGGGCTTTCTTAAGATGTCTAGTGCTCTTTTACTTTCTGGTCATGCGTAAGAGTACAGTACTCAGTACTGACAGGAGGGTGTTGCATGTAGCAGAGTTGTCATCTGACTGTTGTACTGTCGGGTGATTCAGAAGGGCTTTCATTGGAAAGTCTCCAATATTGTGACTTATAAATCTTTTCTCTCACCTGGAAAGGAGACCGTGCCAGTAACTGGGATTAGAAGAGTGTAAGCCTTACCATTTTAATTGTGTAAACAAATCACCTGGTCAATGTTCAAGGAACAGGATGAGGGAAGAAAAGTATAGTCTTGATATTCAGTATATAGCATTTCATTTAGTCTGTTTTCACTATGGTACCTCTGCCTATTCACTCTCAGTTCAGAGACTCTGTTTTATTTTCTCCAGAGAATAAGCATCCTTTTTCTGCTGAGGGTAGGGCATGATGTGGGCCAGTGGCCTGGCTGCACAAAGTGGAAATGGGGAACTGCAGCAGGGATCTGGGGTGGCTTGGGGGTGGGCAACTGCAACGAAAATTTTATCAACCGATATTCCTGGGATTGGGCCCATTCTCATACTTCTCCCAAGGGTATTAGAGTTTGGAGGGCATTCTGAAACGCAAATCAAATCGCTTCTCAGTTTTTACCTCTCCTGACTTGAAATAAGCTTTTTATTGTTCAACATCGGCTACTGCCTATCTTTGTGATTTTCAGTTTTCAAATTTTGCTGCCATAATTTTTTTCTACTGTTCTTTGTCCTTATAGGTTTATGGATGTTTAAAGCATATTTTATTGCCCATTTAGCAGAGATTAAACATCTTCCATATGTTAGAATAATCTTTATAAATCATATCATGACAAATTTAAATATATCAATGACTTCCTTTTCCGTTGGAATGGAGCACAAAATTCTACCTGTGTAGCTCTTGCTTCATGTTTCTCTGCTATGTTTTTTACCATTCTGCCTTGATCAATCTGCCTTGAATATTAACCTCTTTATAATTTTTCTATCATGCCAGATTATTTCTACACTGGGGTCTTCATACATTCAATTTTCTGTATGTAGACTGTTTCTTTTCTTCTCCTTAACCCTTTTTCTACATTTCTTACCAGGTTAACTTTTATTTATTCAGTTTAACTATAATTCTTTCTAGGAGGGCTTCTCCACCTCCCAGTCTTAAGAATGTCTTTCTGTTACATTACTTGCTTACATTATCCTATATATTTTTGTTCTTTCTGTTGCCTGACACAATTAGTAACTATATCTTAGTGTGATTATTTCTTGAATGTCTGACTCTGCTGGTGGTCTTTAACTTCTTGAAGAGAGGAAATATGTATTTTTTTAATTCACCAGTGTATCAGTTAAAGCCTGTTGCAATTACAGCCTTGTAATTAGCATTGATTAAGATTTGTTAAGTATATGTATAAATGAGTTGATGAATATGTAGGGATGCCTCTTTCAGGCTGTGGGTTTTCTCAAGAAAAGTGGACAATATGAGGGGATAATGCTGAGAAGTTCTTAATTGAAAAAGAGAGATGCAAAAGAGAACCCACAATAGTTTCTGAAAATGTAACATAATTGAGGGCTCTGCCATATCCCTTTCTTTGTATACTACAGTTTCCTCTGGAGAATTTCTGTTATTGTTTATTGGCTGTGTAATTCTGAGCATGATGAACACATTCTTCAATTCTTCATTTTTTACTTTGTAAAATCGCACAATAATGTCTTAGACACTAGGTTTTTCAACGGTTGCTCATTATGTACATGTAAAGCCATTAGTATTCTGTTTGCCTTGAATATTGAATGCAATTATTAAACATATTTTCTTTTCTTCCTTACTTCCTCTATGTCCTGCATTGATTAGATATGAGGAAGATATCTTTTCTAGGCAGTGAAAGACTTAAAACAAAATAAGTTACCTTGGGACACTGTGAAATTTGCTTTTATAGCTGCCTTAAATATTAGGATAGATTTATCTGTCAGATCTTGATTGACTAAGCCAGGCTGTGGATTAAATGAACTCTCAAGGTCTCTTTCAGGCTTGCTGATTCTAAAGCAGAAGAATAATATAAGTAGCACTAGGGATGTCATTCATTATGTGGAACAACCCTACTTACCAATAGCAGTAGCACTATAATTGTTTGAAAAACGTAACTAATCTTACAAGGCTTAAGGTATATTAGAAAGAAATATCAGAATAGCTAAGAGTCAAAGTTGTATATATAATATCCTTGAAGTCAGGAGGTGCTATCTTATGCATTTTAGATTTCATCAATATAGAGCACATGCTCTGACATGGAATATTGGCTAAAGTAGCTATTTTAGCCAATTAACAATTAATTACTTGGCTAAAAAGAGAACTGCAGCACTTTCTTGCTATGACAGACAAGAATTATCTAAACACTCAGCATTTTGACATTGCTTTTGGTTAGTAATCTTTCTTAGGTCAATCTTATCCAGCCAACATATACAATTTGAGGACCTATTATATGCAGAGAGCTATTAACTTTAACTTAATTTTAATTTTGTACAATATTGGAGATAAATATTACTCCAGGCTCATTTTTTCTTTCTTTGAAGCTTGACTTACTAAGTTGTGACTTCTTATGAAATGTTAAAATTGCCAACACGGAGCAGAAACAGAAGCTACATTGAACTGAAAAGTATCAGCTAATACTTCCTAGAGGAGGTGATATTAGAGCTGCCTGTTAAAAGGTGCTCAAAAATTTGATAGCTTAAGAAAAGGTCTGGTCCATATCATTAGTAGAGGCACAAAGCATATTCAGGCAATACAAAATAAACTAGCTTTATTGTAACTGAGTTCATATAGGGTAGTTGTTGGAGTTAAGATGGAAAGTAATTTCTAGGCAGCATCTCTATGTCCCTATTCTCTCTGGTTAATTTGGCAAACTCCCATTTCTTCTACCAATATCAGTTTACTTGTCTTCTGCTGGGGCAATCCTACTTTGACTCCCTGTAGTACATTAAGTTCTCTTATACCTAATGTCTACAGGCTTCCTTTTAAAATGCTCAAAACTTGCCTCGGGGCTAAAGCTGAAGAGGCGATTTGGGCCTGGTAGCTATAACGCTATGATGTAGTGTATTAGTTTTGGATTATAGTACATGATCTACAGAAAAGGCTGTCTTAATCATATAATCGAAGGTGGTCTTTGCCACACCTGATCAATTGATAAGCCTCTTTAAATACAGTCCAGGATCGGGTCAGTTTCTGAATCATTCTATTGAAAATAAGTAGCGGTAAGAATTGACAGATTTTCTGTATCAGGTTTGCTCAGTAATTGAGCTCAAACGCTCAGAATCAAAACAAGCATTGGTGTTTCAGTTTGTGTGAGAAATTTCCCAGGCGCTCAGTTAAATCGTCCTTAGAATACAGCTGTGGTTGAAGGATACCATGAAAGCCATTATCCTGACTGGGCATTTTTGGCATTTAGCAATCACAAAGGCTTATAATCACAAAGGCTTATACATTCTGGGCAGAAAGAAAACCAAGCTTCTTTTACATTAACTCCTGTAGTATGTAAGCAAATAATGTGAGTCAATGACTTGCTGGAAGTTTTTTTTTTTTTTTTTTTTTTGTGAGACGGAGTCTTGCTCTGTCGACCAGGCTGGAGTGCAGCGGCGCCATCTCAGCTCACTGTAAGCTCCGCCTCCCGGGTTCACGCCATTCTCCTGCCTCAGCCTCCCGAGTAGCTGGGACTACAGGTGCCCGCCACCACACCCGGCTAATTTTTTGTATTTTTGTTAGTAGAGCGGGGTTTCACCATGTTAGCCAGGGTGGTCTCCCTGATCTCGTGATCCGCCCACCGCGGCCTCCCAAAGTGCTGGGATTACAGGCGTGAGCTACCGTGCCCGGCTGGAAGTCTACTTTATGGGGAGGAGCTTGGAGCTGTAGCTTTCCTGGAAGTCTGTTACGCAGAGCCAGGGCTCACTAGGTCAGCTTTGCCAACGGTTTGAATTGAGAGAGAAGTTGTGACCACTTAGGAGAAACAATACTGACTTTCAGAGAAGATCATCCTCAGACTTATATGTTGGACTTTTTTTTCTTCAAGTTTTTCAATTATGTTTATAAAGTTGAATTTATTTGTTTTACCTTTTAATACATGAATATATTGAGGAACTTTGTTCCTTGGGTAGAGGGTAAACTGAAATTGCCTATATGTTTCAGATTCCTTATTTATTTACAGAATCCTACCTTTAGAGAATTTTAATGTGTGTAAAATCTAAGTAGAAGATGGTATGGGCTGTATATATTGAAAGGCCAATTCTGTACTCTGTTAAGCTGTGGGAAATGTCCTGATTTTCAAAATTATGATATTTGCCATATTTATCTTCATTTCAGTTTGTTGTGTTTCTCTTCTGGAAACAGAAGCACAGGAACAAAATCCATAGTTTTCAATAAGGAGTGACTTTGACTTATTTTAAATGAATATTTACTTCTAATTATATGAATTTGTTTCTGTTGGCAGAGTTTCTAAAATAGAAAAGTATCTCCTGCACTTTACCTATTTATGTAAAGGGCTAAGATGTTCTCAACTACGGTGTCAAAAAACTCAATTTGAGGTTGTTGCCTGTTTGTTTTAGGGAAATGGAAAAGCAAACACTGATACTGATAGCCACTTTATAAGGAAAGGTATTTTGAAGGTTTGTTACTTTCTGGAGAAATTTCTATCTCAGGGTGGAAAAAATAGAAATAGCTTACCAAGTAGCTTACTTATTTGAGAAAGTTTGTTTTTTATCTTTGAAAATTTTTTCACCTGCAGACTTTTTTTTGGAAGATGTTAAATGAATGAAACAACTGTTAAAGTTAGTGGGAAAAAGATTTCCTGAAAGTTGTGAAATAATTATTTGAGTCAATGTTTCTTTCATGAAGTACAAAAAAAGATTAGTGAAGATTAATTTCATAATAGAACTTCAGGATTTAATGCCACTAGTATCAGAAATTTTTCTACATTTGCTGAATGTAAAAGCCCTGTTAGAGTCCTGGTTTATAGAAGTGAGGGCAATGTATATTCCATTTCATGTTCTAGAAAACTATTTTGCCCTCTAACATGGCCTTCCAGTTGTGTAACTGCAGCCAAGTATGTAGTTCTTAAAAATATTTTCATAAGGTAGAAAGTTTCTCTATTGCAGTTGTTAAGATCAGGTTAAAGCAATAACAACAACAACAACAAACACCTATTTATTACCAAAAGAAAAAAAATGAATAAAATAAGGTTCTTTGTATACATTCCAAAACACACAAACAAACAAGATATGCTCCTTTTGCTCCCTTACATTTTCCCCAAAACTTTGCTAAACAATGGGGAGGAGTTACCTTTTCCTTTTCTAAAAGGGAAATAGATATGCCCTTAACTTAATCATATTTATATACAGCCCTGCAAATGTATTTATTTAAAGGGCATCAAAGTCATATTATAGTTTCGAAAACATGGAACTTTGCTAACTAAGACTGAAAAAAATGATCTATTCTTGATCAGCTTTATATGACCATTTTACTCGATTGTTTACCAAGAAGATATTTTTAGTTTTATATCACCATTCTTTTTGCACTTTGTCCTTGATTGAACTAGCTCACTGGTAGGAATTCTCAGGAAGACTAAACTCAATTTAGCATTAGTCTAAGAAAAATTTAATTAGAAATATGATACATTGGTTGCATAATAAATCATGTAGTAAATTCCTGAGCTCATCATAAAGGATTGTGAGTTATGGGCTAATCTGAATAATCCAGGCCAACTGAGAATTACCTCACTGTCGTTTGTATGTGAAGAAAAGCAACCCTATAGTGACTGATCTGTTTTTACTGTCAGTTGAAGTGATTTCTAAATAACAAGTTGCTGAGAGGTTAGAATGAAGGATTTACAGAAACGTTTTACTCTTTGAGATTTCTTTACTTATTACCCCTGTAGGATTACGAATAATGTACTGCAAGCCAGTCAGCATTAACATTCATATGTCTTTTGTGCAGGCAGAAATGCAGGGTGCCATGGACCCTATACCTATGGATATGGTAATGGTGGGGACCGCAGAGAGGGGAAAATGGAATGTGGGTGGGATAGAAGTCTGCCAAATAAGATAATATGCAATGTATTCATCAAGAGTCATAGGCTTAAATGCCTTTAGGACTGTGTGAGCATCCTAGTGACTGGAAGAAAACATGCCTCATTTCAGAAGTCCCACCTCCAGAATGCATTGCATTGTTGCAATGAGTGAATCCAATCTTAGTGTTGCTGAAGTGTGAGATCCACCAATAAATGAATTATATCCCAGATGAAGCTCAGCATTCATTTACAGGAAGCAACAAAATATAGAAACTTAAAAATGTAACATTTACTAATCTCTTGCAACAAATAAAAAATCGCTAGCCAAGCAAATAAATAGAAAAATATTGCTCATAATAAGGAGAAAAATCAGTCAATACAAACAGATTTAGAAATGAAAGATGATGGGATAAGAAGGCAAAAATTTTAAAACAGCTTACCTAAATATGTGCAAAATAAACATACAATATTACAAATAGAAAGTTGACCAAGGGAATCTAATTAAAAATAACACTTTCACTATGGAAGCCAAATAATTTGTTGCCTAATGATGTCATCCAAAATAAAATTCGTGAGTTTTGATGTGTATATGTGTGTGTGTGTGTGTGTGTGTGTGTGTGTGTATGTAACATGAAATATAGATACAAGCTGTCTAAAAAGTAAAAAGTATTATTTTGGACCTCCAGGCTCAGTAATGAATCATATGTATGTACAAATTACCAGATAGAGATGATGTGTTTTGAAAGGGAAATAGGTTTTTTTTTTCTTAACACTTCAGCAGTAGTTGTATGACAAACACATACATAAACCCACAGAGATTTACCCCCTTTTAGATATATTGAATTCAAATATGTGGGATATATTTGAGCCTTTAAACATAGCATCCTTGCAGACTTATCTAAGTGAAAAAGTTGATCCTGAAAAAGGTAGAAGAAAAAATATTTCATTTTCATTAGTTTGCTTCTCTAGTAAGAACTATTTGAAAGTTAAAACTTGTTTACTTTTCTTCAGAGAGATAGCTGAAGAAATGAGAGGAAAAGGATTGTTGAGCTAAATCCTAGAAGCAGGCTCTTGACTTTTATAGCAACTAAACTCTTGGGTTCAAGGGATAGCTTCTCCAACTTACCCAAATGACTAATTTAGAACAACCTGTGCTGTCCAGATACTGGCAAGAAAGAAGATTTAACATTTCCTTTCAGTATTGAACAAAAATTGGGATAATTTATAAGTTTTTCTTATTTTAATGATCTTGATTCAAAAGATACGCAAATTCACTTTAGATTAACCAAACCAAGTAGATTGCATTGCATTTTGTGAGCACAATTAAGGTCTGAATTTGGTATAGGCCATTGCAATATTATCAAGTAATTCCACTTTAAACATTTCCCAAAGGGAATGTCTGCTTTCTTACTCTATTTTTGCGTTTGTGTAACCTGCCTGGTTCTCACCCTTAATTTTCTAATTCCTTGGGCTTGTGGAAGAGCTTGGTTTGTAAGTTAGTTTTGTTCTTGTTTTTGGTTTGCTGACAGTATTGTTTCTCTCCTTTTCTCCAACAAGATTTTACCCTGATTTTAGTTCTAATAGATTTTATAACGTAGAGCAACTCTTCTTTGAGTCATGAAAACACGTTGTTACTAAATGTTACATAGAAAACCTGTGGGTAAAGAAGGGAAACATTTAGCTGCCTCTGAAAGGCCTCTCTATCCCAAGTCTCTGAGGCAAGTCCATGGACCTTTAGATCTTTTGAACTTTAGGTTTCTTGTCAGCAAAATAGAAATAATACCTATTCTATCTAAATAGGATGTTTGTTAAGAGGATTATAATAAAATGAGTTTTTTTAATATTTATCCTATGGTAAAAATGTATCCTGAACTTTGATAATTTTAATTAGGTTGCCATTATTGTCCCCATAATATATTTTACAAATAGAAAATGAAGAATTGCAAATCTCTAGGCTTAGCTTTTCTAGATGAAGCAGTATTCTGCACTAAGGAAAAATGTGTTCTTGAGATGGCTAGAGAGATAGACAAGCTCAGTTTTCCACTGATCAGAAGGAAATTACATTTCCTCTTTCAGGTGTGTGCATTCATAGACAAATATCTAAATGTTTTCAGAAAGGTTTTAGGCTTAAATAATTATTGTGAAGATAGTACACAGAGTTCCTGTACACCCCACACCAACTATCCTCTATTGTTACAATCTCACATTAGTTTGGTACATTTAGTAAAATAAACCAATATTGATACATTATTAACTAAAATATATAATTTATTCCAATTTATTTAGCTTTTACTTGACATCCTTTTTTTTTTTTTTGCTATTCTAAGATCCTATCTACAACAATACATTACGTTTTTCATCATGTTTCCTAGACACCTCTTGACTGTGACAATTTTCTCAGATTTTCTTTGTTTTTGAGGAACTTGACTGTTTTGAAAAATATTGGTATAGTAATTTTCAGAATGTACTTCACTGAGGTTTTTCTGCTGGTCTTTTATCACCATATTGGTATAATATGTTTTTGAGAGGAGGGCCACAGAGGTGAAATGCTGTTTTCATCCCATTATATCAAGGATATATGCTATCAATATGATTTATTACTCTGGATGCTAACCTTAATCATCTGACTTGATATAGTGTTTGTCAGATTTGCCCACTATAAAGTTATTCTTTTTGCTTCCTTTCTATTCTGTACTGTTTGGGAATAAAGTCCACACTTAAGGAGTGGGGAGTTATGCCCCATTTCCTTAAGGACAAAGTATCTATGTTAATAATTTGTGATTCTTATGCATGGGAGATTGGTGATTGGTTTATTCTCCCCTATTTACTTATTGAATCATTTATGTACCTCAATATGGACTATTTATTATATACTTTAGGTTATAAGCCCCACTATTTCATTTGCTTTTGCTCATTTTTTTTCAGCTTTCGCCATTTGGAGTCCTTTCATTTGGCCTAAAATGTTCCAGGCTTGTATTCTGTATTTCCTGCCCCAGTCCTAGTATCAGCCATTTTTCTAAGGAGCTCTGGCTCTTTTAATCAGAAAAGGTCTTAGAAACCAAGAACTTGTGCTAAGTGTATGCATTGCTACTGATGTGTCATTGTTTCTAGATCCGTTCACACAGACAGTAATGGAGATATACACATATATACTAATATAAGTATATTCATATATATGTAAAATATGTAAATATTTCTACATGTAGCCATCTATATTATACTGTAAGTAGCTAAACATGACTTCATGCTGGTGTCTTCTATGTTAACTTAACTTGTTATTGAGAGGTGAAGCCAGCTGGGCTTCTGGGTTGGGTGGGGACTTGGAGAACTTTTGTGTCTAGCTTAAGGATTGTAAATGCACCAATCAGCACTCTGTAAAAACACACCAATCAGCACTCTGTAAAATGGACCAATCAGCAGGATGTGGCCAGGGCCAAATAAGGGAATAAAAGCTGGCCACCTGAGCCAGCAGCGGCAACCGGCTCGGGTCCCCTTCCACACTGTAGAAGCTTTGTTCTTTTGCTCTTCACAATAAATCTTGATGCTGATCACTCTTTGGGTCCACACTACCTTTATGAGCTGTAACACTCACCGCGATGGTCTGCGCCTTCATTCCTGAAGTCAGCAAGACCATGAACCCACCAGGAGGAACAAACAACTCTGGACCCGCCACCTTTAACAACTGTAACACTCACTGTGAAGGTCTGTGGCTTCACTCCTGAAGTCAGTGAGACCACGAACCCACCAGAAGGAAGAAATTCCAGACACATCTGAACATCTGAAGGAATAAACTCTGGACACACCATCTTTAAGAGCTGTAACACTCAGGAGGTCTGTGGCTTCATTCTTGAAGTCAGTGAGACCAAGAACCCACTGGAAGGAATAAATTCCAGACACATTTTGGTGACCACAAAGGGACTTTTGCCTATCGCCAAGCAGTGAGTATCATCAGACCCCTTTTGCTTGCTATTCTGTCCTATTTTTCCTTAGAATTTGGGGGCTAAGTACTGGGCACCTGTCGGCGAGTTAAAAGTGAGTAGCATGGCTGCCAGACTAAAGACATGGGTGTCAGGCTTTCTGGGAAAGGGCTCTCTAACAATCCCTGACTCTTTGGAGTTGGGAGCATTGGTTTGCCTAGAACCAGCTTCTGCTTTTCCTGTACTTCTGGGCTGAGCCAAGAGTCGATAGAGAGGAAAGCCATTCAGCTCCGGGGTCCCGACAATAAGTTGGTTAGCCCTGCGGCCATGAGTGGAACTCTCAAAGTTGTGTCACCCAAGTGAGACTTGCCCATCTATCCTATCTATCCTGACCCTTGCCTCCTGGGTCTTAATGCCTGTCAGACAAACTTCCTCTCACCTCTCTTCTCCAAGGCTAGTCCTGCTTCTAAAAACTACTCCCTGTCTCTGGTGCTTTTCTAGTTTCTCCTATAAGAATCATTTCTAGTACAAACTCCAGGACTCTATTCCCTTCTTTAGGCACCTGGGCTTCCCAGTGAGAAAGACATAATTTTTGCCCAAAGCCCCGTCATAGTGGGGACTATCTGGAATTTTAGGATCCCTCCTCAAACAAGCAGGCCTAACAAAAGCTATTCCTGAAGCTAGGATATGGGGAGCTTCAGAAATGATATCCTTCCTATTCAAGTGAGGACAAAAGTTGTCACTCTTCCAACCCTGTAGATCCCTTCCCTCCCTCAGGGTATGGCCGTGCACTTCATTTTTGGGGCATAACATCTTTATAGGACAGGGGTGAAGTCCCAATACTAACAGGAGAATGCTTAGGACTCTTAACAGGTTTTCGAGAATGCATTCATAAGGGCCACTAAATCCAACCTTCCTTGGTCTTCCTTGTGCTTTGGGAGGAAAACTAGTGTTTCTGCTGCTGTGTCGGTGAGCACAACTATTCCAATCAGCAGGGTGCAGGGACCGTTGCAGGTTCTTGGGCAAGAGGTGTTTCTGCTGCTGCATCAGTGAGCACAACTATTCCAATCAGCAAGGTCCAGGGACTGTTGTGGGTTCTTGGGCAGGGGGAGAAACAAACAAACCAAAACCATGGGTGGTTTTGTCTTTCAGTTGGGAAACACTCAGGCACCAACAGGCTAACCCTTGAAATGCATCCTAAGCCATTGGGACCAATTTGACCTGCAAACCCTGAAAAAGAGGTGGCTCATTTTTTTTTTTTTTTTCCCACTATGGCCCAGTCCCAGTATTCTCTCTCTGATGGGAAAAAATGGCCACCTGAAGGAAGTATAAATTACTGTACTATCCTGCAACTTGACCTTTTCTTTAAGTGGGAAGGCAAATGGAGTGAAATACCTTATGTCCAAGCTTTATTTTCATTGTAAGGAAAATCCACAACTATGCAAAGCTTGCAATTTACATCCCACAGGATGACTTCTCAGCTTACCCCCATATCCTAGCCTCCCTATAGCTCCCCTTCCTATTACTGATAAGCCTCCTCTAATCTCCCCCACTCAGAAGGAAACAAGCAAAGAAATCTCCAAAGGACCACAAAAATCCCCAGGCTATTGGTTATGTCCCCTTCAAGCTGTAGAGGGAGGGTAATTTGGCCAACCCAGGTACATGTCCCCTTCTCCCTCTCTGATTTAAAACAGATCAAGGAAGACCTGGGGAAGTTTTCAGATGTTCATGGTAGGTACATAGATGTCCTATGGATCTAAGGCAAACCTTTGACCTCACTTGGAGAGATGTCATGCTATTAGATCAAACCCTGGCCTTTAATGAAAAGAATGCAGCCTTAGCTGCAACCCGAGAATTTGGAGATACTTGGTATCTTAGTCAAGTAAATGATAGAATGACAGCCAAAGAAAGGGACAAATTCCCTACCAGTCAGCAAGCCATCCCCAGTATGGATCCCCACTGGGGTCTAGACTCAGATCATGGGGACTGGAGTCGTAAACATCTGCTGACCTGTGTTCTAGAAGGACTAAGGAGAATTAGGAAAAAGCCCATGAGTTGTTCAATGATGTCTTCTATAACTCAAGGAAAGGAAGAAAATCCTTCTGCCTTCCTAGAGCAGCTATGGGAGGCCTCAAGGAAATATTCTCCCCTGTCACCCAACTCCCTCGAGAGTTAATTGATCCTAAAAGATAAGTTTATTACCCAGTCAGCTGCAGATATCAGGAGAAAGCTCCAAAAGTGAGCCCTGGGCCCTGAACAAAATCTGGAGCCATTGTTAAACCTGGCAACCTTGGTGTTCTATAATAGGGACCAAGAGGAACAGGCCAAAAAGGAAAAGCAAGATCAAAGAAAGGCCGCAGCCTTAGTCATGACCCTCAGACAGACAAACCTTGGTGGTTCAGAGAGGACAGAAAATGGAGCAGGCCAATCACCTGGTAGGGGTTGTTAATAGTATGGTTTGGAAGGACACCTTAAAAAAGATGGTCCAGTGAGAAATAAGCTGCCCCCTTGCCCATGTCCACAATGCTGAGGCAATCACTGGAAGGTGCACTGCCCCAGAGGACAAAGGTTCTTTGGGCCAGAAGCCCCCGACCAGATGATCCAACAACAAGACTGAGGGTGCCTGGGGCAAGCACCAGCTCATGTCATCACCCTCACTGAGCCCCAGGTAGGTTTAACCATTGGAGTCCAGGAAATTGACTTCCTCCTGGACACTAGTGTGGCTTCCTCAGTGTTAATCTCCTGTGCCGGACAGCTGTCCTCAAGGTCTGCTACCATCCAAGGAATTCTGGGATGGCCTGTAACCAGGTATTTCTCCCACCTCCTCAGTTGTAATTGGGAGACTTTGCTACAGATAGTAAGTATGCTTATCTAATCCCACATGCCCATGCTGCAATATGGAAAGAAAGGGAGTTCCTAACCTCTGGGGGAACCTCCATTAAATATCACAAGGAAATCATGGAGTTATTGCATGCAGTGCAAAAACCCAAGGAGATGGCAGTCTTACACTGCTGAAGCCATCAAAAGGGGAAGGAGAGGGGAGAACAGCAGCATAAGCAGCTGGCAGAGGAAGCAGAAAGGAAAGAGATAAAGAGACAGAAAGTCAGAGAAAGAGAGAGAGAGGAAACAGACAAAGAGAAGAAGACAGAAAGAGGAAAAGACAGAGACAAAGAAGGAGTCAAAGACAGAGAGGAAGAGACAGAGAGACAGAAAATCAAAGAAGGAAAGAGAGGAAGAAACAGAGAGTCAGAGATAGAGAGAAAGAGAGAGAGATGAAGAAGTCAAAAAGAAGGAAAGATGGAAGTAGTAAAGATAAAACAGTGTACCCTATTCCTTTAAAAGTCAGGTTAAATTTAAAACTTATAATTGATAATTGAAGGTCTTCTCCATAACCCTATAACACTCCAATACCACCTTGTTGTCAGTGTGAACAAGGGCATAGCCTGAAAGTACTGAGAACAAAGACAACCCATAGCCTTCCTATCAAAAATCCTTAACCCAGCAGGTTTCCTAACAGGGTATCTAAATCTTAATTACCATACAAGTGTCCTACCAGATGTAGGAAGAACTCCCTTCAGGACAGGAGGATAGATGGTTCCTCCCAGGCAATTAAGGAAAAAAGACACAATGTATTCAGTAAGTGATAAGGAAACTCTTGTAGAAGCAGAGTTAGAGCCTAATAATTGGTCTGCTCAAATGTGTGAGTTGTTTGCACTCAGCCAAATCTTAAAGTACTTACAGAATCAGGAAGGAGCCATCTATACTAATTCTAAGTTAATATGGACTAAACGAGGTTTTATCAATAGCAAAGAAAAATTAAAATCCCAAACTTATAAGGTTTTCCACTAAAGTAAAGTTTGCTAAAAGTTAACAGTGTAACATGTATTATCCTACTATCACACACTCTCAAAGGATTTCTCAGACAGTTTGCAAGAAATAATGTAATCTATCCTTACTCTACAGTCCCAAATAGACTCTTTGGCAGCAGTGACTCTCCAAAACTGCCAAGGCCTAGACCTCCTCACTGCTGAGAAAGGAGAACTCTGCACCTTCTTAGGAGAAGAGTGTTTTTTTTACACTAACCAGTCAGGGATAGTATGAGATACTGCCCGGCATTTACAGGAAAAGGCTTCTGAAATCAGACAACGCCTTTCAAACTCTTATGCCAACCTCTGGAGTTGGGCAACATGGCTTCTCCCCTTGCTAGGTCCTGTGGCAGCCATCTTGCTATTACTCACCTTTGGGCCCTGTATTTTTAACCTCCTTGTCAAATTTGTTTCCTCTAGGATCAAGGCCATCAAGCTACAGATGGTCTTACAAATGGATCCCCAAATAAGCTCAACTAACAACTTCTACTGAGGACTCCTGGACTGGCCCACTGGCCTAAAGAGTTCCCTTCTGGAGGACGCTACAACTGCAGGGCCCCGTCTTCACCCCATCCAGCAGGAAGTAGCTAGATTGGTCATCGTGCAATTCCCAACAGCAGTTGGGGTGTCCTGTTTAGAGGGGGGATTGAGAGGTGAAGCCAGCTGAGCTTCTGGGTTGGGTGGGGACTTGGAGAACTTTTGTGTCTAGGTTAAGGATTGTAAACGCACCAATCAGCACTCTGTGAAAATGCACCAATCAGCACTCTGTAAAATGGACCAATCAGCACTCTGTAAAATGGACCAATCAGTAGGATGTGGGCAGGGCCAAATAAGGCACTAAAAGCTGTCCACCAGAGCCAGCAGCAGCAACCTGCTCAGGTCCCCTTCCATGCTATGGAAGCTTTGTTCTTTTGCTCTTCACAATAAATCTTTATGCTGATCACTGTTTGGGTCCACACTACCTTTATGAGCTGTAACACTCACCACGAGGGTCTGCGGCTTCATTCCTGAAGTCAGTGAGACCATGAACCTGCCAGGAGGAACAAACAACTCCAGACGCATGACCTTTAAGAGCTGTAACACTCACTGTGAAGGTCTGCGTCTTCACTCCTGAAGTCAGCGAGACCACGAACCCACCGGAATGAAGAAACTCTGGACACATCTGAACATCTGAAGGAACAAACTCTGGACACACCATCTTTAAGAGCTATAATACTCACTGCGAGGGTCTGCAGCTTCATTCTTGAAGTCAGTGAGACCAAGAACCTACCAGAAGGAATAAATTCCGGACACATTATCACATGGATTATTTTAGCCTTCTTCACTGTTGTATTAGTTTCCTATTGCTACTGTAACAAATGACCACAAACTTTGTGGCTTAAAAAACACAAGTTCACTATGTAATAGTTCTGTGGGTCAGAAATAGGGCAGTCTCATCAGATTATCATCAAGATGTCAGTAGGGCTGCTGTGTTCTTTCTGAAGGACCTACAGGAAAATATATTTTCTTGCCTTTTCCAGCTTCTATAGGCTACATTTGAATGTTTCTAACAGCTTTATTATTATTATTATTTTGAGACGGAGTTTTGCTCTTGTTGTCCAAGGTGAAGTGCAATGGTGTGATCTCAGCTCACTGCAACCTGCACCTCCTGGGTTCAAGCGATTCTCCTGCCTCAGCCTCCCAAGTAGCTGGGATTACAGGCACGTGCCACCACACCTGGCTAATTTTTTGTATTTTTAGTAGAAACGGGGTTTCACCATGTTAGCCTGGCTTGTCTCAAACACCTGACCTAAGGTAATCTGCCTGCCTCAGCCTCCCAAAGTGCTGGGATTACAGGCGTGAGCCACCATGCCCAACCTAGCAGCTTTATTATCATCACCTCAAATTATAAGCTCATATAAACATTTGAATGTACGACATTATTTTTTAAATTGATTGGGTAAATACCTAGGAGCACAATTGCTGGATTATAAATAAAGATTATGTTTAGTTGTTTAAGAAACTAACAAACTGTTTCCCTAAGTGGGTGTATCATTTTTCATTCCCACCAACTACAAATATTCATTTCTGTTATTCCATATACTCACTAGCAGTTGATATTGTCAGTTTTTAAAATCTCTGTCATTCTGACGCATGTGAAGTTATATCTCATTATTGTTTTAATTTATAGTTTGCTAATGGCAAATACTTTTGAACATATTTTATATGCTTATTTGTTATCTGTATATTTTCTTTGGAGAGGTTTAGGTTCTGGTATTATACCCATTTAAAAATTGTGTTTCTGTTTTCTTTTTGGTGAAGTCTAAGAGTTCTTGGGCTTGGTGTAATGGCACATGCCTATAATCCCAGCTACCTGGGTGGCAGGAGCAGAAGGATCACTTGAGCCCAGGAGTTTGAGGACAGCCTGGGCAATGTAGCAGGACCTCATCTCAAAAACAAAAACAATAAAATGAATAAATAAACAAAAACGCGTTCTTGGTATATTTTGGTTACAACTCCATATCAGATATGTGTTTAACAAATACATTTTTTCAGTCTGTGGGTTGTCTTTTCATTCACTAATACTGTTTGACAATGCAGAATTTTTAATTTTAATAAAGTCTACTTTGTTTATTTTCATGGAGTAGTGTCTTATTTTAAAATTCATCACCAAACCCAAGGTCACATAGATTTTCCTTTATGTCTTCCTTAATAAGTTTTATAGTTTTGCACTTTACATTTAGGTCTATTTTTCATGTTGAGTTAATTGTTAGGTAAAATGGCTAGATCAAGATTATTTTTTTCTTTCATATGGGCATCGATTTGTTCCAGCACCATTTACTGGAAAGACACATATTGGATTTGCTTTAATCTGTTATCAAATATCAGTTGATTATATACCTATGAGTCTATATCTGGTGTCTTAGTCCATTTGGGGTGCTATAGCAAAGTACCACAGACTGGGTAGTTTATAAACAATAGGAATGTATTATTTACAGCTCAGTAGGCTGAGAATTTAAAGATCAAGGTGCCAGCAGATTTGGTGTCCAGTGAAGGCCCACTTTCTAACGCATATATGGCACCTTCTTGTTGTCACTTTACATGGTGGAAGGAGCAAACAAGTTCCCTCAGGCCTCTTTTATGGGGACACTAATCCAATGATCTAATTACCTCCCAAAACTCTACCTCTTAATAGCATCACAGTGTGGCGTAGGATTTCAAAATACAAATTTTGCAGTGACACAAACATTTGAAAACACAGAATCTTGGTTCTTTATGCTGTTTCATTGATGGATGTGACTATTTTTTCACCAGGAGCACACCATCTTAAATAAAGTAGCATTACAGTCAGACTTGAAATCAGGTAAAGGGAGTTCTCCACCTTCCTTTTTCTTCTTCCATGTTACATTAGCTCTTCTAGGAACTTTTCCTTTCCATATAAACATTACTATTAATTTTTCAATATCTACAAAATAGATTGCTCAGGTTTTGTCTGGGATTACATTTAATCTATAGATCGAGTTGGAAAAATTTAGCATTATAATGATATTGAGTCTTCTAAACCCCAAACACAGAATATTTTTCCATTTCTTAAAATTGTTCATTTTTATCACCATTTTGCACTTTTGTTTACGAGTCCTGTGCATATTTTGTTGGATTTATGCACATTTCAACTTTTGTGTGCTATCTTAAATATTACTTTTTAAAATAAATACATTTTATATTCCAATTGTTCATTGCTGATATATTGGAAAGCAATTGACTTTTGTATATTAACCATGTATATGCCACAATCTTGTTATTCCCATTTACTAGTTACAGGAATTTTTTGACAATTATTTGATACTTTCTACATAGACAATCATGCCATCTGTTAATAGTGACAGTTTTATTTCTTCCTGTCTAATCTGTGTAATTTTATTTATTTTTATAGTCTTATTGTACTAGCTAAAACTTCCCATTTATTCCCTTTCTACTCAAGGACATTGAGTAGGACTGGTGAAAGGAGGCATACTTGTCTTGTTCACAGACTTAGATAACCAACATCCAGTTTCTTGCCGTTAAGTAGGGTATTCACAATAGGTAGTTACCGAACTACTGTATCAAATTAAGGAAACTACTGTATCAAATAAAGGAAATTAATTTTCTAGTGTTGAGATGGTTTCAGTGGTCACAGCCTTGTAGAAAATAACAATCAGTTGCCATACAATCCCTGGAATGGCCTCTGAAGAAGGACAGGCACAAAGTCAACTGTGGAGGCTAAAATAAATACCTAATCCCTTAATGCACAGATATAGACTTCCACAGGTACCAAGAATATTCAGGGAAATATGACCTTACAAAATAAAAAAAATAAGGTGTCAGAATGACTGTAAAGTGATGGAAATTTATGATCTCTCAGGCAAATAATTAAAGGTATCTGTTTTATGGAAGCTCAATGACTGTCAATGAAAGACAGAGAATCAATCCAGAAATCAAAGAAAAAATTTAAAGCTATCCAGGGACTAGAAGGTTAAGTCACCAATCAGATTCAACTCAAATAAAAACACCCCAGGACATATTATAATCAAACTCTAAAAGGCCAAAGACAAAGAGAGGGTCATGACAACAGAAAAAGCAAATAATATATAAATGAGATCAAATATTCCTTGTAGCATACATCTTAGCAGAAATTATGCAGGCCAGGAGGGAGAGGAACAATATATTCAGAATGCTGAAGTTAAAAAAATGAAGCCAAACAGTAGTAATTTAACCAACAAAGTAAATCATCAGAAATGAAGGAAAGGTAAAGATTTTCCTAGACAAAAAACAAAGTCGAGGGAATTTATTCCTATGAGACCAGTTTTACAAGGAATGCTAAAGGGAGTTCTTTAAAACAAAAATAAAAAATATTAACATGACTGTGTGATTGCTGTACTAATATTGTAATCATAGTGTTTAAACCACTTCTATGTTTAGTAAGAAGCCTAAAAAATACCATTAAAATAATAACTACAATAAATATTTAGGAGATAGGTAATGTAAAAATGGAAATCATAGCATCAAAAATTCAAAATGTGGGAGGAGAAGGGAAATAATAGGTGCAGTTTTTTTTTTGGTTTGGTTTGGTTGTTTCTTTTATTTCTTGTCATAAAAAAGTTGGTATCAGTTTTAAATATTTGCTATAACTACAGTATGTTTTTCTCTAAGCTTCATGGTAACCACAAAGCAAAAATCAATCATAGATGTACTGGAAAAGGAGCAAATTTATACCAGAGAAAATAACCACAAAAAAAGACAGCAAGAAAAGAAGAGAGGAGTTAAGAAAAACAACTAGTAAAAAAGTAATAAAATGGTAGTAGTAAGGCCTAACCTATCAGTAATAATATAAATGTAAATGGACTAAATTATCCAACAAAAAGACATACAACGGGTGAATGGATAAGAAAACAAGATCTAAAAATATGCTGCCTAGACGAAACTCACTTCATCTTTAAAAATATACATAGTCAAAGTGAAGGAATGAAAGAAGATATTTTATGCAAATAGAAACTAAAAAAGATCAAGAGTAGCTATAATTGCATCAGATAAGATAGACTTTTGGTTAAAAAATATAAAAAGAGACAGGTAATTATGTGATAAATGAGTCAATTCAGCAATGGGGTATAACAACACTAAATTATATATATAAAGCAAATAACAATAAGTCTAGGATTTAGAGCCAAGATGACTAGACACAGCCAGGAAGAACATCTTCAATCAAGAGAGACAAGAACATCGGTAAGACCAGCACTCTGTAAACAGATCTTCAGAGGGAAGGTACTGACAGTGGATGGAGGGGGGATGTAGATCTTCAAATGAAGGGGAAGGAAGGTGGGAACTCTGTACAGGGCTGCTGATCATTGGAACTCATTCCTGGGCCCTCGAGGTTCCTGGAGAAAGGAGTGGCATGCTTGTACCACAGAGCTCTGGAATACTAGCTGCAAGAAGCCTGCAACTCCTGTGATCACTTGAGCTGGCAAGGAGAGCTACTTGGAGAGGTGATAGGGGCAGGACTTAAGTCTGTGCATAGCCCGGAGGGTTTGGCATGGAGCACAGCCAGGGACCCCTATCCCCCAAGGCCCACTGTGCTTCTAAAGGTGGCTCTGGCCTTTGATGATGTTTGAACCTAGAAAGAACTGGAAGATTTTTCCTGTGGGATGAGGCCACCCTGATCTGAGAACACCCCTGTCTTCTAGCCTCTTCTGAGGCCACAGCCTGGCCACACCTGCTTGCAATGCAGCCCCAGATGCCCAACCAGTGTGCTTCCTGAGTGTCATCACATAGCTCCTTCACTGACATACTGCATCTAACCATCAGAGAGCTCCAGCAGACAGTCCTGGCTGACAGGCACCCACCCACCTGAAGCCTCCCTCTGACACTTTGCCAGTGCGAACTTGCAGACAGCCCACCTCCACTACTTTTCCGGCTCACAATCACAGGTGGACCTTTGTTAACAGCCCCTGTCATGCTACTACTGCTAAGGTGCGAGCACACACATGGACACCATAGTACTCTCCTCACCAGCATGCCAACCCCAAAAACTTGTGAGCACCCTGCCATGCCACTGCTATTGCTGATGTGCATAAGCAAGCACAGATCCTGCTGCCACTGCCCTTATGAAGTGCATTGGCCAGCACCCCCCAATGAAGTGTGGTTGCCAATGGAACAGGAACATGTTGCTCCCTCCAATGTAGCAGGTTCCTAACCTTGAGGGGCCAGAGAACAAAGATGGGGGCCTGGTACCAGCCCCCTAATTTTAGAGCACACAGCCCAGTAGTGCTGAGCTGAGGTTTGGTCCCCTAAATTCCAGAAATTAAGCCAGTTTAGTGAACTCGCCTTATACCACAATCAAACCTTCAAAGGCATCAAAGAGGAAAAAAGCAAAAATACTCATTCAGAGGACAGCAATGTCAAAGACTAAAGGAACGTCATCCCACACAGTTAAGAAAGAACCAGTACTAGACCTCCAGCAACTCAAAGCCAGAGTGTCTTCTTACCTCCAATTGACCACACTAGTTCCCTAGCAAATAGTTCTTAACCAGACTTAAATGGCTACAATTACAGAAAGAGAATTCAGAATCTGGATTGGAATGAAAATCATCAAGATTCTGGAGAAAGTTGAAACCCAATCCAAAGAGTCTAAGGAATCCAATAAAATGAAACAAGAACATAAAAATTAAATAGCCATTTTAAGAAAGAACCAAATTGATCCAATCAAGCCAAAAACTCACTACAAGAATTTTATAATACTGTTATAAGAATTAACAGCAGAATGGACCCAGCTGAGGAAAGAAACAGAGCTTGAAGACTGGTTCTTTGGATCAATGAAGTCACACAGAAATAAAGAAGAAAAGAATATAGAAGAATAAACAAATCCCCCAAGGAATAAGAGATTCTGAGAAAGGGACCCAATCTATGACTCATTCGCATGCTTGAAAGAGGGGAAGAGCAAGCAACTAGGAAAAAATATTTGACGATATTGTCCATGAAAATGTTCCCAACTTCACTAGAGGGGCCAACATTCAAATTTAGGAACTGCAGAGAACCCCTGAAAGGTACTATACAGGACTACCACCCTTAAGACACATAGTCATCAGATATACCAATGTCAACATGAAAGAAAAAATATTGAAGGCAGCTAGGGATATGGGGCGGGTCACTTACAAAGGGAAACCATCAGGCTAACAGCAGACATTTCAGCAGAAACCTTACAAGCCAGAAGAGATTAGGGTCCTATAATTCAGCATTCTTAAAGAAAAATTCCAACCAAGTATTTAATATACAACCAAACTAAGCTTCGTAAACAAATGAGAAATAAGATTCTTTTCAGACAGACAAATGCTAAGGGAATTTATTACCACTAGATTTGCCTTACAAGAGGTCTCTAAAGGACTGTAAAATATGGAAAAGAATGACCATTGCCAGCCACTACAACAAAACAAAAACACTTAAATACATAGACCATTAACACTATAAAGCAACAACAAATCAAGTCTTTATAAAACCCAGCTAACAACATAATGACAGAATCAAATCTGCATATATAAATATTAACCTTGAATGTAAATGGGCTAAATGTCCCAATTAAAAGACACGGGATGACAAGTTGGATTAAAAAAAAAAAAAAAAAAAAAAAAAAGCAAGACCTAATGGTATGCTGTCTTCAAGAGACCCATCTCAGATGCAATGACATTCATAGTTTCAAAGTTAAGGGATAGAGAAAAACCTACCAAGGAAAAGAAAAAGAAGAAAAACAGCAGGGGTTTTTCACCTAATTTCAAACAAAATAGAATTTAAACCAACAATGATAAAGCTAAAGAAGGACATTACATAATGATAAAGTTTTCAACAAGAAGACCTAATTATTGTAAATATATATGCACTCAACAAGGGAGCACTCAAGTTCATAGAGCAAGTTCTTAGAGACCTATGAAAAGACTTAGATAACAAAACAATAATAATAGGAGACTTCAACACCTCACTGACAATATTGACCTGATCTTCAAGGCAGAAGACTAATAAAGATTGTCAAGACCTTGACACTTAACAAAATAGGCCTAACAGAAATCTGCACAACTCTCCACACCAAAATAACAGAATGTACATTCTTCTCATCTGCAGATGACACATACTCTAAAATAGGCCTAACAGAAATCTGCGCATCTCTCCACACCAAAACAACAGAATGTACATTCTTCTCATCTGCAGATGACACATACTCTAAAATTGGGCACACATTGTGCCATCAGAAAATTTTCAGCAAATTAAAAAAAAAAAAAACTGAAACAATACCAACCACATTTTCTGACCCCAACACAAGAAAAATAGAAATAAATACAAAGAGGATCATTCAAAACCATACAATTAAGTGGAAATTTAACAACATGATCTGGAATGACTTTTGGGTAAAAAATGAAATTAAGGCAAAAAATAAAAAATTATTTCCCAGTAATGAAAACAGATACAACATACCAGAACCTCTAGAACATAGCTAAAGTAGTGTTGATAGGGAAGTTAATAGCACTAAACATCCACATCAAAGAGTTGGAAAGATCTCACATTAACAACTTATCATCATGCCTAGAGGAACTAGAAAAATAAGAGCAAACCAACCCCAAAGGCAGCACCAACATCAGAGCTGAACTAAATGAAACTGACGTGGTAAAAAACACACAAAACAGCAACAAAATCAGACTTTGGTTCTTTGAAAGAATAAATAAAATTGGTAGACCACTAGTTAGACTAATAAAAAGGAGAGAAGTTAACACAATCAGAAATAACAACGGCGATATACCCCTGAACCGACAGGAATACAAAAAACCATCTGAGACTATTACAATCCTCTCTACGCACAGCACACAAACTGGAATACCTACAAAAAATGCATAATGCCTGGAAATACACAACCTTCCAAGATTGAACCAGGGAGAAATTTAAACCCTGAACAAACCAATAATGATTTCTAAAATTGAATTGGTAATAAAAAACCTACCAACAAGAAAAAGCCCTGGACCAGACAGATTCACAGTTGAACTGTACAAACGTACAAAGATGTAGTACCACTGTGTCTGAAATTATTCCAAAAAATTGAGGGCAGGGACTTCTCCTTACCCCATGTGAGGCTAGCATCATTCTAATACCAAAGCCTGGCAGAGACACAATGAACAAAGAAAACTACAGGCCAATATCCTTCATGAACACAGATGCATAATTTCTCCACAAAATACTAGCAAACCAAATCCAGCAGAACATCAAAAAACTAATCCACCATGATCAAGTAGGCTTTATCCCTGGGATGCCAGGTTGGTTCAACATATGCAAATCAATAAATGTGATTCACCACATAAATATAACTAAAAAACAATAACCACATGGTCATTTCAATACATACAGACAAGGTTTTCAATACAATTTAACATCATTCATGTTAAAAACCTTAAAAAAAACTAGGCATTGAAGAAACATATCCCAAAATAATAAGAAACATCTTTGACAAACCTACAACCAACAACATACTGAATGGCAAAGGTTGGAAGCATTCCCCTTGAGAACCAGAACAAGACAAAGATGCCCACTCTCACCACTCCTGAAGCCCTACACGGAGCAACCAGGCAAGAGAAAGAAATTGAAGGCATTCAAACAGAAAGGGAGGAAGTTAAACTATCTCTGTTTACAGACGATATGATTCTATACCTAGAAAACCCCATAGTCTCTGCCCAAAAACTCCTAGGTTTGATAAACAACTTTAGCTGAGTTTTAGGACACAAATATTAATGTTCAAAAATCGGTAGCATTTCTATACAAAATAGCATCAAAGCTGAGAGCCAAATCAAGAACACAATCACAATCACAATAGACATACACAAAAATATAATACCTAGAAATACAGCTAGCCAGGGAGGTGAAAGATCTCTACGATGAGAATTAAAAAACACTGGTGAAAGAAAACAAAGATGACACAAGCAAATGGAAAAACATTCCATGCTCATGGATACGAAGAATCAATATTGTTAAAATGGCCATACCATTACAGATTTAATGATATTTCTATCAAACTACCTACAACATTTTTCACAAAATTAGAAAATCTGTCCTGAATTTCATATAGATCCCCCCTGACAAAGCTCAAATAGCAAAAGCAATCCTAAGCAGAAAAGATAAAGCTGGAGGCATCACACGCCCCAAATTCAACTTATACTACAAGTCTACAGTAACCAAAACAACATGGAACTGCTACAGAAACATGCACATAGACCAATGGAACAGAATAGAGGGTCCAGAAATAATGCCACACACCTACAACCATCTGACCTCAGACAAAATCAACTGAAACAGGCAATGGGGAATAGACTCCTTATTCAATAAATGGTGCTGGGATAACTGGCTAGTCACATGAAGAATATTTAAACTGGAACACTTCCTTTTCCTAGGTACAAAAATCAACTCAAAATGGATGAAAGAATTAAATGTAAAACTTAAAATTACAAAAACCCTAGAAGAAAACCTAAGAAATACTATTCTGGATATTGGCCCTGGCAAAGACTTTATAATAAAGATTCAAAAAGCAATTGCACAGCAACAGAAATGATCAACAGAGTAAACAGACAACCTATAGAATTGCACAGAAAAAGAAACTATCAACAAAGTAAACAGATAACCTACAGAATGGGAGAAAATACTTGCAAACTATGCAACTGACAAGGGTCTAGCAACCACAATCTATAAGGACTTTTAACACATTAACAAGCAAAAAACAAACAACTACATTAAAAAGGGGGAAAAACATGAACAGACACTTCTCAAAAGAAGACATACACATGGCAACAAGGCCATGCAAAAATGCTCACCATTGCTAATCATTAGAGAAATGCAAATCAAAATTACAGTAAGATGCCATCTCACATCAGTCAGAATGGTCATTATTAAAAGTCAAAAAGTAACAAATGCTGGCAAAGTTTTAGAGTAAAAGTAATGCTTATACACTGCTGGTAGGAATGTAAATTAATTCAGCCACTGTGAAAAGCAGTTTGGCTATTTCTAAAATAAACTAACACCATCTGAACCAGCAATCCCATTACTAGGTGTATATCCAAAGGAATATAAATAATTCTATAATAACAGATGTATACATATGTTCATCACAGCACTATTCAAAATAGCAAAGACATGCAATCAACCTAAATGCCCATCAATGATAGACTGGATAAAGAAAATGTGGTACATATTCACCATGGAATACTACAGAGCCATAAAATGAACAAGATCATGTCCTTTGCAGCAACATGAATGGAGCTGGAGTCCATTATCCTAAGCGAACTAATGTAGAAATAGAAAATGAAATACTGCGTGTTCTCAGTTATAAATGGGAACTAAATATTGAGTACACATGGACACATAGAAGGGAACAATAGACACCAGGGCTTTCTTGAGGGTGGTGGGTGAGAGGAGGGTGAGTCTTGAAAAGCTACCTGTTGGGTATTATGCTTATTTCCTGGGCAACAAAATAATCTGTACACCAAACCCCTGTGACACACAACTTACCTATATAACAAATGTGCATATGTACCCCTGAAGCTAAATAATACTAAAAATAATAATCACAATAAATCAAAAGAGAGAATCTACATTACAGTAGTAGAAGAGGACTTCAGCACTCCAACTGCTGGTAATGGACAGATCATCCATACAAAATATCAGCAAAGAAACATTGGAGTTAAACTGTACTATAGACAAAACAAACCTAATTTTTTAAAAGAACATTCTAACCAACTGCTGCAGAATACAGTTTCTTCTCATCAGCACATGGTACATTCTTCAGGATAGACCATATGTTAGGCTACAAAACATGTCTGAACAAATTCCAAAAAAGTCAAAATTGTATTAAATATATTTTCTGAGCACAATAGAATAAAACTAGAAATTAATAACAAAAATGCACTTTGGAAACCATACAAACACATTTTAACATGTTCCTAAATGATTACTAGATCACTGACAAAATTAAGAAGTAATCAAAAAAAGTCTTAAATTAAAATAGAAACACAACAGAACCTCATAGATACATCATAATTGGTATGAAGAAGGACATTTATAGTAATAAATACATATATCAAAAAGTAGAAAGACTTCATAGAAATAATGATGCACTTTAAGAAAGTAGGAAAGCAAGAACAAACCAAAATCAAAATTAGTAGTGTAAAGGAAATAATAAAGATCAGAGCACAACTAAATAAATTTGAAACTAAAAACATAAAAAAAATAGAAGTTTTTTTTAAAGGATAAACAAAATTGACAAACCTTTAGCTAGACTAAGGAAGAAAGAGAAAAGACCCAAATAAATAAAATTAGAGATGAAAAAGGAGACATTACAACTCATACCACAGAAATACAAAGGATCATTAGAGACTATTACAGACAACTATATGCCAATAAATTGCAGAACTTAGAAAAAATGAATAAATTCCAGGAGGCATACAACCTGCCAAGACTGAATCATGAGAAAACAGAAAACCTGAAAAGACCAATAATAAGAAACAGGTTAAAGAAGTAATAAGTCTTCCATCAAAGAAAAGCCAGTGACCTCATGGATTTATTACTGAATTCTACTAATCATTTAAAGATGAATTAACACTAATTCTACTAAACTATTTCAAAAAAGAAAAGAGGTGAGAAGACTTCCAAATTTATTCTAGAAGGCTGGAATTACCCTGATTACAAAACCAGACAGACACACAGACAAAAAGAGCTACAGGCCAGTATTCTGAAAGAACATGGATGCAAACATTCTCAACAAAATATTAGCAAACAGAATACAAGGGCACGTTAAAAAGATAGTTATCCCACCATGATCAAGTAGGATTCAACCCAGGGGTGGAAGGATGGTTCAACAAATGTAAATCAATAAATATGAAACATCACATAGGCAGAATCAAAGATGAATGCTATATGACCATTTTAATATGAGCTGAAAAAGCCTTTGATAAAATTCAACATCTCTTCATGAGAAAACCCTCAACAAATTAAGTATAGAAATAACATAATTCAACAAGATGCAGGATACATGTGATAAGCCCACAGCTAATATCCTACTTAACAGGGGAAAATTGAAAGCCTTTAAACTAAGATCTGCAACAAAATAAGAATGCCACTTTCCCCACTTTAATTCACCATATACTAGATATCCTCACCAGACCAAGTAGGTTCGACAAAGAAATAACTGGCATCTAAACTGGAAAAGAAGAAGTCAAATTCTCTGTTTTCAGACAACATGCTCTTATATTTACAGCAACCTAAAAACTCCATCAAAAAATTCTGAGATGAGGCCGGGTGTGGTGGCTCATGCCTGTAATCCCAGTACTTTGGGAGGCCGAGGTGGGCAGATCACCTGAGGTCAGGAGTTCAAGACCAGCATGGCCAACATGGCGAATTCCTGTCTCTACTAAATAATACACAAATTAGCTGGGCATGGTGGTGGGCATCTGTAATCCCAGTTACTTGGGAGGCTGAGGCAGAGAGAATTGCTTTAACCCCAGAGGTGGAGGCTGAAGTGAGCCAAGATCGTGCCACAGCACTCCAGCCTGGGAGACAGAGACAGTCTCTGTCTCAAAAAAAAAAAAAAAAAAAAAATTCTAAGATGAAAAACAAATTTAGTAAAGTTACGTGATGTAAATTAACATACGAAAACTTGGGTGCTTCTATGTGGTAATATCAATCAAGCTATAAAAACAAATCAAGAAATCAATCTCATTTACATTAAGTATAAAAATCCCTAGCGCTCAATGTAACAAACAAGTGAAAGACCTATAAAACCCTGAAGAAAGAATTGAAAGATGACACAAAAAAATGATATCTCATGCCCATCGGTTGGAAGATTTACTTAATATTGTTACAATGTCTATACTTCCTAAAGCGGTCTAAAGCTACAATGCAGTCTTCATGAAAATACCAATGACATTCTCCACAGAAATAGAATAAAAATCTTAAAATTTACACAAAACCCCAGAGATGCCAAATAGCTAAAGCAATCCTTAGCAAAAAGAATGAAGCTGGAGGTATCACACTATCTGATTTCAAATTGTACTGCAAAGCTACAGTAATTAAAACAGCCTGGTACTGCTCCAAAATAGACACCAATGGAACAGAATGGAGAATCCAGAAATAAATTCATACACTTGCAGCCAATTCAATTTTGACAAAGGTGACAAGAACACATACTGGGGAAAGGCCAGTTTTTAAAATAAATGGTGCTAAGACTGGATATCCATATGCAGAAGAATTGAACTAGATCCCTTTCCTTCACCATATACAAAAATTAACTCAAAATAGATTAAAGGCTTAAATGTAAGACCTGAAACTATGAAACTGCTGGAAGAAAACACTGGGGAAGTGCAACAGGACATTGGTCTGAGAAAAGATTTTTGGGGTAAGACCTCAAACGCACAGGCAACAAAAACAAAAATAAACAAATTGGATTGCACCCAGGTAAGGAGCTTCTGCAAAGAAGGGAAGCAATTAGGAAAGTACAGAGACAACCTATGGATTGAGAGAAAATACTTGTGAGCTATCTATATGATAAGGGATTAATAACCAGAACATATAAAGAACTCAAACAACAGTCAAAAAAACTAATATGATTTTAAAACATGATAAAAGATATGAATAGATATTTCTCAAAAGAAGACATACAAATGGCCAATGGGCACATGAAAAACTGCTTAACATCACTAATAATGAGGGAAATTAAATAAAAACCACAATGAAACTTTGTCTCACCATAGTTAGAATTATTTCTATCAAAAAGATGAAAAATAACAAATGTTAGTGAAGATGTAGAGAGAGTGGACTATTTGTACACTGTTGGTGGGAATGAAAAGTAGTACAGCCACTGTGGAAAATAGTATGGAAGTTCCACAAAAACTAAAAATACAACTATTATATACATCCAGCAGTCCCTCTGCTGAGTGTTTTTCCAAAGGAAAGGTAATCAGTATATCCAAGAGATATCTGCACACCCACATTTATTGCAGCATTACTCACAATAGCCAAGATATGAAATTAACCTAAGTATTCATCAGTGGATGAATGGATAAGGAAAATGCGGTATAAATACACAATAGAATATTATTCAGGTATAATAAAAAAATAAAATCCTGTCATTTGTAGCAACATGAATGGAGCTAGATGTCATGCTAAATGAAATAAGACAGGCACAGAAAGACAAATACTGTATGGTCCTACTTATATGTGGGAAATAAAAAAGTGGATCTCATGGAGGTAGAGAGTAGAATGGTGGCTATAAGAGGCTGGGAAGAAAAGTGGAAAGGAAGAATAAAGAAAGGTTGGTTAAGGGGTACAAAAACATAGTTAGATACAACAAATAAGTTCTAGTGTTCTAGAGTACTGTGCTAAAATTATTGTTAATAGTTTATTGTATGTTTCAAATAACTAAAAGAGAAAAATTGTAATGTTTCTAGCACAAGGAACAGATAAATGCGTGAGCAATGGATATCCCAATGACACTGATTTGGTCATTAAAGATTGTATACAGGTATCAAAATATCACAAAAATATCACAAAATACCACAAAAATATCACAAAATACCACAAAAATATGTGCACCATAACATATCCACAAAACAAAACAAAACAAAAATGTTTGACTTTTTTCTTCAGCAATTAATAAGAAATGAGACTAGAGTCTTATTCTTCTTTGCTTTTCTTACTTTTGATATCATGTAAAAAGTACAAGGAATTTTCTACTCAACTTGAAGTTCCTACTCACCTGCTCATCCATTTTACAGTATCAGTTGGCACATATTAAAGTGTCATGTTCAAAGTATTGTGCTGCTGCTGACATTTATAAGTGTGAGTTGATTGGAAAAAGTCATAATTCAGCTTCCTCTGAAAATCACCTATCAAGATGCAAAAATCTAAAACTTTCCCTCAGGGAACTCAACTAAATTCCATCTTTGCCTGTCATTTTTTCTCAGTTCCTGTCATTAAAATACATAGTACCTATTGATCATTCTGCCATATTTTTAGAGTGCTTTTGAAACTGGAAATCTGTGAGCTTAATTTTATTATTTAGAGTATTTTGAAAAAGGTCTTCATTCAGCTTTGCTACATGTACATAGAAGTTACCTTCAAAGGCAGAACCAGCCATCCACTAGGTAAGGTAAGTGGATTAGGGATCACACACTTGGTACGATTTGAGGAGTTCTGGAACGTCCCATCTCCCCCAGTCAATAATGCAGTTTGCTTATGCTTAGAATTTAATTCCTAGAGTTCCAGACTTTTCGGGCTTTCTAGATAAGAATTTGTGAACAGTACTCCTGGGAGAAATAACAGAATACCTAAAGGCCACTTATTCTTTATAGATATATGAAAATTCCTTTTCAGAGAGCAAATTTCCAGAGGAAAAAAATGAGAAACTAAATCTTGAGACTAGAAAACAGGATAGAGAAAATGGTTTCTCCAAGGATATAAGGAAGAAATAATTCTGGAATACTGAAATATTACCAAATTTACCTACCTCACAGATTTCTTTATACTAACCTCAGAAGAGGGCCACTTCCCTTGAAGTAGACCATTTCCTCTGAAGGGCTACGTTACTGAAAATGTCTGCAATGGTAAAAGTGTCTGTTTTGAGAGAAGAGTCATTCTTAGATTTTATTCTCTGATTTAATTAGCCAGCTGGAAGAAAAGCGATCTTTAATTAATGCTTAAATTTCCATGCTAAGCATCCTTAAGAACAGAAGAAACACCCTCAATGATAGGGTCAAGGCTATGGCTCATTCACCCAATGGTAGGAAACAACCAACCACAACTTCGAATTTACTCTAAAACAGCGTTTAGCCTCACAAGAAAAGATCTCCAAAAAAAGTTTTTCTTACCTTTGTCTGACTACTTGCTTAGGATGCTGTCAGGCTGTTGGAAAAATAAACTGAGTAGCTTATAAACAACAGGGATTTATTTCTTATAGTTCTGGAGGTTGAAATTTCCAAGATGTAGGAACTAGCAGATTCAGTGTGGGATGATGGCCGACTTTCTGATTCATAAATGGTGGCTTATCGCTGTGTCCTCATGAGGTGGAAGGGGGAAGCAAGCTCCCTCTTGCCTCTTTTGTAAGGTCGAAGGCCTATCTCAAAATACCACCACCTTGGATGTTAAGATTTCAACATATTAATTTTTTGGGGAACCCAAACATTCAGACTATAACAGTTACCAATTCTGATCATGAATTACTGAATGGAGTTGACATTGCTCTGTTTTTTCACTACTGAACTCAGCTAACTTCAATCAACCATTTCATAACTTGATGCTGGCAATTAGTAGATGAATAAAAAAAGAATTAAACAACATAAACTAAGAAGTAAAATGAGACTGCACACCTGAATTTTTCTATTAGACTACAACTAATGAGATGACTTTGAAAAAGTCCTTCCATTTTTCCAGGTTTCAGTTGTCCTCTTGAGTAAAAGAAGAGGGTTGCTCTCAATGATATCTGTAATTAGGGTGAGGTATATCTTCCAAGGAAGAACTCTTTTGAGAGCAGAAGGAAGCAGTATTAATAACTACACCAAAAACACAGGCAAAAAACAAGGTATGCTCAGGAAAACTAGTATGTTATGATTATCCCACCTAAAATGTACAGAAACCTCTTGGAAGTTCTTACCACTGCAGTGTCTAGGAACTTGTCTCCTCCTCATAACAGTGATGAGCGCTCAGGAGCCATTCTACACAATGTTACTCTTATCCGTAGCCATAATTAGCTGCTTGAGTGGTAAACAATGGAGTTCTTCATCTGGCAAGCTAGAATTGGAACTTAAACATTATGGTTTCCATCTGCCTGTTAACTTTAAAGGAGAAGTTTTAATACTGGAAATACGTATTCAGAAATCAAAAAAGTCATTCTGAATGTGAGAATAGAGTGAAGCAGGTAGAACATTTATCTCAGTCACATTTACTTAGCATAGCGGCCATCATAAAATAGACACTCAGCAAAACTCTTTTAAATGAATCTTCTGTTTCTTAGCTGATCATTAAATAGTGTTTGACTAGAACATGGCTATTAACATGCCTTAGCCCAGTCCAGTCCTGTGGCTCTTTCTTCAGGTTTTTGTTCCCTGGAAGAGATAAAATTGACAAAATTTCATTCCATTGCTTTTATTTCTAGACCAATCAGCTATAGTGAGAAAAGAAGAATCATTTATCATAGATATGGCCATTGAAGAATTTACTGTGAGTCAAGTAGCCATCTAAATGTAGGTGCCAAATACAATGTTGCATCTCGAATTTTAAAAAAATTAAAAAAATATATAGGGGTGTTACAGCCAAATAAATATGGTCTGAGAAGGACTCCATACTTCTATATTTGAGTCCTTCTGGATGAACTGTAACCTAACTTAATAAGTAGACAAGATTGAAAACCTAACTAGGAGTATGCACCTGTAACAATAGCTGAGTCTTGGCCAATCCCAGCAGCCATACTTCAACCACTCATACACTGCTGAGTGTTCAAATAAGGCAAATGCCAACCTCTAACCAAACCAGCTGTTTCTGTACTTCACTTCCAGTTTCTGGAGGTTACTTCTCTTTTTTTGGTCTATAAATCTTCTTCCACCACATGGCTGCGCTGGAGCCTCTCTGAATCTGCTGTGATTTTGGGGGCTGCCTTATTCACAGATCATTCATTGCTCAATTAAACTCCTTTAAATTTAATTCATTTGAGTTTTCCAAGGCACAGACCCTGAGAAAAGTATTTGAGTGGAAGAAATTTATTTGGAAGACAATCCTTGAAAATGCCAGTAGAGAAATGTGGAAATGTAACAGCAAAGCAAAAGAGGCCAATGAAGAATATTTTATCAAACAAGTTACTGCTGTGAGCAAACAGACCTTAATATCACTAAAAGGCTCTGAGAAACGATGTAGAACATACACCAACTCATTGGTGTTATCAATGGAGCCATGCTTCTGGGGAGAATTCGTTCTCTTTTACTTCTGTCCTGATTGTGCAGAGACAGAGTAGGTATCAGCAGTCAGGGTAAACAGCTTGAGCAAAGAGAGATTGTGCTGTTGGTTGTGAGTAGTCCTGCAAGCAAGTATATAGTAAATAACTGAGGAGGGAATATTGGTGCAATATAATAGCACAGTCTTTGGGACAGTTTGGTACCAGGAAAAGTAAAGTTAGATCTTTAACCCAAGTATTTCATTTGAAAAAATTATGTGGCTTAATGAGTAAATCATAAAAAATCAAGCTGTGATGATCTTATAATAAGAAATATCAGGTTATTTAACATCAAATTAAATGTGATTGACAAAAACAGAAATAGAGCATGTGTATATGTAGCTCAAAGTTAATAAAGTTAAAGGCATGCTATGAACTAGGAAATATTTGTAGCTTATATGATGAACAAAAGCAACATTATATTTAAAATTATGTCTTTTTTTTTTTTTTTGAAATGGAGTCTTGCTCTGTCGCCCAGGCTGGAGTGCAGTTGGGTGATCTCAGCTCACTGCAACCTCCGCCTCCCAGGTTCAAGCGATTCTCCTGCCTCAGCCTCCCGAGTAGCTGGGACTACAGACGCGTGCCACCACCCCTGGCTAATTTTTGTATTTTTAGTAAAGACGGGATTTCATCATATTGGCCAGGCTGGTCTCAAACTCCTGACCTCTTAATCCACCTGCCTTGGCCTCCCAAAGTGCTGGGATTACAGGTGTGAGCCACCGCACCCGGCCTAAAATTATGTCTTAATAAGAATACATTGTTCACCCCAGTGGAAAAATAAACTGTGGACACTAAAACTGAAATGCAAATGCCCAATAAAATTATGGAAAAATATTTAATTTTTCTTCTAATTAGACAGGTAAACACTCTAGTTTTTGCCTACTAAATTAGTAAATTTTAGAAAATCAAATCTTAAATGGACCTATAAATCAGTCAATTCTTTCTAGATTTACTTTGTAAATTTCACTCATCTTCTTTTGTGGTACCCAAAATAACTATTGTATTAATTATTCTGCCAGTTTTTCCATTTTTGATTCTCACAAAGATCCTTCCAAAGTAAGCATTCCAACTGACATAAATACGCATAGGATGTAAGTGTTGGCTCCCAAACACCATAGAATTTATTTTGTAAAGTTCTGCTTTTCCTCATTTCCTAAAATTGCTTCTGCAACAGGCAAATAGCAAGGTCTCTTTATTTGAGGAGATAAATTTGACTGTGGAGTTTTTCAAAATTAGAAAAAAAGGGAATTGTTTATCAGTTTATTATCAGGCTATTTATCTCTTTGTCATCCCACTCCATGAAAAGGAGAAGTTATATAATGAAAATCATGTGCAGAAAAAAAATTGTATTTTGGCAGATTTTGGAGGATTATTTGGCATGGAAAGAACTAGAAATAACAAGGTAACCTGGGAATGTGACTTAGAATGATGAAAGTGAGAATTGTGGGTGATAATGGTCAGAGAGGAAAAGATGTTTACAAACAACATATATTTTATATATAGTATATATAAATATATTAATATGTATTTTTATTATCAATTTTATTATCATTTTATTATCAGTTGATTTCCCTGGTATATCCTACATCTTCAAGCTATATATATATATATATATATATATACATATATGAATATGAGTTGAGTGTTCAAACTGTGTTTAAATAAAACAAATGCCAACCTGTAACCAAACCAGCTGTTTCTGTACCTCACTTCCAATTTCTGTATATACATATACAGGATAAACAAGGGAAATCAGTTGATAATAAAATGCCTATAATTAAGCTACATTTATAATATGTCAGTAAATTGACAACATTAATGAGGATATGCATTATTCTGGAATGAGCATGTTCCTCCCCAAATAGCTTCAAAAGAATGGAAAGCATAGCAAAGCTTTGGATGAACAAAACTTCAGAGGCAAACTTTTTTTTCCTTTTATATATATAGAATTTTCTCAGAAGGTAGGTTTAAAATCGTAAGGATAGATTGGCTTGCCTTCTATATTCCTTCCACATATGAAAAGGCTGATATTAGTATTTCTAAAATATAATTTGCCAATAAACCCCGAATAAAGCCGAAAATACTAAAAGTAGAAAAAGTTTACTTAAGGGATACTTTTTAAAGATTTTATTTTTTATTAAATGTGAAATGTCTAAATTGTAATTTTTACAGTAATCTAGTTTTTAGTGTATTTTAGTGTATTCAACTCTGCTGAAGTATACATATTTATTGGGAAATTATGGTTATAATGCAAAATAAGAATGAATATTAATGTAATTTTACATGGCCTTAAAATTATTCATAATAATGAAGACGAAAGCTTATAAAACATATGACATTGAAAATGCATTTTAACATTCATTGTGCAGTCATTAACTTTCTCTCTATACCTCTTTAAACTGTGTTTCAATCAAGAAGTGTGAAAGCTTGAAATTGTTGCTTGATATTCCAGAGCATCTGTGTTTTTTAAGCAGGACTCTAATTTCATCACCTAAGAGGCAGACAGGATATATCAGCAATCCAGGAAGGACAGAAACAAGGAAGAGAAAGGGGCTCCACAGAATAGCAGAACAGTGCGAGCCACCAAGTATATATATGTTGCTCTGAAAAATTGAATGGTTAACAATAAGATAATAAATAATTAATATATTCATTAATATATTTAGTTATGAAGAAAATACATGGTTTTACTTATATGTGACACAATTGGTATAGTAATCAAGTTATTGGCCATTCAGCTTATAGTTTGCTTCAAACTAAAGACTAATTTCCAAAGTAGAAAGGATATTTTGTCAAATGGTGACATTGTGACTAACTCATGTGTATTCTATTCCTATAAACACTTTTTCTTTATGTGAAGAAAAGTGACAATTTTTTCAATCTCTATTAATTTATTTTTCAAAATTCATTACTTGTACAATTTATTTTCCAAGCCAATTCTTTTTTTTTTATTTTTTTTATTATACTTTAAGTTTTAGGGTACATGTGCACAATGTGCAGGTTTGTTACATATGTATACATGTGCCATGTTGGTGTGCTGCATCCATTAACTCATCATTTACATTAGGTATATCCCCTAATGCTATCCCTCCCCCATCCCTGCTACCCCATGACAGGCCCTGATGTGTGATGTTCCCCTTCCTGTGTCCATGTGTTCTCATTGTTCAATTCCCACCTATGAGTGAGAACATGCGGTGTTTGGTTTACTGTCCTTGCAATAGTTTGCTGAGAATGATGGTTTCCAGCTTCATCCACGTCCCTACAAAGGACATGAACTCATCATTTTTTATGGCTGCATAGTATTCCGTGCAGTATATGTACCACATTTTCTTAATCCAGTATATTATTATTGGACATTTGGGTTGGTTCCAAGTCTTTGCTATTGTGAATAGTGCCGCAATAAACATACGTGTGCATGTGTCTTTATAGCAGCATGTTTTATAATCCTTTGGGTATATACCCAGTAATGGGATGGCTGGGTCAAATGGTATTTCTAGTTCTAGATCCCTGAGGAATCGCCACACTGACTTCCACAATGGTTGAACTAGTTTACAGTCCCACCAACAGTGTAAAAGTGTTCCTATTTCTCCACATCCTCTCCAGCACCTGTTGTTTCCTGACTTTTTAATGATCGCCATTCTAACTGGTATGAGATGGTATCTCATTGTGGTTTTGATTTGCATTTCTCTGATGGCCAGTGATGATGAGCATTTTTTCATGTGTCATTTGGCTGCATAAATGTCTTCTTCTGAGAAGTGTCTGTTCATATCTTTCACCCACTTTTTGATGGGGTTGTTTGTTTTTTTCTTGTAAATTTGTTGGAGTTCACTTTAGATTCTGGATATTAGCCCTTTGTCAGATGAGTAGGTTGCAAAAATTTTCTCCCATTTTGTAGGTTGCCTGTTCACTCTGATGGTAGTTTCTTTTGCTGTGCAGGAGCTCTTTAGCTTAATTAGATCCCATTTGTTTTTTGTTGCCATTGCTTTTGGTGTTTTAGACATGAAGTCCTTCCTCATGCCTATGTCCTGAATGGTAGTGCCTAGGTTTTCTTCTAGGGTTTTTATGGTTTTAGGTCTAACATTTAAGTCTTTAATCCATCTTGAATTAATCTTTGTATAAGGTGTAAGGAAGGGATTCAGTTTCAGGTTTCTACATGTGGCTAGCCAGTTTTCCCAGTACCATTTATTAAATAGGGAATCGTTTCCCCATTTCTTGTTTTTGTCAGGTTTGTCAAAGATCAGATAGTTTTAGATGTGTGGCATTATTTCTGAGGGCTCTGTTCTGTTCCATTGGTCTATATCTCTGTTTTGGTACCAGTACCATGCTGTTTTGGTTACTGTAGCCTTGTAGTATAGTTTGAAGTCAGGTAGAGTGGTGCCTCCAGCTTTGTTCTTTTGGCTTAGGATTGACTTGGCAATGCGGGCTCTTTTTTGGTTCCATATGAACTTTAAAGTAGTTTTTTCCAATTCTTGAAGAAAGTCATTGGTAGCTTGATGGGGATGGCATTGAATCTATAAATTACCTTGGGCAGTATGGCCATTTTCACGATATTGATTCTTCCTATCCATGAGCATGGAATGTTCTTCCGTTCATTTGTATCCTCTTTTATTTCATTGAGCAGTGGTTTGTGTGACAATTTTTTAGCTGGCTCACTTCACTCCCTTTGAAGGCAGCAAGTGTAGAGCTGACATGGGTGGTATGTCCAAGGTGCATAATCTGCTTAGGGAAGTCAGGCTGGAAGAGTCAACCCATCCTGGATGGTTGTTTTTAAGAAGCCATCAATGAATGCAAAGTGTTTTGGTTTTGTTTTGTGGGCTTTTTCATATATTTAAGCCAATCCTGTTTCTGGTCTCCTCTGTGTTTGGAGCCATGGTTTTTTTTGTCGGGAGTGGCCATTTAGCTCTGCACATCAATATCCATTTGTTGAGCTCAGTTTTGTGTCAGCCTTTCCTTTGTTTACTGATTAGATTTTTATTTGGGTAGGCCTTGTTGTAGTCCTGATATAGTTGTCAGGTGATCCCTGTATGTCAGCTCAATCTTTGTTCAGAACGATTCTTTTAAAATCACCTCCAGCAAGGAATCTAAATGAAGTCCTGCTCAATCCAAATGTGTGAAACTAAGTAGATAGAGAAATACGTAGATACAGGTAGAGATAAATAGGTAGATACAGGTAGAGACAAATAGGCAGATGGATGAAATTCAGCAAGTGAAGGTGGTAAAATATGAGTATACTTGTATATCTGATAAATAAAAAGTTAGAAAAAAATTACTTGTCAGTTGTCTTTGTAACAAGTATTTTATTAAATTAGGTAGTTCCTCTAATTTTGTTACTACTGTTTGTTTTCTTTGTTGACTGAGCATCTGTAATTCCCAAGTGCCTGTGGCTCAACCATAAGCATGTTTTTTAATATGTCTACAGATAATATCTCCCACACTAACAATGAATTTTAATGTCATTTATTAAGAGGTTAGTATTTACATATAAACTTACATACAAGTTCTTTCAGTGTTAAGAAAATCAGAGAAGGTATTTACTAAATCCTTTGTTCTACTTTTACGTTGCATAGGTGAGTTCATCTGTCTAGGGTAGTTATTTGTGTGAGTAGCCAGCTTTGAGTGAGGAGGGAGGGCTGACTAGACGTCAGACATTACATAATATTTGGGGTTAACAAACTCTTTGGGAAATTATTTAAATCCATTTTTTATTGTAGGTATTAGCTACAGTGAATGAGTAATTTTTGTTCATTTCTTCTTTATTTTTACTTTTCTCTTGTTAGAAAGGAGAGTTGGACAAAATGAAAATTTTGGAATGAGGCCTGGATCTGATTATCTTAGACAATGGAAAGTCTTTGAAGATAAGAAAGGGAAGGAATTACACTGTTGGTTGGGGTTGTAAATTAGTTTAACCATTATGGAAAACAGTATGGCAATTCCTCAAAAACCAAAAACCATTCGACCTAGCAATCCCAATACTGAATATATACCCAAAGGAATAGAAATCCTTCATGCATCATTCTATCATAAAGATGCATGCATGTGTATGTTCATTGCAGCACTGCTCACAATAGTGAAGACATGGAATCAACCTAAATGCTCATCAATGGTAGACTGGATAAGAAAATGTGGTTCATATTAACCATGGAATACTATGCAGCCATAAAAAAGAATGAGATCTTGTCTTTTGTGGGAACATGGATGGAGCTGGAGGCCATTATCCTTAGAAAACTAATGCAGGAACAGAAAACCAAATACTGCATGGCCTCCCTTATAAGTGGAAGTCAAATAATAACTTATGAACACAAAGAAGGAAACAACAGACACTGAGGTCTATTCAATGGGGGAGGGTGGGAGGAGGCAGAGGAGAATAAAAAATGACCTGGGTGAAGAAATGATTTGTACAACAAAGCCCTGTGGCACGAGCTTACCTATATAACAAATCTATACATATACCCCCAACTTAAAAGTTAAAAAAATAAGAAAGGAAAGGAATTGGAGGATACTGAAAAAGAACTTTGCCTAAATTGGGCTATGACGCTGAAGTGGAAAAAAGAAAACTGTGTACATAATTGTGAATTCTTGGAGTTAAAATATCTGTACTTCTATGATGGCAATGCTCTATAAATTTTGGCTCATATTATTCTTTTATTCCCAGTTGTGTTTAGTGCCTACAGTTTCTGTCTTATGTTCCTTTCCCCTTTATGCCTCTCTACGTCACCTTCATCCTCACTCACCTCCTTCACAATCTCTCTCCTCTCTCTCTCTCTCTCACACACACACACAGAAGAAAAGGTGACGATGAAGAGAAATGGCTCTCTCTCTCTCTCTCTCTCTCTCACACACACACACACACACAGCAGAAAAGGTGACGATGAAGAGAAATGAGGAGACAGATTTAGAACAAAGAGCTATTTTTTTAAATGTAGTTCACTTCCTAGCAAAGTGCTGGGTAAAGCGATATTTATAGTTATCTTATGCTTTGTATAATTTTCACTTTTTCGTTCTTTCTCATTAAATTCATTTTTTTCTTGGAAACAGGCATATCTGTACTCTCTCCCTCATATATATCGATGGCTTCCTATATACATATAACCACAGTAGATATGGTCTTCTCTTTTTACCTTAAATTTTTTGCTTCCTTCTTCCTTTCTTCTCTTTTTTACCATCCAATAGTCAAAACAATATGCATATCCAGATACCTTGACAGGAGGCTTTATTTTTTTTTAACCTAGGCAAATAATTATTCTTTGGTTGTTACATAAATCACTTCAATTAAGAGATTGCCCTTGACCTATGTGAAATATTTTCAAATGATCATATTTCTAATAGTTTGGGGAGGGGCTAAGGAGGATATTGCAGAGGCCAGCCAAAAACTTGGGACCATAGCTACAGAGTCAGCTAGTAAGCTAATGGATAAGATTGACTTAAAAAGGGCATGAGAAAAACCGGTCTACATTGACCTATAGTACGGGATCAGGAGTCCAGTTTTTTCTTTCTTTTTTGTTTTTGGAAATCACATTGTATATAATAGCTAATGGCTCATAAATATTTAATATAGTTGAAGTTAATATCAGTCCTTAAAATTTCTAGTGAAGATGGAAAAGTTATTGTTGGTTTTACCTGTGATTGTTTTTGCGTCTTGAGAAGGAACTTCATAGTAATAAATTATGACTCTTGAGATAGGTGGAGCCAAGATGGCCGAATAGGAACAGCTCTGGTCTACAGCTCCCAGCGAGAGCGACGCAGAAGATGGGTGATTTCTGCATTTCCATGTGAGGTACCGGGGTTCATCTCACTAGGGAGTGCCAGACAGTGGGCGCAGGTCAGTGGGTGCGCCTACCGTGCACAAGCCAAGGAAGGGCGAGCCATTGCCTCACTCGGGAAGCGCAAAGGGTCAGGGAGTTCCCTTTCCTAGTCAAAGAAAGGGGTGACAGATGGCACCTGGAAAATCGGGTCACTCCCATCCGAATACTACGCTTTTCTGACGGGCTTAAAAAATGGCACACCAGGAGATTAATATCCTGCACCTGGCTCAGAGGGTCCTACACCCATGGAATCTTGCTGATTGCTAGCACAGCAGTCTGAGATCAAACTGCAAGGTGGCAGCGAGGCTGGGGGAGGGGCGCCTGCCATTGCCCAGACTTGCTTAGGTAAACAAAGCAGCTGGGAAGCTGGAACTGGGAGGAGCCCACCACAGCTCAAGGAGGCCTGCCTGCCTCCGTAGGCTCCACCTCTGGGGGCAGGGCACAGACAAACAAAAAGACAGCAGTAACCTCTGCAGACTTAAATGTCCTTGTCTGACAACTTTAAAGAGAGCAGTGGTTCTCCCAGCACACAGTTGGAGATCTGAGAACGGGCAGACTGCCTCCTCAAGTGGGTCCCTGACCCCTGACCCCCGAGCAGCCTAACTGGGAGGCACCCCCCAGCAGGGGCAGACTGACACCTCACACAGCCGGCCGGGTACTCCAACAGACATGCAGCTGAGGGTCCTGTCTGTTAGAAGGAAAACTAACAAACAGAAAGGACATCCACACCAAAAACCCATCTGTACATCACCATCATCAAAGACCAAAAGTAGATAAAACCACAAAGATGGGGAAAAAACAGAGCAGAAAAACTGGAAACTCTAAAAAGCAGAGCACCTCTCCTCCTCCAAAGGAACGCAGTTCCTCACCAGGAACGGATCAAAGCTGGACAGAGAATGACTTTGACGAGCTGAGACAAGAAGGCTTCAGATGATCAAATTACTCCGAGCTACGGGAGGATATTCAAACCAAAGGCAAAGAAGTTGAAAACCTTGAAAAAAATTTAGAAGAACGTATAACTAGAATAACCAATACAGAGAAGTGCTTAAAGGACCTGATGGAGCTGAAAACCAAGGCTCGAGAACTTCGTGAAGAATGCAGAAGCCTCAGGAGCCGATGCGATCAAATGGAAGAAAGGGTATCAGCGATGGAAGATGAAATGAATGAAATGAAGCGAGAAGGGAAGTTTAGAGAAAAAAGAGTAAAAAGAAATGAGCAAAGCCTCCAAGAAATATGCGTCTATGTGAAAAGACCAAATCTACGTCTGATTGGTGTACCTGAAAGTGACGGGGAGAGTGGAACCAAGTTGGAAAACACTCTGCAGGATATTATCCAGGAGAACATCCCCAATCTAGCAAAGCAGGCCAACATTCAGATTCAGGAAATACAGAGAATGCCACAAAGATACTCCTCGAGAAGAGCAACTCCAAGACACATAATTGTGAGATTCACCAAAGCTGAAATGAAGGAAAAAATGTTAAGGGCAGCCAGAGAGAAAGTCGGGTTACCCTCAAAGGGAAGCCCATCAGACTAACAGCGGATCTCTCAGCAGAAACTCTACAAGCCAGAAGAGAGTGGGGGCCAATATTCAACATTCTTAAAGAAAAGAATTTTCAACCCAGAATTTCATATCCAGCCAAACTAAGCTTCAAGAGTGAAGGAGAAATAAAATACTTTACAGACAATCAAGTGCTAAGAGATTTTGTCACCACCAGGCGTGCCCTAAAAGAGCTCCTGAAGGAAGCGCTAAACATGGAAAGGAACAACCGGTACCAGCTGCTGCAAAATCATGCCAAAATGTAAAGACCATCGAGACTAGGAAGAGACTGCATCAACTAACGAGCAAAATAACCAGCTAACATCATAGTGACAGGATCAAATTCACACATAACAATATTAACTTTAAATGGACTAAATGCTCCAATTAAAAGACACAGACTGGCAAATTGGATAAAGACTCAAGACCCATCAGTGTGCTGTATTCAGGAAACCCATCTCACGTGCAGAGACACACATAGGCTCAAAATAAAAGGATGGAGGAAGATCTACCAAGCAAATGGAAAGCAAAAAAAGGCAGGGATTGCAATCCTAGTCTCTGATAAAACAGACTTTAAACCAGCAAAGATCAAAAGAGACAAAGAAGGCCATTACATAATGGTAAAGGGATCAATTCAACAAGAAGAGCTAACTATCCTAAATATGTATGCACCCAATACAAGAGCACCCAGCTTCATAAAGCAAGTCCTGAGTGACCTACAAAAAGACTTAGACTCCCGCACATTAATCATGGGAGACTTTAACACCCTACTGTCAACATTAGACAGATCAACGAGACAGAAAGTCAACAAGGATACCCAGGAATTGAACTCAGCTCTGCACCAAGCGGACCTAATAGACATCTACGGAACTCTCCACCCCAAATCAACAGAATATACATTTTTTCAGCACCACACCACACCTATTCCAAAATTGACCACATAGTTGGAAGTAAAGCTCTCCTCAGTAAATGTAAAAGAACAGAAATTATAACAAACTATCTCTCAGATCACAGTGCAATCAAGGTAGAACTCAGGATTAAGAATCTCACTCAAAACTGCCCAACTACATGGAAACTGAACAATCTGCTCCTGAATGACTACTGGGTACATAACGAAACGAAGGCAGAAATAAAAATGTTCTTTGAAACCAACGAGAACCAAGACACAACATACCAGAATCTCTGGGAGGCATTCAAAGCAGTGTGTAGAGGGAAATTTATAGCACTAAATGCCCACAAGAGAAAGCAGGAAAGATCCAAAATTGACACCCTAACATCACAATTAAAAGAACTAGAGAAGCAAGAGCAAACACATTCAAAAGCTAGCAGAAGGCAATAAATAACTAAAATCAGAGCAGAACTGAAGGAAATAGAGACACAAAAAACCCTTCAAAAAAGTAATGAATCCAGGAGCTTGTTTTTTGAAAGGATCAACAAAATTGATAGACCACTAGCAAGATTAATAAAGAAGAAAAGAGAGAAGAATCAAATAGATGCAATAAAAAATGATAAAGGGTATATCACCACCGATCCCACAGAAATACAAACTACCATCAGAGAATACTATAAACACCTCTACGCAAATAAACTAGAAAATCGAGAAGAAATGGATAAATTCCTCGACACATACACTCTTGCAAGACTAAACCAGGAAGAAGTTGAATCTCTGAATAGACCAATAACAGGAGCTGAAATTGTGGCAATAATCAATAGCTTACCAACCAAAAAGAGTCCAGGACCAGATGGATTCACAGCCGAATTCTACCAGAGGTACAAGGAGGAACTGGTACCATTCCTTCTGAAACTATTCCAATCAATAGAAAAAGAGGGAATTCTCCCTAACTCATTTTATGAGTCCAGCATCATCCTGATACCAAAGCTGGGCAGAGACACAACCAAAAAAGAGAATTTTAGACCAATATCCTTAGTGAACACTGGTGTAAAAATCCTCAATAAAATACTGGCAAACTGAATCCAGCAGCACATCAAAAAGCTTATCCACCATGATCAAGTGGGCTTCATCCCTGGGTTGCAAGGCTGGTTCAATATATGCAAATCAATAAATGTAATCCAGCATATAAACAGAACCAAAGACAAAAACCACATGATTATCTCAATAGATGCAGAAAAGGCCTTTGATAAAATTCAACAACGCTTCATGCTAAAAACTCTCAATAAATTAGGTATTGATGGGACATACCTCAAAATAATAAGAGCTATCTATGACAAACCCACAGCCAATATCATACTGAATGGGCAAAAACTGGAAACATTCCCTTTGAAAACTGGCACAAGACAGGGATGCCCTCTCTCACCACTCCTATTCAACATAGTGTTGGAAGTTCTGGCCAGGGCAATTAGGCAGGAGAAGGAAATAAAGTGTATTCAGTTAGGAAAAGAGGAAGTCAAATTGTCCCTGTTTGCAGATGACATGATTGTATATCTAGAAAACCCCATTGTCTCAGCCCAAAATCTCCTTAAGCTGATAAGCAACTTCAGCAAAGTCTCAGGATACAAAATCAATGTACAAAAATCACAAGCATTCTTATACACCAATAACAGACAAACAGAGAGCCAAATCATGAGTGAACTCCCATTCACAATTGCTTCAAAGAGAATAAAATACCTAGGAATCCAACTTACAAGGGTTGTGAAGGACCTCTTCAAGGAGAACTACAAACCACTGCTCAAGGAAATAAAAGAGGATACAAACAAATGGAAGAACATTCCATGCTCATGGGGAGGAAGAATCAATATCGTGAAAATGGCCATACTGCCCAAGGGAATTTACAGATTCAATGCCATCCCCGTCAAGCTACCAATGACTTTCTTCACAGAATTGGAAAAAAACTACTTCAAAGTTCATATGGAACCAAAAAAGAGCCTGCATCACCAAGTCAATCCTAAGCCAAAAGAACAAAACTGGAGGCATCACACTACCTGACTTCAAACTATACTACAAAGCTACAGTAACCAAAACAGCATTGTATTGGTACCAAAACAGAGATATAGATCAATGGAACAAAACAGAGTCCTCAGAAATAATGCCGCATATCTACAACTATCTGATCTTTGACAAACCTGAGAAAAACAAGAAATGGGGAAAGGATTCCCTGTTTAATAAATGGTGCTGGGAAAATTGGCTAGCCATATGTAGAAAGCTGAAACTGGATCCCTTCCTTACACCTTATAGAAAAATCAATTCAAGATGGATTAAAGACTTAAATGTTAGACCTAAAACCATAAAAACCCTAGAAGAAAACCTAAGCATTACCATTCAGGACATAGGCATGGGCAAGGACTTCATGTCTAAAACACCAAAAGCAATGGCAACAAAAGCCAAAATTGACAAATGGGATCTAATTAAACTAAAGAGCTTCTGCACAGCAAAAGAAACTACCATCAGAGTGAACAGGCAACCTACAAAATGGGAGAAAATTTTCGCAACCTACTCATCTGACAAAGGGCTAATATCCAGAATCTACAATGAACTCAAACAAATTTACAAGGAAAAAACAAACAACCCCATCAAAAAGTGGGCGAAGGACATGAACAGACACTTCTCAAAAGAAGACATTTATGCAGCCAAAAGACACATGGAAAAATGCTCACCATCACTGGCCATCAGAGAAATGCAAATCAAAACCACAATGAGATACCATCTCACACCAGTTAGAATGGCGATCATTAAAAAGTCAGGAAACAACAGGTGCTGGAGAGGATGTGGACAAATAGGAACACTTTTACACTGTTGGTAGGACTGTAAACTAGTTCAACCATTGTGGAAGTCAGTGTGGCGATTCCTCAGAGATCTTGAACTAGAAATTCCATCTGACCCAGCCATCCCATTACTGGGTATATACCCAAAGGACTATAAATCATGCTGCTATAAAGACACATGCACACGTATGTTTATTGCGGCACTATTCACAATAGCAAAGACTTGGAACCAACCCAAATGTCCAACAATGATAAACTGGATTAAGAAAATGTAGCACATATACACCATGGAATACTATGCAGCCATAAAACATAATGAGTTTATGTCCTTTGTAGGGACATGGATGAAATTGGAAACCATCATTCTCAGTAAACTATCGCAAGAAGAAAAAACCAAATACCTTATATTCTCACTCATAGGTGGGAATTGAACAATGAGAACACATGGACACAGGAAGGGGATCATCACTCTGGGGACTGTTGTGGGGTGTGGGGAGAGGGGAGGGACGGCATTGGGAGATATACCTAATGCTAGATGACGAGTTAGTGGGTGCAGTGCACCAGCATGGCACATGCATACATATGTAACTAACCTGTACATTGCGCACATGTACCCTAAAACCTAAAGTATAATAATAGTAAATAAAAAAAAAATAATAATAAATAAATAAATTATGCCTCTTTCAGAGCTATAAATTGAAACATTTTATAGATTAAAAATTTGCTAAAGGGCTTTTTATCCTTATAAAATTTATGAGTATGTTAATATTCTACTGAAAAATTGCTGAGAAGACAAATTCATAATTATAAATTACTTAATTTAATAAAAATGTTGATTCAAGTAATTATTTACTTAAAGCTTAAGTTTGCCGAAGAATTTCTAGCAAATTTTTTATTAACGTCACATAAAAAGGTAATTGTGGTACTTTTAATTAAGTTCTCAGAGTAACTACATTATACTGATATTATTTTTTTTTCTTCCAGGCTTTTGAAAAAAAACTAGCTTACCTAAGCTCTTCATTCAGGATGTCAGAGTGTGAAGCATTTAGAAATACAAGATATTTGTCTATTAATGCTCAAGTTAGAAACATTTAGTTATGTTTTCAAGGTACTGGAAAAGTACAGGAGAGGGGAATTAAGATATGTCTCTTCAGTACTAAATAATTTCTAGATGATACATTTCTCAAAGAATAAGATTTACCTCTTGATTGAGAATTCTCTGGTGAGAACCAGGACAGCTAATGACTTAGAAATTTAATCATTAGATTGAAAATAGGAAGTTAGTAACAAAATATTTTTAAACCATTAAATATCACATGTTTATATGACCTTAATGGATGTTTCCAATAATTTAAATTTGCAGAGTATTACTGAAAATTCTTTCCTTTGACATGATGAGATTTGTATTCAACCTTCTAAGGAAGAATGAAATATATCCATTCTCTAACTATATCTGCATCCTTAGAAACTCATAAAACACACCATGGTGAAAACCTAACTAGATTCGACCCAGTTTCCTAATTTTCCTAAACCTTCTAAGTTTTCTCCAAATCACCATCAAAGAGTAAAGTTACAATGTGCCTTATGAAAAGTGGTGATTTTAAAAGCCCTTGAGATTAAGAAATCTTTGTTTAAACAAAAATGCATAAATAAAGTAAATATGAAACCAGAATAACATTGAGCTGTCTTCCTTAGATCTGGCCCTCTCGCTCTGAATTTTTCTCTCTCCACACACGTAAGGAACTCTAAAGGAGCATGTGGAAAAAAGTTAGTGTAAAACACTGGCCTACAGGACTGTTAAGAAATTATGTAGAAATTTTGCCATTATAAAAGGCATTATTAATTTTCCTCTTAGAAAAGAATCCATGAACAGCAGCCCTCTCAGATTTTCCTCTCCCCTCTTCTCTCATTGCTCACCTTTGTCATTTATGCGAGCATGATGTAAAGTACAACAAATGGTACCCTAGGTATATCAGTTTTCTTATTTATGCTTTGTTAATATTTCTAAAATTCTCTTTGAACATAAAACAATTCATACTGCACAAGCATATTGCAAAGTTTACATAAATTAATATTTGAGTGAATGCTTTTACAGTCATTTTAATAAAAGAGTATTATTTTTGTGATTATAACTGCATAGTTGGGCCAGAACCCAGGCTTCTACCTCTTGATTTACTGCGCTTTCTTCTAGAGCAGGCTGCTGAGAATTCCACCAGCTTATTTAACAGTGTCCATGGAATATGTGAAAAGACCAAATCCAGTTCTGGGAGCAAATACAGCAATGTCTGGAAGCACTGACGCAATCACCATCTTGGGAATTGGAAACAAATGGCAGCATTCTTTTCTATTTACTTATGTTCTTGTATATTCCATCATTTCCAGGAAGGCTTATAACCCAAGGATTCTCATATGGCTTTATTTTTGTTAGTTATGTTGTAATGCCATGCCAGAGTTTTAAACTTAAATTCTGGAGCCAACCACCAAATTTGAAAAAAACTATTTTAGAAACACCATTTGGGCTTCTCCAACACTGCAAAGGCAGCTTGACAGCAGTTAGTCTTGCTCACCTTTCCTTTTTCCTGTGTTCTCCTCAGAGAGCTGCATTGGACTGACACTTCTGACTCACTTTCCTGGAACTGTTTGAAAGGCATCACATAAAAGCTTCAAGGAAAGTGTTTAAACTTGTAGAAAACTAAAATGAGTTTAAATATAGTTCTTAAACATTGCTCTTAATAGTTGAATAGTTGATGGTATATGGATGTGATAGAATGCCACTCAGAAATTAAATAGGATGTTAGAGTTTAGAACCTATCAACAAGAAAAGATAATCACGAAGAACTTCCAATTGAAAAACAGATTTTAACATTATGTATGCATGTATGTATCTATCTACCTATCTATCTATTGATCTATAATCTATTTATCTATCTAATCTGTTTCAGTCTCAACAAAAACTAATACCCCAGCAGGTAGGATAATTTTTTACTTTTCTTTTTTCTTATAATTTTTATTTCTTTGCTGCTTTCTGCTTTCTTCCCCTCTTCCTTCCTTCTTTCTTCTCTTTTCCTTCCTTCTTCCCCTTCCTTCCTTCCTTTTTTCCTTTATTCCTTCCATTTTTCTCCTTCTTCTTTTATGATGACCTTTACCACTATACATTTTCTGCAATGAATTGATGTCCCATGTGTAGTAAAGCAGTATAACATTTAAATAGAAAAATAATATTTTAAACTTGTTCATAAGGCAACATCAGTGAAATATGGATTAACCAGACTGCTCTTACATAGTCATTGATTGTTTGCTAGTCTCATTGGCCTTTATATTTCTTCTTTATTTATGAAAGAGATGGTGCTTCAGAGATTAATCAGTATTAACAGCTGTATGAAGGGTTATTTACTTGCCTGACACTTTTACTAATTCTTAGGCCTGATAATAGCTTTTCTCCCTTATGACACAGAACAATTTCTAAATGATTGACACTAAATGTTATTACAGTATTAGTGGACTCAGAATTAATTTTAATCAAATGTCAAAGCAAGGGCTTTAAGTATGAATCAAGAACAATGCTTAAATATTGAACCATATTTTTTGTAATATAACAAACTAGTAACTTAAATTTTATTGTATTTTGATTATTGTGTTCAGTTATATTTTCCACAGAGCAAGAGATAAATTAAGCTCATTGTATTTTAAAAAGTAGTTCACAAGATTGTTAACTATAAATGTTTAAGGACATCAAATAACTTCAAATATAAAATGAATGGATAATTTCAGAAAGTTTCTAACACTACCCTTCCTGTCCCTCCCCTCCTTCTCTGTTGTTTTATAATAGTCATCAGAACAGGAGTTGTCTATGCTTAAGAAGTATATTTCTACAATTTTAAGTTTGTTTTCACTTTTGACATGTATTAAAACTCATGCACATATTTTTCATGCTTATTATGTTATAAATATACACTTCTCTTAGAAGTTAATTTTTTAATGGAAATACAATATTTATTTGATTTGTGAGAGATGAAGTCTCGCTTTCGTCCCCCAGGCTGCTGTGCAATGGTGCGATCACTGCTCACTGCAACCTCTGCCTCCCAGGTTAAAGTCATTCTCCTGCCTCAGCCTCCCGAGTAGCTGGGATTACAGGTACCTGCCACCATGCCTGGCTAATTTTTGTATTTTTAGTAGAGACGGGGTTTCGCCATGTTGGCCATGCTAGTATAGATCTCCGGACCTCATGATCCGCTGGCCTTGGTCTCCCAAAGTGCTGGGATTACAGGTGTGAGCCACCGTGCCAGGCCTGTCATATTATTTTCTTTAGATTTTACAGAAGGTACATATAACTTTTTTTTTTAAATACAGAAGTCAGAGTTTTCTGTCTTCTGTAAAAAAATCATTATAATTAATGGATTTAGTAAGCAACAACAGAACAACACAATTTCACCTTGTATAGCTAATAATAGATAGTGCTATTTGTAAAAAGTAAGTCACTGTAGGAAAGCCTGGAGTCTCCTAGAATCCTAAAAATATTTAAAGGAAATAACAAAGGCTTGTCTTTATTTTAACGTTTTTTATCTAAAACTCTTTATTTCCTATATTTAGCTTATAGCATAGTAAGGGAAATTTAAATATATTTTTAGTATTTAAAAGGAAGTATAAATGTTAAATATCAATTTATTGTATTTAAATAATTTCTATGTGGAAATCAAGTGAGTAATGAAATTTAATATTAAAGTTTCAACGTTCAATTTTAATCTTTAGCTCTTTCATCAGACAATAGGAACACAACAGGCAACATATGCAATGTTTCCAAATTTAGAAAAAGCAAATTTGCTTAAGCAATGATTTTAAGATTATTTACTTTAGATAATCAAATTTTAATCAGAAAAATTCCAACTCAAACTTAATGCCCTATGAAGTCTTTACAAAAAAAATGAGTTTTTATGTAAAATATTTTTTCTTAAAATGAGCTTTTAATTAGGTTAAAATGAGTTTGTTTTCTGCAGATAGGTTTCTATAGTACTATAACTTTGGGTTATTTTAATGTTAACTAGACTAAAGATTTGGATTATTTGCTTTAAGTTCTGTGCAAATATGAGAAATCGCAATTTAGGATGTTACAATAATGCCAATAAAGTAGACGAAAGGGTTGTTTAAATCCTGCAAGTGAGTTAAAAGCTAAGGGGAAGTCAAACTATACCAAAGCCTAATATGTCCAAGTTGAGGTATGCTGGACTCATTTCATTGAACTCAGTTGCACTATTCAGAATGGTAACACCAAGAGGAGTAGCCCATGCCTGCTGTTTGGGGACTGAAAATTGTTACTTTTCTTTTTAAAAACAATTTCTATGACTCTCAAAATACATTATTGACAGTTCCTTCTTCTGGTTGAGAAACATAGAGCTTGACAATTAAATATTTCACTTACTTTTAGTAAGTTCACTTACATGACATAAAAAGAGTAGGTGTAAATAAAACAAAAAGACAGAATCAAGCTCTGCCTAATCATACACAAGTTAAGTGCACACAAATTAAAATATCTGAAATACAAAGTGAATAACTCAATGCTATCAACTTCTCAACTTGCTTTCAAAGTACCTTGATTCACTTTTAAATCAATTATTGTAATTATAAATATGTTATCTTGTCTTTCTTGTTTTAGAGCTGAATTGCAACGTATTATTTCCATGTGATCCTTAGTGCTTAGCACACTTGCACAAATAGGGAAATTTCAATACAGGCTTATTTAGTTAAGGTGATTAATGGCATATTCAGTCAAGAGCTTTTTAAAATGAATTTTGAGTGGTACAACTCCAGTGAAGTACTGTCTGAATTTCAATGGGATGTGTTGGTTGTTTGCAATGACACAGAGAGACACATACAGAGAGAGAAACAGAGAAGGAGACAGACACAGAGACAGAGGGAGAAAGAATATGTACAGGATTTCCTTTGTTTTTTCTCTATCAATTTTAAGATTATACAGGCAAATAAGAGCTTTGTTTATAAACTTAAAAAAAAGAGCAAATTTATTTTTATTACTTTGTATTTAATGACTTGCTGAGTATTGCATAGTAATTATTGAGAAATATTGTACTTTTTCTAACAGAACTTGAGCCATCATGGGTTAAGTTTGTGTATATTTTCTATGCATTGAAACAATATTAAATTATATCTGATAATATTTTTAAGCCTTGCCTTGAGAGCCATATGCAAAACCTGAATGATAGGCCTCAGCTTTACACTCTCTAAATTCCATTGCACGAGACTATGTTAAAGCTGACATGTTTTTTAGGAAATAACTTTTTTTCTCTGGAGAATAGGTGTCAGGTATGTCATCTATGGCTGGCTAATTTACCACTTCACTGATCTTATTAGCTAAGTTAATTAACTTTTTAAAGCATATCCTTCATAGTACTGGTAATCATTAGAAATGATTTTTTAAAGGTATACACAAACTCAAGACTTACCAATAACAAAATACACAGACTTAGACATAAGTTTCCAAATCAGAGCCTTTAAATTAATTTGAGATGAACTTGAATATTTTCAAAAACATTGCATTATAGTTATCCCTTCATAGACATTAAGGTAAGTAAGCTAAATAGATACTCCAGGGTACAGAAAAAAATCAGGCCACACTTAATCAGAGAACAAACTTTGTGAAGAAATTACCTAACCCAAAATGCTTCCTCAGATCTAGAAAATAAAAGCTTGAGATTTAGGAGAATACTGGTGGGGGATTGGGGGAGGAAAGAGGAGAACAGTAAACGACTGTAGGTAAGAAAATATCAGGAAAGGAGTGTAGGACCTACAATAAGGACAAAGGAACAGAAAGATATTGAGAAAACAAGAGCAAGATTTGATCTTTCAAAGGAAAGAAATGAAATATTGCAGGCAGTTTACTTAGCTTTGCTCACTCTCACTTTACTCTTCCAAAAATGGAATAATATCTAATTTCCAAGAAATGTTTTGAATATTAAGAGGAATGTTCATAAAGCATCTATAATATTACTCCACACACAGTAACTGTTGACTGTATCTAGCTCACAAAACCACATATTAGTAATAATGAGACAAGCCTTGTGTTTGCAACATTTGTAATCAAAATGACAAAATTATATTTCATAAAAACAGAATCTTGAAAATTTTCTACTTTAGCTGATCCAAAACTCAATGAAAGCCTAAATTCCTTTTACATTATTAAGAATTAATAATCTCAAGATAAAGAAATTTTAAAACTGGAGATGTCTACACAGGGATTTTACACATTAAGCAGTTTTCCAGGTGGTAATATCAATCCTCTACAATGTCTTAAATACTTAATACAAATCTATCTAATATGTCTGGATTTTGGCTGGTAGGTTCTTTTTGTTTTTTGAGGTTGAAAGAATTCAACATGCAGTGACATAGTAGAAAAATATGGCAGTAGAGTTGAAATGGTAAGATGATCTATGGGCAGACTTCTTATCTGTGAAAGAAAGAATAAATTAACTTAAAAATATACTACTGATATTACTTATGTAAGTGGTTACTCCTTGTGATGGTTAATATTAAGTGTCAACTTGATTGGATTGAAGGATGCAAGGTATTGTTTCTGGATGTATCTGGATGTTTCTGAGTGTTGCCAGAAGAGATTAACATTTGAGTCCATGGACTGGGAGAGGAAGACCCACCATTAGGAAGGCCAACCCACAATATGGGTGGGCAGCATCCAATAGGCTGCTAGCTTGGCTAGACAAAGCAGGCAGAAGAAGGTGGAATGAGCTGACTTGCTGAGTCTCTCAGCTTTCATCTTTCTCTGGTGGCAGAGGCTTCCTGCCCTAGAAAATCAGACTCCAAGTTCTTCAGATTTTTGACTCTTAGACTGACATCAGTGATTTGCCAGGGGCTCTCAGGCCTTCGGCCACAGACTGATGGCTGCACTGTCAGTTTTCTAACTTTTGAGGTTGTGGGACTGAGCTACTACTGGCTTCCTTGCTCCTCAACTTACAGATGGCCTACTGTGGGACTTCACCTCATGATTATGTGAGTCAATTCTCCTTAATAAACTCCCTTTCATATATGTATACCTCCTATTAGCTCTGTTCCCCTAGAAAACCTTGACTAATACAATCCTCTTCTTGGCCCTATCAATAATTCTCAGAATTTTCACCTGGATGTACCTTGATGCAAACGGTTTACAGATCTATCCTTGGCCTTCACCTTTTACGGTCTTCAGACACATCTCAGTTCTTTTGCTTTAATAGTCCTCTGAAGCCTGGATAATCTTGCCCAGGCCCTCGTTAAAGGACCACCAAAATAGATATCTGAATTTTGCAATTTTATATTCTAATCTCCCTAACTCACCTTCTTCTCTTCTCTTTCTTTACAGTTGATTATCTTTCCCTCTCCTGTCCCATCCTACTAGCTCCTGCCCAAATAGAAACCAAGACTTTACTTTCTGTTTATACTCTCACTTATACAATCTAAAACATGGATTTGATATTTTCTGATTTCCAATTCTGGCATGATTCATGATTAATAATCAAATCTTTCTCCATCTGGACAAAAATGAAAATTATTTGGCTAAGACTACTGTCTTGACTAAATCCTGAGACTTCCACCCTATCATACAGTATCCGTATATATACAGCTCATATATATCTTGCTGATATTTGGACAGTTGTTTAAATGTAATTGCATCTATCTGCAAGTATTTGCTTCTCAATTTATAATTCTCTGCATTGTGAGGAGTCTAGATAAGCTCTATTGGGAACTTCACTCAGTAGGCGTATTTTAGGAGTCACACCTCTGAAACAAAACCTAGGACAAGGAATCTTATCTGAGGCAACCAAAAATGGAGAAATGTGTAGAGTAGTCCCCCTTCATCCCCAGAGATATGTTCCAGGACTCCAAGTGGATGCGTGAAATCACAGATAGTACTGAACTCTATATATACCATCATTTTTTTCTATATATACAGCTACCTACAAGAAAGCTTAATGTAATAAATTAGACACAGTAAGAGATGAATAACAATAACTAATACTAAAAATAGAACAGTTAATATACTAAAGAGTTACATGAATGCATGCGTGCTCTCTCTCTCTGATTCTCAGCATATCTAATTGTACTGCGCGCACCCTCCTTCCTGTGATCTGTTGATCTGATAATCGAGATGGCTACTGAGTAACTAGTGTGGGGGTATCATATTCAGCATGGATATACTAGACAATGGAATGATTCGTGTCCCAGGTGGGATGGTGCAGGATGGCACAATATTTTACTATGTTCCTCAGAAGTATGAAATTTAAAATGTGTGAATTGTTTGTTTCTGAGTACCACACAGTCTTGATTATTGTAACTTTATAGTAAGTCTTGAAGTCCAATAGTGTCAGTTCTCAAACTTTGTTCTTCTTTAATATTAAGTCGGCTAATCGGGGTCTTTTGCCTGTCTATATAAACTTTAAGTATCAGTTTTTCAATTCCACACACAAAAAATAAACTTACTGGGATTTCTATTGGGATTTCATTGAATCTGTACATCAAGTTGGGAAAAATTGACATCTAGACAATATTAAAGCATTCTATTTATTAGTGTGGACTATCTCTCCATTTACTTAGTTCTTCTTTGGTTTCTTTAGTCAAAGTTTTATAGTTTTTTTCATATGGATCTTGACATAATTTTGTTAGATTTATCCATAAGTATTTTATTATGGGGGGTGCTAATATAAATGATATTTTTTATTTTCAAATTCTATTTGTTCATTGTTCATGTATAAGAAAACTATTGGTTTTTGTATATCAACTTTGTATCCTACAACCTTGCTATCATTGTTAATTAGTTCCAGGATTTTTTTTTTGTCAGTTCTTTTGGATTATCTACATAGATTATCGTGTCCTCTGCAAATAAATACTGGTTTATTTCTTCTTTCCCAATTTGTATATCTTTTATTTTATTTTTAAATTGTTGTTGTTTTAGTGTATTAGACATTTCCAGTATGATATTGAGAAGGTGAGAGTAGCATCCTTGCCTTGCTTCTGATCTTAGTGGGAACGCTTGAGTTTCTTACCATTAAGTATACTAACTGTAGGCTTTTTGTAGCTATTCTTTATCAAGTTCAGGACATTTCCCCTTATTCCTAGTTTACTAAAAGTTTTTTTTTTTTTTTATCATGAATGGACGTTGGATTTTGTCAAATACTTTTTCTACATGTATTGAACTCATCATTATTTTTCTTCTTGAGCCTGTTGACATGATGGATTATCTTAATTGATTTTAAACATTGAACCTGTCCTGCATATCTGGGATAAATCTCACTTGGTTGTGGTGCATAATTATTTTTATACATTGTGGGATTTAATTTTTTAATATTTTGTGGGGGATTTTTACATCTATATTCATGAGAGATATTAATCTATACTTTTCTTGCAATATCTTCATCTGGTTTTGGTATTAGAGTCATGCTGGCCTCACAGAATGAATTAGAAAGTATTAGCTTTGCTTCTATTTTCTAAAAGAGATTGTATAGAACCAGTACAATTTCTTCCTTAAAAGTTCACTTTTAGAATTCACCAGTGAACCCTTCTGTGCCTGGTGCTTTCTCTTTTGGAAGGTTATTAATTATTGATTCAATTTCTTTAAAGGATCTAAAAAAGTATGTAGTGGCAATATTACAAACAAATTAGAAATACAGTTTTTGTGCTTATACAACCATGGACCATTCTCAATGATTAGGCAGAAATGAAGTTTAAGTTATACTTTTAGATGCAGACTTACATTATATTGTGAAATTTCATTGAGGTTCTGTCAGTATGTTGCTTCAGCACTTAAAGCTACTTCTGAATAATTTAATGAATTTCATTAAACAATGTGATAGGTTACTGTATCTTCTTTACATTTGAAGAGTGATATTTAGCTCCCATATTTTGATTATTGCTTATTTATGTCTTTTTCCAGCCAGAGTATCAGATGTACACTTAAAACATTTCGTTTTAAAGGTAGCTTGAAGACTTACTCTAAGCTCAACTGTTGTATTCTTCTGAATGGAGGTTTTGTTGGTTCATGTAATGTTAGAATAGTCACGGTAAACTTCCTTAAGTGCTTAAGTGTTAAGTGCTTATTTCTCATATAACCGTAGCAGTTACAACAACCTATGTTTTAGAAAGTTATGGTTCAGTGAGGGAAAAAAGTGCAGTGTAATCATGAAAATAAGGAAAAAACATAGCTATGTACTAAATTCTTAATGACTCCCTAAAGATGAGATTTATAGTTCAAGAAGAGGCCTACATATCTTAATAAATTCAACAGTGACACATGAGAATAATGTAAGAAAACAACTTGGGTTTTTGAGGGTAGGGGATAAAAATAACATTTAAGAAAATGTAAAATTTGCAAATTCTGTTATTAAGAATGATCTCAAAATGATCTCAAAATATGTAAATATAGGATGAAGTGAGACATTATTTTAAATATATCCCTCTATTATTTTGCTTCTATTTCTCAGGAAAGACAATGCTAGGTATTATAAAGAAAATGAATTAAACTTTAGACATAATTCCAATCTGTTGTGGGCATTACTTGGAAGTAAAACTACTTACCACTTTTATATTTTATACATGAGATTGTTTTTATTTGATACAAAATTATACAAAAATAATCAAAAGATCATAATGCACATGTATACATATGTAACTAACCTGCACATTGTGCACATGTACCCTAAAACTTAAAGTGTAATAATAATTAAAAAATTAAAAAAAAGATCATAACCTGGTAGAATTGAAAGAAAATTTGCAGATTATTTAGTCATTATATTGTAGCCCAATGCTACATTTTGTATTAATTTAGTGAAAAGGATGACAAAACCAAATAAGAATGTAGTAGATAAATTCCTTTTACTTTTAGGTGGAAAATCAACTAATTCACTAATAAACTTGTTTTGTGTTTTTTTACTTTTCACATTTTCTTTCAGAATTGGAATATAAAGAAGACATAATAAAATACTTTAAAAATTATAAACTGTGAAATTGTTTGATCTAAATTGCCAGACTAAATTCTGCTGTAATCTAAACTTCATTTTTTCCCCTAATGATGTCTGTTCCTGTAAAACTAACTAGAGGGAACTAGCAAATAATTCCCAAATACTCTGGAGGGCATTAAAGTAGTCACTTTCTCCTTTAGAAAAATGAATCCCCAAGGCAAATAAATCATACTTCCCACCTCCTTAGTCAGCCTCCAGGGTACTTACCTCTTTCCTAGGCCTCAAGTTTGCCCAGTTATCTGTGCCACTGATTTTGCTTGGCCAGTTTTTATTTTTATTTTGTTGGGACTATTTGAATTTCTGCCTTTCTGAACTATCAGAAAGCCTGAAAATTGAAGCTATTCTCAAATAATGTTGAAAAAAATCTCGAACTATGATTCTGAAAGTCTCTCAGTGAATGTAACTATAAAGCTACAGATTAGTTTTTAAAAAAAGAAAAACAACAACAACAAAATCTGTTGAGTTAAATTTCTTCCTGATTGAAGACATGCATTTTTTTATTTAAAAAATAGGAAAATTTTAAAGCTAAAGTTGAAAATAATACAGGACTTTTTAGTCATAGTCATTTTTTATTATTATATCTGTGGCTGATTAGCACAGCAGGTCTAAATTAATGGCCAGAAAAATGGTCAGAATGCCTCAAACCTCATAGCTGATGTTGGCCTAATATTGACCTTACGATGTTCACTTATCATTATGTATGAAGAAATCACATAGAAGCAATTATATTTGATAAGCACTTGTTTTCTATCATTTTCTTTGTGAATGCATAAAATTGTGAATACATACACATAGTGAATTTGAAACAATGATGACAAGATTACATCTTTTAGTTTTCTTTATCGATATTTAGCTGATGAACAGTATAGGAAAAAGTATCCAGAAGGTTTTTAAAGCTATGGCTAGTCCAGTTCAAGGCAAATCAAAAGTACCACTAAATGACAAATATTTTCTTTCGATTTAATCCTTGTGAAATAGGTCAACTAAATTATGCAATTGTGGTTTCAAATCATCCTTCCTCAAAGAAGTTTTCTCATTGTAGAACAAGGAAACATTAATGGATGAAGAATTATAAGACCAATTTAGTTGTTAGTGTGTGTGTGTATATATATGTGTGTGTGTGTGTATATATATGTGTGTGTGTGTGTATGTATATATACACATGCATATATATACATATATACACATATATGCATACCATGCTTTAAAACATGCTAGTTGGTATTTCTATTTTTTTCAACATTTCCTATACACATATAGATATAGAAAATTCATGTATATTAAAATGAGTATCTGTGTTTCTTAAACGATTTTTGAAAGAATTGTAAACACTATAAAGAGAACGTCCCTGAATCTCTTTATAGGATTGCTCTTACATAATGCACTTCCAATCCCTCCAAAATGGTTCTACTCCCATACACAGATGTTTTTCTTTCTTAAAGTAGGAAAAAATACATAGTATAAAATGCACACAGGCTTATTTTAAAATAATTTTAAGATTAAATTTCTGAATTATGCTTTATTTTTAGCTTGTCACAAATTCCAAACAGCACATGCTTTTACAGATTTTTTAATGCTTCTGTGAACAAACATGATAAATTATATTTTTATCATTCCATAGAGAAAGTGGATCTTTATCTATCTGACTCAGCATTCTTAGCTTCAAGGTAGACATTTGATTTGTTGGCTTTCATTGGATGGTAATAGTAGACTATTTTAGAAGACAGCATCAATGTATCCTGGCAATTATGAATTCTGCCTGCAAACTTTTGTTTATTTTTCCTCAGATTTGGACCTCAGGTCCTCTCCTTGATCTGAAACATCTTGTACCTCCATGGCTACATGACACGTACCTCTCTTAGGAAGATAATTCTCTCACCCTCTGACTTCATGACTTTGTCTATCTTTTGCTGCCACTATTAACTCTCTGTTTTTCCTCATTTCCTTTCTAAAACTTCTTTTTTATTATTGAATTACTTTTAAAAACACCTCTCTTGCCTCCTTTCCAAGCATCCACACAAAAGTTCTGTAGGTTCCAAAAACATTGCCGCCTTCTTCCTGTCTTTTAATCCACATTGATGCCATAAATTCCTGTGTTGTGCTCTCTTTAATGCCACTATTAAGTATAATCGATTTAATGCAAACTTTACCTCCTGTGATGAAGATAAGTCAAATTTATAGTATCATTCTAATTCTGTGTATTCCAAGATTATACAGGTTTCTGAAGCTGTAACACCAGTCACTTTCCACTGGAATTCCAACATGTGGAGGCTCTAAGATCCTTTAGGGTCTTAAATCTTCATGAGGATAGAAACCTGGAGGTTTTTTTGTTTGTTTTTCTGCTGTATCATCATTGCTAACCAGATTTCTACTCTTAGTAATAGTTCAACAAATACTTTATAAAAGAATGACTGAGTGTTTTTATTTCTAGGGTCTCAGCTGCATGGGTGGTCTCCATAGTTGGAGAGCAGAACAAGCCTGTGTGCGTGAGCATTCCTTGGCTCCCTAAGCTACATTGCCATCTAGTGCTCACGCTTGTGACCTTTCATGGTGGCAAACAGATGAAGCTCCCTCTATCTCTGTGTGTGTGTGTGTGTGTGTGTGTGTGTGTGTGTGTGTGTGTGTTGGTGGAGGGGGGGAAAGAGAGAGAGAGAGAGACCGACCTTGTTGGCTTTTATCTGCACATTTTATCCACCTCTCTGTCTTTATGCTTTTGTTTTGTTTAGTTTTTGTGTGACGAGAGTCCCTCCAGCCCCCACTACCATCCCACAGATTTCTTTCTCAGGACTTTGTTCTCCGATGGTCGTATTGTGAAAATATAAATTTTACTGTGTTCTTTTAACAAAAGTCCTTAATCCATACAGGTGGAGTGAAGCACTGTTTAGAAATTTGAAAGTAAAACTGCCAACTAAAAATTAAATATTATTACTGTTTTAATTTCTCACATTTGAATCCATCTTTTCTTCAAATGAAGGTGTTTTAAATTTTTATTAATTTTAGTGCCACCGTTCTGTCAGAAACAGAAAAGATAAAATCACTTTTGTGCTTTTTTCAAAATCCCAATTTTCTTTTAAGTCATAGTCTAAGTGAACGTAACCTGATTTTTTTCTTTCCTAATAATTAGTTAACTAATATTTAGTTGTTATTTTGTATTCTCTCCTTTATTTGCCCTATCTCTGGTCTTTTCAGATTCTCACAACTATTTGTGTGATAATCTCCCTTTGATGCTCATGTCATACAGAGACGTCTTCCATTCTGTTCTCATTTTTTTTAACAGTCACCTAGTCTAAGACAGTCACTAGAAAAAATATTTCTCTGAAAGAGACTTTATTTGAAACAAGTATCAATGTGACTAAATAAATGCTTAAATATTAAATTTTTAGTATATTCTGTTTAGAGGACATATGTATAGGTGTGGCTTTCCTTATTTTAAAAACACTGCTTAGAAAGAGGACAATGCAATCAATATTTATTATACACTACAATTTTGATGGCATATAAATACCTATTTTAGAAAGAAAATGAGTAATGAATAATCATATTGGAATTTCATTCAAAAGGTGAAAATTTGTTTCATATCGATGATTCTACAATGAGTATATTTAAGTGCAATTGTTCTGCTATCTATTTTTTTTTTTTTACTTTTAAAACACTGTTTCTTGTCGATGTGGGCAAAAGACAGAAGATTTGGAAAGAACACATCGATTTATATATAACAAAACAATTTAAAATATATTTTGAACTGTCTTATGTACAGTTTTAGTCACATATTAGATCTGTGTTACTACCAAGAACAAAACCACACAAAATAACAAGAAGCTATACTCTATTCTGAAAATAGATCGTAGGCTAAGGGAATCTGTCTTGGATAAATTCTCTGTTGTAATGTTAATTTTAGGGTTCCAAAGAATAAGTGGACTCTAAAAAATGTATGAAATAATGATCCCCCTCAGCTAATGTTCCTATAGCATTGTTAAATATATATGTGCTTGTGTGTGTGTGTGTGTGTGTGTGTGTGTGTGCGCGCAGATGTATCTATGTACCTGTCTGTGTTATATTAACTTCTTATAATCACATCACTTAAACCAGTAAACTTTGGCTACCCACTAGAATCACTTTTCAAAATACAAATTTTGGGTCTCATCTTGGAATAATTGAATCTAAATCACTAAATGTAGGATCCAGGCATCGATATCTTAAAAATTCTCCATGATGTTACTAATGTAGAGCCAGAGTCGAGGACCAGTGAAGAAATAAGTAGAGAAACAACCCAGCGCATTCTGAAGTATGTTAGTTACTAGATTTCTGAGGCTGCAGGGTGGCAATCATTATACAACATGAAGAAACTACAGAAGAAAGGGGCATATGGGTAATTTTCAGCCCTAGAATTGGTTCTCTTATTGTTCATCGCATATGCTCCCCTCATAAAAAGTACCATAAATACATTCCTTCAACAAGTGTAACAAAGGAAGCAAATTCGGAAATCATTCTCTTGTTACTTCCAATATGTGTGTATACCTTAGGCAAATGTCTAGGTCTCCGTGGTGGGTTCTAACAAGACTATCCTGTGGCTTCACCCCATGGGGAGACAAAAATTTTGTTTGCAGAGAGAGCTTATTTTTGGAGCAAATCAGAGAAGAGGTTTCCCTCCATATGAAACCAGAATCTAAACCGTAGGTGGACAACAGAGGTCTACCTTGAATAACAATGAAGGAGTTGTCTTAAATAGGAATGTTAATGCAGAATGTAGTCCCTCATTAATACAGGTGAATACAAAGATTCCTTGTATAACTAAAGGACTAAAGATCCTTTTACATACCTTCTTCTTTATACAGCTACTTATTTCCAAATAAGTCTGGAAAATAACCAGTTATATTCTCAACCATCATTCCCTAACCTCTGCAAGACCAGAGGGTTGCACAGACAATGGAATTAATCTATCCTGGACTGTAGAAATGTGAGAAGAGGTAATTTGAAAGGTAAAACAGTCTCATATTTAAGCAGATTCTCCTTATTTAGCTTACTGTGAACAGTTTTAATCCCATTATCAGGACATGGATGTGGAAAGATCAAAAGTGAATTTTAATGAGAAAGTTTAATTTAAAGGTTTGAAATTACTTGTTTCATGAAATTACATGAAATGGGGGAATCCAAAACTAGAGAAGACAGGGCATTTTCTAACTTTTTAAAATATTTGATGATGTATTAATGATTACTTTGTTTTTACATTAGGCTATGTTGTACTGTTTTTATAATATATACATCTTTTCTTTTTCCATAAATGTATGCCTTCCTATGATATATCTGAAAAGAAATATTTAATTGAATGCTAACTTTTGGTCAGGGCTCTACACAATAACTGTCAGCTTTGAGATAACTATGTGTAAGGATCTTACTTCAAGTTAGAAGATAGGGGCCCTTCAAAATTATTAAGATTTTCAGTTTTGATTTTAGCAAGAAAGAATGAGCAGATCAGTTTATTCAAGCTAGATCCATAATATCACACATATGCTTTCTTCTAGATTAACTTATTTCAGTTCAGCACTACCTGCCTTTTATATAACTTAGCTCACTTTTAAGGAGAAATACTGCAATTAGTTTTGGATGACCTTTATATTTTCACCAAAAATGTATTAGACATCCCTGACATGCCTCTTTTAAGTCAATTCCTATTTGTGAATGACATTGTTTGCAGATATGGGCCGTAACATTACAGAAACCGAAAATAGAGGGAAAAACTTTTGCCTTCAGGGAGGTTACCTTCAGTAAATGATTATCATCTTGAAGCCATAGTAGGGTAAAATAGTTCTAACATTTTCCTTGATGATGACAGCTTCAGAAGAAAATGTTCATTTTTGCCTAAAAATATTTAATATTTGTTTGAGTAAATTTTTTTAATTAAATTGTTTGTAAAATGCTGTCTCTTTTAATTTGCTATCAGAGTTATAGTCAATGTAAAACAGTAATTACTAGAGATATGTGACTTAGGTCAGATAAGTTTAGGTTACAATTTTGACTAAAGCCCATCACAAAACTGTGTAAAGTAGGTAGACTGCATTCTCAGAGGTGAAAAAGTTATAAGGGATAAAGAAGAGCAGAATTAGATGACTTGGTGAGTATATGAGTACATAAATTGGTTACATTGGTATAGAGAGTGGATCAGTTTCAAAGTTTATATTTAGGGCACTTGTCTTAAATTTAAAGAGTTTTTTTTTGGCAGCTTTTGCTTTTAGATACAGTAAAAAATGTAAAAAGCTAATGTTAAACCATAGATCAATAGCTTCCAAAGGAGACAAGCTATTGAAATTAGAATTGATTTAAAAAATAGCTTGACCAATAGCAGATTTAGCATTAGAATGAAGAACTGTTTACATTTTTACAAATTTAGGTTGATTATTTAGGTTTTGTAGGGATTATTTTCTAATAAGAAACAAAATATCCAATAATATATTACTATTAATCTAATAATAGATTATGTTCTAATAATAGTTAATAGATATTATCTATATTATTTATCTGCTTATGACATTTATTCTGAAGCTAAATGTGTTTGTTATTCTGAAGACAAACATTACAATAATTATAGGAGTAGAAGAGATGAGCCAGGTTTATATTTCCAATTTTCTTATTATGTCAAATGGTTGACGTATAATAAAAATCATGCTGAATTTGCTAATAAAATTAGTGATAATGTGAGTATATTTAGATATTAGCAACTCAAAAAAGGAAATACTTTTAAAGTAAATATACCTCTAGGACTTTCTTTTTCTACTTAATTATTGGGACTTTTCTATAGTACTTTCCTTAAACACTAATAATATTTTGTGATTCGGATGATCTCTAGGTTTCTTGGACATATAAGGTATGTACATTCTTGCTAGGAGTACCAACTGTTTTGTTCAGTATTAATTCAGGAACATATACATATGTTTAAGTAATTTTTGTATAAATCATATGTACATATGAACTTATTTTTTATTCTTTATTAAGGATATGGAAGCAAAACCATTTTTGGTGTACAATCTGATGCTCAGTAGGAAACTTCCCCATGTTGGAAAAAATTTTCCTTCAGCATGCACCTGTGTGTGTGACCAAAGGAACAACTACTATTGCTCAATCTTTAAAATCCAGTGTCTTCATCATTTACAAAACATGAATGCTCCTGACCTATTGTAATTTCCTGTAGGGAAAAACTAAGATTATATATTTGTATATATATATTTTTTTCTCAATTTTAAGTCATCTTCTGATGTATTCATTATTTGGAAAAATATTATTTAAGATTATTCACTATAACAGAGACAGAAGTTGACATCAAATCCTTATGATGGAGCTATAATTTATTATACGAGTTCAGAAAGTTCCTAAGAAAAAATTGCTCCTGATATTTGAAGATCTACACAGTAAAGGATCATCCAAATAAGAAACAACAGTATAAATGAAGGCTGTATTTACAAGGGTTCTGGGCTACTTTGCAAAAGTCACATTAATAATTTGTACCTTGTTTTCTGTCCCTTTTCATTGACATATCACTTTAAAAATGACCATTTTTCCCACTTTTAATTTATAGATTAGAATTTGGATATATTTGTAGGTATTGTATTTCAAATAAAAATCCACTCATAAAGTCTTAAATGTATACTATATATGTATAACCTGATTTATTTCTTAACAAATGTGTTTCTAATGCTATTCTTGTAACTAAAAACCTAATATATTATTAGAATATGATTTATACTGCTGATTTTAATGTATTTATAGACTATATAATATCAGTCGAGTTCTGGTGATAATCTGTTAAGTTTTTATGACATATTTATTAATGTAATACAGAAGTTATTTATTAAACATAATAGAAATACTTTTGAGAACATAATTATAATTAAACCTCACGACAAACTGCTAGGGGGGTTAATTCTTTTTTTTCAGATAAAAACAACTGAGACTTAGAATTAGTTAAATAATCTTTCCAAGGTTACATACACAAAGGGCAAGAGTTAGATTTAAATCCAAGTTTCCTTGACTTTTAAAATCAATGACTTTCAATACTATAGCATATGGCTCTGTACTGTGTTGTATATAGGATACAAAGAAATATGACAATTGTGTGTTTTCAGGGAACACAAAATACAGTTGAGAATTTAATTATTGAAAAAATATTTCTTCCTTTTAAAAAATTGCCAACTTTCTTGATTACCATGAAGCCATCTTGTTTATATAACATGTTACATTTAATTTCTGTGTGCCAGATAAAGGAATAGCATTAGATGTTATGGTCTAAAAGTTTATGATTAAGTATTGAAAACAAATTAAATAATTCATTTAAAGTAAGTGTATGCATATTAGAGTGTCATTCAGGTTGCTGCTCAAATATAACCCTCTCAGAGGGGCTGTTTCAGCCCACACCTTCTGAAATTGCCACATTCCAGGCAAAGAGACAACATTCAGAAATGTTTCAGAAAGGAATGCCTAAATAAGTTTAAAATCCTGAACAAAAAGTCACTAATATAATTTTAATTTTTATGCCAATGAAGGCGATTTCATGTAGGTTAAAAATAAAAAGTTTAGGCCAGGTGCGGTAGCTCATGCCTGTATTCTCAGCACTTTGGGAGACCGAGGCGGGCTGAACACCTGAGGTCAGAAATTCGAGACCATCCTGACCAACATGGTGAAACCCTGTCTCTATTAAAAATACAAAATTAGCTGGGTGTGGTGGTGTGTGCCTGTAATCCCAGCTACTTGGGAAGCTGAGGCAGGAGAATCCCTTGAATCCCAGAGGCAGAGGGTGCAGTGAGCTGAGATTGCACCATTGCACTCCAGCCTAGGCAGCAAGAGTGAAACTCGGTCTGAAGAATGAATGAATGAATAAATAAATAAATAATTTGATTAATTAATTAATTAATTTAAAAATATCTGCTGCAGAAAGTATATATGGCTGCATATATTTTTTGTCACACTTGCAGTTTGTTACTTTCCTTAATGGTTACATTTAAGCTAACTAGGATTTTATTTGCAGTATGCTCTCCTTGAATATCTTTAAAGCAGACCAAATATGGATGATTTTTCAGCTAATTCGGGTTTTGGGAAATCTTAATTTTAAAATTTATATGAAAATAATCATAATGGATTTTGCACAGATGTTCTGTTACTATAATTGATAGTTTTAAAACATTTTTGTCTTTAGAGAATTACTTTTTACTATAAGATAATAATAAAATTTGCTATTTAAATTGGTATTAAGGCAATTTTGTTCATAATCCTTAATAGAGAAATTTCTGCATTATACAAAATAATAAACTGCTTCCTCGGTTTTTGGACATTACTTAATATTTATTTACTTTAAGACATAAAGTTGTTTATGCTTAATTGTCAATTTTTATAACGTTTATGTTCTTTGGTTTCTTTTATTGTGCATATGGTCTATAAAACTTGCTTTATCTGTAGATCTTACATAACAAAGAATCAGAGTTTCAAAAAATAAATATTTAATTTTAAATAAGACCTAAATTATAATTATTTTTGAAATATATGTCATATTTTTTAATAGTATAGTTTGTACCTTTCAAAGAAAATTTAAAAAATAGAAAAAGCAGAGAATGTTACCAATTATTTAATCACTTATGTAAGAATATGCTTAACATGTTATCACTAATATAAGCCCATTATGATTTTTTCCTTCAGCTGTTTTTTATGCATAGTTTTGTGTTGTAATTGTAATTTTTTAATAGCAATACCTGAACATGTGATTTTTCTAGCACTATATTAAATTATATATTTTTTTATATTTGAGCAACCATAATTTTATTAACATAATAATACCCAATGGATTTTGGCTATACCATCATTTACCTATGATTTATCCATTGAAATTATTAAACTCTTAATTGAATATCTATATGTGCCAGACATTTGTCTTTGTTCATGAAATTCTGCAAGAAAGGCCATAAATTTCCTTATCTTACAAAGCTTACCTTCTATGGAGTAAGATAGTCGATAAACTAATAATGCTATAATATATGTTAGATGATTATAAGAACTATAATGAAAACAATAAAACAGAATAGAATTTGGAGGGAGATGATATACATTTACATTATTCATGGCATGAGAAGGTTTCTATTTTTCTGGTTTTACATTTGCTGTTAGAAATAAAGAATCAAGAAACCAAACTTAAGGCAAATGAGGGCCAAAAACAAAATAGATCCACAAATATTTGATGAATAAATGAAAAATAAATCAGTTTAGTAATTCTAAGGAATTTGGACTTATTCTAAAGGAAATGGAAAACAACTTGAATATATTTTCTTTATTGAATAATGTCGTCAATGAATAGAAACAGAATGAAGCTGGAAATAAGTAATTATTAAAGTAAATTTTTTTACGGAAGAAATAAATACAAGTAACGTCATGAAAATAGGAACTGAGACTAAGATACAAAAGCAAGAACCATAAAATAAGCAAAATCTTGTTATTGATTTGAAATAGAATTATAACCATGAAATAATACTATTTTTCCGGTTTTTAGAAGAATGTGATATAAGAAATCTCTTATTCCTCTGTGGATTTTATTAATACATTAATAAGATGTATCAATATAGTTCTTAAAGTTGATCTGGACTTTCATTCTTGAAATGTGATTATAGATTTATTTGTTTCAGAAGCACTAAGATTTTTTATTGTTAATATTTTCATATGTAATATGAATTTAAAATAATTCAGAACTTTTAATTCCTGTATTGTCACCATATTTCATTTCTCATTCTAAATAACTTTATATCCAACTTTGTTTTTAGTAGGCTTTAAAGGGTCTATACGGTTATTCATTTCTTTCCTTGAATGTATTGATTGCATTATCTTTCTGTTATCTAATTCAAATATTTCTCCTTTCATCTTTATTAGCTCATTTTTCTGCTTTTCTTTGGATATGTTTGTTCTCCTTTTAAATTCTGAAGATGAATAAGTAGCTCAAGTCTTTTCTGTCTGTTATTTAAAAACACCATATTAGAGTATGCTATGGTTTGGATATTGTTTGTTTGTCCCACCAAATCTCGTATTGATATTTGTACCCACTGTGGTGATATTGATAGGGAGGGCCGAGTGGCAGGCATTTGGTTCATGGGGGAGGATCTGTTATTAATATATTAATACTCTTGCTCAGGCATGAGTGAGTTCTCACTCTATTAGCTCCCAGGAGTCCTGGTTGTTAAATAGGGCTTGGAACCACTCCTCTCTCCAGCTTGCTTCCTCCTTGCAGTATGATCTCTGCATATGCCCTCTCTGTTTCTCATTCCACCAAGAGTGGAAGCAGCCTGAGGCCCTCACTAGATGTAGTTGCGAATAGTGAACATTTTAGCTATCAGAATCATGAGCCAAGTAAACAATTTTTCTTTGTAAACTACCCACCCTCAGGTATTCCTTTATAGCAACACAAAACAAAGACGGGGTATACGTTTGTGACTTCACCTTAATGTAAACTTATGCATTTGTCCTAAAATTATTTTATCATTGTTTTCGAAGGAGTCAGTTTCATATTTTATTTATATATTAATTGATAGTTATTAAGGACATAAAACAGTTCAATATGATTCCATTCTTTTAATTTTTTCCTTTCAGTTATAGAAAATGTTAATACTGACACAAAAACAGAATTAATACATCTACATGTCCTCAAATTCAAAAAGTATCTACTTAAGGCCAATCTTATTTTATCTATGTCCTTATATTCAAAAAGTATCTACTTAAGGCCAATCTTATTTTATCCATATCCTCACCCTCTATTTCTCCAAAATAATAATTATTATAATAAATATAAATATATAATATACATTATATTTAATAAATAATAAAAATAAAATAGTTATAAAAATAATATAATAAATATAATAATAATAATTATTATTATTCTTTTTGAGGCAGAGTCTCACTCTGTCACCCAGGCTCGAGTACAGTGGTATGATCTTGGCTCACTGCAACCTCTGCCTCCTGGGTTCAAACAATTCTCTTGCTTCAGCCTCCCCAGTAGCTAGGACTGCAGGCATGTGCCACCACGCCTGGCTAATTTTTGTATTTTTAGTAGAGACAGGGTTTCACCATGTTGGCCAGGCTGGTCTCAAACTCCTGGCCTCAAGTGAGTTGCCCACCTCCACAATTATTTTTAAGTGAATTTTGGAAATCATATAATTTTATTTATAAATTGATAATGTTTGATGTGTTTCTAATTCTGTATTATAAGTTGTTCTTCCTCCACAAAATTTTAATTTTTACATTTAATTTTACTGCAGAAACCAACCAGTAAGTTCTTAGAACATTTCAATCTAGATTTTGCTGATTGCATTTCCAAGTGTCTGTTAGCATATTTCTCTCTGCCCCTGTTTTTTTCCTTACAAATTGAGAGGTAGATCTGGAAGTTTGATTATAGTAAAGTTCAAGCTTTTGGCAAAATCACTTTATATATAGTGACTCATAGTTATATCTGGAGGTAAACAATCTTCCTCTCTGTCTTTATCTGTGATGCAAGTAATCATTGATGATTTTTGCCAGTATCCATCATCTCATTAGGGGTTACAAAACAATGATAGTTTAATTTAATTATTCTTCCTAGCTGTGATGATTCTACAAAAAAAATTGCTCATCAACAATTGAGTTGCCTTCAGTAATAATTTTATATAATTGATAGAAAAACATTAGATTCTCTACTTTTATTTGTCAGTTTTCAAAATACTCAGTTGGTACACTTACATCGTTTAAATGTGACTGAGGATTTTTGTTGTGGTTTGGTTTGTTTTTATCATTAAAAATTCATGTTTAAACATTTTTTATTTGTTAAAATGGTTGAAATTGTTGTTATTTCCGTTACATTTTAGTTCTTAATTTTATTATGAACAGATCAGATCAATATATTGTGTTTTTGTTATTTTATTCAAGAATAGAAAACAAGAAAAATAAAGCAACATGTTTGTAAAATGAATCATAGATGGTAAGCAAGAAGATTCTGAAACACGTTAGATATAGATAAAATGAGTAGATCATTTATATGCAGACATAGACAAGAAGAGATAGAATTAATATGTATTAAATATTCATGAAGCATCAAATTTTTAGGACAGTTATATCACCCTTAAATCAGTCACCCATTGGTATAACCCATCTGGCCCCATATCTTCTCTATCTGAGGTATGTAGAAACAAGCTATGGTATTGCATAGCAATTTGTAGAAAATCTAACTACTGGTCAGGAAGTTTTCCCCGGCATCTCTTCCATAAAATAAACATGTGTATTGGTTACTGGCATCTTCATTCTTCTAAGCCACTTTGACCACATTCAATTGTTGTTTCTTATAGCCATATTATAGCAGGGAAGGCTGATGCAGGAGAAAGTGAGATAGTGGTTCAGAAAGAAAGGAGGGAAGGAGGACGGGAGAGAAGGAGGGAGGGAGATACTGTGGTCCTTCTATCCACGCTGCCATGGCTGTATTAACCTAAATTGGTTTGGTCATGTTTTAAGTGGATTCAATAAACCATGCAGTCTGGGGATCTCTAGTTCATTTTTGAGGCTTTCTATTCTGTGACTTTTAGGATAGAGTACCAGACAGTGCACTTGACAGGTAGTAGCATCACCGTGATTTCCCACTGCAAGGGTAGCCCAATCCCAGGGATGGATTGTGACTTTCATTCGTCCTTTTCTTCATAAAACATAAGCAAATAAAATGCATATTTTATGACTATACTGGTATAAATATGATTATATTATGTTAAAATATAAAAGTTCATTTTTTCTTCTTTTAAAAAAATTAAAATATTTTATGGACCCCCTAAAAGTATTGCAGGCCCTAGGCACTGTGCCTATGATATTTTATGAATATGTTAGCCCTACTCTAGCCTTTCTTTTTGCTATTTTTTCATACTTTTGTTTTTCTAATTTTTTTAAAAGAACTTAGATTATAGAAATATTAAAATATAAAGTAAAAATTCATCCTATTTCAACACATGGCTTTTTTTTACAATTATATATATACATATATATACTTACAGGTTATGTTCTCTTCTTTTTATACTGGCACACACTATACTCTATGGTTTTATACTGTGATTCCTGTTCTTTACCTTGAACTTTTCATTAACAATGTATTATGGACATATATATTGTGGAGATAATATCTTAGAGATCAATTACAGTGGGTATCATGAGTATTTGCAGGATTATTATAGAATATTCAATAGTGCTATAGAGAATAAGAGGAATAAAAGAATAATGAGGAAGAGATGAAATCATAGATAGCAAACAATTAGATTGTGAGTTGTGTTGTCTTAAAATTCAAATGAGGTGATGTCTGTTAAACCACTTATTAGACAGGAAATGCAATTTATATTTATTTCTATGTCTAATGGTAATCTAAATTTAACAGTATAAGATTTAGGGGTGCTATGGTTTGAATGCATCCCTGCTGAAATTCAGATGTTGGCAAAGTGATAGTATTAAGAGGTGGGGCCTTTAAGAGGGATTAGGGCGTGAGGACTCCATGTTTCTCCATTGTAAATTGGAGTAAGATCCTTATAAAAGAGGCTTCATGTTGTTTTGGCTATCTGTTGTCCTTCTACCTTCTGCTATATGAGGATGCAGCACGAAGGGCCTCATCAGATGCAGTACCTTGATTTTGGACTTCTCAGCCTCTAATGAATTTTTGTTTTCATACATTACCCACACTCAGGTATTCTATTACAGTAGCACAAATGGGCTAACACAGGGGAGGTCCTTTAGGTAGTCCTACAACTAGCACCAAAACCCCTGGTTAGTAACATAAGGAGACAAAGCTTTATAAAGTGTGAAAATTCTCTAGAGGTTGGTTCTAGTTGATGGCAGATTGAAAATATCAACTGTGCAATGTTATTGCCAAAATTAAACACGAAGAAGCCAGCCGGTAAACAAATAGATAATATTCATAGGCGTCTGTTCACAATGAAAATCTTAATTAGAACATACCTCTGGCAATGGTCTAATTCAGGACACTGCAATATTTTTTTCTGTTACAATTATCATAGATTTTGAACTGATTTCACTTTATGACAGATATTGATCATCTAAGGTGGTTCTAGAAAAGATCCATCAGGAGTTTGGGCACAGTCTGATTCATATAAAGACATAGATATCTAAAATAATTTATAATATTAGTCTCAAGGTGACAAGATTTTTAAAAGATGTGATGTAACATTGTCATAGAAGTATGAGAATACACGATCTTGAGAGTTAATGAATTCCCATCACTGGGTTTATCTAAATTTGGACTCAATCTTGGCTACATGTTAGACAACACAAAAAGACTGAAGAAAATACCAAAGTTCAACCCCATCCCAGAAAAAAAGTTAAATCAGAATTTCTATGGCTGAGAGCTGGTATTTTCTTAAAATATCCCAGACATTTTAACATATATCAAGATTGATAATCCCTAACTGAATACATGAGTTTGACCAGTGTGCAAGTGAGTAATAGAGTATTTAATAACTGGATCTATAGTCTTTGAAGCCATGTTTGAATCTGAGATTTTATCATGTAGTAGTAATGCTATCCTTGTTATTTAAAATTATAATTCATTTTCCTCATTGCTAGCCACAGCTGACACAATACAGTAGTCCCCTTTTTATTCACAGTTTTGCTTTATATGGTTTCAGTTACCCATAGTAAAGTACAATAAAATATTTTTTGTGAGAGAGAGAAAAAGGACTATATTCACATAGCTTTTGTTATAGTATATTGTTATAATTGTTCCATTTTATAATCAGTTATTGTCATTAATCTCTTACTGCACTTAATTTGTAAGCTAAACTTTACCATAGTTATGTATGTAAAGGAAAAAAAGCATAATATATATGGGCTTTGGTACTACACTATCTGCAGTTTTGGGCATCCACTGGGGGTCTTGGAACATATCCCCTGGGGATGGAGGGGACTGGTGTACATCACACACTTTTTTCACCTGCATGCTTCACTGCACCATCAACTTGCTTCCCCTCTTCTCTGGCTGGTTGCTCCTTCTTTCTCAGGATTCAATTTCTACTCTTCTTTTTTTTCTATTAGTGACAGTCACACTAACTTTCTTAATGTTAATGAAGCATAGCAAGAGCACGCCCATGTCTGGGGCTTTAAGTTTATTCTTCCCTCCGAGTCTATTTCACATAGATTTCCCTGGATGTCTTCATGGCTCCTTCCCTCAATGTCTTTAGATTTATGCTAAAATGCTAAATTACCAGAAAGCGTTTTCCTGATTATCCCATTTAGCACATTCTGTTCCACTTTTTTGCTTTATTTTTCTTCATAACACATATCACCACTCTATAAGTGTTTATTTGTATGTGTGTTTGCTGTGTCTTTTCCATTAGACTGTACATGCCAGAGTTCTATATCAAAGCGAGACTTTGTCCACTACCAAATTCATAGCATCTAGAACATTGCCTAGAACATGGCTGATAGAATGTCTGTTGAATGAAGGAGTGGATGAAGAAAAATTAAGACATGTTATATGTTTGCTTTTTTTTGTGGCATTTTCTAAGTAAAAATGAAAGAAAAGTATTTTTTCTTTGCAACATTCTATATTTTAAGTATAATTACGTAAAAAATCTTAAATATACCATTTTTACATTTCAACAGAGTTTTGACAATGGTATATGCCTATGTAACCCAGTAGAGTTACATCACCACTGAAAATTCCCTTATGTCCTTTTCCACTCAATCTCTTCACCCAACCTGAATTAAATGCTTCCACATTTCTTCCATAGATTAGTTTTGCCTTTTCCATAGACTAATTCCATAGATCAGTTTTGACATTTATTTCTTATTGTTAATGGAATCATGCACTAGGTATTATATGTGCACAGTTTCTTTCCACATCATATTTTTTAGATGAATATTTGTTGTTGTATGTATCAGTAGTATATTCCTTTTAATTACTGAGTTTTATTTGGTGTAACAATACATCATAGTTTATTTATCCATTATTTTGTTAATATTTTAGCTGTTTCCAGTTTATGGCTATTATAAATAAGATTGCTATGAGTGTTGCTGTTCAAGTCTTTTGATAGATCTATGTTTCCATTTCTCTTGAGTAAACACAAGTGAAATTGATGGCTTCGAAATTAGGTGTATATTAAATTTTACAAAAAAGTACTAAGCACTTATTCAAGTGATTTACTATTTTGCATTCCTAGCAAAAATATATAGTTTCAGGTGCTCCACATCATCAGCAAAATTTGGTTCTAGGGGTCTGTTTAATTTTAGCAGTTCTAGTGGGTGCAAAATTGTAATTGGTTATAGTTTTATTTTTCATTTCTCTGATAATTAACGATTTGGGGCACTTTATCATACAATTATTGGCATTTTTTGGTAAAGAGTTTGTTATAGTCTTTCTCCTCATTTTTAATTAGATTATTTGGCTTATTATTATGTACTTATTTGTGTTTGTGTATAATCTGTCAGTCATTTGTGAGTGTATATGCTACAAATATATATATTTTGTAATCTGTGGACTTTCTTAATGCTATTTTTAATAAGAAAATACTTTAAATACAGTAACACATAGTTTATTATTTTTTACTTATGCTTTTTTGTATTGCATTGGAAAAATTTTCCTGGTCCAAACCACACCTAAAAAGGTTGTTTTCTTCATAAAACCCTTCTGGGATGTTGAAAGGGATCTCATTAAATATATAGATTGATTTGAGGAGAATAGACAAATTAATAATCTTGCATCTTTCAATTCAAGAACATGGTATATCTTTTCACTTATTATTTATTTATTTATGTCTTTGAAAATTTGCCTCAAATCTTTTTCATATTTTTAGTATAGACGTCTGGTATATACTTTATCAGACTTAACACTAAGTATGTGACACATTTTGGTACTCTTTTCAATGGTATATTTTAAATTCAATTTTCTAATTGTTCATTGCTGATATGGAGAAACACAATTAATTTTTATAACATAACATCTTTTTCACGTAACCTGGCTAGATTCATTTATTTGTTATAGAATGTTTTAGAAGATTCCATAGGGTTTCCATGTGCACGATTATTGTGTGTGAAGAAAATGGCAGGCTTATTTTTAATTATTTTGCTTTTTGTTACCTTTTGTCACCTTAATTGACTGGCTAGTATTTGTGTTATAATTTTGGATGGATATAAGGGTAGACATCCTTTCCTTGTTCTTAATAAGAGGAGGAAAAGTTTTAATTTTAGATGATTATGCATGATGATGACTCTAGTCTTGTGTGTTTTGGAATTGTTTGTTTTGTTTTGCTGAAGGCCTTTATCAGCTGAAGGGACTTTTCTTTCATTCCTCATTTGTTGCAATTTTATATCATGAATTGGAGTTCAATTTTATTGCATTCCATTTCTGCATTCATTTTTTCCTCCTTCTATTAATATGGTAAATTTCACTGATTGATTTTATCAAGTTAAGTTAGCCTTGCGTTCCTGGTATAAACATTGTCTCAGTTTTATATTGCTGGATTCATTTTGGTACTGTAATATTAAGGATTTTTGTGTCTTAGCTCATAAGATATCGGAATGTAAATTTCTTTCCTCTTTTTATTTTCTTCTTCTTTTCTATTGTTTTATTTCTTTTAAAGACTTTTGAGAATATTTCTTCTTTAAAGAATGATCTTAGTAAAATTGAATTTTATTGTTTAAACATAAACTCATTTTTGTGCATACTAATATTGAAAATCCTCTCATGCCTTGGAGAATTGTAACCTTTAGCCAATTATTAAGCTTCATGAAGTTAACTAAGCCTATTCTGGTAGAAATATTTTTCTTCTTTTTTAAAACAGGATGAAAGGATTTAGAGATGCTGAGATAAATTATTTGAGGAGATGTGTGTAGTGTGTGTGTGTGTGTGTGTGTGTGCGCGCACGCGCGCATGTGTGTGTCAGGTGGAATCAAAGAAGCAAGCATGATTCTTCAAGGAAAGCTAAGCTGTAGTTTTGTTCTTGACTTGGCCTTTATTCAGAAAACTCTCCAACATTGATGTGAGAGTAAAGTTGAGGACTACATTACAGAAACATTGGAGATAATTTCCTACACTTGCAAGAAAAGACATATCGGAATTAGCCAATTTCTGAAGATATTCTGGAGTTTCCCCGACTCTGCAACGTATCACCGAAATCCTCAATTTTCCCCTAAAACCAGGAAGAGAAAATTATTTAGAAAGTCTCTTTTATAAATCGCATGGATTTGGGGTGGGAAAAATCAAGGTTTGCTATTTTTTAGTTTTATGAACTTGGCGTGGTGTTTTATTTCTACATACTGCTATTTCTAATATACAAAGAGAATTATGATGCTTATGAAAAGAGTAATGTAAAAGTAGATAGCATTATATATAAAATTCCCTAAATAAAACCTTGAACCTGCCTTTTACTTTCAAGGAAAACCTGTTAAATAAATATAAAAAATAAAGGTAGCCGAAAGAACATTTAAAAACGATTTCTACATTTTTTGAAATTCTGTTTATTAGTCAGGTGATGTATTAACACCAAGGGATTACTTGGGTCATGTGATTTATACCTAAATAACACAAATTTAAACAATACCAGTCAAATATCAAATACACTTAATTTCATATTCATAGCTTTAATAGTATGCTCTAGAGCACATTTCTACTCTTATAACTACTACACTTAATAGCTTCCAAAAGTTTCCTAGTTTTTCACAAGGGTTTTGTTAACATTATATACATATATTTAACATCTAGAAGTAAATTTTAAACATCAATTCTAAGTTAATGGCACACCAAATATAGCTTTCAAAAAAGTTTTAGTATCTTATGTTTTGCTTTCGATAAAAGTAAGATATAATTATATTTTATATTTTTCCATGAAAATTATTAACAAGACTTTTTTTTAGCCTAATCGGTCAGCCACTGTAATTTTTTCCTTATGGTGGTCTTAGGAAATGTGTTTATCTTTAAGAGTGGGAAAAGTAAACTCTACAGTTTCTTTTTTAAGCTCAAATTTAAGTAACTATTGCTCTACGGAGTTTCTTCTGATTATTGCTCTCCAGGATTTCCACATAATCCTTACAAACTGTTACTACTTAGCTTTTTGTACTTATCAAAAATATTTTCTTTTTTCTATTGAACTCCAAATGCATCATTTTTAACTGTGAAGGAAAGATAACTATTTTGAAGATAAAACTAATCATATTAAGTCTTCAACAATCTACTTTCCATTCCACAGTTATATTTATATCTTCAAAAGGTCTAATCCAGTTCAAGGAAAAGGAAAAGATGTATGAAATCAGTTTGATTCCCTAAGGCAAATCCAGGGAGAATCTTATATTATTTCTTTTAGTAAACTTATGGCTGCTGTCTAAGCCAAAATTAAAAGCATAAATAACAAATAGAAATGGACCAAAAAGCTAGATAATTTGACTTCACAATTAGATTTACGTGTTGGATCATCAAAAATTTCCCCATTCCAAGCCTTAATTTATGAATGTCATCTTCAGTTTGAGCCTTTCCATCCTTTCTTATTGTTCCCCAGCCTCTGCATTAAAGTACCTTGAATTTCCTCTGACATATAATTCTCCTCTGACAATAATATAATAAATATAAAGGCAAAATTTATTACATTTCTTCTGCTAAAAATCTTCTCTCATATGTACCTTTCCAACCCTCCTAAAGCACATTCTACAAAAACCATCCTTAGCATTAATGATAAGAAAAAACAAAGAGCTATGTATTTAGTCTCACATGCATCCTTATGAAAAATGAAATTTAACAATCTATTTCTGAAATTGACATGATGTCATGTCTTGAATGTATCTCCCCAAATGCATGTGTTATAAATTTAATCCCAAGTGCAACAGAGTTAAGAAGTGGCACCTTTAAGAGTTAATTAGGTCATGAGGGCTCTGCTTTCATAAATGGATTAATGCTATTATTAAAGGAGTTGGTTCCTGCTAAAATGATGTTTGCTCCTCTTTCCTTTCTCTCTTGTGCACACTGTCTTGCCCTTCTGCCTTCTGACATGACACATATGACAGCATGAAGGCCCTCATCAGATGCCATCCCCTTGATCTTAGACTTTGTAGCCTCCATAACCATAAGAAATAGATTTTTGTTCATTACAAATTACCCAGCGTGTGTATTCTGTTACAGCAGCACAAAACAGACTACATTATGTATTAAACTTTTCCTATGAGTTTGGGACAATGATAAGTGCTTTAAATTAATTTAATCTTCACAGGCACCTACTTTAACTATATACACACACACACACAATAATATGAATAGTTTATTGTAAAAATATTTGGTATGTACCTGTGCTTCTTATGAGATTTATAAAGACTCATACAATCTTGTCAATGTCTAGTTTTCATCATGTTATTTTTCCTAGTTTTTTCAAAAAAAATCGATATTCTTTAGTAAGACACTGCTTTTTCTTCTTCCACAACAATATTGACATTCTGTGTCAAAGTTGTAGCTGTTTCATACATCAGAATGGAAGGTTATTCTCTCTAAATAGGTCCTTATTGCTAACAAAAATACCAAAATTAAAATTTGATAGACACTAAAATTAATTTCTTAAGCAATTAAAACATCTCCTCTATACGATCTCTCTCACAGTTGCTCTTTATTTCATCCTTTCTGTTTCTTTTTCTCCTCATCTTCTTCCTCTATTTCTCTTTTCCTGTTTTACCTTTCACTTGGGCATTAGAACTTTTGAGTTCTAGTCTCTGCTAAGTTGAGTTACGACACTATAACCTTTGACAAGTCAGAAAATGTACTTGTGATTCTAAATTTCTGTCTTTTAAAATGACAACATAAAAATAGATAATGTATGATCTTACTTTTAAACTTAAAGTTCTATCATTCAAAGACATAATTAAATACCACCTGGGGTTATGTAACATGGGCAATGATAAGTTTCAAATGAAGATTCCTGAAAGTACATTTGCTTTAAAGGCAGCATTTTACTTTGAGCTAAAATGTTACATTAACCACGTATCTTAGGTTTTCTTTGTTCTTGAGGATAGAGGACTAATGATATCAGGTTTATAAAGGTTTTATTTATTGTAGGGAGAAAAGTAAAAAATAATGGAAATCCAAGAAGGGGGGACTTAATAGGGCCAACTCTAATGAGGCTTAGATAGGATATTAATGCTAAACTCTCAGCTGTGCTAGGGACTCAGCCATAGCAATCTCAGCGTTGGTACCCTACCCTGGACATGTCTCAGGTATATACCACACGAGCTCTTCCATAGTTAATGTTTTTTTCTCTGCTTACGTATATTTTCTGTTCTCTATGCCTTCAATGTGTACATGACTTTGGCTCACCATGACCCTCAATCTACCATCTAGACACACTTAACACTGACTCCCATTGCCAATCATCTCATTTGTTTTCTCTCAGTCCAGATTAATGAGACTAAATCCGATAATGTTCCCTCATCTTTTCAAACTGAGCCTTTTCGGACAGGACCAAACCCTGCCCCAAATAGCAGTGGTAGAGGATGCAGTTATGTCCACATATTAAAAAATATGACAATGAAGGCCATATCTTTTAGCAAGGAATGTGGGTTGCATACTTCCTCTTGAAGTAGCTATGAGCAGGCAGGTAAAATAAAACGTATTTAGCACACAATAATCTTAGCATAAGATTATGACAGCAACTGCTACTGTTAGACACAGGCACTATTGTAAGAGACATTTACATACTTCTTAAAGGAAAATCATCTTATAGGAAGTTTAGAGCAACACTAAATAGGTAATGTTTGAGGTTATTTAATATGTATCTCTTATCTAAAAGAGGGTAGACATTGACTTACCTTAACTAAGGAAGCTACTGTAAAGGAAATGTTATAATATTGTAAATTGTCAAGGGCTTATATGAAAGCAAAAGGTAATTGTAATATTTAAGTCAAGGAATTTTTCAGTTATGTTTTTAGAAATTTATTTTGACTAACTACCTCTCTTTCTCTATTTTCACCCATAATAAAAGTACATGTTTGAAAATTGAAACCTATGAACTATGAATTTGACTGAGGAGAAAAGACCCATTTGAAGAGAAATATGAATTTGTTGTAGTTGGGTTTCTATGCTAGTGAGACTGTATCAAAATTATCTTATGTAAATAATGCAACAAATATATAAAGTGTTCTGAAACAGCTACTAACAATAATTATTTTATGTTAATATTTTGTTTATAAATCGTGCCTTTTAACTAGTTTGAGACAATAACGAATTTTTATTATATATAAAATTATCCCATAAAGTATATACTGTACCATAAAATATTGGAATTGAGCTAAAATTTATAACTCATTAATCTGAGGGATTTTTTTTTAGTACATGCAGTGTATAAAGGCATGTATTATTCATCTAAGTTGCTAGCTTATTTGCATTTTCATTAAACTGTATAGACTATATCACTGTAATGTGAGTACAATTTTAACCTTATTCTGCCTTGTAATGCATAGCCAATTGCTTGTGTTTAAAAATCAATGATTACTAGTAGGCATCTATAAATGAATGCAAACATGCACATTTAACCTGCATATACATGTGTATGCCCATAAGTAAGGACAAAATGCATGAAAATAAAACACCTAACATCTGATTTATCTGTTTTTATTTGAAGTAAGAAACTTTTCCATGTAGGTGAATTTTCTAGATAAACGAAACATTCTCTTAAGAGCTGAAACACTTTCAGAAATATTGTTTAAACTATATTACAACTTTTTTCTTTTGCAACCAAATATAATAAATATACTTTTTAATATTGATGAACCAAAGAAATACATTTTAGAAGCTCTTAAAACTGTAAGGATTTCTAAAAATAAAAGACCACTAATGTATATTTTTATATAGATAATTTTATGGGCTCTAACATGTTGTGAAGAGGAAAGAAGAGGAAATGGTTCCTTTTCCATGGTGGTTGTCATATTCTACTCTGTTTCTCCAAGTTTACTTAGTAAGCAAATATTTATCAATGTTTATGAATAGGCACTTGAATTATAGAGATAAAGAAATAGGCAGAGGTTTGTTAAGGAAGGAGATATAATAAACTGATGAAGATTAAAGTGAATAAAGATGATTTCCAGAATTACTAGAGATTGTATTATGCTGTTGATATGATTTGGCTTTGTCCCCACCCAAATCTCATCTTAAATTGTAGCTCCCATAATCCGCATGTGTTATGGGAGGGACCTATTGAGAGGTAATTGAATCATGCGGCAGTTTTCCCCTGCTATTCTAGTGATAGTAAGTTCTTATGAGATCTGATGTTTTTATAAGGGGCTTCTCCCTTTGCTTGGCTCTCATTCTTCTCTCTCCTGCCACCATGTGAAGAAGGACATGTTTGCTTCCCATCCCACCATGATCGTAAGTTTCCTGAGGCCTCCCCAGCCATGCAAACTTTGAGTCAATTAAACCTCTTTCTTTTATAAATGACCCAGTCTCAGGTATGTCTTTATTAGCAGCATGAGAACAGACTAATACAGCTGTTATAATAATAACACTTAATAACTATCAAACACTTTCAGTGTACCAAGTACTATTTTTAATGATTTAATTCATTTGTCTATCTAAAGAAACAAGAGTTTTATTAGTACCAATTGTTCATATGAGGAAAATGAAATGTTACATAACTTGCTAGGGCACAGCTAGTAAGTGTTGGAAATATAATTAAAAATAAAATCTCCTGCCAGCCTAGAAAACCTGTGCACAAAGTTAAAAGAGAAAGGGAAGAGTTTTATTATTGAATAAGCATTAAATCAGAATATGATGCCCCTCACAAGTAATCTTCTAAGAGATTACAAAGACAGAAAGAAATCCAACCTTTTTGTATAGTCAAACAGATTGAACCTATTACGTACATGTTCTCAGAATAAACTAATCTTCATGTAAGAAAACTTGTCAGTACCATTTGTCACACACAGTTCATTTTCAATTCACCTGGTAATTGTGGTGGCCACCTATGTGAGCTAATTTTCTTTATCCAAAGGAGCAATAAGATTCCCATATCTTTATGACAGGAGGTAGTTTTCCAACTTGGAGTGAGGCAGTCACCAGAGTTAGTCTCCCACTCTCCCACCAAAACTGGGAGATACACATGCTATCTTCCTTTGATATGATTGCATATCAAAGAGATCGTTTCCAGGTTCTAGAAAATGAAATTTCTGGGTTGTAAGGCTGGCAAGAGGTTTCTTTGACTTTGAAAATATTTACATATATTTTAAAGAGGCAAAAAAGAGAACATACAATTACAAGTTTTCTAAATAAAATACTCAAAGAAAATGAAAAGGTTTCATCCCTTATATGCAATCAGGAAAATTCAGTCTCTTATTTTTAATTTGTATTTGTTTTTATATAAGTAAATAACAAAATTTACGTTCAGGAGATGTGGGCAGAACTCATGCTGTTAATTACTGCCGTGATGTGGCATTCTCCTGTGTGCATGCTTGCCATGGAGATGACTGTCTTCACTTGATTAGAGACTTATATAATAAAAGGATGCAGTCATGTAAACTCCAGGAAAAGAACATTCCTAGTAGAATAAATGACAAGTCAAAAGGCCTTAAGATAAAAACAGGTTTCACGTTTTCAAAGGGCAAAATAAAAAACAGTGTGCTGGTGAAACCCCATCTCTACTAAAAATACAAAAAATTAGCTGGGCGTGGTAGCGGGCGCCTGTAGTCCCAGCTACTCGTTGGGCTGAGGCAGGAGAATGGTGTGAACCCGGAAGGAGGAGGTTGCAGTGAGCTGAGATCGTGCCATCGCACTCCAGCCTGGGTGACAGAGTGAGACTCCGTCTCAAAAAAAAAACAGTGTGCCTGGACCCAGTGGATGTGGGAACAACAAGCATGGATATTAGTTAGGGGTCAAATGCTATAGCCCTTCTGGGCCATAGTAAAAATTTGGATTTTATTTTGGTGGTAGTGGAAAGCCCTTTGAAAGCACTCTTAAGCAGAAAATAGTTACAATATCATTTCTGATTTAAAGAAATTATTTTTATTGTCACGTGAAAAACGTGTTCTGTTGGGAATTAATGATGGAGGCAAAGTAGTCCCTAAGAGGGTCCAAGTCATTGATTACATCAACAGAGAGTTGGGTGAAATTTTTTCTATTTTTGGACATAAAGTGAAGGAGCTTTGCTAATGTTTGGGCGTAAAGTGTCAAAAAAGGGAAGACTCAAGGGTGATGTCAGGAGTTTTGTCTTAAGTAAAATTGATGGTTTAATAAACTGGGATAGGGAAGGCTTCAACTTGAGAGCAGATTGAAGGATGAGGTTGGCGATTAGTAAAAGTTTTAGCCATGTTAGTGTTGTGATGCCTCTTAAATGAAGATTCAAGTGGAGATGTTTAATCAGCAGTTGAATATTGCAGTCTGTGGTTCAGGGTGAGTGGTCTGAGTGGTAGATGCAAATTTGAGGGTCATTAGCATGTGAACAATATGCATATAACCATGGGATCAGCACTGAATAAAACTACTTATCCAGTGAGGACAGATAGAGAAGAACACTGAGGTAATGAAGTTTTTTGGATGTATGTGTAAATCAAAGTAATAAAAGTATATGTAAACTAAAGTAATAAAGTAAGAACATTTGGCCTGAGAATTATTTGTTCACAAGTTGTGGGGGAAAAAATTGCATAGTAAGATAAAAAGAGACTGGAAGAACACCACAAAACACTGTTATTAAAGAAATAAAGGAAGGCGATAAGACCTATAGAAAAGCAAAATTTGATAAAATGAATCAGCTCCAATGGATTTAAAACTAAAATATATTGAGTGCTTGCTTTATTTCTGAGACCTGTCTAAATCCTTTACACATGTATATTCATTTAATCTTCACAACTTCTATCCTCTCCCAGAGATAGGGATAAGTACTACTGAAATTTTACAGAGAAAACAGAAGTTAATTAACTTCTTCAAGGTGTTAAAACAAAAACTTTAGACAAAGTAAATTTAACAGAGTTTATTTGAGCATTTAAATGATTCATGAATTGGGCAGCTTTGAAAACCAGAAGAGGTTCAGAGACCTTCACTGAGACTGTGTGGACAGAGATTTTATAGGCTAAAAGCAGAAGTGAAATAAACAAAAGATATTTGATTAGTAAGAGTGGAAAGACCTTAGTTAAAAGTTGGAGATTTCTGATTTGTGAAATCTCTAATTTCATTTTATTGTTTAGATTGGGCTTCTGCTTGCTTACATAGGAAGCTAAAATACTGGAGCCATCCCAGAATGGCCTCCCAATTAAAAGTATTTTAGTAAAGGGTATACAATTTGAAAGTGATGTAGTGGCATTCAAATTCAGGAAGCGGGACTCAAGAGCCTCTGCTCCTAATCATTATGCTCACTGAAGACTTTTTGAATGCAATTACACTGGGGAAGTAGAGAAATTTCCTGTTGCCTGGAAAACTCTTCCTCAATATCTACACACGCCTCTCTTACTTCCTTAAGATCTCGGTATGATATCACATTATTAGAGATTCCTTCTCTAAAACTCAACTCATTAGCTGTCTGCTTATTCTACTTAATTTTTCTTTTTAGAACTTACCAATTCCTGAAATTATTATATATTTGCCTGAAGAACAGATATATCTGGAAGCAGGGACTTTATTTTCTCCACCATAATACAAGCAGTGTCTAGTCTATTGTGTGATTCAATAAAAAGGTATTGACCAAAGAACCGAATGATGAGTTAATAAATAAATGAATGAATAAACATACTCTTGGTTGGAGCATGTAGCTGATATTAAATATTATGGGTCTTCAGCTTCACCAATACTGAAGTTCATGTAATTTCCTCCAACAGATATCAGTCGCCAAAAGGGAAGAAGATTGTGAGAATGGATTAGAATTGGAGTAGCCAGAAAAGAAAACTGATTCAGGAATCTTAACTAAAGGGAAGACAGTGGTTGGAATTACAAGCCTTCGGATAGCAGGTAAATAGGGAATAAGTAAATCTTGGAGGTTGTTGAATTGAGAAAGAAAGGCTGGAGATGAAAGCATGGGAAGATTTCAAAAAGAAGTTTGAGTGGGATAGGGGATATCAATAAGTGGAACAATGGAAAGGTGTAACATCGTGGAATGTTAGAATTTTAGATCTTTGTAAATTGTTATCTATGATTATGGTAAAAAGGAATATGTGTCCAAAACTCGTAAAAATGTCTTAGAGTTTCCCATCAATATTTATATCAATAAGGTCTAATTTTATTAAAACCCTATCTCTGTGGGAACACATTAATAGCTATTTTAAATGTCTTCTCAACTGAACAAAATATGCATATGTTTATGTAATCTCAGACATTTCACCTTAAATTTTATATTTTAATATTGCAGTAATCAGAATTTTTAATTAGAGCTATCTGTCTACTTGCAGTCTGATAGGTAGAGGATAATAGTTTTGAATTATTTTTTCCATAACTGATTCTTTGAAAAATTTCTATTTACTATATCCCCTTCTAATCAGTAGAATTATTTTATTAACTAGCTAGTTGGAACTATGGCTAAAATCTAGGCTGTTGATACCTGCTTTTCTCTGTGTGAATCTAAATAGGTTTTCTGAACAACCAACAACGTGAAAAACCAGAACAAAACAAAGAAATGTCTTGAACTTTAGTATCAATGTGAACAATTGTCCAATACAGCCCCACAAATAGCTCTGAGGTATACATATTCATAATTTCAAAATAATTAATATAATTGTATTTGATGCATGGATTCAGAGACAATATAATAAGAGGAACCCATTTAGTGGTCCTGGCAATGTTCAGTTTTTGTACTTGAGAAATAAATAGTTTTTTTCTATAATATTTTTCCATGATGGAAAAAGGGAGCAGAAGTTATCTCCAATTCCTCAGATTGAGATGACCTTTTAGAGGCAATTTTACAATGTTAATAAATAGGAAAACCCATTACCATCTGATTTACTAGAGTGGTCAGGATTTGTAACATGGTTTATTGCAGTTCACTTAGCACATAAGGCATGCATATTGTTTTCAATTTCCTTATACTCCCAGCTGAGTAGTAAAACTATTCTAAGTAGTGTATTAGTAACAGTAATAGAGTAAAAGCTGGAGGGGCTTCTGAAATATCTTGAGAAATTTATTTCTACTTTTGTTGTAACAACCACTCAAGGCATAAAGTTCTTAATGTGGCACTTATACATTTCAAGGATCATTTAAAATAAAATCTAAAACAATAAAACATTAGCATCATTGCAAGACAGAAAAATCACATTAAAAATCTACATTGCTGTATATTTAGACATTTGTATGTATCACCCTCCCTGCCACAACCACCTTCCTCTTGTCTTGAATGGGAATATTTTATTTAAATCAGAAGGAAGTCACAGTTAAAATACTAAGTGCGATTTTATATTTAAATTATATTTTAAAGGATTTAATTCAATAATGTTCAAATTTAAACTGGCTCCTTACAAGAGCAATCTGAGAGCTTTATTCCATACTAAAAGAGGAGACACTTACTATTTATCCTGTTAGCCTGACCTTTGAGCTCTCCACAGCTCCACATAGATCTAAGGAAGCAGCTGAACTTAACAGATATGACAGTGGGTCAAGAAAAAAAGATTATGTATTCTTCTACTGTCATAGAACAATGTGGGAATATAGATTATTTACTTGGTTTATCCCTGATATAGGTTCTGAAACCATTAATTCTGTGTGGAGAAGTCCTGAAATAATATGATTGAAGCATTCTAAGAGACAAAATGGAAAATTAAAGCTTTATTTATCTACTTAACTAGTTTTTATTGGTATCCATCTGAACTAAGAACTGCTGGGCCCAGGATTATCACTGCTGTGTATGACAGACCTGATTCTTTCATTTCTAATGCTGACATTGCAGTATGAAAAATAGACAAACATATAAGTGGAAACAAATACAAACTCTGTTTATTTTTATAAAGGAAGCAGATAGGAACCGAGGTAGGAACTAATGGGAGTGCTACATTTGTTGCTACCGAGGGCACAGAAGGCGTCTTAGAAGAGAGACGTTGCATTTCAAATGAAATATGAGAAGAAATATAGCCATTAAAATAACAGAGAAAAAGTAGTTAAAACAAACAAAAAACAAAGCAAGAACAACAAAAGAAAAAGTTCTAAGGCAAGAAATGTTTAGGTTATAGAAATAAAAGCAATTTACCTGCAGTATAATTAGAGCAGTACACAGGGAATCATGTGCTGAGAAGTTGGATAGGGAGACAAGGCAACCTCATGGAAGGACCTTGTAGGTCCAGAATCTTTGATTTTAGGATAAATGCAGTGGGAAGCCACTGGAGTGTTTTGACCAAATAAGTAATGTGATTTTATTCACATTTTTTGGTCAGTGGATTGTAGGAGGTAGCAGTGGACTCAGGAAGACCAGCCAAGAACTACTTGTAGCTTTTTGGGGGACTGATAATAGTATCTTGGCCCAGATACTCTAGTAAAGATAAGTCAGAGAGAAGTAAACGTTCAATATGTATTTTGGAGATAAAACCTGTATAAGCAACTGGTTCATTTACTGGAGGATATGAATGTAAAGAAAAGAATCAATGTGTGGTTCCCTAAGTCTTTGGCTCAAACAACAGGGCGGATGGGGGCATGATGATGCCCTTTATTTACATGGAAAAAATGGACAAGGGGAAAATTATTGAGAGCCTAGTATGCTTTTTTTCCCCCCTAGGTTATAGGGGAACAGATGGTGTTTGGTTACATTAGTAAGTTTTTTAGTGGTGATTTGTGGCACATCCATCACCTGAGTAGTATACACTGCACCCAATTTGTAGCCTTTTATCTCTCACTCCCTTCCCACCCTTTCCCCCTGAGTACCCAAATTCCTTTGTGCCATTCTTATGCCTTTGGATCCTCATAGCTTAGCTCCCAGTTATGGGTGAGAACATACGATGTTTGGTTTTCCATTTCTGAGTTACTTCACTTAGAATAATAGTCTACAGTCTCATTCAGATTTCTAAAAATGCCATTAATTTATTCCTTTTTATGGCTAAGTAGTGTTCCATTATATATGTATACCACAGTTTCTTTATCTACTCGCTGATTGAGGGGCATTTGGGTTGGTTCCACATTTTTGCAATTGTGAATTGTGCTACTATAAACATGCGTGTGCAAGTATCTTTTTTTATAATGACTTCTTTTCCTCTGGGTAGATACCCAGTAATGGGATTGTTGGATCAAATGGTAGTTCTACTTTTAGTTCTTTAAGGAAACTCCACACTGTTTTTCATAGTGGTTGTGCTAGTTTACATTCCCACCAGCAGTGTAGAACTGTTCCCTGTTCATTGCATCCATGCCAATATCTGTTATTTTTTGATTTTTTTGACTATGGCCATTCTTGCAGGAGTAAGGTGGTATCACATTGTGGTTTTGATTTGCATTTCCCTGATCGTTAGTGATGCTGAGCATTTTTTCATACATTTGTCGGCCATTTGTATATCGTCTTTTGAGAATTGTCTATTCATGTCCTTAGCCCACTTTTTCATGGGTACACAAATCAGTAGATCTCCTATACACTAACAGCAGCCAAGCTGAGAACCGAATCAAGAACTCAAGCCCTTTAACAATAGCTGCCAAAAATTAAAATACTTAGGAATAAATCTAACCAAGGAGATGAGAGACCTCTACAAGGAAAACTACAAAACACTGCAGAAAGAAATCATAGATGACACAAACAAATGGAAACACACTCCATGCTCATGGAATGTTAGAATCAATATTGTGAAAATGAAAATGACTGATGGTCTTTGGCTCTGTGTCCTCACCCAAATCTCATCTTTTAGCTCCTATAATTCTCACGTGTTGTGGGAGGGACTTAGTTGGAGGTAATTGTATCATGGGGAAAGTGTTTTCCATGCTGTTCTCATGATAGTGAATAAGTCTCAGGAGATCTGATAGTTTTAAAAAGAGGAGTTCCCCTGCACGAGCTTTCTCACTTTGCCTGCTTACATTCATGTGAGATGTGATTTGCTCCTCCTTGCCTTCCACCATGATTTTGAGGCTTCCCCAGCCACGTAGAACTGTAAGTCCAATTAAACCTATTTCTCTCGTAAATTGCCCAGTCTTGTGTATGTCTTCATCCGTAGTATGAAAACAGACTAACACAATGACCATACCGCCAAAAACAATCTACAAATTCCATGCAATTTCCATCAAAATATCACCATCATTCTTCACAGAACTAGAAAAAAAAATCCGAAAATTCATATGGAAACAAAAAAGAGCCCACAGAGCCAAAACAAGATTAAGCAAAAAGAACAAATCTGGAGGCATCACATTACCTGATTCAAACTATACTATAAGGTCATAGTCACCAAACATCATGGTATTGTTATAAAAATAGGCACATAGACCAATGGAACAGAATAGATAACTCAGAAACAAACCCAAATACTTATAGCTAATTGATCTTTGACAAAGCCAACAAAAACATAAAATGGGGAAAAGATACCCTATTCAACAAATAGTGCTGGGATAACTGGCAAGCCACACATAGGAGAATGAAATTGGATCCTTATCTCTTACCTTATATAAAAATCTACTCAAGATGGATCAAGAACTTCAATCTAATACCTGAAACTATAAAAATTCTATAAGGTAACATCAGAAAATCCCTTCTAGACATTGGCTTAGTCAAGGATTTCATGACCAAAAACCCAAAAGTGAATGCAATAAATCAAAGATAAGTAGTTGGGACTTAATTAAACTAGAGAGTTTTGTACAGCAAAAGGAACAGTCAGCAGAGTAAACAGACAACTCACAGAGTGGGAGAAAATTTTCACAAACTATACATCTGACAAAGGACTAATATCCAGAATCCAGTACATGTTTTAAGGACTCTTTTTTTCCATCCCCAAACTTTCTCTGAAATATAAGTATAGCCATGTGGTTAAGAGTGGAGATACTGGGAGTCGGGAAAAAACTCCCACAATCCTCTTGTGACCTTCAACAATTTATTACATTTTTCTGACACTCAATTTTCTCACCTGTAACACAGGGAACATAATAATGCACCTACCTCCTGGGAATTGTTTTAAGAAAGTGCCTGTTAGATTAGATAATCTCCTTAAATATTAGCTATTAGTGTCAGAGACAAAGTATGGTATCTGGAATTCCAAGGTCTTTTTTTTCTCCTTGCTTGAAGTCACTTGTTTGTTCTGTGCAGTTTATTTGCAGGTACTGTGATATTTGCAAATTATTTCTATAGTAGGTGTGAAATCCTTTACATGTCTGTCCAGAAAGTCTGACAGCTCTGCAAGCCCATGGGAGAGAAACAGAATGTTTATCTGTTCAAGTGTCATTAATACAAATTCACCTCAATGATATATGTGCCAGTGAAGTATGAATAGCTGCAGGAATGCTAGTGAACTTGACCTTGTATTTCCCTTATCACTAACTTAGTTTGGAACTTGATCTAGTTTGGAAAAGCAAGATATTCTATTTTCTGTTTTTTCTGAAAATGCATTTTAATCATTAGGGCTTTTATGAAATTTGCTAACATTCGTGTTTGCATTAAGCAAAACTCACTTCTTTTCACATATATAGTTTCACAATTTCAGACAAGTGAATACAATTGTGTAAGTGCCATGCTAGTCAAGAAACGGAATGTCATTATTACCCCCGAGATTCCTTCATACTTACCCTTTTATACCACCAAACCCTGGCAACAATTGATTTGTTTTTTGTTCCAAAAACTTTGCCTTTCCCAGAATGTCATATAAATGGACTCATTCAGTAGCTACATATGATTCTGATTCACCCATGTTATTGCATGTATCAATAGTTCTTTTTGTGTTGCTACTAGAATTCTATTAGTTTGGATATATTAGTCAGAAGTTAGAGAATACTTGGATTGCTTCCAGATTTGGTGATGATGAATAAAGCTTATAAGACATAACTTTGCATTTCTCCTGGGCGATATCTAGAGTGGGATTGCTGGATCACATGGCAAGTGTATATTTAACTCTATAAGAAACTGTCAAACTGTTTTCCAAAGTGGCTGTACCATCTTGCATTCTCACCAGCAATGTATGACAATTCCAGTTCTTCCCTTTCTTCACCAGCTCTTGATATTGTCAGCTGTTTGTTTAGCCATCACAGTAAGTGTAAAGTGTCATCTTTTGTGCTTAAAGCTAGCATTTCACTAATGACTAAAGTTATTGAGTCTTAATGTTCTTCTCTGCCATCTGTATAATTTCTTTGGTAAAGCCTTGGGTAATCTGTGTCAATCCAGTCTTCTAGCTTTAGTTTTACACCCTTTCCCAACGCACACACCCCACACACACCATACCTGACTGCTGCTTACCATAGTACTTAAATTTCTTCATTTTTCTGGTTTGCCGAACCAGTTACTGCTTTTTCCGTTTCAGTTTCCAAAAATGTGTTGACATCTCCTATCCAGAAAGAGTTACAGATACACATGTGTGTTCAATCTGCTGAGTTTAACAGAAATCTCTAGTTTTTCTCTAATCATTTTGTTAGCAGGGCATAGAAATGAGATAGAGAAGAGACTGCACTGTAAGTGACCCAGCCACAGACATTGGAGAGCACACATCTGATAGCTTCTTGGACATACAGATATAACTGGGAAACACTTTGCAAGGAGATTTGGAACTTGCCATTTTGAGGGTGACAGCTTAGTTCACTGTTTCTTGAACAATGAAAGTTAAGTATAATGGTGCATTAAAAATTTTAAACTCTAGTATTATGTGACTAGGCTCAAATTCCATCTGTGCTATTTGCTAGGTGGCTGAGGTTGTGCAAGATTGTTAACTACCAGAGCTTTGGTTTACTCAGCTGTAAAATAAGAATTAAAATAGTCCTAAACTGATAGAATTATTTTAAATATTAACAAAATGAGTATAAAAAACTTAGAAGAATGCCTGGGCAAGGTAAATGATTCAATATTTATTAGTGATCATAATTAATTACTATTACCAATTATTATTTTAATGTGTGTGTTCTGTGTTTGCTGGATGGTGATACTAAGACAAATAGCACATAAGTTTGATTCAATACAATAACATTTAAAAACTTTAAAATTTGACTTTTTATTTAAGTCAAAAAAAATCCAGGTGATTACCTTAATGCTCAAATATGTAAGAAGTAACATACATTTCAACATCATTTTTGATTATTTGTATGAAAAAAGTTAAATATACACTTTTTAAATAAGGCATAAAGATGTGATTAAAATACCTATTTGAGAATAAGAATGAGCATCATACTCAAGAAAAAATTAGAGTCATCTTAATTAAAATCAGGAACAAAAAAATTTCTCTTAATTACCATATCTCAGAGTGTTCTGAAAATTTAGTTATTTAAATATCTAGGAGAAAGAAATAAGACTTGTAAGAATTGGAAGAAAGAAGATTAATTTGTTTTTGTCTTGTGAAAGAAACTTCAGAAATTCGATAATAAAACCATTATAGTAATAGAATCCAAGAAGTTTGCTAATTGAAAAATACATGTATTTTCTAAATATGAGAAATAACTAGTTTAAAAGTTGAATTGTTAAAATTCAGATACTTTTCACAATGTCAATAAAATTTAAAACTAACCAGCATCAGAGTTTATAAAAGACGAAATGTAATAGCAAGTGGTTAAGTACAAGAATTTGGCATTGTATGGAACTGGGATTGAATCTCAAATTTTACCACCAAGAGTTTACATTTATTAATGTTCTCTCTGAGGCAGATGCTATTAAAAGCAATTACTAGGTAAATAATTTAATCTTCTAAACAACTCTGAGCTGCGTAATAAAATGCCTACTCTACAGATAAGGAAATTTAAGTCTATAAAAATTAAAAATAATTGTTCTAAAATCACAGCTAGTAACTTGTGGAGCCTAGACACAAATACGGACATATTTTCTTTTATTATGCTTCACTTTATTGCACTTCACAGCTATTTTATGTTTCATAAATGGAGGGTTCTTGGCAATTCTGAATCAAGTAAGTGTATTGGTAAAATGTTTCTAGCAGCATATGCTCACTTTGTGTCTCTGTGTCACATTTTGGTAACTCTCAAACTATTTCAAAATTTTCATTATTTTTATATTGGTTTTGGTGATCTGTTATCAATGATCTTTGATGTTACTAATGTAACTGTTTGGGGTGTCATGAACCACGTCCACATAAGATGGCAAATTTAATCAATCAATGTCATACATGTTTTGACTGCCCCCAACCAGACATTACCCTGTCTCCCTCTCCTCAGGCCTCCTTTTTCCCTCAGACATACTAATATTGAAATTAGGCAAATTAATAACCCTTCAGTGGCCTCTAAGTGTCCAAGTGGAAGAAAGAGTTGCACAACTCTCACTTTAAATCAAAAACTATAAATCATTAAGTTTAGTGAGGAAGGCAGGTCAAAAGGCAAATAGGTTGAAAGCCAGGCCTCTTGTACCAGTTAGCAACATTGTGAATGCAAAGGAAAAGTTCTCGAAGAAATGTAAAAGTGCTACTCCAGTAAACACATAAATGATAAGGAAGTAAGACAGCTTCACTGTTGATATGGAGAAAGTTTTAGTGGTTTGGCTAGATCAAATCAGCCACAACATTCCTTTCAGCCAAAGCCAAATCCAGAACAAGGACTTATCTCTTCAATCTATGAAGATTGAGAAAGGTGAGGAAGCTTCAGATGAAAAGTTTGAAGCTAGCAGAAGTTGGTTCATGAGGTTTAAGGAAAGAAGCCATCTCTGTAACGTAAAAGTACATGGTAAAGCAGCAATTGCTAATGCAGTAGCTGCAGCAGGTTATCCAAGAAGATCTAGCTAAGATCACTAATGAAGGTGGCTACACTGACAACAGATTTTCAATGTATACAAAACAGCCTCATATTGGAAGAAGATCCTCCCTACGACTTTTATAGTTAGAGAGAAGTCAATGTCTGGCTTCAAAGCTTCAAAGGACAGGCTGACTCTCTTGCTAGGGGCTAAGGCAGCTCATGGCTTAAGTTAAAGTCAATGCTTATTTACCATTTCAGAAATCCTAGGTATCTCAAATATTATGCCAAATTTTTCTCTGGCTATGTTCTATAAATGGAACAACAAAGCTTAGATGACAGCACATTTGTTTACAGCATGATTTACTGAATACTTTAAGGCCACTGTCAGCACCTACTTCTCAGAAAAAATATTTCAAAATATTACTTCTCATTGATAATATTCTTGGTCACCCAAGAGCTCTGATGGAAATGTACAGGGAGATTAATGTTATATTTATACCTGCTAACACAAGATCCATTCTGCAGCCCATGGATCAAGGAGTAATTTTGACTTTCAAGCCTTATTTTAAACATACATTTTGTAAAGCTATAGCTGCCATAGATAGTCATTCCTTTGAAAAATCTGGGCAAAGTAAAGTAAACTGAAAACCTCGAAAGGATTCACCACTCAAGATTCCAGTGAAAACATTTGGGATTCATAACAGGAGGTCAAAATATCAACAATAACAGAAGTTTGGAAGAAGTTGATTCCATCTCTCATGGACTTCCAGGGCCTCAAGACTTCAGTGGAGAAAGTAACTGCAGATATGGTAGAAATAGCAAGAAAAATCGAATTAGAAGTAGAGCATGAAGACATGACTGGATTGCAGCAACCTCATGAAAAAACATGAACAGATGAGTTGCTTCTTACGGAAGAGCAAAAAAATGTGGTTTCTAAAGATGGCATCTACTCCTGGTGAAGATGCTAAGAACATTGTTGAAGCAATATTCACAACAATGGTCACAGCAAAGGATATATAATATTCCATAAACTTGATTGATAAAGCAGCAGCAGAATTTGAAAAGACTGACTCAAATTTTGAAAGTTATACTTGGGATAAAATGCTATCCAATAGCATCACATACCACAAGAAATATTTTGTGAAAGGAAAAGTCAATTGATGCAGCAAACTTGATTATTTTCTTACATTAACAAATTGCCAAAATGACTCCAACCTTTAGCAAACACTACCCTGATCTGTCAGCTGCCATCAACATGGAAACAAAACCGTCAACCAGCAAAAAGATTATTACTCCCTGCAGGCTCAGATGATTGTTAGCATTTTTTAGCAATAAAGTATTTTGAAATTAAGGTTTGCATATTGTTTTGTAGACATGATGCTCTTGCACACTCAACAGACTGCAATACAATATTAACATAACTTTTATATGTTCTGGAAAACCAACAATTGTATGATTTTCTCTATTGCAATATTTGCTTTAATGGAGAGGTCTGGAACTGAATCTGCAATATTTCTGAGAAATGCCTATATTATGGTTGTAGAGCCCATGCTTTTAGAACTCTCAAATGTCTGGTGTGATCAGCTTTCTCATATATAAAGTGGGAATGATTACAGCATTGTTACATGAATTGCAAACGTTGCCTTTAGTATACTCCATGATTTATATCAAGTACATTAAATGGTATCTCTAATTTTTATTAAAATATGTATTTTGTATTTCCCTGATATAAAGATATATAATAGCTCTTATTTTAATTGTTGCTGAGGGTCCTGACTGTTAGAAGGAAAACTAACAAACAGAAAGGACATCTACATTGAAACCCCATCTGTACATCACCATCATCAAAGACCAAAGGTAGATAAAACCACAAAGATGGGGAAAAAACAGAGCAGAAAAACTGGAAACTCTAAAAATCAGAGCATCTCTCCTCCTCCAAAGGAACGCAGCTCCTCACCAGCAACGGAACAAAGCTGGACGGAGGATGACTTTGACGAGTTGAGAGAAGAAGGCTTCAGACAATCAAACTACTCCGAGCTAAAGGAGGAAGTTTGAACCCATGGCAAAGAAGTTAAAAACCTTGAAAAAAAATTAGATGAATGGGTAACTAGAATAACCAATGCAGAGAAGTCCTTAAAAGACCTGATGGAGCTGAAAACCACGGCATGAGAACTACGTGACGAATGCACAAGCGTCAGTAGCCAATTTGATCAACTGGAAGAAAGGGTATCAGTGATAGAAGATCAAATGAATGAAATGAAGCTAGAAGAGAAGTTTAGAGAAAAAAGAATAAAAAGAAACGAACAAAGCCTCCAAGAAATATGCGTCTATGTGAAAAGACCAAATCTACGTCTCATTGGTGTACCTGAAAGTGATGGGGAGAATGGAACCAAGTTGGAAAACACTCTGCGGGATATTATCCAGGAGAACTTCCCCAATCTAGCAAAGCAGGCCAACATTCAAATTCAGGAAATACAGAGAACACCACAAAGATACTCCTCAAGAAGAGCAACTCCAAGCCATATAATTGTCAGATTCACCAGAGTTGAAATGAAGGAAAAAATGTTAAGGGCAGCCAGAGAGAAAGATCAGGTTACCCACAAAGGGAAGCCCAACAGACTAACAGCTGATCTCTCGGCAAAAACTCTACAAGCCAGAAGAGAGTGGGGGCCAATATTCAACATTCTTAAAGAAAAGAATTTTCAACCCAGAATTTCATATCCAGCCAAACTAAGCTTCATAAGTGAAGGAGAAATAAAATACTTTACAGACAAGCAAATGCTGAGAGATTTTGTCACCACCAGGCCTGCCCTAAAAGAGCTCCTGAAGGAAGCACTAAACATGGAAAGGAACAACCGGTACCAGCCACTGCAAAAACATGCCAAATTGTAAAGACCATCAAGGCTAGGAAGAAACTGCATCAACTAACGAGCAAAATAACCAGCTAACATCATAGTGACAGGATCAAATTCACACATAACAATATTAACCTTAAATGTAAATGGGCTAAATGCTCCAATTAAAAGACACAGAGTCAAGACCCATCAGTGTGCTGTATTCAGGAAACCCATCTCACGTGCAGAGACACACATAGGCTCAAAATAAAGGGATGGAGGAAGATCTACCAAGCAAATGGAAAACAAAAAAAAGTAGGGGTTGCAATCCTAGTCTCTGATGAAACAGACTTTAAACCAACAAAGATCAAAAGAGACAAAGAAGGCCATTACATAATGGTAAAGGGATCAATTCAACAAGAAGAGCTAACTATCCTAAATATATATGCAGCCACTACAGGAGCACCCAGATTCATAAAGCAAGTCCTTAGAGACCTACAAAGAAACTTAGACTCCCACACAATAATAATGGGAGACTTTAAGACCCCACTGTCAATATTAGACAGATCAATGAGACAGAAAGTTAACAAGGATATCCAGGAATTGAACTCAGCTCTGCAGCAAGCGGACCTAATAGACATCTACAGAACTCTCCACCCCAAATCAACAGAATATACATACTTTTCAGCACCACACCACACCTATTCCAAAACTGACCACATAGTTGGAAGTAAAGCACTCCTCAGCAAATGTAAAAGAACAGAAATTATAACAAACTGTCTCTCAGACCACAGTGCAATCAAACTAGAACTCAGGATTAAGAAACTCACTTAAAACCGCTCAACTACATGGAAACTGAACAACCTGCTCCTGAATGACTACTGGGTACATAACGAAATGAAGGCAGAAATAAAGATGTTCTCTGAAACCAACGAGAACAAAGACACAACATACCAGAATCTCTGGGACATATTCAAAGCAGTGTGTAGAGGGAAATTTATAGCACTAAATGCCCACAAGAGAAAGCAGGAAAGATCTAAAATTGACACCCTAACATCACAATTAAAAGAACTAGAGAAGCAAGAGCAAACACATTCAAAAGCTAGCAGAAGGCGAGAAATAACTAAGATCAAAGCATAACTGAAGGAAACAGAGACACAAAAAACCTTTCAAAAAATCAATGAATCCAGGAGCTGGTTTTTTGAAAAGATCAACAAAATTGATAGACCGCTAGCAAAACTAATAAAGAAGAAAAGAGAGAAGAATCAAATAGATGCAATAAAAAATGATAAAGGGGCTATCACCACTGATCCCACAGAAATACAAACTACCATCAGAGAATACTATAGACATCTCTACCCAAATAAACTAGAAAATCTAGAAGAAATGGATAAATTCCTCAATACATACACCCTCCCAAGACTAACCCAGGAAGAAGTTGAATCTCTGAAAAGACCAGTAACAGGCTCTGAAATTGAGGCAATAATTAATAACTTACCAACCAAAAAAAGTCCAGGACCAGATGGATTCACAGCCGAATTCTACCAGAGGTACAAGGAGGAGCTGGTACCATTCCTTCTGAAACTATTCCAATCAATAGAAAAAGAGGGAATCCTCCCTAACTCATTTTATGAGGCCAGCATCATCCTGATACCAAAGCCTGGCAGAGACGCAACAAAAAAAGAGAATTTCAGACCAATATCCCTGATGAAAATCGATGCAAAAATCTTCAATAAAATACTGGCAAACCAAATCCAGCAACACATCAAAAAGCTTATCCACCATGATCAAGTGGGCTTCATCCCTGGGTCGCAAGGCTGGTTCAACACATGCATATCAATAAAAGTAATCCAGCATATAAACAGAACCAACAACAAATACCACATGATTATCTCAATAGATGCAGAAAAGGCCTTTGAAAAAATTCACCAATGTTTCATGCTAAAAACTCTCAATAAATTAGGTATTGATGGGACATATCTCAAAATAATAAGAGCTATCTATGACAAACCCACAGCCAATATCATACTGAATGGACAAAAACTGGAAGCATTCCCTTTGAAAACTGGCACAAGACAGGGATGCCCTGTCTCACCACTCCTATTCAACATAGTGTTGGACATTCTAGCCAGAGCAATCAGGCAGGAGAAGGAAATAAAGGATATTCAATTAGGAAAAGAGGAAGTCAAATTGTCCCTGTTTGCAGATGACATGATTGTATGTCTAGAAAACCCCATTGTCTCAGCCCAAAATCTCCTTAAGCTGATAAGCAACTTCAGCAAAGTCTCAGGATGCAAAATCAATGTACAAAAATCACAAGCATTCTTATACACCAATAACAGACAAACAGAGAGCCAAATCATGAGTGAACTCCCATTCACAATTGCTTCAAAGAGAATAAAATACCTAGGAATCCAACTTACAAGGGATGTGAAGAACCTCTTCAAGGAGGACTACAAACCACTGCTCAATGAAATCAAAGAGGATACAAACAAATGGAAGAACATTCCATGCTTATGGGTAGGAAGAATCAATATGGTGAAAATGGCCATACTGCCCAAGGTAATTTATAGATTTAATGCCATCCCCATCAATCTACCAATGACTTTCTTCACAGAATTGGAAAAAACTACTTTAAATTTCATATGGAACCAAAAAAGAGCCCACATCGCCAAGTCAATCCTAAGCCAAAAGAACAAAACTGGAGGCATCACACTACCTGACTTCAAACTATACTACAAGGCTACAGTAACCAAAACAGCATGGTACTGGTACCAAAACAGAGATATAGATCAATGGAACAGAACAGAGCCCTCAGAAATAATGCCGCATATCTACAACTATCTGATTTTGACAAACCTGACAAAAACAAGAAATGGGAAAAGGATTCCCTATTTAATAAATGGTGCTGGGAAAACTGGCTAGCCATATGTAGAAAGCTGAAACTGGATCCCTTCCTTACACCTTATACAAAAATTACTTCAAGATGGATTAAAGACTTACATGTTAGGCCTAAAACCATAAAAACCCTAGAAGAAAACCTAGGCAATACCATTCAGGACATAGGCATGAGCAAGGACTTCATGTCTAAAACACCAAAAGCAATGGCAACAAAAGCCAACATTGACAAATGGGATCTCATTAAACTAAAGAGCTTCTGCACAGCAAAAGAAACTACCATCAGAGTGAACAGGCAATCTACAGAATGGGAGAAAATTTTTGCAACCTACTCATCTGACAAAGGGCTAATATCCAGAATCTACAATAAACTCTGACAAATTTACAAGAAAAAAACACACAACGCCATCAAAAAGTGGGCGAAGTATATGAACAGACACTTCTCAAAAGAAGACATTTATGCAGCCAAAAGACACATGAAAAAATGCTCATCATCACTGGCCATCAGAGAAATGCAAATCAAAACCACAATGAGATACCATCTCACACCAGTTAGAAGGGCGATCATTAAAAAGTCAGGAAACAACAGGTGCTGGAGAGGATGTGGAGAAATAGGAACACTTTTACACTGTTGGTGGGACTGTAAACGAGTTCAACCATTATGGAAGTCAGTGTGGCGATTCCTCAGGGATCTAGAACTAGAAATGCCATTTGACCCAGCCATCCCATTACTGGGTATATACCCAAAGGATTATAAAACATGCTTCTATAAAGACACATGCACACGTATGTTTATTGCGGCACTATTCACAATAGCAAAGACTTGGAACCAACCCACATGTCCAACAGTGATAGACTGGATTAAGAAAATGTGGCACATATACACCATGGAATACTATGCAGCCATAAAAAAGATGAATTCATGTCCTTTGTAAGGGACAGGGATGAAGCTGGAAACCATCATTCTCAGCAAATTATCACAAGGACAAAAAAACACCGCATGTTCTCACTCATAGCTGGGAATTGAACAATGAGAACACATGGACACAGGAAGGGGAACATCACACACTTTTGTGGGATGGGGGAGGGGGGAAGGATAGCATTAGGAGATACACCTAATGTTAAATGACGAGTAAATGGGTGCAGCACACCAACATGGCACGTGTATACATATGTAACAAACCTGCACGTTGTGCACATGTACCTTAAAACTTAAAGTATAACTATAAAAAAAAAGAAAATGAAAATCAGATCAAATAAAGATAATAATATCTTTATTGAAAAAAAGATAAAAACAAAGAGAAACTATTTGAAGCAACATGTTTTGAAATATGTATTATATTGTAGAATAGCTCAATTGAGCTAATTAAATATGCATATTTGATAGGTCTTAATTATCTCCCAAGTTCAGGTACAATAGTTATGCAATTTAAATTAAAAAATAGATATAATGTTTATTTAGAGGTATAAATGACTTTTCCTTCTGGTGATGACAGAATAATTAGTACTGGACTGGCCACTGCAATATAAAGAAATATAAAAGTGGATGAAATCTATGAGACCATAATTTTCAGGTTTTGAACGACAGCCTATTAATGTAATGTACGAGAGAGTGGAAGTGAATATAATGCACCCTATGGTGCCCACAGGTCTTTACTTGAGGACATCGAGCTTACCTTGAAATAGCAAGCTGGAACCCTGGTAGATAACAGCCACCCCACTGAGCTGGGGAGGCAGGCATGGCAGTTTGGGCATCTGAAGCAGGTTGCAATCCACAGGATAAGGGAGAGTAGAAGAGGAATATATGCATGTGGAGGGGAGCAGAAGTCTCTGTGGGGGTCTTCTGTAAGAGCTTAGCTAAGGATGTGCTGTATAATATGCCTAAAGACAAGACTCTGAAGCTTACCACAGAGTGATTGCTATGGCTGTGAAAGTTGAACTGAGCTTTGTGCGGTGCTGAGTGACATGGAATTCTGGCCCACTAGGGTAAAGGAAATTCACAGTTTATAAACTCGTCCAGCCAAATGTGTATATCTAGTCTTAGTATCACACTATTTCCTTAGCAGAGCCCTGACTTTGATGGAATAGACCTCTTGAAGGGCCTGCACATTTAGTTCAGAGTAGGGCTGCAAAAACCATGGTGCAGGCCTGGTGCCTGTGTCTGCATGTGTTGGCCTGGTGCCAGAGGCCAAGGGTGCTGCTGACTTGGTGCCTGGTGGTCCTGAAACCTGGGGTTGTGTTGTCCAGGCTGGTTCTGGACTGCTCTGGAACCTGGGGTAGGACTGGAGGCTGGGTCTGCGGATTTTGGCCTAATAAGTAAAGCTGTGGGGGCAAGACTAGTACCCAATGCAGTCCAGAGCCTGAGACTGTGGGGGCTGGCCTGGTGCTAGAGCAGGCCTACAGCTCAGAGCCACTGGGCTGACTCAGTTCTGGGGCTTGCCTACTGTCTTGTCCACTGGGGTTGCGCTGGCAGTGGGACGAGCCTGAAAGCTGAATTCTTCAGGCAGGCCTAGTCTTTGAGGTTGTGGGATACTGCCTGGAACCAGGGCCAGCCAGGTGGCTCAGTCAGTGGGTGCTGGCCTGGAGTCAGAGTCAATGGGGGGTATGCTCAGTCACAGATTTTGCTATGGGAAGCTCAATGTTGGTGTTCAAAACAAAGTCCTAATCTTGTGTTCCTCTCTTTCCTCCAAACAAAAGGTATCTTTCTCCACACTGTGCTATTTGGGATGCTGGGGAGATGACATGGATAATGTGAAATTCCTTCGTCTTCTCTTCAATGTGTCTTTTCTTATTTCTGTGCTATATCCAGGTGTTATCATCTCTCATCTGGATCCTCAGCTCTTGTCAAAGTATTTCCATGCATCAATGGTTGTTCAAATTGATGTTTCTACAGGGAAACAAGCACTGGAAAGTCTTATTTCACCATCTTGCTGATGAGACTCTCCTTTATATGGATTTTTAAAACTTAATCTTTCTTGGTTGATTATGTGTCAAAAATAAGGTTATTTGGATATTTTCTTAATTCCAAGGTTTCTCATGCACTGTATATACAAACGTAACTGTATTGCATGAACTAATTATATGCATGTTAAACAACCTTATTATTTTTTAACTATGTTAGTTCATATCTGCTCTGTATTTTTTGTAATTTGTAATTTCTTTACATATATATTTTGTTCATTCATTCTCTCTTTAAATGTGCACAATTTCTTTAGTGTTTAGTCTGAACAACTATAGCTCTCTCCACAGTCTAGTTTTGATTCATATTTTATGTTGTACTGTAAGCACTGTTTTTATTTTATTTTATTTTATTGAGACGGTCTTTCTCTGTCACCCAGGCTGGAATATTGTGGCATAACAGGTTACTATAGCCTTGAACTCCTAGGCTCAAGTGATCTTCCCACTTAAGCCTCCCAAGTGGCTGGGACCACAGGCATGTACCCCCACACCTGGCTATTTTTAGTATATATATATATTTTTTAAATTTTTTTTTGATTTTTTATTTTTTTGTAGACACTGAGCCTCCCTATGTTGTCCAGACTGGTCTTGACCTCCTGGGCTCAAGCAACTCTCCCAACTCAGCCTCCCAAAGTGCTGGGATTACAGGCATGAGCCAGCATATTCCGTCATTATTTTTGGCAGTATTTCCTCTGGAAATTCTTCTAGATTAGGTATTTCCTTTATGGATGCTCATAGCCTTGGTGTATATCTCTATATAGCAATTTAGTCATTACCTAATCAAATAAAGCAGAAATGCCTTTCTCTCCTATTATCTCTAATTCTTATAATCTTTAGGTAAAGCTTTAATCACTTAGTATTTTGTACCTTACTTCTTTATAAAGAGATGAGAAGGCTTATTATTACTCTTCTATAAATTGTGATTGATTTTGTTAATCATAATTTAATGAAATGTTTTCGTCTATCGTTATATAGTGATACAATCCTAAATCTGGTAATATAAAAATAACAATTTATAATTATATCTCAGAATTCTATGAGTATCCCAGTCTTAGCTGGTGAGGTCTGACTTAGTGCCTTTCATGCATTTGTAGATGGCGGCTGCGGCTAGAGTCATTGAAGCCCTTGATTAATCTGGACATCCACAATGGCTCACTTACATGGCTGGCAGTTGATGCTAGCTGCTAGATAGTATCAATATGGCTGCTGACCAGATCACCTACATGTGGCTTGGGTTTCTTATAGCATAGTAGTTCCGTTCTGACAGGAATCATTCCAAAAATGAGCATTCAGAAAGACCCATGCGGATATTGTAAAGCTTTTTACAGCTTCATTTCTACTGCATTCTGTTGGTCAAAATGAGTCACAGCACCTAAGACCAGGAGAGACTCAAGGGGAATGGGTTACACAAATACCATAAAGTTGTGGTTTATTGAAGGTCATCTCTGGAGACCAGATGCTACTGTTTTCTTCTCGGTCCCTCATCATATGCATTACAGAGGCAATATACTCTCACTCTTTCTTAAGAAACCCAAAGATTTATTCCTTTATAGCATTAGTTTCAAGATTGAAGTCCAGAATGTAACATTGAAGTGATAGCAAAGTGGTGATAAAATTCCTTAGGGGTAGGGTATTGATTTCTTGTTGCTGCTAGAACACATCACTACAAATTTAGTGGTTTAAAACAATACAAATTAATTCTATTATAGATCTGGAAGTCAGAAGTCTATAATCTAGGTTAGAAATCTATAATCAGAAGATTCAAATTGAGAATGGCTGCAGTTATTCTCAAGTCTTTAGGGAAAAATGAATTTCCTTGCCTTTCTAGGCTTCCAGAGGTCGTGTATATTCCTTGGTTTCTGGTTCCTTACTCTTTCTTCAAGGCCAGATGCTTAGCATCTTTTCTCTTGTCTGGCTTGTGGTCTCCGTTCTATAAAAACACTTGTGATTACCCTGGACCTACCCAGGTAATTCAGGATAATTTCTCCATGTCAATATGATGTACATCTATAAAGTCTCTTTTCCCATGTAAGGTAACATATTCATAGGTTCTAGCTGGTAGGACATAAACATCTTTGGAGACATTATTCAGCCTAACACAAAGAGTTTCTGGTGCATCACTTCTAGAATATTATTTTTCTCCATCTGAATTTATCTCAATGAAAAGGCATACTTCCAACATACAATGGTGATACAAGGATAAAATAAATGCAATAGTCATTCTTGTATAAGAATGGTAGAAATAATCACACATACCAATAAACTATTCATAGCAATTCTCAAATCTAACCAGACACAGATCACTGTGTCCTTGGTTAGACCTCAGTACTATTACCTGGAAGTTGTTCTCCATGGCTCTTAGCAAGTTGTTATCGCTGTATAGATTCTTAGTTCCACCATCTGGACTCTTGGCTCTACTTTCGCATTCAAAATTCCTCTTTTTTACAAGAAATGGACAACACTTGCATTTTAGTAACTTCCTCATCCTGATTTCTACCCATACATGGGGTTGGGGCACAAAGGACTCACTTAATTTTGAATTTTCTTTCCATTTTACTACAATCTAAGAGTGCTTTCTTAAATACTACACTATTAAAAATTCTTGTGGTTTTCCTATGAATATCATAGAATTCATTCATTAGATAAACGTCATGGCTACAGATTTATTTAAGATAGGGCCTACCTTTTCCAGGATGCAATGGTTTTAAAATTCTGGAAACATTTTTGTTTATTTGAGTGTATAAAATGCTCCTTGAATCTTTCTCAAGTCTTAACAAATGGCTGTACAGCCACATTGTTGAGACGGCCTTTACTCTAAGGACATTTCTTACTTTGATAGCCTTGTGACATTTAGGGAAGCTGAGAATATGACACAGTTTTTGTTTTTTTTTTTAAAAAAAAACACGTGAACTTCTGATTTCTTTTTCTCTCTTGAATATTTTGCTTGAAAATAGAACAGTTTGTTTTTAGCTTACTTCATTCTATCCATATCTTATCATGTACTGCTATGGAAAACCAGCTGGCATTTGCAACTTTTGTGTGGAAGTCTCCGTGGTCAAATGTACCAGTCCAAAATGTCTGTTTTTGATGTTATCATGGGCAATGGTTTTACTAAAATTTCTGCCCTTATATAACAAGATAATCTTTCTTCCAGCCTCCAAGAAAATTTAATTTACTGTCCTTCTAGCTTCTACTACCAATCTTCTTGATGCCTTTGAGACCACTAGTAGTCACCCAGTCTTAAAGGTAATGTCATATAGTTTAAGAATTTTTTTTCAATTGTAGCACCCCATTCTGGGTACCAATTTCTCTTCCAGTTATTTCTGCTTTATAATAAATCATCTGAAACTTTATTGCTGAAAATTTTAACAAGAAAAATTTTCTCATGATTTTGTGGCTTAATTGTGGCAGTTGAGGAGTTCTCACTTGGGTTCTTTTCTGAAGTTGCTATCAGATGGCATTTGGGGACACTAAAGACTAAATTAAGTTGAATGTCCAAGATGTATAATTCACATAGCTGACAGGTAATATTTATTGTTGGCTCTGGTCTCAGTAAAGATACATAAGCTATAGACCATGGGACCCCCCTGTTGTCTGGGCTTTGCAGAGAATTGTCACTGGGTCCTGAGAAGCTGCATTACAAGTGATCCAGTTAGAAGTTGCAAGTCTTCTTATGATTCTTATGACATAGCTTCACTGTGTTTACTGTGTTGTTGTTGTTGTTGTTCTTCTTCTTCTTCTTTTGAGATAGAGTCTTGCTCTGTCACATAGATTGGAATGCAATGGTACAATCTCGGCTCACTGCAATGTCCGCTTCCCAGGTTCAAGCCATTCTTGTGCTACAGCCTCCAAAGTAGCTGAGATTACAGGCATGTGCCACTATGCCCAGCTAATTTTTGTATTTTTATTAGAGACAGTGTTTTGCCATGTTGGCCAGGCTGGTCTCAAGTGATCTGCCAGCCTATGCTTCACAAAGTGCTGGGATTACAGGCATGAGCCACCACACCTGGCCAGCCTCACTGAGTTTCAGTGGTCAAAAGCAAGTCTCAAGACCAGCCCATGTTGTAGTGGACAATGCTACACAAGAACTTAACAATTAGATGTGGCCAACTGAAGAACCATATTGGAAAATTACCATATGAAAATTACTAGTATCTTAATGTTCTTTATTACAAATATTCTTTATCAAGTGACTAAAATTGTTCAGAGATAGATGTATAAATTTTGATGTAATTTTATTGAGTGGTTTTAAGTTTTCCAAAAATAAGAGCATACATTTTGTCATATCCTTTGTGTAAATATTGTTAATATTTTCATTGATCAGATATTCATGTCAACTTTTCCTTTATATTTTCAACCATAGTTTTAAAAATGATAATTGGTAGCATTGGTTTCAGAGTCTTAAGATAAAATAATCAATTTTCTTAAGATTATCTCAGTACATATGGATATATTTTGTTAAATAAAAGCATAAAAATAAAATAACATATGAAAGCAAGTATCATGGTTAAGTAAGAATACTTCTTAGATTAAGTAAATGAACTTTTTCCTATTTTCTAAATATTTTAAAATTTTTCTTCTTTTTATCTAACACAGTCACTATTACTTCATTAAAATGCTGCAAAAATTAATAACTTAATTAACAAGCAGATGGAGGGCATTTTTAAATTCTCAAAGAAAATGTGATTTAAATGATAATGATGTAATAATTATTTTCCAAGGGAATTAACCTTTTTTGAGGTAATTGATTAATTGTGTCTAAAATTAGTCAATTATATTTTCTTCTAAAAAGGTAATTTCATTCTCAATAGTATAAAGGTTCATCAGATCCATACCTTGGAAACTTTTACTTTACATGATGTCTTAGTCCATTTGTGCTGCTATAACAAAATACCTGAGACAGGGTAATTTATAACGAGCAGAAATTCTTTTCTCATAGTTCTGGAGGGTAGAAGTCCAAAGTCAGTGTTTGGTGAGGCTGGTTCTATCTGTTTCCAACGTGGTGCCTTGTTGCTATATCCTCTGGAAGGGACAAATGTTGTGCCCTCACAGGGTAGAAGGGACAGAGGGGAAAAAGGTCCTCGGCTAGTTTCCTCCAGCTCTTTTATAACACACTAATTTATTCATGAGGGTTCTGCCTTCATTATGTAATTATTTCCTGAAAAGTCCCACCTCTTAACCCCACCGCAATTGGGATTCATTTTCAACCAACGAATCTGGGGAGCATTCAGGTCAAAGCACTGGGCTTTTGATGAAATCTTGATGGTTTTCAAACCTTTTCTTCATTTTTTTTTTTTTTTTTTTCCTGAAGCTCAAACTAACTGAGAAATAGGTTCAGGAATAATGCAAATGGAAAACAACATATCTACTTTTAGACCACATGATATTTTCACTCTTCACATATAAATTGAAATTACCCACCCAGTTCTGCACGCTTTTCACCCTGCTGATGAAGGATATCTCATGGTAAAGTTACAAAATAAAGCAACACAGAATGAAGTATCCTGAGTACAGATTCTCTAAAACAAAGAAAAGTCTAGGCCACCATTTACTCTAAGCTAAGCTAAGTCACAAGTTTCCCTAAATCAACAGCTAAGTCACAAGTTTTTCCAAGATCGTGAGTGAGTAAGTGGAAAGGAGCTAGAAGATACTATTTCCAGTACTTTCGAAGGAGCTAATATACATATAGGATAGGCAACATAGAAATAGTAGAAGAGGAAGAAAATTGTTTCTTTTTCTAGAATTATGCAGATAATTTCATATGATCTGCTTAATCTTTCTAGATATTTAATTTTAATTAATGTTTTAGAAGATAATAAAAAACCTAAAGAAAAGACAACACATGTCAAGCTAAAATATACTTTATATATACAATTTTTACCTTAAATACTGTCCGTGAAGAACAAAATTGATATGTGTAGTAGATCAATTAAAGTGCTTAATGCTAAACACTCTAAGCCTGTTATAGGAAATTTGATAGTTTTATCAGAAGCATGTTGTTTTCATATTTCTGTATAAAGAGTTGACAAAATATTTTTGAACACAGCCAATTAATAATTTGAAAAAACAAAATTAACTAAAATGCTCCCATGATTGTACTTGAAGAAGTGACATTTGGACTTTCTAAAACCATTTTCCTGTGTAAGTTGTCATGTTACTTATAAGTTTAACTTGTATGTTAAATCCTGAAATGAATATATGCAGAAGAATTTTACAACCATTATAATTAAAATTATTTTATAACAAAGAAAAACTTTCTTTTTTGCGTGATTTGTGTCATGATTTGACCTAATAAATATAATGAAAGAGTAAATCACAGTATGTTTAATATTGAAAGCATCTTAGAGATCATTAGGGCACTTTGTTCACTTTATAAAACAAGTGATTTTTCCAATATCATGTGGGTATTTACTAGGAGAATAAGGGTTCAAAACCAGACCTTTCAGTCTAGGTTTGTTTCCCACCTCTGTTCAGTGATTCTTTGGCCAAGGCCCTGAGAATTAAGAACGTACCAAGTACTTTAAATATGCATTGCAGGAGAGGAGTTGCAGAGATCAAGGCTGGAAGGCAAAATGTAATAATGGGAAAGATGAATTATTCATCTATGATTTAGGGAATATATGATCATCCAGTTTCTCATGGATCAGGGATGTTAATAGTTTCCAGAAGATGAATGTTAGGTTTTCACTAAGATTCATCACATATTTTTGGTTATTTGGAGTTTGAAATTTGATAACACAATTGAGCAAGAAAATCAGCTAAATTTCAGCTTAAATATCCTTTTCTCTAATTTGACCTTCATCACAAATATAAAGAACTTGTGATGCTCCGAGGATCTAGAAACCTGTACCTATGAGGGCAGATTTCAATTTAAAAGGATTATGCTCCCAAATGCCAGAGCTGCCAGCAGCTATCTATGGGAAGCTGTTTTGGGACATTGTTCCTAAAATTATTGCTTTTAGCAGATGGCTTATTCACAAGTAAGGATGATTCAATACTTAAAATGATGAAAAAGATAGGACTTTTGGGGGTGAAAGACACAACACTCATCTTGTTGGAAACCATACATTGATGTAAAACCTCAAGTTAAGACACTAATGGGAAAATACTTCTTCACCTCTTCTCACAAGATGCTTTTTTTCCCCCCAAGAATGGTATATATTACAAATCATTGAGGGCACTGTGAACCATGATGGAAATAATTTTATAATTTTTTCAAATGCTACACTTTATGTTCCCTTATGGGCACTAATTTATTAATTTCATATTATAATATATTTCATGACAAGTGGTTTTGAGATAATGGTTTGTTCTCTCACGAATGCTGGGTAGCTTATTGAGACAGTATCACCCTAATTAAAATGCACCTAGGAAAGTTTCACTGTGGTCAGGACTTCAAAGATGGTTAAGATAAATTACTATTGTTGAACCCAAGAGATATATTATAAATTCCTCTTTATGCTTCCTTTATTTCTTTCAAGGACAATTTACCCCCTACAGACATAACTAATCTTTTGTTTCTTATTGTCTCCTCCTGAAAAGTACTTGAATTCACTGCTTAAAAGCTTCAGATTTTTTTTCTGCTGCATTATAATTTTTTGAACCCAGACAACAATGACATAGCATCAATTTCCAAAATTATGTTGGGAATTAGAAATTGGAAATTTAAAAGAAGTTGTCTTTTAAAAAAATGTGGCAAGCAAATCAAAATCATGACTTTTGAACACTGTATTTGCCAAATGAATTTAAAATATATTACTCATGAATAAAATTACTTACGTTAGAAACACTGGAATAAATGGCTAGCTATTAAAGGAGGGCAATTCAAGGATTTCTTGTTTTTCATAGTATTTTTGAACTATTCTATGTGTAATATAAGTAAGAGGAGTTTATACATTTGTAAATGAATGATTAGTAATTTTTGGAGAAAATATAGCAGATGATAAATGCGTGCTTCTTACTCTCATAACTTGTCATACAGAGCAGTCCATATTACCAGACTTGAAGAAAGTATATAAATGAGGAGGAAAAGATAATAAGTTAAGAACTGGGCTATGAAAGAATATGCTTCAGTAATTCAAACAAGTGAGGCAGTGTTGTTTAACAGTTATGTAGTCAGTATCTGGAATCAGATTCCCTTGCTTTCTTTACCCATTACAGATGGGCAACCACAGGCTTATGAGTTAATTTCTTTAAGACTCAGTTTCCTACTTGTAAAATAGTAAATATGAAAACAACTGACTTATGGGATTGTTTGGCGATTAAAGTAAAATCAGTTATATAAAGGGCTTAAATTCCTGGGACCAAGTAAAGGATTAATAAACATTTGTTTTATTACAAATAATTGAGCGATTTTTTGATTACTGATATTCTTCCATTTGGCCATGATAAATTTTCCTGAAGGATATATCTGGTTTAGTTATTCTCTTCAGAAAATTAATTTTGAAGGCTTTTTATTAATTAAATTGAAGTTGAAAATCATGTATTAATAACCTAAAGACTAAATATTATCTTTTTCATATATAGCGAATTATAAATATGTAAGAGTGAAACACTACAAAAAGTCATTTTTGTCACAACTGGCACCTTAGTGGGTGTACAGAAAAGAGCTACCATTGAAGGCCTGATTATTAGAAGAGCCTGCTTACAACATTGCCTGGCTGGCTTTTGAGAAGTTCCTTGAGTGATAAGGTTGTTCTGTGTGCCTGTGAATTCTGTTGTACAACCTGTCTAGACAGTACACACACATTGTGATTAACAGTGAACACCTGCTTTCCTTCTGAGAGTCTAGGATTTCTGTGTTGGTTTATTACCCAGGCAGAATGTGTCTGAGTGATCAACCCACAATAAAAATTTTGGATTCTGAGTTTCAGATGGGCTTACCAGGGCAGAAACCATGCCCAAGTACTGCCACATTTTGTTCCTGGAGGAATTAACACATAGGCATGGGTTCCTCTAGACTGTACCTATATAGTGAATTATAAATATGTAAGAGTGGACCTAGTAAATCTTTTACCCTTGTTGGTTGCTGTAATAAACCATAGCTATGAGTACAGCTGCCTTTGACTCTTGGGACTCTTTCTAGCAAATCACCAGACCTGTGCTGGTCATGGAGACCCTGAAATAGTTGTCCTCAATTACATTGTATAAAATGTCATGCTGTTGGGGATTGTGTGAGGAAAGATTATAACAAATTTTATAAAACGGGATCATAGTTATTGGTTTGGAGTGTGAGAAGGTAGTAGTTTATCTGTGCTTAGGTCTAAAGAAGGGGCTCAAAGATAAAGTAGATGTTGGATACAGAGTTGTGCATAAGAAAGGCACATTTCCTTTTCTCCTGGGTCATCCACCATGGTGGCCCATATCCACAAGCAGCTATAGGCTACTATATTGAGTAATGAAGATCTATAAGTTATTATTTTTTTCTGATTGACATATTAGGAGATAATTTATTTTTTAGCATTCACTGCCAACTGAAAATGAGTTTTCCTGTTATTCTGCTGGGTGACATCATGCCTACATTTTTTTTGTAAGTTAAAAACATCTTTGCTATGTTAAAAAACTGTTCTACAACTTTTTCTTTTTTTGGTTAAGAACTTAGATCAGTAACTCTTTTAACATGATCTCCAATATATGTTTTGTTTTTCCATTATATGCATGCATCATTTTACTAATAATGTATTGTGTGCATTAGAAATCATATGCTAAAATAAAGTCTTCAAGAGTCAGTTAAAATAATACATCCTAATTGCATTGCCCACATTCCAATGGTTGCTTTGAGCATGACTGAGGTGTGTAAACTTCCCCTTAGAGAACTTCACCCCTTGGAGATCTCGGTTTTGAAATCCTGTTCTCCTCTGAAAGGAACCAGATAGTATATTGGAGAAACATCTGACTCTGTTGATGGTGCAGGGAAAATACAAGGTGATCTTCACCCCTTGGATAATTTTCCCTTTGGAGATCAAGAATAAGTTAAGATAAACAGGTTCTAATTTTAATTCCTCACTTTCCAGTGGTTGCTTTGAGTGCCACTGAGATGTGTAAACTTTCCCTTGGAGAACTTTTCGCTTTGCAGATCTTGGTTTTTAAATCTCCTCTGAAAGGAACCAAATAGTATATTAGAGAAATATCTGACTCTATTGATGGTGCAGGGAAAATGCAAGGTGATCTTGGAACATGTTTTGGAACCAGAAAGTAAGGAAGTGCTCACAGAATAATGGGGACATATCTTATAATATAACTAATTTGAATAGGTTGCCAACTCTGAGGAAAATTGAACATTAAAATAAAATGTTAGCTCTTGATTTTGAATTCTGTAAGCATAATTGGAAACCATGAGCCCATAGTGCTATAAATGAATAATGAACACCTAAATAACTTCAGTAGAGTGAAAGCTCTCACTCACAGTACCTTCACATAAAACAACTATAAGTCATTGATTAATGAATATAAAATACACATTTAATTTCCAGTAGAAAAACTTGACTGATATCATCTTATCCAAGTAATAAAATGTAATGTCACCAGTAATGAAACATAGCAACATCATTTGCCCTCTGATATGATGTGGAGTAACCAACATTATATCTTTAGTTTTCCTGCCAAAACAATAATCTACTCATAAGGAAAATAGAAAAACCCCAAATGAGAGACTTTCTACGAAATTACAAACTTGTATTCAATAAAAATATGAAACTTAGGAAAGAGACTGAATGACTGAGGAGCTGTTCCAATTTTAAAGAGACTACAGGAACATGACAACTAAATTCAATGTGTGATCTTGGATATTTAGAGAACCTTTCTTGAATAATTGACAAAATTTGAGGGAGATCTATGAATTAGATGGTAATCTAATGCATCAGTGTTAATTTCCTGACATTGTGGTTATGTAGAAAAGAGTACATTTTTAGAAAGTGTTAAGATATAATCGGGTCATTGTGTTTTCCACTTTTTCTCAGGTGGTAGAGAAAAGCACATCATATATATAAATATATATGTATGTAGATGTGTATGTTTTATGTATAGAAAGAGAGACACAGACACAGAGAGAGACATAATAAAGCAAATGGGAAGATTTCAATGAAGAGTATAGTGGAGTTCTTTTTACTATTTTTGTACCATCTCTGAAAAGTTGAAGTCATTTCAGAATAAAAAGTTCAAAAAAAGCCAAAATACTCATCTTGAAATTTAGGATATATGGCATTTGCCTCACTAAGAGGTTTTATTTCCTGGCTAGAAATTATAAACTGGCACCTCCAGTATTGAAAAAAAATATATAGATATGTTTTATCAGAGTGTTTTTTAAAAATAAGATATGAGCTTAAATATTTTTAAGTTGCATGTACATTCTTCAGTTCCAACAGGATCCATCTTTATTGTCTTAAAGTCAGCCTCAGCCATAGGTAATAAAATCTAATGCATAGTGCTTACTACATTCAAGCACTGTTCTAAGTACATGTGTTAGCTCATTGAATTTGTTAGCTCAACACATTCTGCAAGGCAGTTTGCAAGGCAGCCTTTAAAATGTCCCCTAGTTATCCCCAGCTCCTACATTTACTCTCTTGTGTAATCCCCATTCTTTGAGTGTAGGCTGAATCTAGTGACTCAGTTATAACACATGCAATAGAAAAAAAGTGATGGGATATTTGTTCCAAGATTAAGTTATATAAGACTGTGACTTCCTCCTTGTTCTCCCGCTCTCTTTCACCTGCTCGTTTGAGAGAAGGCAGCTGCCATGTTGGAAGCTGTCCTGAGGAGAGACCCATGTTTCAAGAAATTGAGGGCAGCCTGTTGCCAGTGAGCAAGGAGAAACTGAAGCCCTCAATCCAACAATCACTGAGGAGCTGAATTCTATCAACAACCACATGAGTGAGCTCAGAAAGTTCCTCAGGCAAGCCCCAGCCCACATCTTGATTGCAAGTTTGGGTAAGAAATTGAGGCAGAGGTCAGAGGATTCAACTAAGCGACACCCGGGTTCCAAATCCCCAGCAACTGTGAGATAATAAATTTTGTCATAAGCCACCAAGTCTTGGGGGTAATTTATTACTCCACAGTAGATAACTGTTACAAGTAGATACTATTATAATTTCCATTTTAAAGATGAGGAAACTGAAATTAAGTTTCTAGCCCACGTTTTGGAAGATCCTTTGACAACATTCACATTAAGTATACTGCCTCTGGCCAGTTAGCTACCTGCCTGAGTCATGTAGAAATTTGTGAGTTTGTAATCTCCATAGTATCAATTTTTTAGCAAGTTTGCTTCTCCTTAAGAAGATTACAAACAATTCAGGATGCAACATATGTTTTTGTAGCCAGGAGTGTTTTTCAACGTAACTGAAATTGGAAGATCAAGCTGTATTAAAACACATTTCTGAGAAGCAAAAGTTTCACTATTAAAAATATAACTTAAATAATGACAATGGAAAACATAGATACAATAGGTAGCTGGATAGGTAGGTAGATAGATAGATTAGATAGATAGATAGATAGATAGATAGATAGATAGATAGATAGATAGATGAAGGACAGACAAACCAAGATTAAAGGAAAGAAGATATCTATATCCAAATATGGCCTTTACATTTGTGTGTCCTGAGTTATTCACTTTGTTAACAATCTGCATGTGTCCTATGTGCTCAAATCAGTGTGATTCTGAGTCTTCCCTTATTCATATGACAAATAAGCCCTCACTGCTTGGTTGTGAGACTCTTACCAACTTAAACAAAAATCACTGCTATCTCCTTTCTCTCCTTGGTGCACAGTTTAATTTGCATGTTATATATTTCTGCTTCATGGAAAAATTTATGTTCTAGGTCAGAAAATTTGCAATGGTACTGGCTTTAAAGAAAAGACTTTACTTTCCGAACATTTTGATACTTGCTTTTTTTTTATAACAACTTTGCTGATACATAGTTTACATGCCATAAAATTCACCCTCTTAAAGCAACTCGCTGGTTTTTAGTATATTCTATACTGCACAACAGTATCGTGCAGTTATCAGCACTGTCTAATTTTGGAATATTTTTATCACCCACAAAATAAACTCCATACCTATTAGCAGTTATTTCTATGTCTCCGCAACCACAGTCCTGGCAAACAGTCATCTACTTCCTGCCTCTAGATTTCCATATTCTGGCCATTTTATACAAACAGCAGCATATAAGATGTGCTGTTTTGTGACAGGCTTCTTTCACTTAGCATTATGTTTTCAAGGTTCATCCCTACTGTGGCATGTATTAGTGCTTCATTTTTTTTTATTGTTGAATAATATTCCATTATGCAGATATGCCACATATTGTTTATTCATCCATGAGTTGATAGACACTTAGATTGTCTCTACTTTTTGGCTATTATGAATAATGTTATTAACATTTGTGTTTAAGTTTCTGTATTTTCAATTGTCTGGGGTACATATGCTAGGCCATATGGTAACTATGTTTAACATTTTGAGGAACTGCCAAACTGTTTTCCAAAGTGACTACACTATTTTACATTCCCACCTTGAAGGTTCCAATTTCTCGACATTCTCACCAACATGTGTTAATGTCTGTCTTTTTTATTTAGCAACCTTAGTGGGTGTGAAGAGATACCTCATTGTAATTTTGATTTGCATTTCCCCTAATGACTAATGATGTTGGACTTCTTTTCTTGTGCTGATGGCCATGAGTATATCTTCTTTGGAGAAATATCTATTCAAATCCTTTGTTCATTTTCAACTTGTGCAGTATTTTTATTATTGAATTATAAGAATTCTTTATATATTTTGGGTACAAGTCCCTCATCAAATGTAAAATTTTCAAATATTTTCTCCAATTCTTTGGGTTGCCTTTTCACTTTCTTGATGCCTGTGGAAGCATAAAAGTTTTTAATTTTGTTTAAGTCATATTCAGATTTTTCTTGTATGCTTGTTGTTTTGGTCCTGTATCTAAGAAACCATTGCCTAATCTAAGATCATGAAGACTTAGTACTATGCTTTTTTACAAAGAACCATATAGTTTTACCTCATATTTTTATCCATGATCCATTATGAATCCATTTTTGTGTATAGTATGAGGTCAGTATCCAGCTGAATATCCATGTGGATAGGCATATGAGAATTCAGTTCCCCAGCATCATTGAATAGATACTTGATTTTAATAAAATTATTAAAATCATACGTAAATAATAAACACTATAATTACTGACCTTTTTTTATCTTTAAAAAGTTATGTATTTTTATTTATGCATTTTTAATTGACAAAAATTGTATATATTTATCATGTACAACATGTTATTTTGAAATAGGTATACATGGAGCAATGGTTGATAATTTTTAAAGACCACCCCAGACTGTGAATCTTGGCAATAAATTAGTGTGAGGAATAGCTTGTGGGTATAACTTACAAGTTCTTTTCCTTCATAGGTGGGAATTGAACAATGAGAACACATGGACACAGGAAGGGGAACATCACACTTCGGGGACTGTTGTGGGGTGGGGGGAAGGGGGAGGGATAGCACTGGGAGATATACCTAATGCTAGATGACAACTTGGTGGGTGCAGCGCACCAGCATGGCACATGTATACATATGTAACTTACCTGCACATTGCGCACATGTACCATAAAACCTAAAGTATAATAATGATAATAATAATAATAATAATAAAAGAAAAAAATAAATAAAATAAAATAAAAAAAAACCTAATGTGAAATTTTGGAGAAAAAAATGCAACAAATATGGAGACAAAGGATTAATATCCAGACTATGCAAAGAGATGGTGCAAATCAGTAAGATAACAACAATCTGGTTGTTTAAAAAATAGTACAGGGGATATAAATAAGCATTTCACAGAAGAAAAAATACAAATGGCCAATAAATATACTAAAAGATGATAAAACTCACTAATGAACAGAAACTGCCAAATTAAAACAACTATGAGATATACTCTTATCCATCACTGATCTTTTAATAAGCACTATTTTTGTCTTTTTTTCTCTAATCTGATCTTAACAACTATTGTCATCCCCCAAAATGTCTTTTGCTTGTGTCAAGAAAACCCAAGAACAAAGTTTTTTAGGGATTTCGAGGTTACACTAATCAAACATTTTAGGCAAATCTTCTCTACATGACCTATTTGCATGTTAGTTGAGAATATTACACTTTTGATAGTAATGTTTCAGACTCAGACCTTCTAGTTTGGACCTTCAACAATTTCCAAGACTTCATAGAAATAATTCCTTGGTGAAACTATACTAGTCTATATTATTTTAACTGGATTTAGATTCCACTGAATTCTTTGTATTGCACACTTTAGAGATTCTTATTGGAGTAGCCTTAAGTAATTAAAAGTCACAAGGGAGTGCTCAATACTAATATCTCTGTTTACATAGATACCAATAAAATGGCCTCCCTGGAGTGTGTGTGCGTGTCTCTCTCTGTCTCTCTGTGTGTGTGTGTGTGTGTGTGTGTGCGTGCACGTATGTTGCTGTCTAAACCAGATGATCTTTATAGTTTTCTTTCCATTGCTTGTAATGTCTATTTAAATTTATGTAAGTAAATGCAGAATTCATTATTTATTACAAGTAAAAATACAAGATAGGAAAAAAGAATAAAATTGCAATAATGTGTGCTCAATAAAACGTTATTTATGTAAGATTTATAGGCCCCTCTACAACCACCTGAATTGTCACTACCAGATATGATTAGTCTTGCCCAAAATCCCAGTCAGCAAAGCTTACCATTGTTTGGAGTCTTCCCCCAACCAAAGGCAAGTGGCAGTTTAGTAATCTCTTTAATAACATACCTTTGTTCTCATCACACTCCCTCCCATCTTGCTTTTTCTGTCTTTATTTTATTCAATCACAAATATGTTAAGCACGGATCTAAATTTAAAGAATAAATTAACTGAGGCTAATACTAGAAGAAAAGTAGTTTAGAAAATTATAAAACAAATTTAGCAAATAGACACAGAAATCTCTGGAAGATCTGGAGAGCCAGGATTTAAGACTAATCAAAAAGACACTACTTTCAATTTTATTATGCACTAGGACTGACTGATCTCACAGCTGGATACAGACACCATAGTCTACATCAGCAACAGATACCATAGTCTACATCAGCAACACCACTGATATCACTAATGCCATTTATCCCTATGTTCTTAATTCTGTGTCAAGGACTGCTCAACTCTTGCATGGAGAAGGAAGATGCACCTGCCATTGTGACCATCTCCCCTAGCATGGATGCTATATGATTCTCACTTCTTCATATCACTAGCTTCCAATTAAGGCTTAGGAGCAGGTGCTCGGATCCAAGCTACGAGAGAGACTAGGCACATAAGTGTCTCCAATATTCTGTGTGGGAGGAGTTTTTGCTTCTGAGATAGGAAAATCTACACATGTAGGAGTCTTGTTTACATGCAGAGCAACCTGAAACAATGACAAATGTTGTTGCAATCAACAATTTCCATGAATCTATTCAATAAACAGCAAAAAATGAGTCATTTCAGAATGAGTTTAAATTACAGAAAACTAACAAAAATGTATTTAAAGGTTTTTTCTGAAGATGATCACGAAGTGCTCAAACATTTAAGTAAAATGTATTCTGTTTTAAAGCCAACCTTCTGAACTAAGTTCCACTAGTTCTAAATTTGAAATGACACAAGTAGGATTTTTAATTGTGGGAGTTATTTGCTATTATAGGGTTACTATTGGTGATGTTTCAGATTTACTGTCATGATAGGAAGAAAATCAAAGTGAATTAAATGAGCCAAATTAAATAAGACATTTCATCTCTTCACTTTATTTATATTTTTAGTCATACATTTGTCTACAAATTATGGTTTTGTTTACAGTAGGTTAACAGAGGAGTTCGATTTTAGCCATTTAATTTACAAGTCCTCTAAAAGAATGTGATGAAGAATTTGACTTTGGTATCTGAATAATTAAATGCTTATGCCCTAGAAAAGTTACCATTCCCACACCTTCAGAGCAATGTATAGTAACAGGTGAAAAACATTTTTGGGCGGGATGGGGGGAATGTACATTATGAGATAGAGTATTATATAGAAATGCTTAAATGCTGTCATCAGTGGGTTCTAAATTGAATGATTCAACTAATGAGCCATGGAACATCCCCGTAATCTGAGCTCTTAAGTGTGGCTGAATGTATCCTAGGCTACAGCCCTATTCTAGTGTATCAGGCTGCCAAAATCTTCTTAAAAATTCTGTCTTACATTCAATGATTACTTTGAAAAACTCCACAGTAAAATATTCTAAACTTATCTTTCAACATTTCACTCTACCCCACCTGGACCATAAGTGTGTGTGTGTGTGTGTGTGTGTGTGTGTGTGTGTGTGTGTGTGTGCTGAACTCAAGTGCTGAGCAGTAGATAAGGTGAGTTTATAATAATTTTAATCAGTATTTGTCACTAGCAAATCCAGTTATAAGACCTGGATATATAAGAAACAATGTGTGGCAGGTAGGTATGGATGGGTGGTGGGGAGTGGTCTGTGAAAGCAATAAACTTGTCAAATGGTATAATTTACTTCTTTTATTTGGTTTTAATAAAGTATTTTAGGATCTATTCTGATACAGAAATATTGACTCTTGCCCCCTTAAAATTCATTGTTATTTTGTTTGTGCCAATACTCCTCCTGCCCTTAAGGCACGTATAATCTGAAACAGTGCTGGCAGTTGTGCACTTGGGGATATAAAGATAATAGAATAAAAATGTAATTAATGCAAAAGTACCCAGTATGCTGTACCTGCTAAGGCAAAAAATAAAAATATTTCTCTCCCCGAATTAGAATCTTTTTCATATGGGCTGGATATTACTGTAAAGAAACAGAATATTTTATAACAGTAGTTATACCTTTTTCAATTTTAAGAGAAGAAAGCTAAATTATTAGATAAGTTATCAAAAAAGTTGTCTTCCTTTGTCTTTCTGCACACTAAAAATGTATTTGGTAATCATTTAAAACTCTTCTGAATTATCCTGATGAGACAAAGTGTGACACTCTGTAATGAGCATGTATGACATAGGATTGGTGGCTATTAACACAATGATAGGAAGGTTAAGGTGATTAATGAGTAGTGGGGGGTAGGAGGCACTTGCAGAATGTAACATTTTCATAAATTGTATGTTCTCCAAGGAGCTGCTTATTATGATTCTTTCAGTACCAATCCTATCATTTCTTGTGGAACATGCCACATTCTAAATTAGTGCCCTATTCCCAAGGCAACTCTCTTCATTGTAGCTGTTTTCTGTGCCATGGATTCTTCAGACAAACTATTTCACAGAGTGACAGTTGTCCTCTAATTCCTCCTTCATCTAATCATAGTTTTGCTCATAAATATCAAGTTCTTGTTCTTTTACTTTGGGGGAGAAATTCTGGAGGTGTTAGATCACTGCTTACTGGACAAGTGCTTAATTTCAACTCTCATCCAACAAGTCTTTCTGGGTTTTACTAGTTTTGTTTTTCTACTTCCACCTTTCTTCACATTGTTATACTCAAACCAGTGTTATTTCTAAGATTTTACCTAAGCACTACTGAAATAGTCATAACATAAATAACTCTGTTCTGGAAACTTTTGTGAAAAGCAGTTGCATATAAATTAATATTGTCAGACCTCCACTTCTGGAGATGTGGTTTTCCAAAGAAGAGCCTGGGCTGGAGAGGCCGCAACAGGGAGAGAGTGTACATGTGGACTATTGTACATGTTAATAAGGTAAGGATGACAGAATTAACATTTTGTTGAGAAACTGAAATTGAATTCCAAGGAGAACAAATAACAGGAAAAACACAAATATCATCAAGGAAATGAATGGATAGTTCTTATAAGAGTCATTGTCCAAAGAAAAGATGGTCTGGAGGAATTCGCTGTATCAGAGGAATTTGGTCAAAGGCTCTTTACAGATGTCTATAACTCTCTGACTCTGGCAAAAAGTGAGCTCTTAAGGGCAATGGGCAAATTTGAAATGCTACCCTTCCTTTACAAATCCCTAATCCCAAGTAGAATGAAAATGGGTTTCTTTGAGCTTTCCCAGTAGGTGGTTTAAATATTTATTTGTGTAGTTCACAGTGGAGAAATGAGTTCTGACTAGTGCTCCTTTAGGGATAGACTTTCCAGTTATATAGGATTGAGGTTGCCAAGGTACTAATGAAAGCCTGTCTCTCAATTCATTTTCTTTTCAAAATTAAAATAATATAATAATAATAATAATAATAATAATAATAAAATGAGTGCTCATCAAATGTCAAGGGCTATACTAGATGTTGGGGCTAAAATTAGGATAAAGATAGTCCTTGTTATTATGGAGCTCATAGGCTGAACAACTTACAAGCTCAGCCCACTCGATCCTGGCTCATCGATTTAGAATTTGATGTACTGGTTGGAGGCCACTATCCATTTGCTGCACATACAGAGGGCAGAGTAAAACAAGTGGAACATGCATAGGCTAGATCTTCATGAAGCAATAGTTTTCTGGAAATCCTCAGAGGAACCTATGGGAACTGTGGTTTTCCTCAAAAGACTGCAACAAGCAGGAAAGAAGTCTGTGAAATCTATGAAAGCAGATATTCTTGATGGGGAGGGTGTGGGTTGGATGCACAAATCAGTATAAGGGGATGTTGCTGTGAAATATGGGAAGTCTTATGGGAAATATGGAATTCTCTGAAAGATGCAAATGTGGTTCTTTTTATCATGAAACTCATATAGTAACTGGAGATATTTTAAGAACCTAATTACACAATTGCACAGTTTATTATATTATTATTATTGTCAAGATTACTTTGAAAAGCAGCTTTCGGATGTAAGAATAGTATATGACAAGAGGTATCTAACTTAGTTTAGGGCATTTGGAAATGCATCTTTAAGGAATTTATACAAAGAGTAGGTAAATGTTTCCAGAAAATGGGTAAAGAGGGGTAGACAAATACAGGAGTCAGAAGGAGCAGTCTTTGTGGGGCTTTGTGGGGCTCACCAATAGAGCATGGTGAGTGTGAGTTACTGAATTGAGGAATGGGATGCAGACAGTGATGGGCAGTAAGCATTTTCTGCAAGTTCCAGTCAGCCACATTAAAGACCTCACTAGAATGGGTATGTATTGAAGGTTTGGGGTTGGTGGAATGTCATGAATAGATCAGTCTTCATAGAATCACTTGCACTGTGCAGGAGTGTTGGGGTGAAGACAATATTGAATTTAAGAAACTAGTTAGGAGAGTATTTTTATACCCAGGAAAATGGGAGTGTACATTTAGAGTAGGCTGGTGGCAGAATTTTATGTTTGGATGGACATAGGAAGTGACCGAGAGGGACAAATCAAATTTCTGTCTTATATAACTGGCTAACAATCATGCTAATCACTGAAATAAGAGGCTTGAAATTATTTCCCTTTTCAGAGTGAAATTGTTATTTAAATTTTATATACAGAGAGATAGAAGTGGTTCTACAAATAGAGATGCCAAATAGGGAGCTGGCTATAAGGTTTTGTAACTCATAGATGAGGTCAAGGCTAAAGGCTTCAGCGTATGAGTCAGTATTTTTTGAAGGGTAATTGAAATTATGGAAGTGGATGAGCTCGCCTAGGAGAAAGTGGGAAGTGAACAAAGAGTAGCACATAGCATCAAGTTTGGAAGAACTACAACATGTAAAGACCAGATGAAGAAGAGTCTATAAAGGAGACTGAGGTCTTACCAGAGATATAGAAGAAAAAGGAGACTATCTTGGCAGATCTGACTGTAAGAATCTCACAAGGCTTTAGCAATCAGGCTTCTTATCAGGGCACTGCCACTATGAACCCTCTAGGAACTCACTTTATGAACTCTCTGTGTTTCAACTTCCTCTTGTATAAAATGGGGGATGAGTATACTTAACCTGTGTCTCTCAGGGGGTTTTGAGGACCCAATAAAATGATGTCTGAAGGTCCTTGGATACCAAAACCCCCTATATTAACATAAATTATAATGAAGCTTCATTGTTTTCCTTCTTAAGCATGCCACTGGCTTTCTGTGTTTCTGACAGTCAGTGTACAGGAAAAGATGCCTCTGACACAGGGCATTTGCTCAGCTTTCCCAGCCCCTCACCTCTTTAGATAAAGTTCTACTCATTTTTCTATCTCAGATCAAGCCTCACTTCTTCAGAAATGCTTGGTCTCAACTTTCAATGTGTGCTAGACTCCACTCGAGTTTCCTTTCTTAAGAGGACTTATTTTGGATGTTAATTAAACATAATTTTATGATTATTTGTATAGTATTTGACTTACACATAAAACATATGCTTCATGAGAACATGAACCATGTCTTTATTGATAACTGCTTTATTTTCATTGCTTAAAATACTGTCTGCGAAAGGCAGGCACTTAACAATATTAGTAGAACAAACCAAATACATGAATGAATGAATGTTCTTACCCTGTTCAAGACAAGAAAGAGGGATTGATGATAGAAAAATAATATTTGATTTAGCAGCATGCAACTCATGTGTGAAATTAGGAAGAGCTAACTCAGTAAAGCATTCATGATGAAAGATTAATTAAAGACATTGAAGAGTAAATAGTTTATGATATGCAAAAACAGAGAACAGACAACTTGTTCAAGAAGTTTGTCAGTCAAAGAGATGGGAGAGAAGAGTGGAAGTATTCCTCCAAAACTTAATATATAGGCATACAGGGGACAATTTTTTATTTGAAAAGGGCACCAGCACGGAAGATGATGAAATACATCAACTTTTGTAAGATATCTGTCTTTGCCTTATTAGTATAGCATTGAAGTGGGCCTGCTTGAGCATGATTTTTCACTGCAGAGTGAAATGTCCTTCAGTGAGCTTGCTGCAGTGGAGTCTGTGAAGAAAGGTCAGTTGGTGTCCAAATATGCAAAGTTCAGATGAAGATACATGTAGCTCAAGCTGCTTAGTGCAAGCATAAAGAAAGTAATCATGTATCACATATTCAAAGTCCTTGAAGATCATGTGTATTGCTTTGAACAGGCTGTGTTAGCACATAAAGGTAGTACAGCACCACACCAGCCTGGATAAAACACTTCCAACTTTCATCACATAACAGGTCTTCTCAAAAACCTCAGCTACTCACTTTCATCATCTGAGTTAGTTTTTGGTTGGATTGGAGCACTGTAAATTTTCCCACAATAAAATAATTTCCAAGGATGGTGTTCCATTGTACTTCAGACCATGAGTTAAAACATATTTCCCCAAATTTTCCTGTTTGAACCATAATGAGTGGAACTGTAAACATCCCCAAAAAGGGCTGCCTCTCTACCTGTAGCTTGGCTGACAGGGAAATTTCATGTTTTTCTCTAGGCTGCTGTCATTTATTTCCAGGCAACTGACCTTTCAGATAGTCTCTAAAGCTTGGAGGACAATTTGATGGCTAGAAATTTCCTTTCCTAAAGAGAAAAGTTGGTTTCCTGCCTTCCAGAGAAGACCCAGGGGAGGTAGCTTGTAGAATTAGATAATTTTAGGTTCAGTGTCCTAACTAATTGCTGGAGGCATTGATTGTAATATAAAGGGAGGGAAATGCATTTTAAAAAGTAAAGTTCCATCTCAATGTTAGACAAATGTCTACTGTAATTAAAATGAACTCGAGTATCATCATAACCCACTATCTACCCAGCATTACATTCTATGACATTTCATGCCTGTGTCTAAAAGTAAAAATATTTAGATCTTAAGCGCCTCTTGACGTTTACTCTCTTGAGCAAACAATAAAAAGAAAGTTATTGACAATCCTATTTCTCTAACTCTTAGGATCTTATAGAAACTTCTCTGAAACTCCTCTCTGGTCTAACTCTTGGAAAATTTCTCATCTACTCAATCTGAGCCAAATTTTCTCTTCTCTCTTCTCCAGTCCCCTCATAGGCACCAGCCCTACCAGTGGATTTCTATCCTTCCAAAATAAAAAAGATAAATCAATTTTGTGCCTCTTAATTTTCCCAGTCAATCATCACGCCAATTCTACACAATGAAAAGACAAGAAATTGAGCAGGGAATCAGAATACTCTTTACTGGAGAAAGAGGAGACGTGTGAATTCTTTACATTCTTGTCACACAAGCTAACCCCCAGATTTCTCATTTCTTGAGCAAATGAATATATTGTATACCTATTGACACTAAAGTTGCACCAGCCTCATTTGAATTCAAAGCTGCTGATACTAGATGTTTGACTTTGGGCAAGTCAGGCAATTTTCTCCTCTCTCAGTGGAGTTATTAATAGCTACCATAGGAGGATTTTGAGAGGATCACATGGATAATATTAAAATGTTTCTGAATGGATCATGGTAAGCTTGCAACAAGAAGTAGTTCCCTTTGAATAGGACTCTACTTGTGACCATAAAATAACTGGCACAGTAATAATTATGGTGATGATGATGATTAATTTTAATACTTGTACTTTTTTGTGGCAAATAAGGAAAGTTCAAAAGTTTTTTAGTCACTCTTATATTTGACCTTGAATTGTTGATCCTTATGCTGTAAATACTTTTAAAAGGTTCAATACTCAAACAGCAGGGGAAAAATTCAGAGAGAATAGATTTTAACATTGGTGTTGGCAAATTGCTTACCTATCATAGTAAAGCTGAATATTTTAAAGAGGAGGTGTTTTCTTTTGTTTCATCACAATTACTTGCACTGACAAAAGCCCTATGAACACGATCAATGCTAAAATCTCATATTAGATACTATTTAATACTCTTACCCTCTAAAATTAAAAATTCCCTTTATTTCTACTGACTTTCACTTGACTTTGCCTATTTTTGTAGTTAATTGTGAAAGTGATCTTCATAAATGTGACATTACCATTAAGATTATTTCAAAACATTTTTGATTGGTGTTTACCTTTGCTTCAAAGGAGACAGCCAAATAATTTTAGTGTCAGCCTAATCCTCAAGAAGAGCAATTCCAGTGTACTTTTCATTCATGTGTTTATATCAAAAAATGAAACAACAATAGCATGCTGAGTCAGTAAGAAGAGAAGAAATAGTAAAAGCCTTTGGGAGATTTTTACTGAGTTGAAAGAGTTTCTTTTAATTGAATAGGTGTTTTACTTGAATAATAATTGAATGTATAACCTACAAATTCTTTTAATACAAGACTTTTGTATTTTTTAAAAGGATTGTAGTTTATGTTAAGGTATCTCTAAATTACATTGGATAAACTATTGGGTTCTTATGGATTAACTGAATCAGTTTTAATACATGCTTTATTCACCAAGACTGATGGCATTGTTTCACTCAGGGATAAGAGAATACAAAATTATTTGCTTATCGAAACACTTCAATACAAAAATAGCAAACATATCTCAGAATAAATACAACCTAAACTGAAAAGTGGCCTTTATAATTGAAAATGAGAAGTAACTAATCACTTCTTTTGAAATAATGTGAGGGACTAGCAGGAGTGAATGCTATCCATAAGGATTTGAGGGTGGAGAAGTGGAGAGAGAATACATGCAGGTAGCTTCTCATGTCTTTGAAAATTGTTCTCAGTGGTAGCTTCAGGAGGGGAAGACATGGAGAAGAAAGGTTGTAGTAGAATGTGTTTGAGTATGCTTGTAAGCTAATTGGAAGAAAGAAAAATTAATATTGACTCATCCATATAAGTTAAACACTCAACTGATGTTTGCCATTTACCTTAGGCAAATCAAGGACCTATTGACCTATGATGACGAGGTCTATGTGGTCATCCAGCCTTCCACAAACCCCTGTCCTGCCCACAGGTGAAAGAGTAAGGAGAGAGAAAAAAAAGAAACTAGAGACAAGGCTGGTGACTGGATAAGGTGCCACTGTTAGTCCTAAAGTGATATACTTTCCTTAGTGACAGGGCAAAAAAAGAGAAGCATTGATAAAGTCATAAATGAGATTAAAGAGGACAGTTTTTTGCCAGGTGCTAACAGAAGAACAATAATTATAAACCCTTATCACTCTTTATTTTATATATTATTTATTCATTGTTTGCTATTCTCATTTTCCTACTTCAAAATGGATTTTGGCCAACTAACAATGGAAGGCACAGTCAGAAAGCATGCCCTTTTATTTGACTGCTTCAGACTCCAGAAATCACCTCAGCTAAGTCATGTCTTTTCTTACCTGGCTTATGTAAGTCACCCAGGAGTTCATTCTGGGAAAATTGTCTGCTATATAATGTTTACATAGTAGTCCTGGATAAAACTGTGATTTTAAAGCAAACGTTTTCCTTTTTTTAAAGTGGTATTTTTTATTTATTATAAATTCAGTGTAATCTCTATATTATATTTTTAACATTTACTTTTCCTATTTGATTATTAACAACGTTATATTTTTATATAAATTAGTGAATTCTACTTCTAGCCATGATGGAAATCAGATTTGTTACCTCCATCTGAAACAACTAAAAAACTGGACAAACGTTAGAAAACAAAACAAAACAAATCAAAAACCTTTTCAGAAATGTTACAACAAGCAGCACAGACTCTAAGCTCTATGAAAAGGAGAGTAAACAGGGTGATCCCTGAAGGCACATTCTGGACCATGGAGTAGAGAAGAGTATATTAAGAAGAGCTAAAGATATTTCTCAGTTCAAGAAACAGAAATAAAACCTTTGTTCTTTTCCCAGAAAATCTGAAGCAGAAGTAATTCATTGCCAGGAAATTTCATGAGGGGAGTTGTTAAAGGAAGTTTTTTAAGATGAAAAATGGTAACCAACAGAAATTAGGTCTACATAAATGAGAACAAGAAAAGTTAAAAATATGTATAAATACAAACTATTTTTCTTAATTAAAATACTCCTTTATAGGATCATTGATTGTCTAACAGAAAATAAATAATGCATTGTGGAGGTTGTAACACAAATAGAAGTAAAATCTATGATAATAGCACGAAGGACATGATGAGGAAAATGGAAGCAAATTATTGTACTGTTCTTATTGTATGTGAAGAGGTATAATATCATTTGAAGGTGGGCTGATAAGTTAAAGATGCATATTTTAAATGCTCAAAAAATGCCTTAAAAAAAGCAGGGGTACAGCTAATGCACCAAGAGTGGAGATTAAATTTAATTATAAAATCCACAAAGAGAAAGGAAAATAAAGGACAGAAAACTTAAACAGGAAATAATTAGTAAGATGGTAGGAAGAAAACCAATTATATCATTAATTATATTAAATGTGCAGTAAATGTACTAAATGCTCCAAATAAAACACAGAATTTGTCAGACTGGGGAAAAAAAGGGCAAGGCCTCACTACATATTAGGTGCAAGAAACCCATTGTAAATACATAGTAAGGCCTCATTTATTACTTATATTTTTATATAAATTAGTGAATTCTACTTCCAGCCATGATGGAAATCAGATTTGTTACCTCCATCTGAAACAACTAAAAAGTGGACAAACATTTGAAAACAAAACAGAACAAAACAAAAACCTTTTCAGAAATGTTACAACAAGCAGCACAGACTCTAAGCTCTATGAAAAGGAGAGTGGATATGTTCTTGCAAACTATGACTTTAAGGGAAATGATAAACAACAGATCCTCATAATGATGTTTTCATTCAACATTGTTTCATTATAACATTGATAAGAAAAAATATTAGTCTCATATGTCATATTCCTTAAAGTTACAGTTTCCAAGAACCTATATATGACATTAAGTGAGGACTTACAGTATAAAGAAAAAGTTTAAAAGTTGAAGGATGAAAAAATATGTACCATATAAACTCTAAGCATAAGAAAACTAGGGTGGTTGTGTTAATATCAGACAAAATAGAATTCAGAATAAAGAGAATTACCATAGATAAAGATGAACATTTCAGGCTGGGTGTGGTGGCTCACGCCTGTAATCTCAACACTTTGGAGGCCAAGGCTGGTGGATCAGTTGAGCCCATGAGTTTGAGACCAGCCTGGGCAACATGGTACAGCTCCATCTCTAAAAACAAAACAAAACAAAGAAACATAGCCATGCGTGGTGGCACATGCCTGTAGTCCCAGGTACTCGGGAGGCTGAGGTAGGAGAATCGGTTGAGCCCCAGAGATGGAGGTTGCAGTGAGCTGAGTTCCTGGCAAACTGTACTCCAGGCTGGTTGACAGAGTGAGACCCTGTCTCTAAAAGCAAACAAGCAAACAATAACAAGAAAATCTTTGAAAGTATTGAAATAATATGGAGTATGTTCTCTGATTATAACAGAAGCAAATTAGATACCAATAACATAAATATATAGAGAAATGATCCAAATAATAGTTAATTCATTTACTTCTTAATAACCGATGGGTCAAAAAGAAAATCACAAAGGAAATTAGAAAACATTTAGAAATGAAAGGAAAATAAAAACAAATCATATTAAAATTTTTGAGTTGCAATTCAAGAAGTGCTTAGAGGGATAGCCATAACTTTAAATATTGGTATTAGAAAAGAAGAAATATCTCAGATCAATGATATGAGGCTGCACCTGAAGAAATGAGTAGAGAAAACAAATTAAATTCAAAATAATTAGAAGGGAAAATCTTATAAGATAAATGTGGAAACCAATGAAGATGAGTACAGATGGATAACAGAGATAATGAAACCAAAATTTGTTCCTTTCTTTGAAATCTTGGGAAGAATATCTAGCCAGATTAATCAAGATAAAAGGAAGACACAAATGATTAATATTTAGAATCAAAAAGAGGCATCACTATAGTATCTTTAGACATGTAAAGAACAGTATATGTATTATAAAACATAAATATAACTAGAATAAAAAATTAGAATGTTAAGCATTTTCTAGCTAATCCAGAACACTTAGAACACTTTAGCTCCAATTATCCTCCTCAATCCTTTTTCCTTATTATTTATATGCATTTTATTTACACACATATTTTAAACTCAGTGATACATTTTTATAAACTTTGATACAATCTGATATGTGAGAAGTGTTACTCTTTTCATTTTCTTTATTTTTCCAGCATACTCGTTTTTCCTTGTGGGTTCATTTTCCTTCTGTCCGATAAATTCCCTTTTGTATTTCTTTCAGTGCTGTTCTATGGGTGATTATCTTAGCTCATGACTGCTAGCCTGAATTTATTGGCTGTTCACTCCAGGATCTGTACCACTTATCTGGCAACATGAAGACATCTTGGTTAAAATATACAGCACAAAAATTCTAAACTGAGATGATTCAGTGTGATGCCCCTGCACCAAAAATTTTGATTTGACCCAGTCCAGGAGAAAATAAGATAGGTGATAACCTCTTTCTCCAGAAGCTTGTACTCAACCTCATTTATCAGTAACAGTAAAATAATGTATTTAAAATGTCTTTTTTATGAATTAACTTTTAGGGTACATGTACACAACGTGCAGGTTTGTTACATATGTATACATGTGCCATGCTGGTGTGCTGCACCCATTAACTGGTCATTTAACATTAGGTATATCTCCTAATGCTATCCCTCCCCCTCCCCCCATCCCACAACAGGCCCCGGTGTGTGATGTTCCCTTTCTTGTGTCCATGTGTTCTCATTGTTCAATTCCCACCTGTGAGTGAGAACATGTGGTGTTTGGTTTTTTGTCCTTGTGATAGTTTCTTGAGAATGATGGTTTCCAGCTTCATCCATGTACCTACAAAGGACATGAACTCATCATTTTTTATGGCTGCATAGTATACCATGGAGTATATATGCCACATTTTCTTGATCCAGTCTATCATTGTTGGACATTTGGGTTGGATCCAAGTCTTTGCTATTGTGAATAATGCTGCAATAAACATATGTGTGCATGTGTCTTTACAGCAGCATGATTTATAATCCTTTGGGTATATACCTGGTAATGGGATGGCTGGGTCAAATGGTATTTCTAGTTCTAGATCCCTGAGGTATCGCCACACTGACTTCCACAATGGTTGAACTCGTTTACAGTCCCACCAACAGTGTAAAAGTGTTCCTGTTCCTCCACATCCTCTCCAGCACCTGTTGTTTCCTGACTTTTTAATGATCACCATTCTAACTGGTGTGAGATGGTATCTCATTGTGGTTTTGATTTGCATTTCTCTGATGCCCAGTGATGATGAGCATTTTTTCATGTGTCTTTTGGCTGCATAAATGTCTTCTTTTGAGAAGTATCTGTTCATATACTTTGCCCACTTTTTGATGGGGTTGTTTGTTTTTTTCTTGTAAATTTGTTTGAGTTCATTGTAGATTCTGGATATTAACCCTTTGTCAGATGAGTAGATTGCAAAAATTTTCTCCTATGCTGTAGGTTGCCTGTTCACTCTGATGGTAGTTTCTTTTGCTGTGCAGAAGCTCTTTAGTTTAATTAGATCTCATTTGTTGATTTTGGCCTTTGTTGCCATTGCTTTTGGTGTTTTAGACATGAAGTCCTTGCCCATGCCTATGTCCTGAATGGTATTGCCTAGGTTTTCTTCTAGGGTTTTTATGGTTTTAGGCCTAACATTTAAGTCTTTAATCCATCTTGAATTAATTTTTGTATAAGGTGTAAGGAAGGGACCGAGTTTCAGCTTTCTATATATGGCTAGCCAGTTTTCCGAGCAGCATTTGTTAAGTAGGGAATCCTTTCCCCATTTCTTCTTTTTGTCAGGTTTGTCAAAGATCAGATAGTTATAGATATGCGGCATTATTTCTGAGGGCTCTGTTCTGTTCCATTGATCTATATCTCTTTTTTGGTACCAGTACCATACTGTTTTGGTTACTGTAGCCTTATAGTATAGTTTGAAGTCAGGTGGCATGATGCCTCTAGCTTTATTCTTTTGGCTTAGGATTGACTTGGTGATGCGGGCTCTTTTTTGGTTCCATGTGAACTTTAAAGTAGTTTTTTTCCAATTCTGTGAAGAAAGTCATTGGTAGCTTGATGGGGATGGCATTGAATCTATAAATTACCTTGGGCAGTATGGCCATTTTTCACCATATTGGTTCTTCCTCCCCATGAGCATGGAATGTTCTTCCATTTGTTTGTATCCTCGTTTATTTCATTGAGCAGTGTTTTGTAGTTCTCCTTGAAGAGGTCCTTCACATCCCTTGTAAGTTGGATTCCTAGGTATTTTATTCTCTTTGAAGCAATTGTGAATGAGAGTTCACTCATGATTTGGCTCTCTGTTTGTCTGTTATTGGTGTATAAGAATGCTTGTGATTTTTGTACATTGATTTTGCATCCTGAGACTTTGCTGAAGTTGCTTATCAGCTTAAGGAGATTTTGGGCTGAGACGATGGGGTTTTCTAGATATACAATCATGTCATCTGCAAACAGGGACAATTTGGTTTCCTCTTTTCCTAATTGAATACCCTTTATTTCCTTCTCCTGCCTAATTGCCCTGGCCAGAACTTCCAACACTATGTTGAATAGGAGTGGTGAGAGAGGACATCCTTGTCTTGTGCCAGTTTTCAAAAGGAATGCTTCCAGTTTTTGCCCATTCAGTATGATATTGGCTGTGGGTTTGTCATAGATAGCTCTTATTATTTTGAGGTATGTCCCATCAATACTTAATTTATTGAGAGTTTTTAGCATGAAGGGTTGTTGAATTTTGTCAAAGGCCTTTTCTGCATCTATTGATATAATTATGTGGTTTTTGTCTTGGGTTTTGTTTATATGCTGGATTACGTTTATTGATTTGTGTATGTTGAACCAGCCTTGCATCCCAGGGATGAAGCCCACTTGATCATGGTGGATAAGTTTTTTGATGTGCTGCTGGATTCGGTTTGCCAGTATTTTATTGAGGATTTTTGCATCGATGTTCATCAGGGATATTGGTCTGAAATTCTGTTTTTTTGTTGTGTCTCTGCCAGGCTTTGGTATCAGGATGATGCTGGCCTCATAAAATGAGTTAGGGAGGATTCCCTCTTTTTCTATTGATTGGAATAGTTTCAGAAGGAACGGTACCAGTTCCTCCTTGTACCTCTGGTATAATTCAGCTGTGAATCCATCTGGTCTTGGACTTTTTTTGGTTGGTAAGCTATTAATTATTGCCTCAATTTCAGCTCCTGTTATTGGTCTTTTCAGAGATTCAACTTCTTCCTGGTTTAGTCTTTGGAGGGTGTATGTTTTAGGAATTTATCCATTTCTTCTAGATTTTCTAGTTTATTTGCGTAGAGGTGTTTATAGTATTCTCTGATGGTAGTTTGTATTTCTGTGGGATCATGGGTGGTGATATCCCCTTTATCATATTTTATTGCATCTATTTGATTCTTCTCTCATTTCTTCTTTATTAGTCTTGCTAGCGGTCTATCAATTTTGTTGATCTTTTCACAAAACCAGCTCCCGGATTCATTGATTTTTTGAAGGGTTTTTTATGTCTCTGTTTCCTTCAGTTCTGCTCTGATCTTCGTTATTTCTTGCCTTCTGCTAGCTTTTGAATGTGTTTGCTCTTGCTTCTCTAGTTCTTTTAATTGTAATGTTAGGGTGTCAATTTTAGATCTTTCCTGCTTTCTCTTGTGGGCATTTAGTGCTATAAATTTCCCTCTACACACTGGTTTGAATATGTCCCAGAGATTCTGGTATGTTGTGTCTCTGTTCTCGTTGGTTTCAAAGAACATCTTTATTTCTGCCTTCATTTCGTTATGTACCCAGTAGTCATTCAGGAGCAGGTTGTTCAGTTTTCATGTAGTTGAGCAGTTTTGAGTGAGTTTCTTAATCCTGAGTTCTAGTTTGATTGCACTGTGTTCTGAGAGACAGTTTGTTATAATTTCCGTTCTTTTACATTTGCTGAGGAGTGCTTTACTTCCAACTATGTGGTCAATTTTGGAGCAGGTGTGGTGTGGTGCTGAAAAGAATGTATATTCTGTTGATTTGGGGTGGACAGTTCTGTAGATGTCTATTAGGTCCGCTTGCTGCAGAGCTGAGTTCAATTCCTGGATATCCTTGTTAACTTTCTGTCTCGATCTGTCTAATGTTGACAGTGGGGTGTTAAAGTCTCCCATTATTATTGTGTGGGAGTCTAAGTCTCTTTGTAGGTCTCTAAGGACTTGCTTTATGAATCTGGGTGCTCCTGTTTTGGGTGCATATATATTTAGGATAGTTAGCTCTTCTTGTTGAATTGATCCCTTTACCATTATGTAATGGCCTTCTTTGTCTCTTTTGATCTTTGTGGGTTTAAAGTCTGTTTTATCAGAGACTAGGATTGCAACTCCTGCCTTTTTTTGTTTTCCATTTGCTTGGTGGATCTTCCTCCATCCCTTTATTTTCAACCTATGTGTGTCTCTGCACGTGAGATGGGTTTCCTGAATACAGCACACTGATGGGTCTTGACTCTTTATCCAATTAGCCATTCTGTGTCTTTTAATTGGAGCATTTAGCCCATTTACATTTAAAGTTAATATTGTTATGTGTGAATTTGATCCTGTCATTATGATGTTAGCTGGTTATTTTGCTCATTAGTTGGTGCAGTTTTTTCCTAGCCTCGATGGTCTTTACAATTTGGCCTGTTTTTGCCGTGGCTGGTACCAGTTGTTCCTTTCCATGTTTAGTGCTTCCTTCAGGAGCTCTTTTAGGGCAGGCTTGGTGGTGACAAAATCTCTCAGCATTTGCTTGTCTGTGAAGTATTTTATTTCTCCTTCACTTATGAAGCTTAGTTTGGCTGGATATGAAATTCTCGGTTGAAAATTATTATTTTAAAACTGTTTTTCTTTTATGCAATTATCAGAAATATATTACAGAGTTCCTATATATGCCAAACTGTTTCTTATATTATTAACATAATAATATGGTAAATTTGTACCATATTACAATGTGTCATATACTATGTTACAATTACTTCAACAATATTGACACATTATTATTATTTTTAAAGTTCATATTTTATTCATATTTCCTCAGTTTTTTTCTCTAATATCCTTTTCTCTTCTAGGATCCCATACAAAATACTGAACTATAGTTAGTAACCATGTTTTCTAAGCGTTCTCTTAGTTGTGAAAGTTTTCCACGTTTTCCTTGCTTCTTGGTTTGGTATTTTGTATAATGCCCCTCAGTGGCAACTTATTTAATATTTTTTTCATCATTAGAATAGGGTAATGCATTTCTTGGGAGGAAGACCAAAGAGTAAAGCGTTATTCTCAGTACATCATATCAAGGGTACGTGTAATCTCCACAAGTTATAACAATTGATGTTATCCCTGACGACTTGGTTTAAAGTAGTGTTTTTCTGGTGTCTTCACTGTAAAATTAGCTTCATTTTTTTCCTCATTTTCATAACATACTCTTTGGAAAAAGTCATCAAACACAGCCCAGATTTAAGGAATGAGGATGTATGCTCCACCTCCTAATGGCGGAGGAACTATATAAATTATTTAGAATTTTCTGCATGGAAGATTTGTGTCTTCTCACAGATTTATTTATTTGATCCGTCACTTATTTATATCAGTATGATATATCAGTATATCAGAATAGACTCATGGATATTTATTCTAAACTTTGGGTTATAATCAATGCTATATTTTGTTGCTCTAATATTTTCAGTGTTGGTTAGCAGTTCTTTCAGTTGACTATTGTGTCTCTTTGACATAGCCTCATCATTGTGGATTTTTTAGCGTCTCCTTACTTTTTGCTGATACAAAGTACTTCAGGATTATCTTCTATATTTCCTTCACAGTTTTAGAATCATTTGTAGAATCATGGCTCCTATTTCTTCAACGAGTCATAGTTTCTTTTGGGGAGAGTGATATTAGAAACCAAGATCTAGGTGCTAAGTATACTGCTTGTTTCTGGGTTGCCATTCTTTCTGGGTCCCTTCAATTGACAGAGCAAGGAGATATATGTATATATTAACATCTAACACATTAACACACAGATCTATTACTATTTCTATGTGGAACCATCTATTTCAATTTTAATTTCAATATTAAGGTAAACATGAGTTCATTCTGTGGTATTATAATCTAATCCATTGCTACATGAATCACTTGTACTTCTTTCTCTTGCCTGTTTGTAAACTCCCACTCCAAAAATTAGAAATCTGGTTCCCATGATCTATTATTCTATGTGTCCTTTCTTTCACCAATGACATGCTATCTTGATTACTGTAGCCTGGTGGTAACTATTAAAATTGGGTATTGTGAGTCTTCCAGCTTTGTTCATCTTCCACAGGATTATTTTGGCTATTCTAGTTACTGTACCTTTCTGTACAAACTTTAGAATTCATTTGTCAATATCTATAAAATAGCTTCTTTACACTTTATAATTAAGATTAAACTGAATTTATAGATAAATTTCAGAAGAATTGGCCTGTCAAAAATATTAAATCTTCAGTCCGTGACCATGGAATACCTCTTCATTTATTTAGATTTTTTTTTTTTGTTCATCAGTGTTTTGAGATTTTCTGTATATAGATCCTGAATTTATTTTGTCAGATTTATACCAAAAAAATCATTTTTAAGTTGCTATTAAAATGGTATTTTTGAAATTTCAAATTCCAATTGTTCATGGTTGGTACATAAGAAAACAATAGACTTTTATGTATTATCTCTGTATCCTGCAGTCTTGATATATTGATTTTTAACTCTTAGGTTTTTTTTTTTTGTCAATTCTGTGCAGTTCTGTATAGAAACAATCATATTATCTGTAAATAAAGACAGTTTTACTTCTTTCTTTCCAATCCATAGATCTCTTCTTTCCTTTTCTTGTTGTCTTATTTATTTTTTAATCTTATTGTTTTATTGACTTTACATTTAATAGGAGTGGTGAGAGAGGGCATCATTTTCTTATTCCTGATCTTAGAGGAAAACTATTCAGTTTCTCATGATTTGGTATGATATTAGCTTTAGGTTATACATAGATTTTTTTAAATAAAATTGGAAAAGTCACCTTGATTCCTAGTTTGACAAACTAGTGTGATAAGTTTTTTTTTTTATCATTAATAGATGTTGGATTTTGTTAAGTCCTTTCCTGAATGAATTAATATGATCATATGATTTTTCTGTTTGACTATATTGATTGATTCCCAAATGTTGGACGAGGCTTGTATACCTGAAGTAGATCTTACTTGTTTATGGTGTATTCTTTGTTATACATTGTTGAATTTAATTTGATGAGTTTTTAAAATGAATTTTTTACTAGGTTTATGGAAGACATTGATTTGTAGTTTTCCTTTCTTGTAATGTATTTATCTGGTTGGATGTTGGTGTAATGCTGCTTCCAGAGAATGAGTTAGAAATTATTCCCTCTGCATCTTTTTCTGGAAGAGATTTTAGAGGATTGTCATCTTTGTTTCCCAGTAATTGCTTGCCAGAATTCACCAGTGAAATCATCTGTGTCTGGTGATTTATTATTTTTTTCAAAGGCTACTTATTAGTATTCATGTTTTAAAATAAATAGAATGTTATTTGGAAAATTTATTTCATCTGTGTGCATTTGGTAGTTTGTGTTCTTCAGGGAATTAGTCCATTTTATCTAAATCATCAAATTTGTTGAGACAGATTATTCATATTATTTTTATTAACATTTTAATATCATTGGAATCAGTTGTAATGATTCCTCCTTCATTTCTGATATTAATAATTTGTACCTTCTTTGTTTTAAAAAATTAGTTAGCCTAACTATAAATTTAATAGTTCTTTTCAAAGACAGAGTTATCTTTGTTTTTGTTGATTTTTCTATTGTTTTCTTGCTTTCAGTTTCATTGTTTAGTGCCCTAATTTTAATTATTTATTTTTCTCTGTTTATGTTAAGCTGATCATTATTGATTATTACTTTCTGCTTTTTTTTTAAACATAGAAACTTAGGTTATTGATTTTAGATCTTTTTTCTATTATATGCACTAAATGTTATACATTTTCCTCTAGGCATTATACCATTTTTAGAGCATGATAATAAATTTTATAAGTTGTATTTTAATTTTAATTTAGTTCAAAATATGTTTTGGTTCCTCTCGAGACATCTAATTGAACCCATGTGTTATTTAGAAGTATGTTATTTAATTCCAAATATTTGGTGATTTCCTATCTTAGTTTCTGTTACTGGTTTCTAGTTTAATTTCATTGCTGCCTGAAAACATACTTTGTATAATTCATATTTTTTTAATATTTGTTGTATGTTTTATGGCCTAGTTAGTGGTTTGTCTTGGTGACTGTTTCATGTGAACTTGAGAAGAATGGGTACTCATCTGTTATTGAGGACAATGTTCTATAATTGTTGGTTAGACCAAGATGACTGATAGTGCTGTTCAGGCTCAGTCTTATTATTACTGATTTTCTGCCTACTTGATCCATCAATTACTAATAGGGAAGGTATTTTAATCTCTGACTATAATAGTGAATTTGTCGATTTCTCCTTTTGGTTCTATGTGTTTTTGCATCACATAATTTGTTGCTCTGTTTTTAGGATTATAAACCCTTTAGGATTATTATGATATCTTTGAGATTTGACCCCTTTATCATTATGCATGCTCTCTTCATTGCTATTTTTTTAATTCAGAAGTCTGTTTTGTCTGAAATTCATGTTGCTCTTACAGCTTTCTTTTGGTTAGTATTAGGTCTGTATATCTTTCTCTCTTCCTTTACATTTATCCTATCAGAATCTTTGTATTTAAAATTAGTTGATTTTAAATGGTGAATAGTGGAGTTTTGTTTTATTATTCATTCTAAAATCCCTATCTCTTAATTGGGTATATTTAGAACATGCTCATTTAAGGTGATCATTGATATTTTTGGATTCTTATAAATCATGTTTGTAATTGTTTTTATTTTTTGTCTTGTCAGAGGCTCCTTTTTCTAGCTTATCTCATTTTAATTGAGCATTTTCTACATTTCCATTTTATTTTTGTAGCATGCCAAATATACATCTTTTACAAATATTTTATTGTTGCCCTAGAGTTTACAATATATATTTTTTAGAAAAATAAGTCTACCTTCAAATAACAGTATTTAATTCCCTAATTCCTTGCTGTTGACCCTATGACATTGCTGTTACTCACTTTGCCTATCCGTATGCTACCATTACCCAATGCTTTGTTACTATTATCACTAAACAAAGTTAACTTTTGGATAAATTAAGATTAAGAAAAGTAAAATATTTTCCTTTGCTTTCATTTATTCCTTCCTTAATGTTCTTCCTTTCTTTATCTAGATCCAAGTTTCTAACGTATATTTTCCTTATTCCTGAAAAAATTCTTTGAACGTTTTATATAGGGTAGGTCTGGCTGGTAATAAATTGTCTTTTTTTTTTTGTTTGTCTGAGGCAGTATTTCTCCTTTATCTTTTTATGATAACTTTGTTGGTGTAGAACTGTAGGATTTTTTTTTCTTTTAACAGTTTAAATCACTCCACCCTCTTCAACCTTGTATGTTTTCAGAGGAGAAGTTTTTACACTTTTTGAACTTTTTTCCTCAATAGTTAATACTCTGCAACACCTCCATTGTCTTCTTCCAAGATGATCTATTGGTATTTGGTGTTCTGCTGTTTGAATATAATATGTCTACATGTAGTTTTAATTATTTACCTTCTTGGTCTCCTCTGAGCTTCCTGTATTTGTGGTGAGGTGTTCATTAATTTTGTTGTTATTTCAAATATATATAATTCTGCTTGTTCTTTTTCTTCCTTCTGGCTTTTCAAATACTTACATATTGCACTTTTAAAATTTCACCCAAAATTCTTAGGTGTTGTTTTCTTTATTCCACTTTGTTTTTCTGTTTACATTTCAGTTCTGGAAGTTTCTAATGCTATATCTTCAAGCTCACTGATTCTTTCCTCAGCCATTTCAAGTCCACTGTTGAACCCATCAAAGACATCCTTTATTTCTCTATCAGGGTTTTGATTTCGTTTTGTGTGCAGTATTTCTTTTTGGTTCTAACTCCACATTTCCAAACCCCTGCTGATATTATTTATCTGTTCTTGCATATTATCTTCTTTTTTTCCAGTAGTAACCATAACATACTTTTACCATTATTTTGTATTCCCTGCCGGATAATTTCAACATTTGCATTATGTCTGATCCTCATTCCAATACTCAATTTGTTCCTAAAGCCTAGATATTTTTATTGATTTTTAGTGGGTCTTGTAATTTTTCATTGAACGATGGACTTGTTGTTTTTGGTAATAGGAATAGAGATAAATAGGTCTCTGGTGTGATAATTTATGTTAATCTGGTTAGGAATTTAATGTATCCTGTTTGTGTAAGCTCATATCTGGCTTTGAGCCACTGTTGTCTATGAGAAATATAACTACATTGCTGACTCTGTAGGAGAGAAAGAGAGAGAGAGAGAGAGAGTAAAGCCATGTCTAAACTGCCTACAATCCCTGGAGTGTTCTTTCAGCTACCTGCCACCCATCCACCAGCTCCCTCGGACCCCCAGCTTGGGCTGGAACCTGACGATATTACACAAGGAAATAAATGCTAATAATAAGTAGCACTTACATAACTCTTACTATGTGTCAGGCACTGATCTTGTTACAGTAGGTAGTCAGACATGAGCAGGGCAGGAGAGGCTTCCCCCAATCAACCAGGAATATTAGGCAACATCAGGTGATGATCAGGTGATTGTTAGATTGTCTCTCTAAAATAATAATTGATTACAGTCAGCACCAGGGAAAGACAGTCTCCCAATAGATAGAAAACACTTGAAACTGATGATCAGCAGCTTCCTAATAAGATGTCAGGAACTGGGCAAGTGGTCTTAAGCATGCACGAGTAGAGGCAAAATTGCTGAGTTTAACTGGTCTATGACCTTTCTCTAGGAACACTCAACTGGTAAGTGGAAAATGCCCCAAGTAAGCATGTGTACTATTTCAGTAAACACACTGCACATGCAGCCCCTCCAAGTGCTGGCAGCCCATTGCACATGCAGACAGCCCACCCAAAGGGAAGAATCAGGGGAGAAAGGATACAACATCCCAGAAACATGCCAGTGTATAAAACTCCAAGTCAAAAGTCAAACCTTGCACATGAATTTCTCAAGTTGCCCACTTGGCCCTCTTCAAAATGTACTTTACTTTCTTTCATTCCTGCTCTAAAATGTTTTAATAAACTTTCACTCCAGCTCTAAAAGTTGCCTTGATCTTTATCTCTGCCTTATGACCTTCGGTTGAATTCTTTCTTCTGAGGAGGCAAGAACTGAGGTTGCTGCAGAACCCTGTGGATTTGCTGCTGCTATCTGTCTTAGTACTATACATTTATATATGCACATATCTTTGTAAATACATATGTATATTTACAAAAGTAAATATACATATGTATTTACAAAAGTAGAGATATATATTTACAAAGGTGTATATATAAAAATATATGCTATATAAAATATATAAATCTATGATGTATATATAAAAATATATGGTATATAATATATATACATAAATACATATATTTATATACCTTATATACCTTTATATATGTATACACATATATAATATATTTAAATATATCTTATATTTATATATAAGGTATATATAATGTATATAATATATAAACATATATAAATATATATACACAAAGGTGTATATAAAAAATATATGGTATATAAATATGTAGTATATAAATATATATAAGTATACATATTTATATACTTCATATACCTGTATATATGTGTACACACATATATTTATATATCATGTATTTATATATGGTACATACAATTATATGGTATATAAATATATATTTTATATATACAAAGGTGCATATATAAAAATATATGGTATATAAATATATATGCTTATATATACAAACATCTTAAATATATATATTTAGACCTTATATACCTTTATATATTTATATACCTTATATATCTTTATATAGGTATACACACATATATACCTCATATATGTAAATATTTACATATAATTATATACATCTATTTATATACGTCATATATATAAATAAACATATAAATATATATCTTATATTTATATGTATATAAATATGTAAGGTATATATATATACACAACTTATATACATTTTTACCATACATATCTTATATATATGTAAGATACACATATCTTATATAACAGGTATTAAATATAAGGTATATATTTATATGCATATAGTTTGTAAATACATGTATATATATTTACCCTTATAAATACATGTATATATATTAACACTTGTAAATACATGCATTTATATTTACCCTTGTAAATATATATATATTTACCTTTGTAAACATGTATATATATTTAGCTTTATAAACATGTATATATATTTACCTTTGTAAACATGTATATATATTTATCTTAGTAAACATATGTGTGTGTATGTATGTGTGTATATATATATATATATAACCTTTGTAAACATACAAAGGTTTGGGTGTGTTTGGGTGTGTGTGAGTGTGTGTGTGTATACATATTTGTATGTATATAGACACACAAATATATACTTATTTGTTCCTCTTATATAGTCTTAGAGAGGTACTATTATTATCTGCATTTCATAATTGAGGAATCTGAGAGGCATGTTAAATAACGTGCCCAGAATCAGTAGCTAATAGGTGGCAGGTGAGGATTTTGTGGATTTAAAGACCACATTTTAAGTGATTAGAAATTTGGATAGATGAAAGTTGGATAAATGAAGCTTTTTTTGCCAGGTAAAAGCATGATTTTTGCTTGTTATCACTTTCTTATGTCACCGTGAAAGGGTAACAGCACAGTGTTCTATAGCCAGTTAGTATATTGTTTATCAGCCAATTCTGTGATTGCTACCTGACAGCAAGTCAATCCTTGTTACTTGTAAATGTTTTCATTTGTTTAGTGATCCCCAAGTTTACATTCCTTCAATGTCAAATATTGAGGTATAATCCAGTCTTTACTATTAAATGAATTAGCTAGATGGATCTGTAAATGTTTCTGATAAAATTAGATTCCATTTTCTGTGCAGTCTGGTAGAGGAAATTACAGCATTTAATTCAATGAACCGTGAGGACACAGACTGAGTTTCATTGACTTATTTACCATTTTTTTTCAGTGTGAATTTTGAAAACGTATTTATAGCCATTATATTTCCAATAAAAAACATTGAATTTTCACTGCACAAATTTGTGTTAGTTTCTTTATAAATAATTCTTATATTTTATATTATAAATTGCTTATATATAAATAACCTATTTGTATTTTTTTTGACATAATCAAATATATCTTCGATTTTTAAGCTAAAAGATTGAGTACAAGGCTGGTAAACATTCCACCATCCTGCTTATACTATATTGGCCCTCATGTATACTTTAAACTTTGATAAAATTTGAAAATCAAATGAACCAATGTGCAAGAGGCAACTTCTGTAAACTTGAGCTTTGGATTTGCCAGGATTTACTGTATTTCCTACAAAGCATAAATATGAGAATTTTATTTGTAAAGTGTATTTTGATGAAGATATTCAATTCAGTCAAACAATTACAGTGTCCCTTGTTATTGCTTTATTACTATATTTCTTCTTGCAGATTTGTATATCCAAAAATATCCAATGTTTGTTAAAAATGATGAGCTAGAACTCTAGGTAATAATAATGAAGAAAGATAAATAAAGAATGCTAATCTATTTTTTATAGAGAAAGATAAAATTTATTAAAATCTTTGAGCTTTGTTAAAAATATATAGTTGAGAGAAGTCTCACAGCTCATTCATGAGTTTATTATAATTTTGATTCCCAAACTGAACAAGGCCAGTTAGAAATTTACATATTAATCTCAATTATTGATGTAAGCTTGATAAGTAAACTATTTAGAAATTTATTATATCATACATAAAAATAATTATTTTGGTAAAATAGGAGCTATCTTAGGAAAGCAAAGGTAGTTTATCTTTGTGATTGGTATTAATATGATATATAATAATACCAGATTAAAGAAAGAAACAATATACGATCTCTCAACAACTAAAGAAAAATGTTTGATGAAATTCTGTACTCATAACAAAATATCTTAGAAAATAGAAAAAAACCTCCTTAATTTGATGAAAAACATCTACCAAAATATATAGCATATCATACTTGATGACGTACATAGTATGGATGAATCTTAACTGACATGGAATGATCTCATGCTCATCTCCAGAGACATTTACAAATGCCATAGAATGTATTAACTAAAGATAAATGATGTTCCATAAGCATGAATCTGTGAATTGTTCCCAGACAGGATATATTCTCTTTTGAGCATTTGGTTTGGGGGTAACATGAATCATAGCCTTGAGGAGGAGCATTCAACACTGAAGGCTGGAATTAACCACCTGCCCAGATCATCAGAGACCACCACCACTAGCATATTTTGGGGCCTCCTGGTACCTAGGTGTTTTGAATGCATGCAGATAGAAGTTTAAGACTGGAGGACAAAGGTGCAAACGTCTTGAAGCAGAAGAATGCTTAATGTATCCAACTGTGAAGCACACAAGGGTTTGTGAGAATGGAATTGGAAGGAAGAACTGAGAAAGGTGGTAGTGTAGGTTTTTGAAAATATACAGGACTTTGAGATTTACTCAGAATGACAGAAATCACTCGTGCATCTATGTGATGGAGTAGTAGGAAGGCAAAGAAGCCTGTGCCTAAAATTTCATGATCCCTTTCATGAATAACCTACTGATGCTGTTGCTCTACTGTGTCCTTTGCTGTGATGTAACTATTCAATAAGAAAAAAACAAAGCTCCAAAACAAAATAAATAATCAAAATCTCTACAAACTTTTGAGTTATGTGATTTCTTTTAACAATCAAACACTTAAAGTGGTTAATGCATAATTAATACACAGTGAAAGTATATAAATATTACTTTTATGATTAGAAATAAAGGAGGTTTCTTTTTGTCTTAGTTAAGAGTATTTACAGAGAATGATATTTGGATTCGATAGTTTAAGGAAATAGGTGTTTATGTTTCTCACGTAATGAAAATTATGGAGTCAAACATTTGCTGGCATAACATAAGAGGCTTAAAATATCAGTGATGCATCAAAAAGCTTATCCACCACAATCAAATCAGCTTCATCCCTGTGATGCAAGGCTGGTTCAACATACACAAATCAGTAAATGTAATCCATCACATAAACAGAACCAATGACAAAAAACACATGACTATCTCAATAGATGCAGAAAAGGCCTTCAACAAAATTCAACAGGGCTTCATGCTAAAAACTCTCAATAAACTATGTATTGATGGAACATATTTCAAAATCATAAAAGCTATTTATGACAAACCCATAGCCAATATTATACTGAATGGGCAAAAGCTGGAAGCATTCCCTTTGAAAACTGGCACAAGGCAAGAATGCACTCTCTCACCACTCTTATTCAACATAGTATTGGAAGTTCTGGCCATGGCAATCAGGCAAGAAAAAGAAATAAAAGGTATTCAAATAGGAAAAGAGGAAGTCAAATTGTCTCTGTTTGCAGAGGACATGATTGTATATTTAGAAAACCCCATCACCTCAGCCCAAAAACTCCTTAATCTGATAAACAACTTCAGCAAAGTCTTAGGATACAAAATCAATGTGCAAAAAAATCAAAAGCATTCCTATACACAAATAATAGACAACCAGGGAGCCAAATTGTGAGTGGACTCCCATTCACAATTGCTACAAAGAGAATAAAATACCTAGGAATACATCTTGCAAGGGATGCAAAGAACCTCTTCAAGGAGAACTACAAATCACTGCTCAAGGAAATAAGAGAGAACACAAACAAATGGAAAAATATTGCATGTTCATGGATAGGAAGCATCAATATCGTGAAAATGGCCATACTGCTGAAAGTAATTTATAGATTCAATGCTATTCCTATCAAGCTACCATTAGCTTTTTCTAGTTCTTCACAGAACTAGAAAAAACTACTTTAAATTTTATATGGAACTATGAAAGAGCCCACATAGCCAAGACAATTCTAAGCAAAAAGAACAAAGCTGGAGGCATCATGCTACCTGACTTCAAACTATAAAGCAATTGTGATAGGGAGTTCACTCATGATTTGGCTTTCTGTTTGTCTGTTATTGATGTATAAGAATGCTTATGATTTTTGCACATTGATTTTGTATCCTGAGACTTTGCTAAAGTTGCTTACCTATTACTGGGTATATACCCAAAGGATTATATACTAGAAGGCTACAGTAACCAAAACAGCATGGTATTAGTACCAGAACAGATATATAGGCCAATGGAACAGAACAGAGGCCTCAGAAGTAACACCACACATCTATATACGTCTAATCTTCGACAAACTTGACAAAAAAAAGCAATAGGTAAAGAATTCCCTATTTAATAGATAGTGCTGGGAAAACTGGCTAGCCATATGAAGAAAACAGAAATTAGACCCATTCCTTATACCTTATACAAAAATTAACTCAAGATGGATTAAAGACTTAAACATAAAATCTAAAACCACGAAAACCCTAGAACAAAACCTAGACAATACCATTCTGGACATAGATATGGGCAGACTTTATGACTAAAACACCAAAAGCAATTTTCACAAAAGCCAAAATTGACAAATAGGATCTAATTAAACTAAAGAGCTTCTGCTCAGCAAAAGAAACCATCATCAGAGCAAACAGGCAACCTACAGAATGGGAGAACAGTTTTGCAATCTATCCATATGACAAAGTTCTAATATCCAGAATCTACAAGGAACTTGAGCAAATTAACCAGAAAAAAACAACCCCATCAAAATGTGGGTGAAGGATATGAACAGACACTTCTCAAAAGAAGACATTTATGTGGCGAACAGACATATTAAAAAAAAGCTCATCATCACAGGTCATTAGAGAAATGCAAATCAAAACCACAACGTGACACCATCTCACACCAGTTAGAATGGTGATCATTAAAAAATCTGTAAACAACAGATGCTGGTGAGGATGTGGAGAAATAGGAATGCTTTTACACTGTTGGTGGGAATGTAAATTAGTTCAATCATTGTGGAAGACAGTGTGGCAATTTCTCAAGGATCTAGAACGAGAAATACCATTTGACCCAGCAATCCTATTACTGGGTATATATCCAAAGGATTATAAATCATTCTACTATAAAGACACATGCACACTTATGTTTATTGCAGCACTATTTACAATAGCAAAGACTTGGAATCAACCCAAATGCCCATCAACGATAGACTGGATAAAGAAAATGTGGCACATATACACCATGGAATACTATTCAGCCATAAAAAAGAATGAGCTCATGTCCTTTGCAGGGAGATGGATGAAGGTGGAAATCATTATCCTCAGCAAACTAACGCAGAAACAGAAACCCAAACACTGCATGTTCTCACTCATAAGTAAGAGTCAAACAATGAGAACACAGGGACACAGGAAGGGGAACATCATACACCTGGGCCTGTTGGGGAGTAAGGGGAAAGGGGAAGGAGAGCATTAGGACAAATGCTTAATGCATGCTGGGCTTAAAACCTAGATGACGGGTTGATGGGTGCAGCAAACCATCATGGCACATGTATACCTATGTAACAAACCCGCCCATTCAGTTCATGAATCCCAGAACTTAAAGTAAAATAAAAATATTAGTGATGAAGGTTTTGTAATGGACTTGGCCTTTTTTCATGGCTTCTGTACCCTCCAAAAATTGTATCTGGACTGGAGGGTTTCCATGAGAGCAAGAGGAAGAGCAGCAGCAGCCAAAGTATAGGAACAAGACAGGAGAGGTAAGAAATTATCAAGTGAGAGTGCAAAGAACTCACTTTGTAACACACACAACCAGGACTAAACTCAATGAAAGCAGCTTATTTAGGAATCAGGAAGGCAAATGTTCACCTGGGATTTCCAGTGTGGTACAAGGACTTTGACCAAAATTCAAGATTCTTACCTTTATTAATATAGGAAGGTTCTCTTTTATAGAGAAAGACAAATAGAATATACTATGGAATAAGAGCTTTAGATTTTTCCTTTATTACATATTCTAAAAATTCTCTTCCCTGACCCTAGAAAATGGCTTTTCTCTCTTTGTTGCTCTATGATGCTTGGTGCAGTTATGTCTACTCTCCATTCAGCACCAAGAAGGGTCATTTCCCAGTAGGAGTCCAATCCTGCCACTCATCTGCTCAAAGCTCACCAGTGATTTCCATCACTCTAAGTAAATCTCAAACTCCTATGTATTTTCAAAAAGCTACACTACCACCTATCTGAATTCTCCCCTTCCAATTTTATCCTCTTAAATACCTGTTGTGCTTGGAAGTTGAATAAACAAAGCATTCTCCTGCCTCCAGGCCTGTGTACCTCCTGTTCCCTCTATTTCAGATATTCTTCCTCCAAAGAGCCATAGGGTTCATCATTTCCCTTTTGTCATTGCTCAAATATCATGTTGTCGTAAAGGGCTTTTCCAACTACCATATGTAAAATAGTACCTGCCCTCTTCCAGCCAAGACTAATGTCTGTTTCCTTTACCCTGCTTTAGATTTCATCATAGATTTCTTCACCATCTGAAATATACATTTATTTACTTGTTTATTATCAATCTTCCTCTACTAGAGTTAAGTTATATTCAGACTGGAGCTTGTTTAAATATTTAGCATATAAAATGTCCCACATGTAAAAGATGCTCACTGGCAATTATTATTAAAAATAAAATGAAGGAAATAAGAAAGTAAGAAAGGAGAAAAAGAACAATGAGAGGAAGGAAAGAAGGAAGAAAGGATGACCTGTAAACAGGCAGGGACAGGTAACAGTTTGCGTCTCTAAAAATAAATAAAAATAAAATCATTCAGATTATATTGTTCACTGAAATAACAATCTCTGACTTCTTTTTTTAATTGTCATTATTATGATGTAATCAGTGATATTGTGCAAAATAACATATATGTGAATTCTGTATTAAAAAGGACTATAGCTGGATGTGTTGAAAATGCCAATTTAGTAATCATCAGTGGGCTACTTCCACAAAATCTGAGAACTATTATAGGGCAGAAACGTCAATTCTTCTTGAGCCTGCTCGAGTATGATGAAGTTTTTCCTCAATATTTTGATACAATAAGAATACTAAAGCATTTGTACTCAATTATTTTTAATTTATGATTTCCCTTTATATTGTCTAGAGTCTTTACTAACAGATACAAAGCTTACAAATGCTTGTTTGAATATGTCTGACATCAAGTGGATTTTGAGTAAGATCAAAGCAGGCAGACATGACTTAATGGCCATGTGTAGTCAGCAGAGCTCACCAACATCATGTGAGACAAATACCAACTTTCTTAATATATCAGTCCTGGAAGCACCCTTTTATGAATTCAATATATAACTTTCACTGTGCTAGTCAGGTAAAAAATGTTCAATTCCTATCTTTTATAAAGTAGAAATCGCTTGAATTTTTTACAATATAGGATATAAAACTTCATCTAAGTCTTGAAAAATCTGTAACATTATTCTTTATTTGTATCAATCCTGAAGTGAAATACAAAAATCATAACTTTTGTCACATTGTGCCCTGTTTTTTAAACAATATACATCAGAACTGCTCTTAGTTATGAATATTTGAAATCTACAGATAAACAAGAATGACAGTAAAAAGAAAACAGGGTCATAGTGGGCAAAGGTTTGTCAGACTGCTGGACAAGATGTTTTTGAAGTGGATGAAAAAGAAATTTCTAGGAGAAACCTAAAAATCAAATCCAACATTCTTAAGACATTTTATAAACTCAATTTAATATAATGAATATTAGATTTGATTATTTGAGGCAACCTCTTTATATATTCCTATTTTGAAATGAGGGGAGCAGCTTCAAGTATTGTACAGCTACTTGCACTTCATTATAAACTTTATATTGTTTCAGCTCTGCATTCTTCAGTAAGCATTTATTGCTTATTACAACCTGCATAAGCATTAAGTTTCATGGGAAATCTCTCCTATTTAGTAAATTGGTTATGCATTCCATTATTGCGATTCACATGCATAAACTTGGGATCTGTGCATATGATAGGGTGATCATCAAATACGAAAGTTAAGACATTTCTGTTCCTTTGCCCTTTTTGAAAGTTCCTAGGGGAAATAATGCAGCCAGCTTAGTGATTCCTTTTCATCTGTGTGCGAAAGGGAGAGGGGATTATGGGTGACTGTGACTCTATCTAGGTCCTCTCATATTTGGCCAACTATGAAAGTAGCAGGCACAGAGCTGAAAGGCAGGCAGAAAGAAGTTCTATTTCCTTAACCTTCCAGAAGGGTTTGGGATCTGCTAAAATTGAGTTGGTCAGTTTGATGTAATTATAATTCAAACCACTCTACAAAATTGTTTAAATTTTAATGATGATGGAACACTAAAGGTATTATTATTTATAAAAGGCATCATACCTATAATCACCTCATGCTAAACTGCCTCTTTGTTGACAACTTAGCCAAAAGTCACACTTCAGTGTATTGGGTTCATTTGGTGAACAGCATATGATGGGACAAATATTTTAAAAGATTATTTCTTGGTATAATTTAATACAGAGTTGGCTATAAATCATTAACAATGGTGACATGACTACAGCATTTATTTTTATGGAGTATTTTAATTTAAATTAAGGGGAGACGGTCTGTGGATATAGAGGAACAAATATATATTAATATGTGGTGGGGTTCTTGAGAAAGAAAGATTGAACCACATGATTATCTCAATAGATGCAGAAAAGGCCTTTGACAAAATTCAACAATGCTTCATGCTAAAAACTCTCAATAAATTAGGTATTGATGGGACTTATCTCAAAATAATAAGAGCTATCTATGACAAACCCACAGCCAATATCATACTGAATGGGCAAAAACTGGAAGCATTCCCTTTGAAAATGGGCACAAGACAGGGATGCCCTCTCTCACCACTCCTATTCAACATAGTGTTGGAAGTTCTGGCCTGGGCAATTAGGCAGGAAAAGGAAATAAAGGGTATTCAATTAGGAAAAGAGGAAGTCAAATTGTTCCTGTTTGCAGATGACATGATTGTATATGTAGAAAACCCCATCGTCTCAGCCCAAAATCTGCTTAAGCTGATAAGCAACTTCAGCAAAGTCTCAGGATACAAAATCAATGTACAAAAATCACAAGCATTCTTATACACCAATAACAGACAAACAGACAGCCAAATCATGGGTGAACTCCCATTCACAATTGCTTCAAAGAGAATAAAATACCTAGGAATCCAACTTACAAGGGATGTGAAGGACCTCTTCAAGGAGAACTACAAACCACTGCTCAAGGAAATAAAAGAGGATACAAACAAATGGAAGAACATTCCATGCTCATGGGTAGGAAGAATCAATATGGTGAAAATGGCCATACTGCCCAAGGTAATTTATAGATTCAGTGCCATCCCCATCAATCTACCAATGACTTTCTTCACAGAATTGGAAAAAACTACTTTAAAGTTCATATGGAACCAAAAAAGAGCCTGCATCACCAAGTCAATCCTAAACCAAAAGAACAAAGCTGGAGGCATCATGCTACCTGACTTCAAACTATACTACAAGGCTACAGTAACCAAAACAGCATGGTACTGGTACCAAAACAGAGATATAGACCAATGGAACAGAACAGAGCCCTCAGAAATAATGTCGTGTATCTACAACCATCTGATCTGTGACAAACCTGACAAAAACAAGCAATGGGGAAATGATTCCCTATTTAATAAATGGTGCTGGGAAAACTGGCTAGCCATATGTAGAAAGCTGAAACTGGATCCCTTCCTTACATCTTATACAAAAATTAATTCAAGATGGATTAAAGACTTAAATGTTAGACCTAAAACCATAAAAACCCTAGAAGAAAACCTAGGCAATACCATTCAGGACATAGGCATGGGCAAGGACTTCATGTCTAAAACACCAAAAGCAATGGCAACAAAAGCCAACATTGACAAATGGGATCTAATGAAACTAAAGAGCTTCCGCACAGCAAAAGAAACTACCATCAGAGTGAACAGGCAACCTACAAAATGGGAGAAAATTTTTGCAACCTACTCATCTGACAAAGGGCTAATATCCAGAATCTACAATGAACTCAAACAAATTTACAAGGAAAAAAAAATCACCCCATCAAAAGGTGGGCGAAGGATATGAACAGACACTTCTCAAAAGAAGACATTTATGCAGCCAAAAAAACACATGAGAAAATGCTCATCATCACTGGCCATCAGAGAAATGCAAATCAAAACCACAATGAGATACCATCTCACACCAGTTAGAATGGCCATCATTAAAAAGTCAGGAAACAACAGGTGCTGGAGAGGATGTGGAGAAATAGGAACACTTTTACGCTGTGGGTGGGACTGTAAACTAGTTCAACCATTGTGGAAGTTAGTGTGGTGATTCCTCAGGGATCTAGAACTAGAAATACCATTTGGCCCAGCCATCCCTTTACTGGGTATATACCCAAAGGATTATAAATCACGCTGTTATAAAGACACATGCACATGTATGTTTATTGCGGCACTATTCACAATAGCAAAGACTTGGAACCAACCCAAATATCCAACAATGATAGACTGGATTAAGAAAGTGTGGCACATATACACCATGGAATACTATGCAGCCATAAAAAATGATGAGTTCATGTCCTTTGTAGGGACACGGATGAAGTTGGAAATCATCTTTCTCAGTTAACTATGGCAAGGACAAAAAACCAAACACCACATGTTCTCACTCACAGGTGGGAATTGAACAATGAGAACACATGGACACAGGAAGAGGAACATCACACTCCGGGGACTGTTGTGGGGTTGGGGGAGCGGGGAGGGATAGCATTAGGAGATATACCTGATGTTAAATGACGAGATAATGGGTGCAGCACACCTACATGGCACATGTATACATATGTAACTAACCTGCACATTATGCACATGTACCCTAAAACCTAAAGTGTGGTATTAATAAAATAAAAAATAAATTAATTCTAATTATATAAATTATAAATTGTATAAAATTTATTATATAAAATATATTTTATTTAATATATCTTATATATTATACATAAAAATTTAATATATATACAATTACATATACAAATTATATATACAATTATATCTACAATTATAAATACAAATTATACAAATACAAATTATGTATACAAATATATAATACATATAATATTTGAATATTATTTGCTGCCCTCTTCCTGAAGAATCCCTCCCCTCCATTTTCTAGCACTCTAATGTATTTTGTATATATTCCGGATCTGTATAAATTTTTCATCAATATGTAATTTTGCTTAGCATGTTTATTTTAAACTCATATAAATAATTTTATAATTTAAAAAAAAAGATTGATGTGAAAACAGATTACTTTTTAAATGAATTATTATGTTGCAGCTTCTACTATACCGCACTGTGAATTGCTACAAGAAGATAGTAAACAATAATTCACTATCTACGGCTCTCTCTCTACATATATGTGTGTGTGTGTGTGTGTGTGTGTGTGTGTGTAATGTGGTTGGATAAATTGTTGGCCATATAATATTGGGAATTCGTGGCTAAGCTATAACTCTGTTTACACAACCAAACAATGAATGAATTCTCTGTAAAAACAAATATGTTGAAAGATTAAACATTTGCTAGATTCAAAAAATCAAAAAATAAGTATCGATGTAAATAATATAGGTAAAGATGGAAATTAGTGTATCTATTATGGAAAACAGTAGAGTTTCCTCCAAAAATTAGAAATAGAAGTACTATATGATCTGACAATCCTATTTCTGGGTATATATCCAAATAATATGAAGTCAGTCTGTTGAAGAGATAGCTGCACTCCCATGTTCATTGTAGCATTATTCATAATAACCAAGATATGAACTTAACCTATGCCCATGGAAGGATGAATGTATAAAGAAACTGTGTTGTACAGTAATCTCTGGAGATTATTGTAGTTTATAATATTGCATTGTATACTTGCAAATTGCTAAGAGTAGATCTTAATGTTCTCACCACCAAGAATGTAAGGTAATGAATATGTTATTTAGTTTGATTAAATTATTTTGCAATGTATATTTATATCAAAACATCACATTGTACACAGTAAAGATATACAATTTTTATTTGTCAATTACACATCATTAGAACTGGGGGAACATTTTTAGATTTGTTGATAATTAGACATAAGAAATGTAATGATTGCAGATGAAAGTAGAAAAAGCATTATTTTGTGGAATTTCTAGAGATTATCTAAACACAAATCCACAGGAATTTTCTTCAGGTGTGATGAGAAAAAACTGCTGAAAGTGTAAGTGAGACTTTAAACAGTATCTGTTTATCTTTCAGAGGGCTTATATTTTATCTAAACGAGGAAGGGGAAAAAAGATCACTCTCTTCCTCAGACTGTACCTCAGAAGACAACAGAAGGCCTGGGTATGACAGTCATCCCTAATGTCGTAGCACAATGATGCTAGACGAGGAATATCATGCCAGGTACCAACTCCAGTTCTGGTTGACTTTAGGACAACACAAAGTCCTTTTCCAAAAGGGCAAATTAATCTTAAATGATCACGACTTCAAGGAAAGGAAGTTGGGTTGATGGTTGCAACAGGCAGAAGAGGGGAGTTCCCACCTCCATGGTACAGCGGTAACTTCCTAATTGTCTAACTGCTATGCAATGAGGAATATCTACACACAGGAGACAATTAAGATAGAGAAAAAATGTTTCAGTTCCCAACTCACTTCCTCTCAAATGACATCCAGACAAAGAACATACGGTAGGAATTAAAACATATGTTTTGCTAACAGAGCAGAAAGATAGCGGCACCAGGATTTGAGCAGTAATTTCCTTCTGTTAATCAGAGTCACAGATGATAAGACAACAAATACATCAGTGAGAAATTGTCGAGACATCAATAACAGGAATATTATCACAGTACATAAAACAATATATAAAATTATTCTCCCTTACATGAAATAAGTTTAGATGTAGGCAGTCCATGACTAGCATGGGGACTCTACAATGGTTTCAGGAAGTTATCCTGCTTCCATTTCCAATGTTCTGTGGCCCAATATAGTTTCTAATGCTCCAGCCATTATGTCTACATTCTAAGCAAAAATGATGAAGATGGAAGAAGGAAAGATCGTGTAACTTAGCAAGTCAGTTTGCTTCAGGCAGCCTTCTCAGATGTCATATGCAGCTTCCCAACTTATATACCATTAGTATGTAAGAACTTAATGATATGGACATACTTAGTGGGAGGCTAAGAAATTAATTTTGGCTAAGAACCTGTTGCCCTGAATAAAAATTAGGATCTTTATCAAGAAGAGGTATGTGGATACCTGGTAGTCAAATAAGGCTCTACTACAGGAAGTAAGATAAGAACAAGATATACAGTGTATGTAGAGGTTGAGGCAGCTAGAAACAGTGTTGAGAGTTCAAAAGGGCCAAAAAGTCCTTGATTCTTTCATGTCAAGAACCAGGAGTTGTGTATGAAAGATAAACAATTAATAAATATGGATGTGATGGCATATTATTAAAAAGCAATTGGGAATTAAAATAGATTTCCTCTCTAGATTTGATGAGTTTATAGCCTTCCTCCCTAAGTAAAATCTAATGTCTGTATGGTTAAAAACTGAAGACTTTTGGAAGACTGGTTTGAAAAAAGGATAATAATTTTTTTAAGTTAGGTACAGAGACACAAACATAATTCATTGCTGCAATTTGATGAAAATGGTCAGTGGTTTGCTCTATAAAATCTATTTACTTATTAGGACGACGAGTATCTTCACATTGTAAAGAGCAGTGCTTTAAAAATATGGCACCTATCATCTGAGGAACTTAATACTGGAATAATAATGTTGATTCCTGAGCCCCACTTCTGGAGATTCTGAGACAATTCAGCTGCGATATGATTCAGAACTTTTTCTGTTAGCAAAACCTTGAGGAGTTTCCATTGACAGTTTAGAGAGTTTTCATATCTTGGTTATTAGATTTTTGCAGGGAGAAGAGTGAAGTGGACAGGTCAATGTCGTAGCTTAGGTGTATGAGAAGAGTGAAAAGGGACATTGGAAAATGTATTACTACAGAGATAATTTGTTTTACTTAAAGGAGCACGATGCCAATAATGGCCTAAGCCAGTTTCAAACCACATACCTTATAACTAGCTGTTACTCAGTTACAATTTTTACTACTATTTTGCTTTTGTCCAACTTTCTTCCTTCATTCAAAAGTTTGTTTATTGTTTTGTTTTAGTTGCATAAGTTTCCAAGTATTTTATAATAATGATATGGTAAAAAAATAAAATTTACCCATAAAAAGTATTTTAGACTACCTAAATTTCTTCTCCTACATACTGTATTTTATTTTCCTTGGTACATTGAATCATAATTAATAGCTTTTGATTTAAATGTTATCATCATTTCACATCTAGTATATGTTATTTAATTGTTTATTTTTTTGCTTAACAACCCCACCACCCCAATCATATAAACATATCCTTGGTAGAATATATGTCACATGAAGAGAAATTTACATCCATGTAATGCTTTTCTCTTACATATTATAGTATTTTGTCATTTTGGAGAATGGGTTTGAAAGCATATCTTAAATATAGCTGAATTTTATTTTTGCAATAAATAATACTTTTTTAGCAATTCTTCCTGATGGCCTTATAGGGTTATCTGATATTTAAGTTAGCTATCATTCTCCAATAGATGATATTTCAAAGTAAAGGGTAGATGTTTAAGTGAAAATTGTGTTTCATTATCAAAAGCATAGCAGTCATATCATTGTTTTTCCAGAATAACTGTTATTTTTATTTCATTTTCTTGGTTATGAAGTGCAAAAACTGAGCTTTCTTGCCTGTTTATACTTACCGTAATTCCAAAAGCTTATGGGGTTGAAAATCATGAGCTACTTTTCTCTGAGTCTAACAATATACATTTTTTACTAGGCATAGAATAAAGAAACTCCAAATATAAGAACCCTAAAAAATAGGAAATAATAAAAATGAACTGTTGTTAAAGGTTTCTGTTACTATGGAAATAAAAGCTGAGTGAGTTGTAGATTATTAGTATGGGTTATTTTTGAAACATCTTTACACTTAATTGATGAAATTATATGTAATAATAAGTTAATGTATATAAAATTAGTTGCCTTGGCTTGCTGACATATAATCACTCTAGAAATATGTTCACAAGGAAACCATTTGCTTTCCCTTTCAAAAATTTTTTCCTTTCAAAATGACCCCTACCCTCGCTTGAATGTTGTGGTTATATCTTTAACCCTCGTATAAGAAGTACCCTGAATTTTGATAATTGTCAAGAATGCATCTGTTGTTGCTTTTTTTTCTTTTTTTTGAAATCTAAGCCATGCTTTTCAGCAAAATAAACTCATTTACATGAGATTCTGTTGTCAACCATAGAATCATCATCCTTATCAACCAATAGATGTTTAATTTCAGGTTCAATTGGAACATAAAGCAGAATGAAAGCAATTGGCAGAAAAAGCATTAGCATTGAGGTAGAAATTTAGATTTTGTGGCTGCTCAAGTAATGCAGGGGTCCATAAACTCCACATTCCGTTATTGATGGTAAATCATTGGTTCAAAGGACATCCTGTAATTCACACAACTGCTAAATACAGGAGGTGTTTCAATTTCATTTGGATTGAAGCAACACAAATGTCCTTCAACCAAACTGGTGAATAAACAAACAAATTTTAGTACATTCATAAAATAAAATACTTCATATATATACAATATTTAATATATATTATATAGTTTATAATTTTAGCTATATATGATAAAACTATTATATATTTATAGTATATATATAGCTCTAACATATTTTATTCTGTATATATACAATCAAATATGTTTTATATATGTATTATATATATTTTTTATATATATATATTTTAACATAAACTCTAAAGGCTACATAGAGTATGATTCTATTTATATTGTTAAGACAACCTGGGGATAGAATGCTAATCAGCCAGAGGTTACCAGAGGCTGGGGCTGGAGGAAGAGGTTGATTTAAAAGGGTCATGAGGAAATGATTGAACTGCTCTACACCTTGATTATGGAATTTATTTACACTGTAAAGAGTGAATTTTGGAGTGTATAAATTACACCTTTTTAAAAAAGTGCTAAAAAAGGAAAAAGGAAAAAAAACACTTTGACCTCACATGGTTAATACGTAAGTAATGATGTGGTATTTGCAAAGCATATAACATAATAGTATTCAGAATATATAAATAACTACAAATCAATAAGAATAACAGGAAAGAACCATCCAATTAGAAATTTTGTGAATGATGTCAATAAAAAATTAACAAAAATGAGAACTTTAATGGCCAAGAAATGAAAATATGCTCAACTTCATTTCTGAGTATTACAAAACACAGAAATAATGGACTTATTTTCCTAGAATGGCAAAAAATTAAAGAAGTATAATAATACGTGTTAGAATCTGGAGGAGAAGATACTAGAGGAAAATATATGCTTACACAGTGGAGCATTTCAAAATTGATACAATCCTTTTGGGCAGATATCTGTCAGTGTCCTGTAAAGTGGAAAATAAGCACACCCAATTACTCACAAATTCTACTAAGTATTTATTCTAGATAGATTTTTGCACTTGTATAAAAGGATATGTGTATATAAAATATTCATCAAAGAATTACTTATAACAAAGAAATAGAAGCTATATCAGGAAAAATTAGAAGCATCAAATGTGGCGCTATTAAAAATATGGCTGATTCTGGTAACCTTAGCATTGAGTGAGTTTCTTCATCTATAAGAGAATTGTACTTTGTCTATCTCATGGTGTTATCTGGAATAAAATATTTAATCGGTGCCTGGTATAATATAGGATTCTTGATTACAATCATTGACACTTATCTTGATAAGCCAGATCAAATAGGAATTATTTTACATGATCAAGAGTGAGAATGACTCTTATTTTCTCATTTGACTTTATGGGACTATTTTTGTCACCTCCCTTAAAACCTTTATTGTTGTCTTTCATAGAGTAGCTGGCCTTTTTCTTCCTCTCCCAACTATGGCTTCCTTATAGTAGGTGTCAGTAGGGAACATCTCTGCTTTGATCCCCAGCACTAGCTTGCTAATGGAACCTCAGTACTTGTTTTGAACTGAATTTAAACATTTTACAACTTAATTGTTATTTTAAAAGTGTAAAGTGACAGAATTTTATTTATTTCTAACTTAAATTTTGAATTACTACTATATAATTCTCCTTGTTATATGTTGTCATCTGGGAGAAGATTGATCACTGCAATATGCCAATAATTTTTCTCACATACTGGAATTGTTATTTACTTTTCTGTCAGTTTTATTTTATCTGGAGTGTAAAAATCAGATTTTATCTATACTCACCAATATAATCTTCAAATTTCAAATAACCTTAGTGCTCTAGAGCTCATGGTTGACAATTAGATTGAAGTCATTATGTGACTCATGAAGAGGTTAATAGAATGATTGAAATGTCAACCCTTTATTTACATGTTAACATAGAGTAATTCTCACTTCTCATGCAAACAGCACTCTTTGCAATGTGCTACTCATCTTACCAGATATTAGGCTATGTAGTCTATAATCTATAAAAAACATTTACTCTTCCCTATATTTTCTTAGTTTATATATGTTTTCTAATGACTATATATAATTTAGGAGATACAGAAAAAATAAAAATCAATTTCTACAACACTTAAATCTCAATGAAAATATCTTCCTCAGATTTTCAGATTATTAGAACAAGAGAATATATTTTCATACTTATTCAAATATTCCAATTTTCACTTCATTTTGTGTATACTTATCTTTTTTTTTTTTAATTTCTAGAGGCAGTGTCTTACTCTGTCATCCAGGCTGGAGTGCAGTGGTGCAATCACAGCTCACTGCAGCTTTGACCTCTTGGGTTTAAGTTATCCTCCCACCCAGCCTCCTGAGAAGCTGAGACCACAGGCATGCATCACCAAGCCTGGGCAATTTTGTTTTTGTTTTTTGTTTGTTTGTTTGTTTGTTTTTGTAGAGACAAAATCTTGCCAAGTTTCTCAGGCTGGTCTCAAACTCCTTGACTCAGCTATCTTCCCACCTCAGCCTCCCAAATGTGTATACTCATCTTGAGAATTTTAAACTTTTCCATATACCTTTTAGATTGAATTTGACCAATTTTACTCCTTCCTAGTTATTTTCAACTTTCACATTATTATAAAAGATATAAGAAAGTATAGAAAGAAAAAAATTAATGAGTAAACTGGAGAATATAGCTATAAACACACCGAATATATAAATTACTGTCAAAGCAGATATATTTTTTGAAAATGAAGAGTGCTGCTTACCAGGCCAGGAACAAGGACAACTGATGTAAAAACCTGGGAAAACTGAGACAAGTTTCATACTAATGATAAATAATTACTCTAACCACACACAGATCCAGTAAATACATTGCAACATACACTAGCTAAAATGTCCCTCATTGTAACGTATTTATTTTTACTTTTTCTTTAAAGTATTTTTCCATTCTTTCATTGTTACATCTACTAAGTGTCAGGACAGGAGCTAGGTGCTGTAACACACCACTAAAGGAAATAGATGGCATATTCGTTCTTGGGATATCTAGTCTCAAGTTTTCCTATTTTATAAAGGTGTCAACACTTTTCAGTATTTTAAATGACTTACCATGAATCATGCATAACCCATAACTAAGTCATCCTATTTAGGTAGAAATGTGAAGTGAAACCAGTAAGAGAAGAACATTATTTAAAGGAAAATCTATGCTCCCAAATTCCTGATGATTTCCAAACTAATTCCTTTTAGAGATCATCTTCAGGGAAGAAGTAGTGAAGTGTAGGAAAATCTCTATCCATCCATCATCTATCTATCTATCTATCTATCTATCTATCTATCTGTCTATCTATGAAAAAAGTTGTCACTCTGTGGGAATATCTTTTAAAGGCAAATCATATATCATAACAAGTAATTGAAGTAAAGAAAAAAATATATCCAAATAGTGATAGGAACTTAAGGGACAGAAAATAAAAAGCAAAAACAATAACATTTTAAGGTTCCTCAAAGTCAGTTTTAAATGATTTTTAGACTATCTCCTTTTCCTCTCCAAAATAACTTTTTATGATATGCTACATAGCTTCTGATATTCTAAGTCACCAGGAATAATAGTTTTCCAGATTTATGTTCACCAGTGGTAATAAATACATCATTTCAAATAGTCCTTCCATATTTTATAGGAAATATTGGTGTCCCCTCAATAATAGAAGTTTAAAATTTCTTTTTTATTTCAATAGCTTTAGGGGTACAAATGGTATTTGTTTACATGGATGAATTGTATAGTGACGAAGTCTGGGATTTTAGTGCACTCATCACCTGAGTAGCGTACATTGTGCCCATAGGTAGTTTTTCATCCCTCACCTTCCTCCCACCCTCCCCGCTTCCGAGTCTCCAATGTTCATTTCTACTCTGTGTATGCCTTTGCATGTCATAGTTTAGTTCCCACTTTAAGTGAGAACATACAGTATTTTCTTTTCCATTTCTGAGTTACTTCACTTAGAATGTCCTCCAGGCCAGGCGTGGTGGCTCACGCCTCTAATCCCAGCACTTTGGAAGGCCAAGGCGGGTGGATCACGAGGCCAGGAGACTGAGACGATCCTGGCTAACACAGTGAAACCCCATCTCTACTAAAAATACAATAAATTAGCCGGGTGTGGTGGCGGGCACCTGTAGTCCCAGCTACTTGGGAGGCTGAGGCAGGAGAACGATGTGAACCCAGGAGGCGGAGCTTGCAGTGAGCCAAGATCACCCCACTGCACTCCAGCCTGGGCAACAGAGTGAGACTCCGTCTCAAAAAAAAAAAAAAAGTAATAATATCCTCCAGTTCCATTCAAGTTGTGGCAAGACATTATTTCGTTATTTTTTATGGCTGAGTAGTACTCCTGTGTGTGTGTGTGTGTGTGTGTGTACCACATTTTTCTTTATCCACTTACGGGTTGACGGGCACTTAGGTTGATTCCATATATTTGCTATTGTAAATTATGCCACAATAAACATACATGTGCCAGTGTCTTTTTAATATATTGACTTCTTTTTCTTAGGGTAGATACCCAGTAGGAGGATTGCTGGACTGAATGATGGATCTACTTTAGGTTGTTTGGGAAATCTCCATACTGTGTCCCATAGAGGTTGTACTAACATTCCATATCCACACCAACATCTATGTTGTTTTTTTTTCTTTTTTTTAATGGTCATCTGGCTGGGGTAAGGTGTTATGGTGGTATCTCATTGTGGTTTTATTTACATTTCCCTGATAATTAGTGATATTAAACATTTTTCTAATGTTTCTTGGTCACTTGTATATCTTTTTTGAGAGATGTCTATTCATGTCATTTACCCACTTTTTAATAGGATTATTTGATGATTTTCTTGCTAATTTGAGTTCCTGGTAGATTATGAATATTAGTCCTTTGTTGCATGAATAATTTGCAAATATTTTCTCTCATTCTGTAGGTTGTCTATTCTGATGATCATTTATTTTGTAGTGTAGAAATTTTTTTGTTTTATTTGGTCCTATTTATTTAGTTTTGTTTTTGTTCCATTTGGTTTTAGGGTCTTGGTCATAAATTGTTTGCCTAGGCCTACGTCCAGAAGAGTTTTTCTTCAGTTTTCTTCTAGAATTTTTATGGTTTCAGATTTTAAATTCTTTAATTCAGCTTGAGTTAATTTTTGTATATTGTGAGAGATAAGGATCTAGTTTCATCCATCTACATGTGGTGATTCTATTTCCTCAGCACCATTTATTGAATAAAATGTCCTTTCTCCAATTTATGTTTTTGTATGTTTTGTCAAAAATCAGTTGGTTTTAAGTATTTGGCTTTATTTCTTGGTTCTGTATTCTATTCCACTGGCCTATGTATCTACCTTTATACCAATACCATGTTGTTTTGCTTACTATAGCCTTGTGGTACAGTTTGAAGTTAGATAATGTGATGCTCTAGATTTGTTTCTTTTTGTTTAAGATTGTTTTGGTTATTTGGGCTCTTTTTTGGTCCCATATGAATTTTAGGATTTTTTTTTTCTAATTCTATGAAAAATCTTGGTGTTTTGATAGGAATTGTATTAAATCAGTAGATTGCTTGAAGGAGACATAGAGTCATTCTCAGACAAGCAAATGATGGGGGAATTTGACACTACTAGACTAGCCCTACAAGACGTGCTAAAAGGAATTCTAAATCTTGAAACAATAGATCTATACATATCAGACTAGAAACTCCTGAAAGCATAAAATTTACTGGGCTTATGAAACAATAACATAAGGAAGGAAACAAAACCACTAGGAAACAATAAACACTATGACAGAAACAGTACCTCACACCTCAGTATTAACGTTGAATATAAACAGTCTCAGCGCTCCACTTAAGAAATATACAATGGCAAAACTGATAAAAAATAAAAAACAACATATCTACTCTCTTCAATAATAGAAGTTTCTTGACAAAGAAACTTTGCCAAGTGTGTACCTAAGCAGAAAAGAAATAACATTTAAAAAAAATTTTTTTATCTCTTTATTTATTTATTTATTTTAACTTTTATTTTATGTTCAGAGGTACATGTGCTGGTTTATTCTATAGGTAAACTTGTGTCATGGGGGTTCGTTGTACAGATTATTTTGTCACCCAGGTATTAAGCCTAGTACATGTGAGTTATTTTTCCTGATCGTCTTCCTCCTCTCAAGCTTCTACCTCAAGTAGGCCCAAGTGTCTGTTGTTCTCCTGTATGTGTCCATGTGTTCTAATCATTTATCTTCCACTTATAAGGAGAACATGTGGTATTTGGTTTTCTGTTCCTGCATTAGTTTGTGAAAGATAATGACTTCTAGCTCCATCTATGTTCCTGCAAAGAATGTGATCTCATTCTTTTTGATGGCTGCATAGCATTCCATGGTGTATATGCACCACATTTTCTTTATCCAGTCTACCATTGATGGGCATTTAGGTTGATTCCATGTCTTTGCTATTGTGCATAGTGCTGCATTGAACACACATGTGCATGTGTCCTTGTAAGAGAATTATTTCTATTCTTTTGGTATATACCCAGTAATGGGGAATGCTGGGTCAAATAGTTCTTCTTTTATCACTTTGAGAATTTACCACACTGCTTTCTGCATTGGATGAAGTAATTTACACTGCCATCAACAGTATATAAAGATTCATTTTTCTCCACAATCTTGCCAACATCTGTTATTTTTTGACTTTTTAATAATACTCATTCTGATTGGTATGAGATGGTATTTCACTGTTGGTTTGATTTGCGTTTCTCTAATGATCAGTGATGTTGAGCTTTTTTTCACATGCTTGTTGGCAGCATGTATGTCTTTTGAAAAGTGTCCATTTTTGTCCTTTGCCCACTTTTTAATGGGGTTGTTTTTTTCCTGTAAATTTGTTTAAGTTTCTTATTGATACTGGATATTAGACCCTTGTCAGATACATAGTTTGCAAAATTTTTCTCCTATTCTGTCAGATGTCTGTTTATTCTGTTTATAGTTTCATTTGTTGTGCATAAGCTATTTAGTTTAATTAGACCCCATTTGTCAATTTTTGCTTCTGTTGCAATTGCTTTTGGAGGCTTCATTGTGAAATCTTTGCCTGTGCCTATGTCCTGAGTGGTATTACCTAGGTTGTCTTCCAGGGTTTTTTATAGTTTTGGGTTTTATGTTTAAGTCTTTAATCCATCTTGAGTTGATTTTTAATATGCTGTAAGTAAGGGGTCCAGTTTCAATCTTCTGCATATGGCTAGCTAGTTATCAAAGCACCATTTATTGATTAAGGAGTCCTTTCCCCATTGCTTTTGTCAGCTTTGTCAAAGATTGGATAGTTTAGGTGTGTGGCCTTATTTCTGGGCCCTCTATTCTGTTCCATTTGTCTGGTGCCTATTTTTGTACCACTACCATGCTGTTTTGGTTACTGCAGCCCTGCAGTATAGCTTGAAGTCTGGTAGTGTGATGCCTTAAGCTTTGCAGAAGAGGGTTTCAATAAAATTCAACATCCCTTCACGTTAACAACTCTCAATAAATTAGGTATTAAAGGAACATACCTCAAAATAAGAATAGTCATCTGTGACAAACCCATAGACGGCATCATACTCAATGGACAAAAGCTGGAAGCATTCCCCTTGCAAACTAACATATGAAAAAGTTGTCCTCTCTCACCAATCCTGTTCAACATATTATTGGAAATCCTGGACAGGGCAATTGGGCAAGAAAAAGAAATAAAATGTATCCAAATAGGAAAAGAGGAATTCAAACTATCCCTATTTGCAGACAACATGATCTAGAAAAACCCATAGTCTCAGCCTGAGAGCTCTTTCAGCTGATACCCAACTTTAGCAAAGTCTCAGAATATAAACTCAATGTACAAAAATCACTAGCATTCCTATACACTAACAGCAGTGAAGCAGACAGCCAGACCAGGAACTCAATTCCATTTACAATTGCCACAAAAAGAATAAAATTCCTAGGAATACAGCTAATCAGGGAGATGAAAGATCTCTACAAGGAGAACTACAAGCCACTGCTCAAAGAAATTAGAGATGACACAAACAAATGGAAAAACAGTCCATGCTCATGGATAGGAAGAATCAATACCGTTAAATGACCTTACTACCCAAAGCAATTTATACATTCAGCGTTATTTCTTTCCAAATAACAATGACATCCCTAACAATTAGAAAAAACTTCAAAGTCATATGGAACTGAAATAAAGGAGCCCAAATAGCCAAGGCAATCCTAAGCATATGTTTTTTGTTATTTTTTATTTTTAATTGTTGCAGGTTTTGTTTTGAGGACATCTGTTCTGGTCCTGAATTGGTCAGTAATTGACAGTTATTATTTATCTAAATACATTTGTCTCTTTAGACTTTAATTATGTGAGCGAACAGGTTGGAGTGAGCCTTTAACATTTCTTCTCATTCAAATATTTGGTTAATATTTTAATATTGTAATAGAACCTCCCATATTCTCTCCCTTTTATGATTTTTGTCTCTTAAATATTTCCCCTATGTAGTTTTCTAATTTTCTCCTTCTTTTTCTTCATGGAGAAACTTCTGAAAGAATAAATTGTATGTGTTTTTCTACATCTAAAACTCCCATTCACTGACACCTCAACTCTCTAATATGGCTTCTTCTCTCATTCCTTAGCTGAAATTACTACTTTTTTGTTCACCTAGGACCTTTGCATTACTAAACCAAGATAAACTTATGAGTTCTTATCTCACTTAAATCCATTGCAGGACATGACCTTGTGGAACACTTTCTCTTTTATTATGTTCTCTCTATCATAGTCTTCCAGGACAGTACCATCTTCTTTTTATGTTTTCCTACTTCTTTAGGTACTCTAGCTTTTTTCTTTCTCTACCCTTTTCTTTGGTACTGGTATTCTCCAGTTTCATCTTCAACTCTTACTTCACTCAATCCTGTAAAATTTTATGTTTACATATGAATAAGTTAATATCTATAAATTCAATTACCACTTATCCTTATGTTTCTATACCTCTATCACTAAATCAAATTTTTCTTAGGTTCTGCTTTACCACATATAGAATATTTATCTGAATATCCAACAGACTGCTAAAATTTAACAAATACAAAAAATCATTTTAGTTCTCTACTCTCCAAATGTGTTTCTCCCACTGTGCTCTTTATCCTTGCATGTTGCACTAGTTATTTAGTTGGCTGTCTTTAAATTATCCTCAATTTTCAGATTTTTTTTTTCTTTGTGTGTGTATGGTGCAGACATTTAAAATCTGCTCTCATCACATGTCTATGGGTGTTGATAGATGTGTTAATTCAATTTTGTAATTATTACACAATGCATAAATGTATCAAATTATCAAATTGCATATCTTGAATGTATACAATTTTTGTTTGTCAATTATATGTCATTAAAAATGGAAAAATTATCAAACTATTTTTATACCTATTATAATATCTTGGGGGGGGACTAGCCCCGTGATTTTTTGTAGGTATATATTAATAATCTAATAGCTTGCTGACTGGTCTCTTGTTTTCCACTCCAAGCTTTGTTTAAAATATTGGCATAGCTTGAGCTTTATGAAGCAATAAACTTATTCGAGTGCTTGTCCCATTGGAATCCTTCAAAGTCTTCTCTTTGCTATTAAGATATAGTCAGAATTACTTAACATGGGGTAAAAACCCTTTCAGATTTGCTCCTGTCCATCTTTTCTGACTACCCCACCACAGAGCTCTCTCTGGTGCATGAGTCTTTGAAGTCTATGAAAAACCTCCTGAGACCCAATTCCTAGAAAAGTATTACATATCCAAAATATTTTCATCTAATCACCAAGAAATGTAGGCAATTTTTTTTTAAAAAAGAAGAAAAGAAATGGTGGGAAGACATTAATTATGTAAGTCTTTTTAAATTGAAGGATAGCTTATAAAGTTTAATCAAGGTAATATAGAATTATATTTTCTGAACTATATAGAGTAATGCCTTCATCTAAGAATCAAAAACCTAAATTCTCATCTTGAATCTCTTATCAATTAGTTGTGTGACTTTCAACAAATTACATAACTTTTCAGGGACTCAGTTTCTTACCTGTAAAATAATTTTGTAGTGTTGTTAGATTATTTCTCCATCCTCTTCTAGTTCTGACTTTCTATGCAGCCTGGTACTGTTCCATGGTAGTGATATAATGAGAGACACAGTAACTTTTCAGGCCTCTAAGGAACAATTTCCTTAACACTCAAACATAGTGTTTCACCCTAGTGTCTGTCCTATATCTAAGTATGTTTTGCCCCAGGAAAAATAGGCTCAGAGTGCTGTGATGACAGAGAATATTTTCTCATTTCATTTGGTATTATATAAAAGGGAAAAAATAGTGTCATAACTCTGGTGGATTTATTTCTTGCTAACTAGAAAGCTAAGAAATGCTTGAAAATATATCCCCAATGTCACTGATTAGAACGTCCTGTGGAAACAAATTAATTTTCTCTAAATGACTTCTGAAAACTTGTGAAGGGCAAAGAAGAGGTGAATGCAGGTGTCCAGTGAGTCATTTTACAATTTTAGGATGAAACTGACCACCTTATATGGTATTTCTGGAGCACACAGTACAACATGATTTTTCCCCAACTATGAGCAAAGTAACTCCTAATAATTTAGAAAAGGGAGGGATAACATTCTTAAAAATTATAGGTCCATTTAAATAACTAAATGTGCTATAAAGATATTATGCCAAGATTTTGGCAACAAGACTTGAATGATTTATGGATAAGTTAACACACATAGACCAAGTTGGATTTATGAGGCATGATGTAATTAAGACAATTTGAAAAAGAGTTTTATGTTAATGCAAATTGATAATGATACCAACTGCAGTGTTTGCAAATTCTGATAATGTCCAGAATGTATGTAATAGAGTGAAGTAAAAATAGCCAAGCAAATATTAAATCATGTAAGTTTATAAGAATCTTGTTTTTGAAGATGATAACATTATTATAGCAAAATAGTTTGGATGTTCGTGACACGATACACTCAATTTAGAGAATGCAAAGAATCAATGAAATGTTGCCTCATTTTGGGGGCATAGATATATGATTGAGACAATGGCTTTTTTATTCTTGTAGACTGGCTACATGTTGATAATCACTATTAAGCAGTTTGTACTTATTTTGTTCTTTTTTAATCTTATATTTTGTGGTTAGAATGACTTGACTCACTCGTATGATATGTTTTATATAATACATTCTTAGTCATGGGGATTCGAACTAATTTAAGAGCTGCAAATTTAAAATACTGATAGTAATATATTCATACCAAGCCTAAATAAGTTTCAAATAAGATGCACATAATCTTTTTGACTGAAGAAACTAATATTTGAAATTTTATAATGTGAACACTTTTGAAACATTTCTACTCAGTAGAGTGGTGAATTAGACCCTCAGAAGAGTCTTCCTTTTATAAAACAACCAGATCTTGGACGGAAATACATTAGTGAGTCTCAAGAAATAAGGGAAATCTCCAAGGACCTAAACAAGCAAACAGTAAATCTGTGAGTTGAAATCTGAGCAGGAAGCAGTGAAGAATCAGCTAACCTGAAAGCTGTTTGTCTGAGCAACAAATTCCCATACCAATCCTTGGATCAAAGACTATTATAAGAGTGTATCACAGTGTGCAGGCCAAACCAAGCTTCTCTTTAAATGAGGGCCTTTGAGTAGTTACCAGAATCTCTTGGGTCATACCAGAAGCAAATATAAATCCTCTGTAGCTTAAAGCTTTTCACATTTAGGCCCTTAGATTCCCACAGAGGAAGATCAAGAAAAGAAACGCTCATAATCAGAGATCACAAAACATAACAAGGCAAAAGGGTTGAGCATCAGCATAGAGACAAAGAACATTGGGTATTGCATTAATCATTTACAGAATTAAAAACTAGGAGTAGCATGTAAAAAAAATGAAATCACAAAAGTAATCTACCAACAGTAATTAGCAGATTTAAAATGAAACCTATAATTGAGAATTAAAAAATTAGCAGATAATTTAAACAAATGACTAGACACAACTGAAGAATCAATCAGTGGTCAGAAAATCATATAAGAGAGACAGAGAGAGAGATTGATTTAGACTTCAAGAAAGAGAGTCAAAGAAAGAAATTGACTTAGAGTTTAGAATGAGAAGCTCTAACATAAGTCTAATAAGACTTCCAGAATTTGGGACTAAAGGAAAAATGAGATGAGATATATGAAGAGATATTTCTATAAATTGTCCAAAACTGATGAAATGCGTGAGTCTACAGATAAAAGAAAGTACAAAGTATACTAGGACAGACACCATCCTCACCCCCCACACACAAAGTTAGATACTTTAGTAAAACTCCACAATATCAAGACAAAGAAGAGATCTCTTAAGCCACCAGAAAAAACATAAAAATAAAGAAAATCGTACTAATGCATTTTTCATACCAACAACTGTGAAAGCCAAAACAGTGAAATAATATTTTCAATGCTGAAAGAAAACAACTGTCAAATGAGACTTGTATTAACCAGAAAATCATCTTTCAAATATGATGGGCTTATTAATCTTTACCAGTTAAATAAACTCTGAGTAAATTTACCAAAGAACCTTCATTATCTCATAGAAAGGAAAATGATCGTATAAAGAAACTCAGATGCAAATAGGGATGGTCACATCAGATATTGCTAAACATAAAAAAAATGTGTCACATGCATGAATTAATAGTTATATTAATGAAATTATAATGTCAAAATTGTAGACTATAACTAAATGAAATAGGGAGTTAGATAACAATGCTATGCAAATGAAGTTATTGTGGTTGAAGTAAAATATCGGAAAATCCTGATTTTTCTGGGAAAAAGTTGTGATATTGATTATTTCTAGATTTCGTTAATTTGATCCCATGTTTAAAGGTAACTGTTAAAAGAAAATATAGGCTGAGCATGATGGCTCATGTCTATAATCCCAACACTTCAAGAGGCTGAGTCAGGAGGATTACTTGAGCCCAGGAGTCTGAGGCCAGCCTGGGCTATGTGCAAAATCCTGACTCTACAAAAAATACAAAACATAGCTGAACATGGTGCTGCCTGCATGTAGGCCCAGCTACACATGAAGCTGAGTTTGGAGGATTGACTGAGCCCAAGAAATTAGACTACACTGAGTCAAGATCAGATCCCTGCACTCCAGCGTGGGTGACAAAGCAAGACCCTATTTAAAAAAATAAAGATAGAAAGAAAAGAAAAAAATATATAATTAGCATATGTAACATCCAAATAGTGAGGAAAATGGACTAGGAAAAACATGACAATTAAACAAAAACTAAATCATCTTTTAAAAAGTAGCTGCAAGGAAAGAGGAAAAGGAATCATAGAAAAAGTGAGAAAATAGAAAAAAAATTGAGTGGTGAAAATAGGTCCAAATATTTCAATCATCCAATGGCTAAAAAATGTTAATGAACTAAATAAGTCAATTAAAATATGAAGCTTATCAGATAGTATAAGTACAAACTAATAACAAATAAACCACCACCAAAGCAAACTCTAAGTAAGGGAAATTTACAAGTCAAGGTAAGGACACTGAGAAATAAAATAATAGAAAATGTTATCACAAAGTTATGAACTAAAATTATTTTGGTGTCATTGCAGAAATCAGTCAAAATGGTTTTTAAAGTGAAAAAGTGTCTTTAAAAACAAAGGGAATCTCAACATAAAGAGAAAACAACTTGAGACTTATTTGTATGTAATAAATTAGCCTCAAAATATGTTATATTAGTATGAAAACTGTATGAATCATAGCATATAACTAAGAAATCTCCAACCTACTAAAAGATATCAAAATGCCTTTTACTTTTGTTTGATAGAATAAGAGAAAAACAAGAGGAGGAAAATGAAAAGATTTGAGCAATATTAGCATACAAACTGTAACCTGCACCGAGATTACTCTCTCTAAGACATGTAAATTGTTCGTCAAATTATTTACATAATAAAATCTAAACAAATTTCAAAGAATAGATATCATACCAATTATTCTCAACCTTCTAAACATTTAGATTAGAAATAAATAACAATAAAACAAATTTAAAATTATCATTATTTAACAAGACTTATTGCACTCGTCATGTTTCTAGGCAATAAAGATAACACAGTGAACAAGACAAAGCAAAGCAAAATCTTTACTCTCATGGAGCTTACATTCTTTTGGAAGGACATACAATGAAAAAGATAAAAAGAAAAATTTCTAATAAGACAGCAAAAAGTGCTAGAGAGAAATATTCAGCGGGGATGAAAAATAAGAAATGAATGTGGGTGGGGATGTTACAACCTGCAATATTAGACAACATGGCTCAGGAAGTCCCCACTAAGAAAGTGACTTTAGAGGTGAGATTAGATGGAAGTGAGAGTGAGCTGTGTGGCTCTTTGAAGAGCATTCCAGGCCTTGGGAACAAGTATAAGTGTCTTAAGGCAAGAGTTCCCTTGTATGTTTCAATAATAGTCAAGTCTTGGTGTGACTTAAGTAGAGTAAGTAAAGGGGAATCAAGTCGGGATGAAATAAAAAAAGACTGGGCAATGGTAGAATGTGTGTAGGCTTTGTAGGCCACTGCAAAGTCTTTGGGTTTATGTTGAGTAAGACAAGAATCATAATACTATTTAACTATTTTAAAGATCATTCTTGCTACTGTTTTGAGTGTATTAATAGATTATCATGCAAAGACAGAAACACATATCTGCAGAGAAGAAACAGGGATGCCAATTAGAAGTTGCCTGCATGGTTCTCTCAAGAGGCCAGTCTTTCCAAGTCATTCTGCAATGCCACCTCTACCATTTATCTACTCTTTAAATGTGTGGATTGTTGCTGCACTTTCTATTCAGTTTCAATACTTAATTTATCTGGATTTGTGTTACACTGTCTAAATTATCAGAGCCGTTACGATAATTGTTTGATGAGGCAAATGCTTGCCAACTCCCTATCTACGCTCCCTCTTAGAAAGTGTCCTATGTATTCTGGAATCTTTCTTTACACCTGATACTGATTACTTATTCTAAGCCAATAATCTACTTTTCAACCACATTGTCATTGCCATTTAATATTACATTTGACAGTTAATTCAACAAATACCTATTAGACATCTATCATATGTGTTGACATGAGCTATATTTGGGGCTGTAGCACTGAACCATGATGTTATGGCTCCTAACTTAGAAGAGCTTATAGTCTTATTCTGGATTTCTTTTACCATCCTCAAAGATACCAAGCAATATACATTTTTTAAATGTAGAGTTCAAAACTGAAGAAGAAAATATAACCATCTTCCCTCAGATTTTGAGAGATGTAAACTGAGACTGATCCTAAAGAGTTTGCATCTGAGTGTAACTGATTTCCAGCCAATTACCAATGTGTGTTTAAAGTGTGGAAGGTCTGCACATCTGTATGTTTATTTCATATTGGTGAAAGTCTGGAAAGTTGGTAAAAATCTGTTAAAGCAAAATTAGAAAGCCTGACCCTCAGGGTAAGTAGAAGAGGTGTTACTATCATATAATACACGTGCTTCTAAGAAGTTCTTGGCCTTCTAAATAATCACCATCCTGAAATGATGGCTAAATTATAACCATTAGATAATTAAATCTTTAGGCAACAGAATTATCAACTGCTATAATGCAGCTAAATCTAACTCATTCATTATTGATGACAGTAGGATAGGGAGTATTTTAATTAGGTAAAGTAAGATGTTTAGAAGATTAGGTAATTTATCAGTTACCTTCCAAAACGACAACCCGCCTACCGAGAAAAAAATTCAAAATGAAATCGGATTAGGAAAATGTCTAAAAATTATTCCCTTTGAAGCCAGGTGACAAATAAAATGGGGGAGAGAGAGGACCAATAGAAATAAACGACGAATCAGGACCTCCACTTTCTTTGTTTAAAATTTTATGGGTACATTGTAGGTGTATATATTTATGTGGTACAAGAGATGTTTTGACACAGGCATACAATGAACACGCACACTTTCATCTAGCCTCTGTCATTCCTGCTGTTTGAACTTATCCTGTGAAATTATGGAGGGTTTTGTTCTCAAAAACTTTGTCAAGCTGGGCAACACCGCACCTGAAGAAAGTAATGAAAACAAGAGAGCACATAAACTAGAAGAGTGCAGGTGAGATAGCAAAGACTTGTCAAGAGATAATAAGGTTTTCTTAATGTTTTCTAGAGGGGAGGTACTTTCAAATATAGCAACAAAAGACACTAAGTTCTAATTGAGGAAAATATTATAAGACAAGAAGTGCTGTGTAGTTCTGTATTCAACACCAGTGGGAATGACCCATCGGAATGAAGTGACAGAGAAGGTAATGGAGTTAAGTTCCAGTTAAAACGGAACAAGACGATCATCAATTGGATGGCAGTTGCTGTTATCTGTTCCAGAGCAAATTTTTGAAGGTTTCTTTTGCATCCGTAAGCAGGTATAGGGCATCAGCAGACCCAGCTCCTAATGACCACTGCCAAAGGAAATTCTCCATATGTAGCTGAAACATCATACTTTACAAAAATGCATAGAAGATAGAAAAAGTGAGCAGAAGGAAGCCATTTTAATACTCTTCTGGTTGAGAACAACTTCTGTTTTAATGCTAAGGTTTGTGAGGCTTATATAAAATAAAAATATATTCAATTTTTAAAATAAGATCCCTGTCTTAGGTACCTAAGTATATATAAAGAGTCCTAGATGGCATAGACCTTGATGTTTGACCAGTAGTAAAATTTGCTTTTTCAGGAAAAAAAAAGGTAGAAATTTATTTTTCTTTTTCTTCCTTTTCTTTCTTTTTTCCCTCTTTTATTCATCAGACAGATTTAGAGCACAGATGAAGTATAGAAAGGACATAACATAAGGAACTTAAATGGAACAAGTAATGTCTGGCATCAGAACACATGGCTGAATCTGTGATGTTTTCATTCTTTCTTTTAAATTTTAAATACAATCCCAATTTGAAAAAAGAAAAATGCTTCAGAAAGTTTACGTACCTGACTCTTCATTCTCCCTTGTTTTTATTATTTTCTAAATGAGACCATCTTTTAAGTGATTTTAAGGGGTACCTATGTTCCTTTATGAAAGAATAAATCAAGGATGTTTAACATCATAATTGTCAAGAAGGCTGATGTTGATCACATTTATTACACTGTTAAGGTAATGCTGAATTTCTAAATCAGATGCTGATTATTATTTTCCACATGACTTTATCAACTGAAAATAACTACTATTGCCTTTTAATTAGATTTATTGCCAAATAAATGAAATATCTTCCTGAGTTTTAAGCCATGTGTTCTTTCTTTGAACTGTTTATGAAACAGAATGGTAGTTTATATATGGTGTTTCCTCAAAACAATTTTGTTTACCACAGAACAAATGAAATATCCACAAGACAGCTTCACTTTTACTACTTCATCTGGTTTCCCTGAATAAATTGTGTGTAGTAGTATTGTGCAAACGAATGGAAATATTATTCTGCTTATGCAAAAATAATTTTGTATTATATGCTCATTTGTATGTTTGATAGAAAAAAATTGAAATGCTTCTTATATTCATCATTTTTATTTTTTCCACATATTTCATATGACTCCAATATTTTAAAATAAAAATAGTTTACAAGGTTCACATAACTTTCAGTATAAAGTTAAGTTTATACAGCTGTCTTCATTCAGCCTGGAGAATATTATGATTTTTTAAATTAATCACTTATTCTCACAGCAATTTATGTTGGGTGTATGACCTTGGTAAGCTAAGATAATATGAAATAGCCACAAAATGGCAAATGAATTACAGTATGAGTGGTCATTTGTAAAATTTCTAACAGTTTAGAACATTAGAAGGTCAAAAATCAATGGCACATTGTCCTGTGCTGGAAAACATCTTGATCTAATCAAGACATTGTGTAGGCTTTTATAATCCAAAATAATTGTACTGTCTGTAAAATCAGACATTCAGATGTGTAGCTACCATTTTAGTAAGAAATGAATCAAAGATTAAAAAGAGGTTGCATTTACCTCTTTGCTTTCTTTTCTTTCTTTCTTTTTTTTTTTTTTTTTTTTTTTCCTTTTTCTGAGACGGAGTCTGACTCTGTCGCCCAGGCTGGAGTGCAGTGGCATGATCTCGGCTCACTGCAAGCTCCGCCTCCCAGGTTCACGCCATTCTCCTGCCTCAGCCTCCTGAGTGGCTGGGACTATAGGCGCCCGCCACCACGCCCGGCTAATTTTTTGTATTTTTAGTAGAGACGGGGTTTCACCAGGATAGTCTCGATCTCTGACCTTGTGATCCGCCCGCCTCGGCCTCCCAAAGTGCTGGGATTACAGGCGTGAGCCACCGCCCCCGGCCCTACCTGTTTGTTTTCTTATAAGCAAAGATAACTTTCCAATGCAGACATTTTCTCCTTGTATTTACACTTTAATGTTATATTTGTACAACTGATGTATACTTTAATTATTTAGGAAATGCCTGTCAAAATGAATAACAACATACACGTATAACAATTGTAATTTCGAGGATAATCTATACTTGAGATTCAGGTTTTTATTATCTTTCATTTAATGCAAATTTAATATGGTGTCTGTGAGGGATCATTTTGATTAGTGTAACCACTTATATTCCCCTAAATACCTTTATTTTAAGATTAGTAGTTGCTTTATTTCAAACATAAAAAATTCCAGCAGTTTGGGAGGTCAAGGCGGGCGGATCACCTGAGATCAGGAGTTCAAGACCAGCCTGGCCAACGTGGTGAAACGCTGTTTCTACTAAAAATACAAAAAATTAGCTGGGCATGGTGGCAGATGCTTGTAATCCTAGCTACGTGGGAAGCTGAGGTAGGAGAATCACTTGAACCCGGGAGGCAGAGGTTCCAGTGAGCCGAGATCGCACCATTGCACTCCAGCCTGGGCAACAAGAGTGAAACTCCATCTCAATAATAATAATAATAATTTTTTTCTCTTCATCTTTTCATCCAGGAAGCAAAAGAATTTTAGGGTAAAAAACCACCATTGGATAGCCAGTTTAATAATATTAACTATATTCTTGTAGGTGAAAATCAGGAGCGAATTTTTTAAGATATTATATATTGAAAAGTATTAGAAATTGGAGCCAATACCCATGACTTTTAATTCTAATTCTGCCACATTCCAGCATTGTGGGAACAGCAAATCATTCTTTGAATTTATTTTTTTTAATCTGTAAGAATTAAAAAATAGCCTCACTAAAAAGTCACATATTTTTGTAAGGAATAAATGAAGTATGTATTCAGACATAGTAATGAACCACAAAATGCCATGTACATCTATGTTAGTATATGGACCAAAAGATAAAGCACTCTTGATTATTTAGAAATTAGACAAATTAGATATCATTTTACTCTGAGAACTACATAATCAAATCAGCATATTGCAGCAGAGCTAACTGAAGTCACCAAACAGACACAAGGACTCCTTTTAGACAAGAGAAAACCAAGTAAAAAATAGTAACATAAAATAATTAAAAATAACGTGGTAAAAAATCTTATTCTAAAAGGGGGTTGATAGTAAAAGACATTTAAAAAATCCAATTATCAACTGTAAAACCCCCATTTGACTCCAGGTTGATAGTTTACCATGACCTTTAAATTCAATTAGTATTTAATTAAAACTGATTTCACTTTTATATACCATGGGAGCTCAGTCTCCTTCCCCAGATCTCCAGGGTTTCTTGGGAGGAAGAGGGCTATTCCAAATATTTGTAAGTCTGAGTTCTCAATTCTTCTTGTGCTGCTTTTACCATCCTTCTTTATTGCTAAAAGGCCCTTCTTTAGTTTCTCCACCTTCCTATGGAACTACCCAGATGAGAATGAGAGCCTAATAATTTATTATATACTTATATAATAATATATATGAAATACATATAATATAAATTTTATATACATATATAATCTATGTATCTATATATAGATCTATATAATAGATATGTATCTATATATTTTATATATATATAGATATAATATATATATCTATATATTATATATATAGATATATTATATATATTATATATATATTATATATATTATATATATATTATATATATTATATATATCTATATATTATATATATGTATATTATATATATAGATATATATATATCTATATATAGCTCTATATAATCTATATATAAATATATATAAATATATTTTATATCAATATATAAATTTAAAACTATATAAATATATAATTTTAAAACTATATAAATATATAAATTTAAAACTATATAAATATATAATTATATATAATTATACATGTATAATATACACGTATAATTATATATAATTTTATATGTATAATTATATATATTATATATAATATATTATATAATATATATAATATATATAATTATATATTATATAATTATATATTATATATAATTTTATATATTATATATAACATATATAATATATAAAAATATATATAATATATGTTATATATAATATATAATATATATTATATATAAAATATAATAAAATATATATAATTATATACATATATATATTGCAGTTTCTTTATCCACTCGTTGATTGATGGGCATTTGGGCTGGTTCCGTATTTTTGCAATTGCAATTTGTGCTTCTGTAAACGTGTGTGCAAGTATCTTTTTTGTATAATGACTTCTTTTCCTCTGGGTACACACCCAGTAGTGGGATTGCTGGACTTAAAAAAGTAGAACCATTTGATCCAGCAATCCCATTTTTGCCCATTTTAAACAGATTGATTTTTTAATATAGAGTTGCTTGAGCTTCTTACAAATTCTGTTTAAGTCTTTATCAGATGAGCAGTTTGCAAGTATTTTCTCTCATTCTGAGGGTTGTCTCTTCGCTTTGTTAATTTTATCCTTTACTCTGCGGAAGCATTTGAATTTGATGTGATCCCATTTGCCCATTTTTGCTTTGATTTTCTGTGCTTGTGGGATATTACTCAAGAAATTTTTGCCCAGACCAAGTCATGGAGAGTTTCTCCAATGTTTTCTTGAAGTAGTTTCATAGTTTGAGGTCTTAGACTTAAGTCTTTAATGCATTTTGCTTTGATGTTTTATATACAATAAGAGAGAGGGGTCTAGTTTCATTCTTCTGCCTATGGCTGTCCAGTTTTCTCAGCATCATTTAGTGAAGAAACTGTCCTTTCCCTAATGTATGGTTTTGGCACCTTTATCAAAAATTAGTTCACTGTAGATGTACAGATTTATTTCTAGGTTCTCTATTCTGTTCCACTGTTTTATGTGCCTGTTTTTATGCCAGTACTGTGCCGTTTTGGTTACTACAGCTCTGTAGTATAATTTCAAGTCAAGTAATGTGATTCTTCCAGTTTTGTTATTTTTGCTTAGGACAGCTTTGGCTATTCTGGGTCTTTTGTGGTTCTATACAAATTTTAGATTGTTTTTCTATTGCTGTGAAGAATGTCATTGGTATTTTAATGGGGATTGCATTGAATCTGTAGATTGTTTTAGGTAGTATGGATATTTAAACAATATTGAGTCTTCAAATCCATGAACATGATTTTTTTTTGGTGTTCTCTTCAATTCTTTGCATTAATGTTTTATAGTTTTCATTGCAGAGATCTTTCTTTGATTTAATTTACTCCTAAGAATTTTATTTTATCTGTATCTATTGTAAAAGGTAATGCTTTCTTGATTTCCTTTTCAGATTGTTTACTGCTGGCATATAGAAATGCTACTGATTTTTGTACATTGATTTTGCATCTTATAACTTGACTAAATTTCTTCGTCTGTTCTAATGCTTTTTTGGTAGAGTTTTTAGTTTTTTTATGATATAAGATCATATCATCTGCAAACAGAAATACAATGAATTATTTTTTTCCAATTTGGATACCCTTTATTTCTTTCTCTTGTCTGATTGCTCTAGCTGTTATTGGATGAGGGTGTCCAGGCTCTTGGTGTTTTGAACAAAGAATTGGAAAAAATGCACAAATAAAACAAAGAAAGAATGAGGCAACAAAACAGTGATTTATTGAAAATGACGCACACTCTACTCCCTGAGCAAGCTGCTCAAGGGACCTGATTACAAAATTTTCTGGGGTTTCAATACCCTCTAGAGGTTTCCCATTAGTTACTTGGTGTATGCCCTATGTAAATGAAGAAGATAAAGTCAAGTTACAAAGTCATTTACTCCTTATCAGCTCTATGTGAATGGAGAGGATGAAGTGAAGTTACAAAGTGTAGAGAGGATGTTACTCAGTGTGTGTGGCTTATGCAAACGGAGAGGATGAAGTGAAGTTACAAAGCCATTCACATTCCTGTCATTGCTGAAGTGTTTCCATTTGATTTAGTTCTAGGAAGTCAGCATGAATTGGCCTTCTGTTCCCTGCCTCTAGATCCTATTCTCCTGCCTCATAGCTAGAACTTCCAGTGCTATGTTGAATAACAGTGGTGAAAATGGGCATCCTTGTTGTTTTCCAGGTGTAAGAGGAAAAGCATTCAGGTTTTCCCTATTCAGTAATAAGAGCGATGGGTCTGTCATATATAGCTTTAATTATGTTGAAGTATGTTCCTTCTATACTCAGTTTTTTGAGGGTTTTTATTATGAAAGGATGTTGAATTTTAACAAATGTTTTTTCAGCAGGAATTGAAATGAACATATGATTTTTGTTCTTCATGCTATTGATTTGCTCTTTTACATTGATTGATTTGCATATGTTGAACCATCCTTGGATCCCTAGGATAAATCCCACCTGGTCATGATGAGTGATCTTTTGTTATTGTGTTATTGAATTCATTTCTCTAGCAATTTGTTGAGGATTTTTGAATTAATATTCATTGGTGATATAGGCCTTTAGTTTTGTTTTTTTGATGTGTTTCTGTTTGGTTTTGATATAAGGATAATTCTGGCCTTATAGAATGAGTTTGGAAGTATTCCCTCCTCCTCTATTTTTCAGAACATTTTGAGTAGGATTGTTATTAGTTTTTCTTTAAATGTTTGGTAGAATTCAGTGGTGAAGCCATCAGATCCCAGGCATTTCTTTGCTATGAGACTTTATATTTTGGCTTTAATCTTGTTACTGGTTATTGGGCTTTTCAGGTGTTGGATTTCTTCATGGTGCAATTTTGGAAGGTTGTAATCGTCTAGGGATTTGTCTGTTTCTTCTAGATTTTTCAATTTATTGGCATTTGGTTGCACATGGTAGCCACTAACAATCCTTAGACTTTCTGTAGTATTGGTTGTAATATCTCCTTTTCATCTCTGATTTTATATTTTATTTGGGTCTTTTCTTTTTTTTTTCTTAATGAGTCTGGCTAAAGGTTTGTCAATTTGATTTATCTTTTCAAAAAACCAGATTTTTGATTTGTTGATCTTACGTTTTCTTCATTTCAAATTCATTTATTTCTGCTCTGACCCTTATTATTTTTTTCCTCTACTAGTTTTGGATTTGGTTCGTTCTTATTTTAGTTCTTTAAGATGCATTGTTAGATTGTTTATTTGAGGCTTTTTTTTTTTTTTTTTTTCTGTTTTGATGTACATTGTTAGAGGTGTCAACTTCCCACTTAGTGCTGCTTTCACTGTAGCTCATAGGTTTTGGTACGTTGTGTTAATTATCATTTGTTTCAAGAAATTTTTCAATTTCCTTCTTAATTTGTTCTTTGACCCACTGGTCATTCAGGAGCATATTATTTAATTTCCATGTGTTTGTTTAGTTTCCCAAATAACTCTTGCTGTTGATTCCTACTTTTATTAAATTGTGATGAAAGAAGATACTGGATATTATTTCAGTTTTTTGAAAGTTTAAAAATGTGTTTTGTGACTGAACATATCATCTAACTTGGGAATGTTCCATATGCTCAGGAAAGAAATTTGTGTTTTGCAGTAATTGAATGAAACATTCTATAAATACCTATTTAGGTCTACTTGGTCTACACCACACATTAAGTCCAATGTTTCTTTGTTGATTTTCTTTCTGGAAAATCTGTCCAATACTGAAAGTGTAGTGTCAAAGTCACCAGCTATTATTGTATTGGGCTCTCTCTCTAGCTCTAATAACTGCTTTATATATCTGGGTGCTCTAGTGTTGGTACATATGTATTGTTATATCCTCTTGTTGAATTGACTCCTTTGTCACTGTATAATGAGTTTATCTCTTATAGGGAGAGACAGGACTAGCTGGATTTCCTAGGCTGACTAAGAATCCCTAAGCTTAGCTGGGAAGGTGACCGCATCCACCTTTAAACACGGGGCTTGCAACTTAGCTCACACCCGACCAATCAGGTAGTAAAGAGAGCTCACTAAAATGCTAATTAGGCAAAAACAGAAGGTAAAGAAATAGCCAATCATCTATCGCCTGAGAGCACAGGGGGAGGGACAACAATCGAAATATAAACCCAGGCATTTGAACTGGCAATGGCTACCCTCCTTGGGTCCCCTCCCTTTGTATGGGAGCTCTGTTTTCACTCTGTTAAATCTTGCAACTGCACACTCTTCTGGTCTGTTTGTTATGGCTGGAGCTGAGCTTTTGCTTGCCATCCACCACTGCTGTTTGCCGATGTCGCAGACCCGCCGCTGACTTCTACCCCTCCGAATCTGGCAGGGTGTCCACTGTGCTCCTGATCTAGCAAGACGCCCATTGCCGCTCTGGATCTGGCTAAAGGATTGCCATTGTTTCTGCACAGCTAAGTGCCCGGGTTCATCCTAGGAGCTGAACACTAGTTGCTGGGTTGCACGGTTCTCTTCCATGACCCACGGCTTCTAATAGAGCTGTAACACTCACTGCATGGCCCAAGATTCCATTCCTTGGAATCTGTGAGGCCAAGACCCCCAGGTCAGAGAACAAGAGGCTTGCTGCCATCTTGGAAGTGGTCTGCCACCATCGTGGGAGCTCTGGGAGCGAGGACCGCCCGGTAACAATAGTTTTATCTTGAGGTCTATTTTGTCTGGTATAAACATAACCATTCCTACTTTTTACTTGGTTTCCATTTTCATGGAATATCTTTTCCCATCCCTTTATTTTCAGTCTATGTGTGTCTTTATTGGTGAGGTGTGTTTCTTGTAGGCAGAAATCACTTAGTCTTGTATTTTTTAATCCATTCAGCCATTCTGTGTTTGTTTGTTTGTTTGTTTGTTTTTGAGATGTAGTTTTGTTCTTGTCACCCAGGCTGGAGTGCAATGGCATGATCTTGGCTCGCTGCAATCTGTGCCTCTCGGGTTAAATTGATTCTCTTGCCTCAGCCTCCTGAGTATCTGGGATTACAGGTGCCTGACATCACATACAGCTAATTTTTGTATTTTTAGTAGATACATGATTTCACCATGTTGGCCAGGCTGGTCTCAAACTGCTGACCTCAGGTGATCTGCCCATTCCAAAGTGCTGGGATTACAGGCATGACCCACTGCGCCTGGCCCATTCTGTGATTTTTGATTGGAGAGTTTAGTCCATTTACATTTACTTACAGCCATTTACATTCAATATTTTTATTGGTAAATAAAGACTTACTCCTGCCTTTTTATTTTCTGCTTGTTTTGTTGTTTTCTCTTCCTTCTTTTCTCCCTTTCAGTCTTCCTTTTAGTGAAGGTAACTTTTCATTGGTCGTAGGATTTAATTTCTTGCTTTTTACTTTGTGTGCATCCATTGTATATTTTTGATTTGATATTACCATGAGGCTTACAAATACTATCTTATAACCCATTATTTTAAGTGGATAACAACTTAAAACTGCTTACGTAAAGAAGTACACAAACTAACAAGCAAAAAGAAAACGAATAAAAGCTCTGTAATTTAACATCATCCCCCTGCTTTTTAACTTTTCATTGTTTCTGTTTATATCTTATTTTACTGTCTATGGATTGAAAAGTTGTTGTTGTTATTCTTTTTGATTAGTTCATCTTTGATTCTTTCTATTTAACATATAACTAGTTTACCCACCAAAGTTACAGTGTTATAATATTCTGCTTTTTCTGTGTACTTACAATTATCAGTGAGTTTTATACCTTCAGATGATTTCTAATTATTTATTCACATGCTTTTCTTTCTGATTGAAGTACTCACATTAGCATTTTGTATAGGATAGGTCTTGTGTTGATGAAATTCCTCACTTTTTTTTTATTTGGGGAACTATTTCTTCTTTATGTTTGAAGTATATTTTCACAGGAGATACTATTCTAGGGTAAAAGGTTTTTCTCTTCAGCACTTTAAATATGTCATGCCACTCTGTCCTGGTCTGTAGAGTTTCCGCTGAAAAGTCTGCTGCCAGACATATAGGAGTTCCATTGTATGTAATGTGTTTCTTCTCTCTTGGTGTTCTTAAGGTCCTTTCTTTACTCTTAATGTTTGGGAGTTTGATTATTTAATGCATTGAGGTAGTCTTCTTTGGGTTAAATCTGTTTGGTGTTCTATAATCTTCTTGTACTTGGATATTAATACTTTTTTTAGGCTTAGGAAGTTCTCTGTTATTCCTTTGAATAAACTTTCTACCACTATCTCTGTCTCTTTAATGCTAGTAACTTCCTTTTTAATGCTAGTAACTCTTAAATTTGACCTTTTGAGGCTATTTTATAAATATTGTAAATGTGCTTTATTCTTTTTCTTCCTTGTTTTCCTTTGTCTCCCCTGCCTGTGTATTTTGAAATAGCCTATATTCAAGCTCAGGAGTTCTGTTTGATCCATTCTGCAATTATGAGACTCTGATGCATTTATCAGTTTGTCAATTATATTTTTCAGCCCTAGAATTTCTGTTTGATTTGTTTTAATTATTTCAATCTCTTTGATAAATATATCTGGTAGAATGCTGAGGTCCTTCTCTATGTTATTTTGAATTTCTTTGAGTTTCCGCAAAACAGCTATTTTGAATTCTCTATCTGAAATGTCACATAACTCTATTTCTCTAAGATTGGTCCCTGGTGCCTTATTTAGTTGATCTGGTGAGCTCATATTTTTCTGGATGGTCTTGATGTTTGTTGAGTGTCATTGGTGTCTGGTCATTAAAGAGTGAGGTATTTACTATAGTCTTCACAGTCTGGGCTTGTTTATAGCAATCCTTGGGAAGGCTTTCCAGGTATTCGAAAGGACTGGAGTGTTTTGATCTAAGCCATATCTGCATTAGGGGGCACCCCAAGCCCAGTTACACTGTAGTTCTTATTGACTCATAGAAGTGCCACCTTGATGGTCTTAGATATGATGTGGAAGAATTATTTAAATTACCAGGAAGTGACTCTTGTTCTCTTTCCTAACTTTCTCTCAAACAAATGGAGTCTCTCTCTTTGTGATGAGCCACCTGGAGCTGGGGCTGGAGTGATACAAGTATCCCTGAGGCCACCACCACTGGGACTGCTCTGGGTCAGATCTGAAGCCAGCACAGCATCGGGTTTCACCCAAGGCTGCTATAACATGACCTGTGTATATGCATTCAAGTCTCTAGGGCTCTGCAATAAGAAGGAGATTAAACCAGCCAGGCTTGTGTCCTTCTCTTCAAGGTGATGAGTTCCTCCAGGCCTTAGGTCAGTCCAGAGATGCCTTCTAGGAGCCAGGGACTGGAGGCAAAAACTTAGATATCTACCTGGTGTTCTATTCTACTGCAGCTTAGCTGACATTCAAACCATGAGACACAGCCTTTTTCACTCTTCCCTCCCCTTTCCACAAGCAGAGCAGCCTCACCCCATGGCCACCATCACCACAGGCCAATGGGGAGCATTGCCAGGGTACCAGTGATGTTCACTTAAGACTCAAAGACTCTTCAATCAGCATTTAGTGAATGCTGATAGGCCTGGGACTCACCCTTCCAGGCAGTGGGATCTCCTCTGGCCCAGGGGAGGCCCAGAAATGCCGTGCAAGAACAGAGGCCAGTGATCAGAGACCCCAAGGTCCTGCTTGGTGCTCTACCTCACTGTGACCAAGCTGGTACCTATGGTGCAAGACAAAACCCCATTTTTTCCCCTTTGCTTTTCTTAAGCAGAAGGAGTCTTTCCCCATTGCCATTACAGCTGGGAATTTGCTGGGTCTCACTTTAAGCTGGCAAGTCTCAGAGTCTCACCCAAGGCCCATGATGTACTATCTGGGTATTGCTGCTGGTTATTCAGGGCCCAAGGGCTCTTCCGTCAGCATGTGATGGAATCTGTCAGGACTGGGTCCTTCCCTTCAAGGAAGTGGATTCCCTTCTAACCCAGGGTGTCTCTAGAAATGTCATCTGGGAGCTAGGGCCTCGACCTCTTGACTCTGCCCAGTGCAGCCGTATTCTACTGTGGCTGAGCTGGTAACCCAGATGCAAGACAAAGTCATCTTTCCTACTCCCTCTCCTTTCCTCAAGTGGAAGGAGAAGGTGTCTTTTGGAGTGGAAACCTGTGCTGCCTGAGGTTGGAGAATTGGGGGCACAAGCACTACCTTAGTCACCCTGACTATTGTCTGAGTAAGTCACATGTCCCCCAAGTCCACTGGCTGTGAGCAAAGTTCAGCACTAGGGCTTGCCTGTGATTTGCAGTCTTTGTGCCTTAGATTCCCTTTTTATTCAGAACCCCAGAGCACTTTAGCCCACAGTGCTCAGGGTCGCAGGAACTCAATTTTTGACCACTAGGATGGGTGATTCCTTCTGACTAGAGCTGGTCAAAGTGCTCCTGCTGTGGGCAAGTGTCAGCTGAGTTCAGTCCATTCTGGCTTTCTGCTGTGACAGGGCAGTACTGAGTTAATGTCGGGTCCGATAATCACTGTGCTGTCCTTCCCCTAAAATGCAGATTATCTGCACCACATGGTTGCTGTTGGGGAATGAGGGAGGGGTGGCATTGGAAATTCAAGCCTGTCTTTCCTGATCTCTTTAGTGCCAGTTTCAGCAATATGAAGACAAAACCAGGTACTGTTAGTTAGTGCTCACCTGATTTTTGTTCCTATGAAGATGCTTATTTTGTCAAATGTGGTATTCCTGCAGGAAGGACCATTGGTAGAGCCTTCTATTCAACTGTGTTGCTGTGGCTCCTTATCACATTATTATTATTTTTTTTTGCTTTTACCTCTTCATGCCTTACCTTCTACTACCTATGAATTTACTCTTATTTTAATTATATTATCTTTATAAATTGGATACTTAGCTAATACCTTTTCATTCTCTTGTTTTCTAATAGAATTATTTAATCTGCTCATTTCCTGTAAGAAATATTTTAATGTAATCATTTTATTATTGTTGTATAATGCATATATTCTGGCTTCTTATGATTTATACTGGGACCCATAATTATTTGAAACATTTCAAAGTTTCTCTAACATATTTCTCTCTTATTCCTTGTTTAGAAAATCTAGATTTAGTAATTTTGTTTAGAGAATAAGAGCTACATAGTTATCCGTTCTTTGGTATTTTGGTAATTTATTTGTATCTTAGTACATAATTATATTTTACACGTTTCATGTATTTTTATAGTAGATATATACTCTTTCATTATAAGACTTCAATTAATATTTGGATAATATTAATGAATGAATGGTTACATGGATAAATGAATACATAAGCTACATGTCATAGAAATTAAAAAATTCAGAGTTAAAATGGTGAATAGGTAATGGTTTTCCTGTCAATTTTTTAAAAATTGTTTGTTTTTATGTTTTGTTTGGTTCTAATTGATTTTAACATGTAAACTTGATATTCTAAGCATGAGATGTCTCTCAAATATCAAAGTGTAGATAATATGTAGGCAAAGGGTCTATAAATATGGAATTCAAGAGTAAAACTAGATTAAAATATAAAGTTGAGCATCATTAGCCTATTAATAACAGGACTCAATGAAATAATTTATAGTTTATATGAGGTCTTAATCAATATTTTTAAACGATTTATTAATTGGTAGTAGGTGGGGTGTTCTGAAAAGAAAAATGAAGAAGACTTTCAACATAGCTCTGAAACTGTCCAATATTAGGAGTCAGGTGGAAAAGGAGAAGGCTGTGCGGAACATTAAGAATGATTGTTGACATGAAAAGAGAAAAACCACAAAAAAGGGAGAATGTAAGCAAGGGAAGAGGGAAAGGTGTTTCTAGAAGGATTGACTCCTGAATTACAGAATTCTTCTAAGATGTTAAATTTTTAAAAAGACTGAAATACTTCTTATTAAGGTGCACTTGATTCCTCAGTAGTGATTGCTTTATTTGCCTACTGTACATCCTAAAACCCTGTTGACAATAAATCGTCTAAATGTGTGTCTATATACCTGGAGGAGATTTTTCTAACCATGATGTGACCTTAAATTACTGCTGTGGAATAATAAGACAAACAAGCTATCAGAAAAATCTTTAGCTACAACTTCACTAATCAAAGTTCAGAGCAGTAACTTCAGAGCAGTGGGAGAATTTATTCTTCTATGAAATATAACACTAAAGGAAGAAACCTGGCCATGACCATTTGCAAATAAAGACATACATCAGACGCATGTAGGATGAATGTCAGGAAGAAGAACACCTGTTTGGTACATGTGCACTATCTAATTAGAGACAAAAATCAACTGCTGTTGAAAATGTCATATTTGGAAAATGTTTTTAAAATTCTACAGACAAAGGCAAATTTAGGGGAAAAAGCAAAAAGTCACTTTAAGTATTTCTGAAATGTATAAAATGGTAAGCTCTTTGAGAAGTTAGGTCTATGTGTTTGTATATTTATAGACATATTTTTATGTCTGAGTATTAAGTTTTTTCAAGTGTTAGAGAGCTGACAGAACGTGAATGTTTCTGAGAGCAATAGGAATTGAAAAAGGGATGGTAAAAACGTACAAAAATACTTTTATTTGGACAGGTTCTCTATAATTTGAGAGTAATTATAGACTCAACATTTTAGAAGTGTAAACATGGGTCCTCTTATTAAGTTATAAGTTTTACATATACATTTTACACATACATTCATGTGTTTTATATGTGTATGTACATATACCTACATTTATATATGTATATATAAATGTGTATTATATATGTATATATAAATGTATATTATATATGTATATATGAATGTGTATTATATATACATGTATGTATATTATATATGCATATACGTATATGTATATATAATATACATTTATATATGTATATATACATTTATATATCTATGTATATTATATGTATATATAATAATATATGTATATATAATAAATGTGTATATATATGTAAAAGTCACTTAGGTTTGGGCCTAAACTTAAAAACTTGGATAAACTTTTGTTAATGAACCTTTTAACTCTTTGCATAAATTTGCAAATATTTTTTAAAAATTAAATTATTGATGCAGAAGTACTTTCTATTTGAGATTTGAGCTATAATGACTAATTGCTAAAGTATAATGAAAACTTTGTTTTCACTCTAGAAGGGATATATGCAAATATTTAATTTCACACTGAGTTATTAGCATGCTAGTTCAGTCTTTGAATAAGCGAGACCCAGTCTATAAATAATTAGACAAAACATGAGAATATTGATAATATAGTTCATTTCTTATGGACAGTAAAACTCAAGTGATAATAGTTGATCTTTTAGTCAAGTCATGAATGCAATTTTGTTTATTTCAATATCATTTTTATTAGTGACCTTTGCTCTTGGTTTATATGTAATCTACTTCCAAGCTTGTAGAACTCAATAATGGATATGAGAATAAAATACTTAATCACGGCAAATTTGATGCATTTACCGTTATTTTTATAAGTAGGCAATTGTATGTGTGATGTGAATAAACCAAAAATGTGAATTGTCTTTGCTCCACATGCTTACCAAAACAAGTATTGTTAGACTTAGAAAAATTTTTTCTACTTATTTATTTGCCATCAAGTTTTCCCTTCTGGGAAACATTTCTTCATACATTTTATACTTTTATTTTCTATTGTCAACATCTTTCCTAATTTTTAAAAAATTCATTATATGTTTTGAATGCAAACTTTTTAAAATAATTTTTGTCGCAAATATTTTCTCATATATTTGGACTTTTTGCTTTTAGCTTATGGTGGTTTTGATAAGTAGAAGTTTTTTATTTTAATGTAATCAAATTTGTCAGCATTTTATTATATTATTTACTTATGCTTTATTGTTTTAAAAGAAATATTGATATATTTCTAGATAAATGTGTCTGATATTTATTTGTAAACCATTTATAGTCATACTCTTCACATCTAAAACTTTAATACATTTGGAATAGACTTTTGCCTATTTTGATAGGGATCAGTTATCCTCCAGTAACTGATTTCTAAGTTAATTGCATTGTCATCAGAGTTATATAATCTATAAAATATTGATTTTTCAAACTTTATGAAATTTTAGTAATTGTATGTGCATTTGCAGTAGTCTTTAATTGTTACTAGTACAATCCTGTATATGTTGATTAAATTATGCTTCTTAACTGTACCATTGAAATAATTTATATTCTTACCAATTTGGAAGTGGTATATTGAAATACTGTGATCACAGATTCATCAATTTCTGTTTCTTTATATTTGCTAAAAGTTTTTAGATTATTTTAAATTTAGAATTTTAGTTTCTTCCAACTCAGTTGAAACTAATATATCATCACCATTTTAAATCTGTTAATAATCCTTCTTGCTTTAAAATCTATTTTGTTTTATATTGATAACACTACATCAGCATTCTTATAATTGCCATTTTTTCTGCATGTTACCAAGAGTTTACTTTCATTTTATCTGTATTCTTGTATTTGAAATACATATTTTATAATGAACAAAGAGTTAGGTTGAATCTTTAAGTCGAGCTAACAATATTTGCCTTTTAATCTATTTATTTCACTAGCATGTAAGGTAACTTTGAATTCATGTTTTTAAATATATATATATTTAAAATATATATGTATTAAAAATTCACAGGTGAATTTCAAGTATTACCAACTGAAGAATATAAATGGAATTTTAAAATTCAAATCTAGTACAGGAAGAAAACTTAAATGGGAAAAATTTATTAATGACAAACTAAGAAAGGAACAAATTGAAAAAGGAAGATAAAGTGTAAATTTATATATTTTATATATATATTGACAAAATATATATTTTATATACAGTATATTTTTTCTCATAATATAAGAAAGGAACTTTATTTCTAATAAAGTAAGAAAGGAACAGGATGGAAAAAGAAAGATAAAGTGTAAAATTATGTATTTTATATATATTAGAAAAATATATTTTATATATATTAAAAATATATATCTTATGTTTTAAATTATATATAATATATAATTTTATACTTTAGCTTCCTTTTTCCATCCTGTTCCTTTCTTACTTTGTCATTAATAAATTTTTCCCATTTAAGTTTTCTTCCTGTACTAGATTTGAATTTTAAAATTCCATTTATAGTCTTCAATTGGTAATAGTTGAAATTCACCTGTGAATATTAAACAGTACTATTTCTAGAGTAAATTTAATATGCTTTAATTTGGATCACATACAAACACACCTTCTCAATAATGGAATTATTGTCCAGTAATTTAGTTCTTTTAAGTTTATGTCAAATAATATTTGTCTAATTTACAACCACTATGGAAAAGAGTGTGGAGATTCCTTAAAGAACTAAAAGTAGACCTACCATTGGACCCAGCAATCCCACTCCTGAGTATCTACCCAGAAGAAAAGAAGTCATTATATGTAAAAGATACCTGCACATACATGCTTATAGCAGCATAATTTGCGATTGCAAAAATATGGAGCCAGCCCAAATGCCCATTAATGAATGAGTGGATAAAGGAAATGTGATATCTGTATATGTTGTATATGTATATGTATATCACTGTGGTATACTAGTCAGCCATAAAAAGGAATGAAATAATGGCATCCGCAGAAACCTGGATGGAATTGGAGACCGTTATTCTAAGTGAAGTAACTCAGGAATGGAAAACCAAACATCATATGATTTCACTCCTAAGCTATGAGGATGAAAAGGTATAAGAATGATACAATGGACTTTGTGGACTTAGAGGAAAAGGTGGGGGTCAGGTGAGGGAACAAAGAATACACATTGGGTACAGTGCACACTGCTTGGGTGATGGATTCACCAAAATCTCAGAAATCACCACTAAATAACTTATTCATGTAACCAAACAGCACCTGTTCCCCCAAAACCTATTGAAATAAAAATAAATTTTACAAACAATTCCATCTTACCATAAAACAAAGATGCTTATGGACTAACTAGCATTTTGTTTATATTTCCTATTAAAAGTCTTTATACCATGATGGAATGGAATCTGAAATCTGGATACTAAATAATGCTGTTTCAACATATTGTCCTAGTAATCTATTAAGGTGAGGGTGTTATTCAGGGCTTATCTAATTTACAGGATGAGTATTTAACAATCTGAAGTTATAAACATAATTTCATTTGTACCTGACAAGTGCTTTCTTTTTTCCCATTTTAAAAAATTTAGATAAAATCAACATATTGAAAATTTTAGCCTCTTAACCATTTTAAAATGTAGAGTTTCATGGTATTAAATACACGCATAGCACTGTGCAATCATTACCATCATCCATCTTTGTAACTCTTCATCTTGCAAAACTGAAACTCTATAACCACTAAAGAGTAACTCCCCGTTTTTCCCACCTCAAGCCCTAGCAACCAGTCCATTTTGCCTTTTTCCACCTTTTAAGCTCTGGTTACTTACTGGAAGGTACAGAATTTATAGATATTCTACCATGATACTTTTCTTACAATTCAGAACCTGACTCTTTCACAAGCATTCTGCATTTCTGTAGCTTAATTGCTGTGACAAATTTTCTGTGAGATCTAATGCATACTTCCTTTTCTTAAAGAGAAGGTAGAGATCTGAAAATCAAGCTGTCCTTTTTTATTTGATTTGATTGACAAAACTTGTCAATGGCTGTGATTCCTTTTATTTTCTGTACATAAAAGAAAAGATGTAAGAACTCCTCCTATTTGAAGGCAGAAACTGTCCTCCTTTGAAAGTAGAGAGCATCTGGTTTTTGTAGTGGGTTTGTCTGTTTTCAGGCAGCAAAATTACCCAATTTGTTTTCACCACAACCTATAAATGTCAAATATCCTCAGTGAAAATGATAAACATGTAATTTAGCTGTCATATATATGCTCATAAAGCAAGGACATATGTTTGCTGAAACTTGGAGATGAAGTTTAACTTGGATTAGACTATTGCAAAGTCAGGAATATGTTTGGAATTTGTATGCATTAATCTTCAAAACAGAATTTTTCATTATTTAATTGTTAATATATTTTATAAGGAATCATTTATGCTCACTATTCCCTAATAAAAGGAATTTTTGTTATTTTGAAATATGTTACATATATCTGTATGCGATTATGATATTGGGTGTGAGGCCACAATCAAGCTTTACACAGGGTATGCTACGACATTGAATGTAATCAATGACTTAAAATTATAAGTAATCCTGAGGCCACAATTAAGCTTTATGCAGGGTATGCTAAGACATCGAATGTTACCAATGACTTAAAATTATATGTAATCCTTGACAGGATGTAAAGTTGAGTTAGAATAAAATACTAATAGAAATTCAGTCCATAAACATACTGTCAGAGTCTTAAGGATGAACACTGGTTTATTATTCTACAAGCATTTGTTTTTCAGAAATAAATGGTGAATTTCTTACACTGCCATTCCAGTGTATTCCTGTATTTGTAAGAAGCACCAGGGATCATATATCTATCTATTTCTATATCCATGTGTATATCTATATCTATATATGATGTTACATTTGATGTTAGTCAAAGAAAATATATCTGGCATGTATTAAGGATTCACTAATATCTGTAGAATTATTTCAATGTATTCCTCTTTCAAAATGTAACAGGAGAAGTTTTCTAATATCCTTTAAGTTGCTCTCATTGTATGATTCTGATAAATGGATTGAACTATGCTTCTATGATAAAATAATTATATGGGTTCTGGAGAGGAATTGAAGTCAAATAAGCTTTGCACTTCTTTTTCTTTTCTTTTTTTTTTTTTTTTTTGAGACAGGGCCTCGCTCTGTCTCCCAGGCTGGAGTGCAGTAGCGTGATCTTGGCTCACTGCAACCTCTGCTTCTTGGGTTCAACTGATTCTCCTGCCTCAGCCTCCCAAGTAGCTGGGATTACAGGCGCCTGCCGCCACACTCAGCTGATTTTTGTATTTTTAGTAGAAATGGGGTTTCTACCTTGTTGGTCAGGTCGATCTCAAACTCCTGACCTCAACTGATCTACTCGCTTTGGCCTCCCAAAGTGCTAGGATTACAGGCATGAGCCACTGCAGTCAGCAAAGCTTTGCACTTTTTCAAACAGAGGAATAATTATATTAAAAACTGTGGTCATCTTTTCATCAGAGTAGTAAAATAAACCATGAATGCAAAGGCACTGCCTACGTCCCTCTCTTGTTTAAAAAATCACCCACAAACCAATTCCTCAATATAACTACTACTAAAAATGTGAGTCTTATGCTTCCAAATTATTTGCCTCCCTGTCTATTTATCTATACAATTCCATGTTGTATATTATTTCAGTATGAAAACAGGAATGGAGCAGAAATATATTATAAATCTAATCGGTGAGTCTGTTTTATTTCTGGTTTTGCTGTTGCTGTAAGATAAATCACATAGACCTAACAAGAATTATCCATGCATTTCCTTAACCATTCCTACTGTACTTTCTATACTTTTAATTTTTAGCATATTAAGCTGATGTTAAAAGAATTTTGCAAACTATGGCATTAAATGAGTCACTAACAAAATTCACTTTATAAGAGTAACATGAAGAGAGAGTGTGAGAAGACAGGAGAGGAAAATAAAGGAGAAGGGAGAAGAGAGGAGGGTAGAGAGAATGGAATATGTTAAAAATTAGTATTAGCCAGAGGGCTCCTACAGAGAAATGAGAGCTTGAAAATGTAGACAGACTAATGCTCTTCAGCATCCTACAAGCAAAGTGTCTTGTATAAGGTTAAGTAGTGGATGCAACTACATTACTCATAAGGCAAAATGTATTTTGAACAGAAGTCCATAGGCCAAGAAGGCAAGGTTGCTTAAAAAGAACTAGATTTGTTACTGCCTCTGGGAAAAACAGAAATCCTATTGACTATGTAAAAGCAAGCATTTCCTGCAGTCTTATGATTTTACGGCTATTCTCTCAGGTTTCAGAGAAAGTAAATATACATGTATTTTGAACAATAGAAGTTAAAATATAACTTATTTAGAGGAGCTTTTCTTTCCTGAAATAGAATAAATATGCCAAGCAAGCATCTTTGTGGGGATAGGGGGTTGGTTTGAAAGCATCAATGCTCATAAATACACACGATAGTCATTTTTTTTTTGTCTTTTCACAATAGCTTAATTTACCTGTTCAAAGACACTTTTCAAACTCTGTGTCACTAAAAGAAGAACATGATATGTGGCAGAAATAAAATTTATCTTGTTACTTGTTTTTTTACTTTATCACTGACAACTCCACTGGTTACTATGGAATAAAAAATTTGATTGCAATAGAGGAACTTCATAGATTGTCCTTCAGTAAGCATAGCCATGGGTCTTTTTTTATTACTATGTTTAAACTATTTGGTGAAAACTAATGAAAAGGCCATTTTAATATTTAACGTATTCTGACCTGGAATCAAAAGTCTAAATTCTTCTTGGAGTTTATATATGGATGCTATATATCATTTTCTAAGAGATATCTATTAATATATATTTTTCCAAAAATAACAAAATGCTATGCACATCAGACCAAAGCATATTTGAATTTAGCCATGACTTGAACTATTAATCTTTCTTCTTCTTGCTATATAGAAAACACTGGTTGTCCATCAGGAAGGCTAACAGGCAAAGGGGCAGTATGATGCCATTCAAGAAGCACTAATCTGCAAGACAGGAAGTGAGGGACAAGGGACTCCTTGACTCTATTCCTAATAATGTTGTCTTTGTTGAGTGCACCTATATTTTGCCTCACACTGGTTCTGAGCTATATTAAAAAATTATTTCTTTCATACCCAGAAACAGTATAATTTTTGTGTACCCCTCTACCAAGTAAAACAGAATTATATTCAGCTTTAATTAACTCCAAGTTAGCAAGAATGAGAGATGGTTGTGTATGCATATGACCAATAAGCATGAGATTCAATCCATAAGTATTAATTAGTTCTATAATAATTACTGTGAAAGGCAATCTGGTATCGTTGGAAATAGAACTAGATCTGATAACAGCCAAAACTAGGTTGATTCTAGTTTTCACACTTTTTGGGTGTGAGCTTTGACAGATTCCTCAAATTTCTGGGCCTCACTGGTGACACAGACTTAGCAGTATCTACCTCGTGTGTTGATATAATGATTAAATAAAATAAATGATTTATGCAATATGCCTCACACATAGTAAGTGTTCCAAAAATCGTTATTTTTGTACTAGAAAACCTCTGAAGCCTCACAGTAACTGATAGTTACATGGTCTTCTTTCAAAAAAAAACCTCAGTTACCTCCTATTTATTTCGTCCCCATTGGAAATTTGCGAAGAGCTCGGTGGTTATTCATTCCACGACTGAGACAAGAGGCTGAAGAACATCCCTTTATGCAGAGATTATCATACCTTGTGCCTTGTGACTCTGCCACTCTGGCTACCATTTGATTGGTCAGTCTATAACCTTTTGACTGTGCAAAGAGTTAGTAGTCTATGGCTGAGTGTAGGGATATACCAAGAGCACAAAAGAGGCATTTATATTCCTTTTTTGAGTGATTTTGAATATAATACCCATAGCCATGTTTCTTTTTCATCCTATTTCCCATTATATCCTCATAGTAAGTCCCCATACATTGCATTGCCTGAGTATGTCTCTGTTCAGTACAGCCAGAAAGATAATATATAACACAGCTTTCCACTTTGTATCTAAGTGATATTGTTCACAGGGAACATTTCTCCTGTAAAGAATCGTGTAGAAGTGATCATCATCCACTTTATTTCCAAGAAATAGAACTGCACCATTGAGAATTCCCCCAGAAGCGCAAGAACTAGGAATATGAAGGATAAAACTATCCACTGGACCAACTTCCCGATAAAATTGCTATTTAAGTATCTAATGCTTATCCTGTTGAGTAGCATAGTAAATGGTTAGTTGGGGAGAAATTGATGAACAGTTTAGTTTTGAAGTGTAATGGTTGCAAAATTAAGTACAATGCCACTAAGTAGAAATTTTAGGCATAATCACTTTCAAGGGAGATAAAATTTTCAAATAGCCACTTTAGTAGCTTACTTAATTGATGTTTATAAAATATGTTGAAGATGAAAATCACCATTTAAATGCTAGAGTATCCTCTAATGTGCCTCAAATAATTTAATTTATGTGCAAAATGACAATTATGATATTTCAATTAAATAGTAACAGAGGGTAATGGTCTAATGTTTTGATGACAGACACAGTCATTGATAGTAACTGGAATCGGGTTCTAAGTTGGTTGGTCATGGGCAACCTCTTGTATTTTCCTGATCATATCGAATAAAATTTTGTTTTCATGGGAATTAAAAAAATATGATCAGAGTGTTTAAATTTAGTCTGGCATTCTAAAAATCTGTGTTAATTGATTTCACAAGAGCTAATCAATTATCTTTTTTGATTGTTAAAGAAGTTAATCATTGTCTTCTTTAACTGTTAAGGCATGAGATAATGTATACTTATACGCATGGATAAGTTCTATTTTATCATCAGAGTAAAATTACTATAGTCATTTATGTGCCTTTATATACATACATATACATCTCTATACGTACATATGTACACATATATATGAATATGCAAAACAATGGTTTAAAATAAAATGTAAAAAGTTGTATATGCTATGATATTGTGTTTATTAGTGGTAGATTTATCAAAAGACTCTTTAATGAATTTCATGTAGACACTTAACTATAGCATTAATGCATTATATCATAAATCTGCAAGGCAATAATTATCTACATCCCAGCCTTAACTTAACAATGCACTTGGCTGAGTGCAGTGGCTCATGCCTGTAATCCCAGCACTTTGGGAGGCTGAGTGGGCAGATTGCTTGAGCCCAGAAGTTCAAGACCGGTCTGGCAACATGGTGAAACCTCGTCTCTACTAAATAAATAAATAAATAAATAAATAAATAAATAAGCCAGGTGTGGTAGCAAGTGACTGTAGTCCCAGCTACTCAGGAGATTGTGGTAGAAGGATCGCTTGAGCCTGGGAGGTTAAGGCTACAGTGAGCTGAGATTGCACCACTGCACTCCAGCTTGGGTGACAGAGCAAGACTTTGTCTCTTAAAAATAAAATTAAAAAAAGGATCCACTTAGAAGGAAATAGACCTGTATCTAAACTGAATCATTGAGTTTTTTAATCCTTAGCTCATTATGATTGATTCTCAACTTCAGTGGTAAATCAGAGTCTTTGCCACACACCCATCTATCCATCTTTCCATCCATCCATTCCCTCACTCAACAAATTATCATTGAAACCTTTTTATGTGTCCTGGATACTCTGCTAAATTTAGAGAATGCAAAGAAATTTATATGTCATCTTCCACCCAAAACAATTTGCTCTCCAGGGAATAGGATCCATAAATAGATTAAGTAAACCAATACATTATATTGTGAAAATAGTACATGCACTGGATTTTATGGGAGAATTGACGAAATATTCCAGCCAAGTCTGGGAAAGAATACAGAAGGCTCTCTACAGTGTGTTTCCTGAATAAAGTATTAAAAGATAAGTAGCTCTTAGCCAAGTGAAGTGAGGAAAGTATGTAGTGGTTATATGCCAGTGAGATGGAGCAGTTTTATGAAAGATGAAGGGAAGACAGAGCATTAAGTTTGAATATGCTATTGTGGTGTGTTTTGGAAAAGGTACTACTAGGTGATGAGGTTAGGAGAGAGGCAGGGATCATGTCATGATGGACCTGGCAGGCTAAGCTAAGGAATGTGGCTATAATAAAATAAGTCAGGAGGGGCCACAGTTTTTTTTCGCTTAAATGACAACTTGTCCCATATTTTCTCTGTACAAGAGCATTCAGTTCCCTGCAATGATTGACATACATTTGTTTCCATGGCTATAATTAATAGACTGTGGCTCGCCAGAAAGTGTACATAAAGGGATCTAGACATGAATTTACTTTTCACATTTACTAAAAGCAATGACCATCATAAGGGGCTATGTAGTGCCCTTAAGCAATGTCTCTAGGATGTCAACCTAATGACCTTACCATTTAACTACATCAGGTGCCAGTACATAATAGATACAAACATGCATACTTAACATGCCCTAACAGATTCTTCAAAGTAACTGATGGCCAACTTCAGTGGTAGAATTGAGACTGTAAATTATACTAGATAAAATAATGAATTTCTATCCTGAAGAATTAGGCATTGTATATTACAGAAGGCGGCCTTTTTTTAGGACCTGGAAGCACATTTTCATTAGGCTACTTCCTCTCTCACTCCCAAGGATACAGAAAACTGTAGTTAACTTTTAGAATAACTTAACTGTAAAAATCCTTAGGGTAAGAAGAAAATTCAATAGTAATTGGCATCATAATTACCTAAGATATCTATACATTAAGTCAGGATCTGAGATTAGCAGAATAAATTAAAAGGAAATGGAAGTTCATTCCAAGTTCTGTCTTATATTCTGAGTTATTTTACTCTTGATTGGGGAAGCCACTGCCTTCTGTACCACATGGCATTCCAATTAATCTTCCGGTAGTGTGTAAGTAATGTGCATGTTAGTTCCACTTATGGGATGATAATATATCATAAACAGCTAAAATTGTCTAGAAATAAGGCAAGCAGCTTCATTTCATGACCTTTTAATTTCTGTCAAGCTAAAATAGCCTACAGGGAATTAATTCATTTCCATATCTGGAAAATGCTGAGTACATGTACCAGTTAATTTTTGTGGCGAGGAAACGTATTGAGATGTAAAATTGTGAGTGTGTGGGAGGGTATACTATGTTGTTTCAGTGCTTGGAAACCCCCCCATTAATCTCCAATCCCCAAAAAGCTTTTCCTCCTCTTTGTTTCAGGAGCTCTTTCAAGCCCAAAGCACGGACTACTAGCTATTGTTAGGACAACCACACATCTCACTTTTCCTGGGACATTATAACAGTGCTATTGGTGACAGTTTTACCTCCCCACTCCTCTACCAGGTTTTTCTGGGAACATATCCTAAGAAAATGCTTTAATACAAATCAGGGTCTCTTTCTGAGGAGCCTAATCTAAGACAGACAGCTCTATCTGTTGCATTCTCAGGATTGTTAATAGCTCCTCCCCGAAAAGGCCCTGATTTAAAAAACTATTTATTCAGGCATTCAAGCTATTACAAAAAGATAACTTTTTGAGGACATTATTCTATATTCCCAAAAAAGATATGGAAAATGATAAACAAGTGGCTATGGGGTGGGAAACCTAACATGATGATGGACAAGAGATTTTCCAACCAGTGGGCCTGATCTAAGGTCTGTGGTTTCCAAGACAAGTAGGATAATGTGTCAGGTCCTTGCAATACCCTGGAGTGGGTGGAGGACATTGGTTATTTACTGTGACTAAAGGCTTGATGCTGGCTGTCAGGGTTTCTGTTCTTATAAAAATCTTCTATTCACGGAAACAGCAGAGAACAACCTGACTATATGGGCTATGCCAGTTTGGACAACGTTCCTATCAGCAAACAGCCAGTACGCATGAAGCTATTGGAGACTGGGCTTCATATGGTCCCGAGCTGTGTATGTCTCAGCCCTAATAATGATCAACATCAAATTTCCCATTAACACCAATGGATGGAAATAAGTCACATTTAATTAAATTTAAATAACATAAAGTAACATGACCTTTTTCTGAATATCCAAGCTTGTGGCTGCAGATTTATAACATCACATTTTACAGAATTGTATAATAAAGCTAATAATTATTAAATTTCTCTTTAAGTTTTAGTTATAACTTCTTAAGAACCCAGAATGACCACCAAATAATTTTTGTATTTATTTGAAGCTTGTGAAATGAATCTAATTTCTAGTCTTAAAATGTCAATAATATTCAGGATCATTTTGATGTTAACTTCCAGTGATCTCAAAATAATATCCATGAAAGTGAGCCAAATATTTCAGGAGCATAAATGCACAGACAGAATGTGATTAGATTTGTAGGATTTCAAATGGAGTATTACAATTAAATTACAATCACCGTGCTATCATGCATTCATAAATCAAAAAAATTACATATAGGGCTGAAGTAAAATATTAGATTCACCTTTATTTAATGGAAATATAAATTAAGTCATATGAACAGGATGATATTAAACATACAAAACGAAAGAGTATATTTTCTATTGTGTTAAAAAATGAGCTGTTAATCAATTTCCTTGGCTGAATTAGCATAACAAGACCCCAACTTTTAAATGCACTTAATATTTTATTATTAATACTCCTTCAGTGAAGAAATAAAATTGAGAAATTAGAAGACATAATGAATAGCCTTTATTCTAAGGTCAGATATCATATACTCAAAGCTAATAGAAAATATCATTCTAAGCCATAGCAAATGAGCCCTACCAACATAACAAAGTGCTGAGATCAGCCTGGAAACCATCTTGAATGTCAAGGGGTATGGTCTTCATTTGTGGTGTTTGATTGTTCATATAAATATTTAATGGGAATATTATTAGACTATTCAGTTGAATGAAATAAACTGATGGTACAAGTAGCTAAAGAAGCTTACTTAATATTCACTAAATGAAGTGGCACAATAATTTATTTTACATATTATATAAGTCTTTTGAGAGATTTTATACTTTTAAACTTTTTAGCACTGTTTAAAAGGTGTCATTACTGCCATAATTATGAGTTTTTAATGTATTTTTATGGTTAATGAACATATAGCACACATTTTATAGGAAAAATGAAGACTGTCATCCACATTATACCTGGTGGAAATAAGGTACCTCTAATTCTGAAGGTTGACTTACCTTTAATATAGCTTCATCGAATCTTACCATAAGTGTTAACTTTATACTACATAAAATCTCTCAGTGAACTTTTCAAGAGTAGAACGGAAATGATCAAACAGATAAGGTAGAAAGCTTTTTAACTACATGTAAGCTTTGAATTTTTAGAGAAATTTAGTCACCGATTCAAGTCAAGTATATTTTAAACATTATTTTAGCATTTAATCTGAAGAAAAATTTGGAAACAGATTTTATAGAACTGTTAGGGGTTAATATATTTACATATAATATTACTCAAATTGTCTCTATAAATGCTGCATACATTAGTTGTTTTAAAACATTATCTAAGGATCATGTAGCTGTATGAAGAATAATAAAATATGTAGAAAATGTACAAAAAATTATACTCTATCTTTTAAAGGTATGATTTTATGGATGATTTTTGTTGTTAACTTGATTTTGTTTTTGTTTTGTTGTTGTTGTTGTTTTACTTTATCTGTTTAATTTTACCTACTTGAAAAAAATTATTCAACCTTAGGGCAATGGCAATCTAGGAAATTAGACCAACCTTGAGACTGAGATAAAAATTCATTAAAACTCAGCTTGAAGTCAGCATGGAGCTACCAAGGCAGTGAAGAATCATGGGGTGAAGACCTGGGAAATGAATAAAATCCAGGGAGGTGAGCCTCATACTCGGGGTTGCTGATTTCTGTAGGTAAATCTCAAAAAGACTAAGAATATGAGCAGAGTTTAGACAACCTCACAAGACTTGGAAAAAGAAGTTGGTATTCAGGGAGCATTAAGGAGAGAGGAGACTGGTGCATACCCCTGTCTCTGGGTAAAAGGAAATTTTGAAGAGACTGACATTTCAAAATATTTTAGTTGTGGAGCTCCTCAATAACAAAATTAGATCAAGGTGCTATGAATTGCATGTGGCCCTGACCATTTGCTACTAGAAAGTATAAAGATTCTTTGTGGGACTATAATATCATCTTAGACTTCAATTTATTTCATGAAGTCAAAAAGAACTAAGCATATGAGGTAGCAAAATTTAAAAAGTAAAAACAAAGTTAGAAGCAGAAGACAAGAATAAGAGGAAGAGGAGGAAGAGGAAGAAGGAGAAGAACAAAGAGGGAAGAAAGACTATAAAAAAGGGATCCACATGGAATCCATTTAATGGTTATCAGACACAAATTCTACAGTCACGTTTCTTCATATAGTCAAGGATATAAAGCATGAAATTAGAACTTTAAAAGAGAATATATAAGAATTACATATTAACATATGTCTGTATTAATAAAAGATATTAAAATTTAAATGGAAATTGTAGAACTAAAATATAAAACAACTAAAATTAATAGTGAAATAGAGTGATATAAGTCTGTATTAGATACAATTGAAGAAAGTGTAGTAAATTGGAGGAGAATCAGAAGAACATATCCAAAAGAAAGCCCAGAGACACAAAATGTTGGACTTCACAGAAGAAAAAGTGAGAAACATAGGAGCCATAGTTGTGAGCTAAGGTATATGCAAATAGAAACACAAGAGTAGAAGGGAGAGGTTAGCCAATAAAACTACTTATAAACCTGACACAGCAAAATAAGAAAAAATAGTAAATCTATCTAATCTTATTTTCAAGTTATTAAATATATCTCTTAAATTTTTTCAACAAATAAAATTACATTTTCTAGTTGTTTTCATCAGTTTCCACCAAATGGTTAAGAAAAAAATAACACTCCCATGATATGACAGAGAGATCTTTTCATATTTTATGAGACAAAGATAATCTGAACCTAAACCCAAAATGACATTAAAAGCAAGGTACTGGAGAAAAATTTCACATTAAGCATAGATTTTTAAAATATCAGCAAATTAAAGCCATGCCAGATTTAGTAATAGATAAAAATTATGATATGTCATGATCAAATTTGGTTCATTTACGGGTATGCAAGGTTTTTTTAACCTTTGATAATCAACCAATTAAATCGTTCATTTTAACAAAATAAAGAACAAATGTCACCAATTTAATCTACTAAATTGAAAGAGAAAATTTATAACATTAAACATATTCATGATTTAAAAAATTAAACTTCTAACAAATTATGAATAGATGAAACTTCATTAATTTGATAATGGGTAGGCACAGAAACCATAGAAGAAACATACTGCATGTAGAAGTGAACTATTGAATACTTTCTCTCAGAGATTAAAACCAAAACAAAAGTGTCCCTCACCAACATTTCTATTAACCATCATGCCTGAAATCATAGCAAATGCAATAAGGCAACAACAACCACAAAAACGTAAAATTAGCGGGGTATGGTGGCGTGTGCCCATAGTTTCAGCTATTCTGGAGGTTGAGGCAGGAGAATTGCTTGGGCACAGAAGCCAGGAGTTGCAGGGTACAGTGAGCTATGATCATGCCATCGCACTCTAGCTTGCTTGACAGAGCAAGATCCTGTCTTTTAAAATTAGATAAATAAATAAATACATGTAAAAGAGTGGAAAAGGAAAAAGAATGTGTAAATAACTTTTTTAGAATTGATATGCAAATTTTGCAAAGTTGTTGGATACAATGTAAAAAGGTTGAAAGAAAAGTATATGTGTGTATATATGGGCTACGCAATACCATCAAAATATTTCAAATACTTTAGAATGAATTCAGTGAAAGAATGCCACACAGAGCATTATAAAACGTTAAGGCAGACTTAAGAAGATCTAAATAAATGAAAGTATACACCTGTTCCAAGAATGGAGAGATTGATTTACTTATTTGTTTATTTGCTTTTAGTTTAAAGCTTTTTTTTTAATGTTTTATTATTTTTTAACTTTTATTTTAAGTTCAGGGGTACATGTGTAGGTTTGTTACATAGGTAAACTTGTGTCATGGTGGTTTGTAGAAGACGTTATTTCTCCCCAAATATATTGGTATACTCAATATAAAATTAAATATAAAGAAGTATGAATCTCAGCAAAAATACTAGCAGATTTTTATTTGAACATTGGTAAACTGCTGTGGATTTGGAAATGCCAGGGACATGTTCAACCAAGACACCCTTGAAAAAATAGAATAAGAAGATAGGACTTGTCCTATCAGAGATACGGACTTAATATAAAGCAACAATAAATTCAGAGTAGGTATTGACTAGGATGAATAAATACATCAATACAACAGACCAGATATATCAGATCAGCCTCATGAATATCTATAATTTTATATGTGACAAGAATGACACTATAGTAAGGGAAGATTGTTATTTCAAAATGGGACAGTGCTAATTGGGTAATTATTTGTATGCAGAAAAAGACCGTAACTTTTACTCATATCATATATAAAGTAACAATGGCTGGTGCATTGTAGCTCTAAATATGGAAGGCAAAACATGAAAAATTTTAGAAAACATTGAAGAACATCTCTATGACATTGAGTAGAGAAATATTTTAAACAGGACTCTGAAAAGTATTAACATTAAAAAACTGATGAATCATACTACATTATAATTATGTATCAAAACGTAGCGTTAAGAGAAAAGACAGAACGGGGGAAAGATTTGTGATCCTTATGATCTGGAAAAGGCTTATATCTAGAGTATGGAAAAAACTACAAACCAACAAGAGTAAGATTCCGAAAGAAAAGAGGCAAGAGACTTAGGCACTTTACACAACAGAATCTCAAAATGGCTAAAAATGGAAAGAATAGAAAAGAAAATGTGTACAACTTCACGAGTCATTTGGGAATTCAAACAAAAACCACTGCTATATATCATGACACACCTTACAGAATGGCTATACAGATTGATAATACCATGTTTTTACAAGAATCTGAAGCAACAGGATTTCTTGTTCACTGCTCTTAGAACTAAAATTTAGTATGCACTTTGGAAAACCATTTTGTACTCTTTACTGACTTTGAAAGTAGATAGTTTATATGAGTTTGAAATTCCATACCTGTCTAGCATGTACAGGTGCACCAGTGCAGAAACACATGTTGAAAATGTTCACAGCAGCCTTATTTTTAATTGCTACAAAGTGGAAATAACACAAATGGCCATCAAGAAATGGAATAAATGGCTGTGATATAATTATTCAATGAAACCATATGTGGCAATGAAAATCATCAAACTTCAGCTACAAATACAACATAAACATGATACTGATTAAAAGATGCCAGACACAAAATAAAAACATTTTGTATGTTACGAAGGCATTAATTCAGAGGACCAAACATACATACAGCTGACCCTTGTACAGCAAGAGGGTTAGAGGTGTCTACCCCTATGTAGTCAAAAATACATGTATAACTTTTGACTTCCCAAAAACTTAACTACTAGTAGCCTACTTTTGACTAGAGGTCTTACCAAAAACATAAACAGTTGATTAACACACAATTTGTATGTTAAATGTATTAAATACTGTATTTTTACAATGCATTGAGCCAGGCAAAATAAAATGTTATTAAGATAATTATAAGGAAGGGAAAATACATTTACCGTAACTACTGTACTTCATTTACTGATACCATAATTTTGTGCTATCTGTTTTCAAGATGAATAGTCTGAAGTGGTGAGAAACGGCAGCTGCAGACCTCAATCTATGGTACATATCAAGTAATCAAGCCTTTTCTTGTAATGTCATGACTTTTCTCTGCTCCTTGGGGGCCCTTCCAGCATCACTAGTGGCACCTCCTATGGTTTCCATGGTGTTATTCAAGGTTTATGGTATTGCACTAAACATGATGAAAAAATACACGAGAAGCACAAGAGATGTTTTACTGAGATACGCAATTTCCTGGAGAGATGAGCCGCTTATGCAGAGATAATTATCATCACAAAAGTGTTTTAAGTAGACACTCTCAACACTTGACACCACAATAGCTGCAAGAGGGGACTACAAAATTATTACAGTAGTTGAGTGTGTGCTACACTTAATTTTATGCCAGTTATGATTTAATACTGCGTCTTTACATTTGTTTACTTTTCTCTCAACTGCAATTGGTGCCATGTACAGTCTGTGTTTGTGTGGGTAAGTTTTGAAGAACTTTAACTTTTTGTAATAGATTTGTGTATATTTTATGGTAGTAAATGCTAAAACAGACTAGTGTCTCTGTATATTTTATGCATTTATGGCATACATACCTTTTTCTTAATTTTTGATATTTCTAGACTACACAGTTTTTCTGCAAGTTTTTTCAAATTGTCACAAATTTCAAACAAAAATGTTCCAACATATTTATTGAAAAAAAAATCCATGTATAAAGGGACTAGTGCAGTTGAAAGCCATGTTGTTCAATATGTTTAGGGTAAAACTGTTTTCCAACATATGCATTCTTTTACTAGAATTTGTAACACTAAGCAAAATGCACTGCATATAACATGCTAAAGAAAGTTGTGGGGTGGGGGGAGGGGGGAGGGATAGCATTGGGAGATATACCTAATGCTAGATGACGAGTTGGTGGGTGCAGCGCACCAGCATGGCACATGTATACATATGTAACTTACCTGCACATTGCGCACATGTACCATAAAACCTAAAGTATAATAATAATAATAATAAAAGAAAAAAAAAAAAAAAAAGAAAACAAACCCAGGGGAGAAACCCAAGTGTTCAGCCTAGGTGATAAACCTTTCTCTTAGATAGATATAGCACAGATACACACATTTGCAGGCATTTCATGGCATACAAGAAAGTGTTTCTGTAATTCATGGATTAGCACATACAAGAAAGTGTTTCCGTAATTCATGGATTAGCACAAATCAATTAGTAAAATAAAGATAATACCAAAACATAAAAATAAAAAAATAAAAAAAAAAAGAAAGGCTTGCTATTGGATGAATCCATTCGTTGGATAAATGTTTTAGTGAGTGATTTCTATTATTCCAATTGGATTGGATCTGTTATGTAACTCAAAATCATCCCTCCTAAGCAGTTTTGCATTTAGGTTACATATGGTTAATCCAAGGGGAATAGAAAGGATACAGAACAAAACAGAAAAGATCATGTTACAAACTGTATGACATTATTGATCTCTTATAATAATCACTTGGAATGAGTTTCTACCTACCAGGCCAGCTCAAAATTTTTATTTGGTCAGGGAAGGTAAACTGTTTTTCTTAGAACTGAAATCACTTGTCAGAGAAGAAGACTACAAAAGGTGTTGTGGACACAAGTACCAGTGACAGGTTTGATGGGATGTACCTAGAAGCTATGTTTCCAGGCTCTGATGATAATTTAGTTCAACTGAACTATAACATTAAGCTTAATTCACCCTCATAAAATACAGCAATTACAGGTATAAATCAGACCCCTATTCAGTACCAGTGTTCTGTGGCAGTGGGGAATATTTAAGAGACACTGCTACTTCCTTTCTTCATGATTTTGAGAAGTCAAGTAGAGCCTTTAGAAAGACATTCCAAATTTTTTCTCTCCAAGTCAGACTTTTTAGCTGAATATTACTCTAGCGTTTTTCTGTAATACTAACATATGGCCGAGGGTAAATCTACTGAGGTAATGAGTCTATTTCCTCTTGCTACAGAGAAAATTGAAACCAAAATGCTAAAGAAAATCAATATACTGAATTCCGAGTAAGTAACTCATAATGTGTTTCTTAGAATGTTAAAACTGGAACAAGACACTGAACCTCTCTGCTTAAGCTTAAAAACAATAATTCTGTAATATAGACTAGGATCCATGTGGATAAGTGAACATATGTATTTCTTAAAAGAGAAAACTGAGACTAGCATATGATGTAAATCTAATATTTGAACATTAATTTAAACATGAAAGGTATTTTTAGTGAGACTAAGTATCTTGTGACTAGATGTCATTCCACAGAACTCACAGATAAAATCCTAAATATACAGCATCATCATATTGCTCTTTATTTCCACTGGGAAAATAAACTTAAGCTATAGTAGCAGAAACCCAGTCACATATATTGAGGACTACCTTAATAGCAAAGGTCACTGGATTCAAGAATGGACTTATTTGGAGTAGAATTTGGATTCTGCTACTGTGTAGTTATTGAATAATAAGACTCACCTGTCTAGCATGACTTTTATGTATTTTCAGCTGAAGCCAAAAGAATGAATCAGATACACTTTCAAGGATCTTTGCCATCATATAATTCTTCAAAATTGATTCAATATATTTTAAGAAGCATAATTCAAAGATCAGAAGGCAGGAGCATACAGAGTATTGTTGTGAATACAAATCACTTCTGTAATATTTACAGATGTGGATAGATGGTGGATATTGAGCTTTTTGCTGTCTTATCATTTGTCAATTTTTCATGAAGAAAACTATAAAATTCCCAATATAGTAAGCTTTCTGATGGTTGTATTTTATTATGTGAAACAAAGTTTGCTATAATGAGGAAAGCATTTTTGATGAGTTTTATTTGGAACCAGCACATTTTTGTAATAACATGAAATCCCATTTCTTTTGTAGACAAATGTATACCATATATTGTTGGTACCAAAATACTGTTCATTTGATTTTTTTAAATTGTTTTCAGTTACTCCAGATCTTATCAGAAGAAAAATTAATGAAAATCAAACCCTCTAAAAAGGCTTTGTGTGGTTGAGATTAAATTATATCATACACTTTCCAAAGCTTGATGTTTGTATACTAAATGTTATCACCACACAATTGTGGTTTTATCACCATATCTTTCTGTGCCCAATTTATTAGCAGCAAAAAGAAAGGAATTTTAAAATCTACATTTTGATGCATTATATTACATTTTCTATAGTTTTCAAATATCTGTGTATTTGCCTTAAATTATCCTTTTTATGATACATGGCATTTCCTTTTTATTTCCTTTGAGTAAACATCATAAAAAGAATGATGAGAATACACAACATCAGAATATCAATGTTTAGAATAAAACATCAATTTAAGAAGTACTGGTAATTTCCTTTATAGAATAAATTCAAACTTGTCTTTGTCTTTAGTAATAAAAGTTTGGAGTATCCCTTTGTGTCAAAAATAGATCATTTAGGGCAATCGGATGATGAGGTGTTTATTGCACCAACAAAAATCACATCAGACAAGCTGGATGAAGAAATTCACACAGGCTGTGATCAGTTAGGAATGAAGGCAGTTATCACACTGCTTATTTTTTACCGCTTTTGTTCACCTCAAATTTCACCATTATGTCACTATATATAGAGCTGAATTATTTTAGCAATATCCTCTCTCCTCTGGTGTATATGTCTGTAATTTGAAGTCATTTCCAGTAGATGGCAAAATAGGTATCATATCCAAGTATACAGTTCTACCATAGCAGACATAACTCCTATGATAATGGATACCATAGGAGATCATAAGTAGTGGCATTTTTAGAGCATATTAAAGAATACTGTTTATTTTTAAATACAATATGTAACTCAATTAGCAAAAGGAATCTGACATGTGCTGAAGATAATTTGGCAAGCAATAATTTTAACAATAACAAAATACTCTGAAATCTATTTCTATACCAGGCACCACAAATATTTTCAATTTTTGTCACTAGGATATATAATGTGTCATAGTTGAAGACTTTCCAGGTCATCTAATTTCGCAGATTTCAATCTAGCTTGTTACCTCTGTGTATGGAGTTCCTACCTCTGATCTACCCTGGCCCTTTGGAATTTGATGCATGTCTCAGCAGCCAAGACACTCCAGCCACACCTGCAGTAGCTTCATATCCTCTCTACACCCTTCTCCTCCTATTTTTGAGATCCTGGCATACACGTTATCTGCATTCTTCTGACCCTCTCTTTACATTTCTACATTAATTTTGCTTTTTCTAGGCTTGATCGTTGCATTCTCTAAGGAAGCAGGCTGGGCACAACCCTATTTTCTTTCTTAGTTCCTCGGGTGAGATATCCGGCTCCTACATTCTCTTGGCCTGTCACTGACCCCCTGGCAGAGTCTATTCCACATCTTATAAGAACAAAGTCTTCAGTTCTTAGCTGCCTAAAACATAATACAGCTAACAAATCGTGACTTATTTTTATTTTTGGCAGAGTTCTTAGAAGACACTTTTGCTCCTTAAAGAGTTGACTGAGCACTTGCCATGTGAGCATAGTCAAATATAAATGACCCTCGATATTTCAAATGTCTGGAGAAATCTGCCAATGGATTGCTGTTCCCACTTAAACATTTCTGATTTTAAATTCTGGGAAGTACCTACAGACTAGAAAGCTGAGAAAAGAGATAGCTTTGTTTTTTCAATGAAGCATTTCATTTTTCAACTTTAATTAAAACATATGTCTTATGTGAAGATTCTTTTATTTACATAGAATACACTGCTGAAACACACGCTTTCACTCTCTGAAAAGCCTTTACTGACCAGGAAAATGAGGCCAGGCTAATTCATCTTCATTTAACTACTTTGAAATTTCAAACATTTCAATTTCGAGTGCTCTTCACAGCGTCTTTCATGCTAAGCTCTACGTATGGGTCTGCACAATGCCAAGCGAATTACCACAGAGGGAGTGAGAATGACAATTGACCAATCCTTGATTTTTATTCTTGAATCTGTCAAGACTCCTCAGTGGGAAGTGGGTTAATGTTTGCAGAAGCCTCTCAATATAAATCTCAGAGGCTATAGGGCTAAACTTATGAGTGCCCATCTTATGAATCCCTTTAGCAGCTATGTAACGTTCTGCCCTATACAGTCTTTATTTTCAGATTTAAAATCTGAAAATTCCTAGAGTTATATTGTCAAGTCTGAGTGTGTGTGACGATTTGCCGATTTTGTGATACTTACTTTACTCGCTTTTTTTCTCTCATCTGATAGGTTGATGACTTTTTTACTCTATGAAGAATCCCTCTACTTATATCCTAAGTAGATAATAAGGAAAGTAACTTCTCCTCCTCACTTTTTGTTTTTAGGTTTTCTTTCTTTTATTCAACGTCTCATTAGTTTCTCTTTCTATCAGGGCTATTTCTTCTGACTAAGGTATTTGAAAGAGGTAATTTTTCCTCTTTTTTTCTGGCTCCCACCATGCCAGGATGCCACCAACTGCAATGCAAAAGCCATAAGAAGTAAGTTTCCCTATTTTGTTCCTTTTAAACATGTAGTGCAGTGTTTTACATAAAATGAGTCACAGCATTTTTTTTTCAAAGACTGATTGATTGACCTACCTTTTCAATATGAGGTGATGATGTAGCAGCCTCATAAAATGTTGATATTCATTTCCCATGTCACTTTTCTGACAGAATATGCGTTATACAGGGCATTTCCTGCACTTTAATTGAAAATTGGCATTGTAGATCATCCTCAGAAGATTGTAAGTATGCATAAATTCATACATCCTTGGTGAGAATTCTTTCTTGCTGGCTAAAGTTGAAGAGAATGATTTCCATTTCTATAGGAAAAAATAAAACAGAAAAAGCATTGCATGCAACATAGTGAATGCTTAGTAAATAATAAACATCAACAATAATCATTTATTTTGAACAAATACTTTCAATTTTACAATGTTAATGGTAAAAAAATTAGCTGAGATTTTTCAAAATATTCAATATCAAATTGTATTTAGAAAGAAAATTTCCACTCACAACTACTAAAAATACATGAGAAAATGGTAAGTAGATGATTCCAAATATTACCAACCATGATGATAATCACAATGACAAACCTGATAGAAATAAAGTTATATACCACTTGGACTATGATGACTGAAGTTTCTCTTGAGATCATTTCTTTCTTCACAGAAGCAATACATGTTTATAGACAAAGAAAATTCATGATTCCACTATCCTTGTAAAAATATGAATTAGTAATTTTAAATTATTAAAGTTATCACTTTTCTAAGATTTTTTACCTCAGAATTGGAAATTATCAAAATTCAAAACTTAATTCAATTTAAAAAGAAATGTAAAACTTTCCCTGATATTTAACTAAAGTGACTAATTTTTTTTTATTATACTTTAAGTTCTAGGGTACATGTGCACAACGTGCAGGTTTGTTACATATGTATACATGTGCCATGTTGGTGTGCTGCACCCATTAACTCATCATTTAACATTAGGTATATCTCCTAATGCTATCCCTCCCCTCTTCCCCCACCCCACAACAGGCCCTGGTGTGTGATGTTCCCCTTCCTGTGTCCAAGTGTTCTCATTGTTCAATTCCCACCTATGAGTGAGAACATGCGGTGTTTGGTTTTTTGTAACTTGACTAATATTTAATATTAGATAGTTTAGGTATTTTTAGATAAAATAAGCAGTTTTGACTAGAATAATTTAGTTCTCAGGTTAACTAGAGATGTGGTTTATAGGAGGCCTGTAAAAATATATTTTGCAAGATATATATGGTAACACTCTACTTTTTCAACAAAGTCAACCCTATAAAATAAGTTTAGAACTGTAAAGGCTACTTCTTATATAAAAGTGTGTAACACTAAATCCTAATGTTGCCTTTATTTAAAATCTATTTATACCTACTACATTACAAATTATTTATGTCCAAGATGATAGTTGACTGTAACCTCTTGTTTTCTACTCAGGTTCCCTTCACCAGCAAGGAGAATGTTCAATGCTAAATACTTAGAGGCTCCTCTTTGACTGAAGAAATTTACCTCGGCTAAATAGGAGCAAACATGTCTGGGAGATTATAAATCTCTATTCCAACATTCCCACCTCTACTGTACAGAACAGTCATTCCAGACTGACATGAGGGCACATAAGCCTAGAGCATTTGCTTCAAGGTGCAGAACAACTCTATGGTTTAGTCCATTTTCTAGTACTTCTCATAGGACCAGACTGAAGTCAGTTTTCAGCAAAACCACATTCTTGCTTGGCTTGTTCCCTTTTCTAGCCTGCTATGCCCATGTCTTCTCCTGAGAGTCCTCCCTTGATATATCACTTTAACAGAATCCTGAACTCAGCCTCTCCTTCTAGAGAATCAGGCCTATGAAAAAGTCCCAAAAGTTTAGAATCAGAAAATTAGAAGATTATGGAATGCTAAATATAGTCAAAATTTTAAAACAAAGGCATGAAAGATGACAGTTTGAAAAAATACAATTCGAGAGAAGACTCAGGACTTGTCTTTCAGCCTTGATAGATTAACTGGTATCAAACTTATCTTCATACTCCAGGCATTTGACAACAGACAAGAGAGATTGGTGATTCTCCAAAGTAAAACACAAATTATGCCTTGTGTTTCTATTGATTTTCTCCCTGGGGAACTCTGACAGTATAGCATGGAGGTAGTGCCCAAAAGTCTGAAGCATCTGAGGTGACTGCAGAGTGGGGTACATGAAGAAGGGCTGCTGAGCAAAAGAAGGCATTTGAGACCTGTGAGGAGTCTCTCAGGTGTTTGGTCCAGGGCTGGCCTGTACACTCAGAGAACAAACCTCAGCAAGCTCTAACAAGCTGCAAGTAGCTCAGATATACAAGAGGTTTGTTTATGGTTAAAAGATGTGGAGAGAATTGCTGAGTACCTCAGGCATCCAGCTGAGAAACCATACAAATTATACCTTAAGAGTAATGACCATGCACTAGAATTAGGGTCATGATCTAGGGCTAAGGACGAACCAAAATACACTCCTTCTAACAAAGCATATAGCCAAGTCTTTGACAAAATCAAGAGAATCCCCGAATAATTAAGCTCCCTGCCATAACTAAACAAAATAACCTTTAAAGGAAGACAACATAATCAAGCCTCTATAAAATGTACAATCTCCAGCATACAAGTAAAAAGTATTAGACATGAAAAAAGAATGTGACAAGTAATCTATAGAAAGAACAGTCAGTAAAAACCAACAACAAAGTTATTCAGATGATAAAATTAGCACAAGGACTTTAAAACAGCCATTACAAACATGTAAGAGATACGATGGAAAATATAGACATAATGTGCGAAAAGCTGAGGATTCTTAGCAGAGAAATAGAAACTCAGAAACAAGATACCACATGGAAATTATAGAACTGAAAACTACCTTATCATAATTTAGAAAAACGAGTACATTATATAAATAGTAAATTGGACATGCCAAAAGGAAAGGTCAGTGAACTTGAAGATAGATCAATAGAAATTACCCAAGCTGAGGAACAAAGAGAAGACTGAAAGAAAAATGGACTGTTGTTTGGTTTCCTGTGAGACTATACTAAGCAATCTAAATCCAGAAATAAAGAAAAGATAGAATAAGTGAGAAAAAAATTGAAAAATAATGGTGAAAAATTTCCACATTTGATTAAAAACATTAACCTTCAGAATTAAGAGATTTGGAAAAAATACATGCCAGGTAAAAACAAATGCATTGAAAACCAAATATAAGAAGACAAGCTTAAGAGCAGCCATAGGAGGAAAATAAGACAAATTATATATAGTAGTATTATAAAAACAAATGATGGCTGATTTCTCATCAGAAAGAAAAAATGAATGCTATATTTAAAGTACTAAAAGTGAAAAAAAAAGGCTTAGTCCAAAATTCTATATCCAGTAAAAATTACCTTAAGGAAAATGCTTGAAATTTTCAGTTAAGTTGAAAAGAGAGTTTGTTGGGAGAACAACTATACAACATGATATGCTAAATGAAGTTAAGTTGTAGGGAAATAATACTTGGTAGAAATTCAGATCTACTGGTAAAATAAATAGCAGAGGTTATAAATATGTTAGCAAACTAATAAAACTTATCACTGTTCTTAAATTATGCAAATAATAATTGACTGAATGAAGCAAAAAAGAGCTGTATTATACCATATTGTTTCTATACAGTGAAAGGTTCACTTCCCACCATGTCTTGCTTCATATATTGAAGCTCTACCCCCCAAAGTGATGGTGTTTATAGATGGAGAGGTAATTAGGATTAGATAAGGTAGAATCAGAGGCCTTATAACAAGAGAAAGAGACATCAAAGAACTTGTTCCCTCTCTCTCCATTATGTGAGGAGACAGTGAGAAGGCAGCCATCTACAAGCCAGGAAAAGCCCTTAACAGAACCTAGCCATGATGGAACTATGATCTTGAACTTCCCGGACTTCAGGACTTTGAGAATAGATTTCTGTTGTTTAAGCAACCAAGTCTATGCTATTTTGTTATTGCAGCCTGAGCAGATTAGTACAATTGTATATACAGGTTGAGTATCCCTTATCCAAAATGCTTCAAATTTCTGATTCTGTCAGATTTTACAACATTTGCAAATACATAATAAGATATCTTGAAAATGGGGCCAAAGTCTAAGCACAAAATTCATCTGGGTTTCATATATACCTTATACACCTAGCCTACAGGCAATTTTATGTAATATTTTGAATGATTTTTTTCATGAAATAAAGTTTGTGTTAAAGTACTGATGTGTGGAATTTTCCATTTATGATGTTATGTCAGCTCTCAAAAAGTTTTAGCTTTTGAAGCATTTTGAATTTCAGATTTTCAGATTGGGGCTGCTCAACCTGTATTATACTACATGATTGATGACATATGTATGGGTAAATTATGTGATAGTAATATCAAAAAATATGGGAACTTAATGGAGATAATAGTTTAAGGTTTTTATATCTTACATGGAATAATATGTGAGAATTAAAGTATGATAAGTAATTACTAGGTCTGCCATTATAAAAAATCCAATAGTGAAAATATAATAAAAAATATTCATAAAGCAACAACAAAGCAAAAAGCAATGAGCAAGAAACAGATGGGACAAATGGAAAATAGTAGATGGTAGATTAAAAGATAATCATGTCAATACTTGCATGAAATATATATATATATACACATATATAAATTAATACTAAAAATAAAAGAATATAAGAAGCATTTCAATTCACAGGAATATAAAATAACAGCATATACATGTAAATCATAGCCTTAAATATACCTAGTAAAAATTAAATTAAAATCATAATTTTATGCAAAGTAAAAAATGAAAACAAGGAATAGAAGCATTTGTAACTGTCAATGGAGATTTTAGCTTATTTTCCTCAATAAGTGATAGAACAAACTAATAAGACAAAAGTATTAATTAGTGTATATTGGACCACAACTAATAAAGTACACAATTTGCAAGTAGAGAGTACTTTATCTAACAATTTCAGAATATTCATTACTCAATTTTCTTACTAAAATTGAAAATGCACATAGGACACACATAAATAGAAGTTTGAGGAGAGAGGAAAGTTATGAATAAGTCTAGAGAGTGAAGGAATGGTTGAATTAGGGAAACATGATCCTTTGCCAGGTATCATTAGGGTTTATAGCATCTCACATGTTTATCATGTCCAATCACATAAGATATCAGTTTATTTAATACCAATATATGAGTATCTCTAAAGATGTAAAATCAGGAAATTTAAAAAATATATTTCAGAGAATCTAAGATGGCATTAGTTGTAAGATGTATCAATTGTATGTACTGCTAAGAAAAAATAGCTGCCAATTAAATTATGACACGATACATTTTATGCAATGAATTTTAAGAAATATTGACTTACAGGTATTAAAATGTGGGGCAAAAAGGCATGTTTTTGATTGATGAAGTACAGTATGAGAGGATCTAATAGAATAAGCATTGTAGAAAGAGATATTAATACCTTTTTTGTGATACTGGTGACAAGAAGCAATACTCAGAAAAGATATATGCTACAGGAAAGTACTCCAATATTAGAGGTAGAGTGAGTTAGTCCAATAACAGACTTAGTCTGAGCAACAATGAATGGACATTGATTCTCAATTTCTTTGGAGTGGGGGTGTATTTTAAGGAGGCAGATGTACAAAAATCTAGAGCATGAACTCTAAAGTTTGAATTGTGCCACTTACTAACTATGTGATTTTGAACGATTTAAATCTGTGTTTCAGTTTTCTTTCTGTGAGCCTTGGCTTAGAAACAACTGCTTTAGAAACTTCTCTTGAGGATGACAAGAGAGACTATATGCTTACTATGTAATTCATCAAAACTTATATCTAGTAAATAATCAGTAAAAACAGTATGACTGTATCTCTCCCTAATAAAAGTATGCAAAAAGATCTGTTAGGTGGTTGTTGCAGAAGAAAGAAGTGATAACAATATTCCGTACCCAACCCCTAAAATTTGGTTATTTTCCAGGGTTTCTTATTTCATTGAATGGTTCCATCGCCATCCACTAATACAAGGCAGACATCTAAGAACTATCTTCGGCACTTCGACCTCATTCCTCATCTGCCCCTTATTCTATCTAAATCAGAGTCCTATGTCTTTTTCTCCTTAATAAATTTCAAATGTATCCACTTACCTGAATCTTTACCACCCCAACTCTAGACCAAACTATTAACCATTATTGTAATCTCTTACTTAGCTTAATTCAAAGTCCTCTTCATTGTATACCATAGGTAATTCTTACCCTCTCATCTCCATTGACAGCTTCTATTCTCTTAGAAACTTTTCAACTATTAATGTTGCATATAGGACAAAATATAATTCCTTCAATATTCTTTGCAATCTGGCCCAAATCTATCATTGGTTGTGGTAATTAACTAGGAAGGGGAAAAAAGTACACTCATTAAATCAAATTATATTTAAAATTTAGACCAATCCTCTGTTACTGAACTGGCAAAAGGAGGCCATTTTGTGTTTGTGGTGAACATGCACTACGTTATTACAAGGATAAAATTCTTTATTAGGATTAGGAAAATTATACTAGAACATTGAAATGAGCAGCGTATCAGGTGGTGTGGGGCTCTAGAAACAGGAAATCAGGGACAGGATGAAAGGAGACCTTGAGCAGTCACCTTGAGGTGAGTCTCACATTGGCATAGGCTGAGCTCTGTGCATGAAAAGCACAGGGAAAGTTTGGATGCTGCAGATTTAAATTCAGGCCAAGTGTGCAGACATCCAGCAATGAATTAAGGTAAATTATGTGATTGGCAGAATAAGGTGGGGGTAGTACAAACTGGCTTAAGGAGCTGTTGAATATGAAAACTAGGGATGAAGCAAGTTCAGGAGTATGACCAGAGCTGAATTCTGAACATGCAGGTATCCCCTACTGCCACATCCCCCTTCCCATCCTTATTCTGCCATTCTAAATATGACCTAATTACATAGAAATTCATTTTGAGATTATGCATATTACTTTTTTCTATGTTGCTGCAGACTATGTTCAGTAGTTCTTAATTTTTACATGTAATTAGAATCACCAGAGAAACTCCTAGAATTTCTGATTCAGTGGGTGTGGATTAGGGCCCAAGAATCTGCATTTCTAATGAGGTTACAGGTGATGCTGACGCTATCTGGAGACCACATTTTTAGCACCACTGGGATATATTTAAGTGTTGTAAAGATATAGAAAAATCCTAATTCATCTGAACTCCCTCTGGGGAGGGTGTACTACATATTAGGAAGAAATATTAGTGTTTGGAGAGGGGAATGAGACTCCAAAATATATGCTTAACAGCATGGCTTCTCATTCAGATACTACTGTTCATTAGAAGCCTCTTTGCTTTTCTGAGCTTTGGCATGAATTGGGATATGCATGTCTGTGGAGCAAAGCTAAGGCTGAATTTAATCTCTCAACATTAAAAAGAGACAAGGAATTAAAATATATCAGAAATAGAGTGGAGAGAGGCCAGCAAGAATTCATGCAGAGAGGAGAAGAGAAGCAAAAATAAGTCTCTAAGCAATCGTAAGCCCCAAGTGGAACTTAGCAAAAGGAAAATGTGTAAGGGATTTTTAAGCAATTAGCTCTGGGTAAGTGAGATTATAAATGATCAAAAATGCTTTGAAGCAAAAGAATCCTTTGCCCCAGTTGAAGCATAGTGCCGTGTGGACACAGGAATCAGAGGATGAGGGGGAAGTTGATGACTGGTTAAAATAGCCTTATAAAATATGATTAAAATAAAAATTTTCCTATTTAAATTAAAGCTGGAATTATGATGATATTTTCTCTGTCATATTTTAACATTTGCTATGTATGCACCCTTTTCAAATGAAATAAACATTTCAAAGCTGTCAACTGATAAGAAATTAGAATTATAAATCTCAAGAGCTTGTGGGACAACTAGATCAGGTAAGAATGAATATTCCTTCAAATGATGAAAAATAAACAAGTTCCAACTCATTTAATATCCTGTTTTTTTAGAGACAAATTAAAGTCAAGGTCATAATATCTAAGAATATTCCTTTGTTCATAGTCATTAATTCCCAGACTTATTCATCTTTGCTAAAATAACAAAGTGCTGACCTGACTAGTTAATTAGATAAGCAAGAAGAGAAATATTTTACAAAAACAAAATAGTAAGTGATCTGGAGATCTTTGTTTTTTAAAATAAAATCTTCACCTCTCTTTCTCTAATCTTAGAATATATACCTTTATGGAAAAAGTAAAAATATAGAAAATTTAAAATCATAAAATAAAAATCAGCTGCACTGCAAACTGGTACAGATATTTTGGCATATTATTTACTTATATCTGTTCTTGTACACATCACAGAAAGAAACAATTAAATACTCTACATTCAAAACTGCATTTATATATCACTTTATTTTTATTTTTGACTTTTCAGCTCCAGATGTTTCTCATATAAGCAGTATATTCTTAAAACATGTATTGCTTTTATCCAAATCAGATAGATGTTCTCTCTTAATGGGAAGTTTAATTATTTTACATGTGTTGATATTTGGTATGTTATTTTTATGTATTAATGTTTATACTATTTAAAATTATTTTCATTAATTGTCATATTAATTATATAGGTATGTATTGGCTTTCACATTTTTTAAATGATTTAGTGTTTATATAGTAGAGTTTAAAATATTACATGTGATTAAATTTATTTTCAAAGTTGTCTTGTTCAGGATGAATATCATTACTTACAACTCCCTCAAGGTAAAATGAAGAATCTAGTATAATATTCTCTTGCTCTCCAATTTCTCTCAATGAAATATGAACTCAGTATATACACTCAAGTCATTATTATTAATTTGGGGGGGCATCAACCTTTAAGAATCATTAATGATGTTTTCTTTTTGTGATTTCATTCCCATATTGTCAAATATTTTTGTCCTTCGTACTAGCATTATGATATGCTAGTATATCCCCTGGCACGTTGGTGTGCAGAAGTATTTGTTGAATTAATAAGTAATCTAAACTTAATATAAAATAGCCATCACAAAGATGAGAGAGAGAATCGGGGCTTATGCCATTCTATAAATCCATTCTTCTCTATTTCAGAGTTTATATTTTCAATTAGTGCATTTTCGGGGCAGGTTACGTAGATCATTTTTTACTCTGTGTTCTAATTTTGCATGTCCAAAAATCTTTTCACATTGCCCTTCTACATTAATGACAAGGTAAAAATAAACCAGGATTGAATGAGTTTAAAGTAAACCAGGGTTACATTAATGTTCCCTAAAAGTGGTCTCATTATTTATATATGTGTGTTTATTATTTTATTTTCTTTAGAATCAAAATTCAAGCCTTCTTCAAAATATGTCAAATGGGTGTTCTTTTAGTATTATTTGAACCTGGAGTACAGTGAATTCTTGCAGTCAGCAGTTTACTTTAAAAGAAGTAAACCATCCTTTTTTATGGCTGCATAGTATTCCATGGCGTATATGTGCCACATTTTCTTAATCCAGTCTATCATTAATGGACATTTGGGTTGGTTCCAAGTCTTTGCTATTGTGAATAGTGCCGCAATAAACATCGTGTGCATGTGTCTTTATAACAGCATGATTTATAATCCTTTGGGTATATACCCAGTAATGGGATGGCTGGGTCAAATGATATTTCTAGTTCTAGATCCTTGAAGAATCGCCAAACTGACTTCCACAATAGTCGAACTAGTTTACAGTCTCACCAACATTGTAAAAGTGTTCCTATTTCTCCACATCCTGTCCAGCATCTGTTGTTTCCTGACTTTTTAATGATCGCCATTCTAACTGGTGTGAGATGGTATCTCATTGTGGTTTTGATTTGCATTTCTCTGATGGCCAGTGATGATGAGCATTTTTTCATGTGTCTGTTGGCTGCATGTCCTTTGTAGGGACATGGATGAAGCTGGAAACCATCATTTTCAGCAAACTATCGCAAGGAAAAAACCAAACACCGCATGTTCTCACTCATAGGTGGCAATTGAACAATAAGAACACTTAGACACAGGAAGGGGAACATCACACACCGGGGCCTGTTGTGGGGTGGGGGAAGCGGGAGGGATAGCATTAAGAGATATACCTAATGTTAAATGACAAGTTAATGGGTGCAGCACACCAACGTGGCACATGTATACATATGTAACAAACCTGCACGTTGTGCACATGTACCCTGGAACTTAAAGTATAATAAAAAATAAAAAAAAAAATTTGCGAAGAAATGGGCATGGACATTCTTCGTAAACAATAAAATACTTTACAAAAATAAAAAATGAAAAAATAAAAACAGTAAAACATCATGGAAATATTTTTGAATATCACAACATGTTTCTGTTTTCTTTATGCCAGTTTATGTCTTAAAATGTAGTTCATCCGTGATTTAGAACTATACTCTCTCTATATTCTCTGCTTTTGATATTCATCATGTTTTTCACAGGTATTGTGTTTAAGGATATTTTTAGTCTATTTTCCAAATTGTGGATTTGACTTTGCGTATGACAGATTCTGTTCTTTCTTAACTCTTATGCAAATATGTTTTCTGCTTACGTCTTTAGTTTCTTAGCATTTGTTGTATATATAAACCAGTTCTCATTTTATTTAATCTTTAATACTTTATTTTAGGCAGACTATTGTTTCTTAATATTTCTGAAAACTCAAACGGAATATAGTCTTACCTATACTGATGTATCCTGTAGTAAATATTTTTTATAGCTCTACTTTCCTTCTGCTTATTTTAGGGAAACAGTTCCATGCTCATGTTACAGAACATCTTATAAGCCTCTCTCTCTCTATATATTTTTTAAGCCTCTATATTTTTATTTTTCATTTTCCCCACCCTCCAATGCATACAATTCTAAAGCAGTAGAGATCTATTTTGATTAAGAAGTTGCTGATTGTCCCTCTATGCTTTCTTTATTTCCACAGATGTTTATTTCTGAGATCTTAAGTTATATTATTTAGATAAGTTTTGCTCAGAGCTTACTTTCCCCACTTTGTATTAAGCACTTATATCATGTAGTTCTGCTGCCCTGACATGAGGATTTTACATTTTTTCATAGCCTTGTTCTGGTCTTAATTTGAAGCAATCTGTAGGTTTTTTTTTTTTTTCTTTGCATGCAAACACTATTCTCTCTAGAGCGTACAGCTGTCTGTGCTCATTTTGTTTTTCCTTTATTTTACTTTAGATGACTTAACTCAGAATAAAAGGCACCGTGACAGATCCCCTTCTGTCTCAGACTGTGTGGCCTTACACAGAATTGTCTGATCTGGTATATAATAAGTAGTGACGCTGAGAGGAGGAAACAGTTCTCCGGCAATACACAGAGGCTTCCTTCAGGAGGAAGACTGACCTAGAATCTTTGGTGGCACAGGATCTAAGTCTTCAATGTGGAAGTGAGGTTGGGAGGAAGGCTTCTTTTTCTTTTTTGTTCCCCAGCTCTTTTGTTATTTCAGAAATCAGTGCGAGTCACTATTTTACAATATCCAAATCTGACCCATTCGTTTGTTTGAAAATTCTATTATCCTAGGTAAAAGAAGCAGCATGGCTCAATGCATTGTGGCTTGAGGAATCATAGTGATTCTAGGAACTAAAACGTAGCCAGCTGCACCGGAGCACTTCAAGCAAGAGTATGATGCAAAACAAAGCTGGAGGATGCAACAACACGACACATTTTAACAGGTGTAAAATATCAGCCCTGTTTAAGAAATGTGGCCTTTCTCCTAAGAACAGTGGTGAGCCATTGATTTCCAGTGGTTTTCCATTTTTCCTAGAGTAAAAAGCAAACTCCTCTCCCTGACTCATGAAGTCCTGTGTTCCAACAGGCTTTGCCTGCCTCCCTGGCACCATCCACTCTATTTCTCCAACCTGCCCTAGCAGCACTGCTCCTCTCTCCATTTCTCAAAGATGCCAAGCTTGATCTCACCTCAGGAATTTTGCACAAATGTTCTATCCATCACAAATTTTTTATGTTGATATTCATGTTTGCTCATTCTTGTCATTCATAGAGACATTCTTTGAATCCTTGCCCCACTCTGAATTTTTCTTTTGTATTAACTAGCTGTAATTTTCTGCAGAGTCCCTATCACTAATATATATATATTAGTGATGTGTGTGTATAAAACATACATATTATGTATGTTTTGTTTTGTTTACTTTGCATGCTTATTGTCTATTATCTCCACTCACATAAGCTCTGTTCAAATGGAGGTCTTGCCTATCTTGTTCACTTTTTTTTTTTTTTTTAATCAGGGCAAAGAAAAGTATATAGTATTAAGTATGAACTCAACAATATTTATCACATGTTGAATGGAGTCTTCTATTCCTGGCTTGCATAACAGGATGCATATATGAAGTTTCACAAAAATAGAAAATATTAGAAGAGGCCCAGGTTTGCAGTGAGGAGCTGGGAGGGGAACATTCTACATTGCAAATGAGATACTATTGGGACAAATATGAAACAGGACAATTACTTGGATGGGGGTAAGAAATATCACTTGAATTATGAACAAATGAAACTTAGGTCTTGAGTGAAGATGGAAATAACTAGGAAGAGATTATGGGTTCTGATCATGATATTCTTTTATAAAGCTTCTGCACACATTTAAAATCAGAGATTTTCACAACACTAGCGGTAGTCAAGGTTCTCACAAAAGATGATAATGATGGTGATGATGATGACAATGATGATGATGATATGTATGCATAAAATTGGAATTCCAAAGCAAATTCCTAGGATTTGAATCTCAGCTTTGTGTGACTCTTACCTATTAGTTAACTCTCCTGTCTCTTACTTTCCTCATCTATAAAATGGGGATAATAATGCTTTACACCATATTGGTTTCTTACAAAAATTAAGATAATAAGACATCTAAAAATAATGCCTAACAAGCAGAGAAGTTATGCTAATGTGGTAATTATAAACATTTTTTATGTCTCTCTCTTTTTCTCTTTCATACTGGTATATAGTTATATATCGCAAAATGAGCAATTCAAACTGAAATAGGCAATTTACATGGAAATGCACATATAATTGTGTAATCAACACACCAATTTAAGTATAAAACATGTCCATCACCCCAGAAATTCACTCAAGTCTCATTCTACGTAATAACCTTTCTTCCTAAAGGCAAATCCTATTTGGAGTTCTGTTTTGCCTGTTTATGAAATTCATACTAACAGAATCTTACAGTGTGTACTCTCTTGTGTTTGGCTTTGTTTGCTCACTACAAAGATTTTGAAACTCTTCCATAGTACATACATAGTTCACTCCTTTTTATTGTTGAGTATCACTTCATCATGTGAAATTATCAAAATTTGTCTCTTCATTCTTCCGTTGATAAAATGAGTTGTTTCCAATATTTTGCTATTCCAAATAAGGCTTCAAAAGTCACTTATGTAGAAGGTCTTTAGTCTGACTTTTTTTTATTTTACTTTGATTAAATATATTAAAGGACTGGGTGCGGTGGCTCATGCTAGTAATCCTAGCACTTTGGGAGGCCGAGGCGGGCGGATCACCTGAGGTCAGGAGTTCAAGACCAGCCTGGCCAACATGGTGAAACCCCATCTCTACTAAAAATACTAAAGTTAGCCAGGCCTGGTGGCCGGAGCCTGCAATCCCAGCTACTTGGGAGGCTAAGGCAGCAGAATCGCTTGAACCTGGGAGGCAGACGTTTCAGTGAGCTGAGACTGCACCACTGCACTCCTGCCTGGGCAACAGAGTGAGACTGTCTCAAAAAAAAAATACAAAACAATAAAAACAAATGAATTAATTAATTAAAGCAGAATTTAAAAATCATTGCATAGATACACATTTAACTTCTTAAGGAACTATTAACTAATTTCCCAAACTATTTGTACAGCAATATATGAGAATTCCAGTTGATCAAAATTCACTCCTACATTTAGTATGGTAACATTAGTAAATTTAGCCATTCTAGTGGGTAGAAAATGGTATTTCACTTTGGTTTTAATTTGTATCTCCCTGATAGCTATTGAACATTTTTTCCCATGTATTTATCGGCCATTTATATTTCTTCAACTATAAATTTCTTCATTTATATTTCAAAATCCATTAAGTGTCATCCAAGACATTTGCTCAGTTTTAAGTTGAATTTAATGTGCTTTGTGTTATAGGTTCAGAGGAGTTTTAAAAAATATTTATTCTGGATATTAATCCCTTGTCATGCATATATGCATTATGAATATTTTCCCCTGTTTATGGCTTGCATTTTCATGTTCTTAATGATATCTTTTCATTGATATTTTTGTGTAGTCCACTTTATCAATATTTTATTTTATGGTTAGTGCCTTCTGTATTTTATGTTAGGTTTTGCCTTTCCCTAGGTTACAAATATATCATATTAAGTTTACATTTGTGAATAATATAAATAGGAGTCAAATTTAATTTTTCCCATATCTTGTGGTTCCTGACCATTTGTTGAAAAGTATCTCATTAAAGTATATTTAGCTACACTGGTGACATTTCTTTCTTCAAAAAAAAATGCAATTAACTGCAGACATGTGTGTTTATTTCAGACATGTGTCTTTATTTTGGGAACGTTTGTTCTATTCCACTAATATATGTGTCTATTCTTATGCCAGACCCAAAACAGTCTTACCTGTAGATTTAGAATTATGTATAAGTACCATCCTATAAGTTATCTAACCTTATTCAACATTAGAAATGGTTTTGTTTATTTTGGGCCCTTTTATTTCTAAGTAAATTTTAATATCAGTTTGAAAAGTACAATAAACATCTGCCAATTTGACTGAGTTTTCATTGAAAGTACAGATCAAATTGGGCAAAATATTTACAATATTGTATGTTATGTATTTATGCAGTTATATATCTGTATATTTATTGAGGTCTTTAAACATTTTCTTAGAAGTAGTTTGTAGTTTTCAAATTTGAGACATTGAAAATAATGCTGTATTTTAAATTTCACTTCCAAATTTTTTCTTGCTAACATATAGACATGCAATTTTATTTTCTAACATTGTATTCTGGAGTGTTGCTAAATTTGATTATTTTAAACTTTTTTGGATTTTCTACATTTAATTATGGTATCTATAAATAAAAACTATCTTCTTTCTCTTTTCCCAAACAATATGCCTTTTATTTATTTTTCTTGCTTAACCAAACTGTCTTGAACCTCTAGCACAATGTTGAGTAAACATGGTAAAAGCAAACATCCTTAATTTTTCCTGATATAAGGAGAAAGGGACTAATGAATGTTTCTGTAATAAATAAGATGTTACCTGTAGCTTTCTAAAAATGTCCTTATTTATGTTAATAATTATCTTTTCTTATTTTCTGAGAGTTTTTATTATTAATATCTGTCAATATTTGCTAAATGCTTTTGTGTTTCTATGCATCTATCTATATAAACTAATGAATAATTATATCCATCTCAATGTTTTAATCCTTTGTAAGATTAATTATACCAAAAGTTTAATTTTTTTTTTTTTTTTAAAACAACTCTCGCTTTCTCACCCAGGCTGGAGTGCAGTGACGCAATCCCGGCTCACTGCAATCTCTGCCTCCTAGGTTCAAGCAATTCTCCTGCCTCAGCCTCCCAAGTAGCTGGGACTACAGGTGTGCACCACAAGGCCCAGTTAATTTTTGTATTTTTAGTAGAGACGAGATTTCACCGTGTTGGCCAGGCTTGTCCCGAACTCCTGACCTCGTGATCCGCCCACCTTTGCCTCTCAAAGTGCTGGGATTACAAGTGTAAGTCACTGTGCCCAGCCAAAAGTTTTAAAATTTAAACCAGTGTGCATTCCTAGGGCAAACCCCACTTGTTCATGATACAGTTTCCTTTTAACATTTTGCTGAGTCAGATTTGCTAATATTTTTGTCAAGGCATTTTTAATGCCTGTATTTATAAGAGATACTCACCAGTTTTTCTCTTTTTTGTAATGCCCTTGCCAGATGTTTATGTTAGGTTAACTTAGTCTCATAAAATAAGTTGGAATGTATCCAATCCTCTTTTATTTCCAAAAATATTTTGTATAAGGTTGGTATCATTATTCCTTGAGGCTTTGATAGAATTTACAAGGAAATCTATGTAACTATAATGCCTTATTTGTGGAAAGTTTTGATATTATAAATTTATTTTGTAAATAGGTGTTAAACTACTCCATTAACTTTCTTGTGTTGTGTCAATTTTATAAGTTATGCCTTTCAACAAATTTGTCTGTTTCCTTTATGTTGTTGAATTTGTTGGCATAAACGTGATTGTATTTTTATTTACTCTGTATCTGTAGGTTCTACTATGATATTGTATTACTTTTTTTCCTTGATCAGTTTTGCTTGGAGTTATCAATTTTGTAACATTTTTTAAATCTTAGTGTTGTGTTTTTTCTTACTGTTGTCTGTTTTATATTTCATGAATACTTTCTTTGATATTTATTGTTTTGTTCCTTCAGCTTTATGTTTATTTTGCTCTTATTCCTACATTCTTAAAAAGTATAATCTTGCCTTATTGATTTTAAACCTTTCTTTATTTCTGATATAGGAATTTTAAACTATGAATTTTCCTTCTAATATTTTTATCTGTACTCTACAAAATTTGATATATCATGTTTTCATTACCTATCATTTCTGAATATTTTCTAATTTCCCTTTAACATTCTTCCATGATCTATATAATATTTATAAATATGTTGCCTAATTTCCAAATATTTTTTAATTTTTAATATATTAGTTTCGCTATTGACTCCTGGGGAGGAGCTATTTAACAGTAGGTCTCCATGTAAAATATTCTTTGCTGGAAAAAAATGTAGAAAGATGATCTGCTCAAATCTCCTTGTAAACATACTAGTGCTGGACTTTTTGGCAGACCCACTGATGATATTATTGGTAACAGAGGTTTTATATATGAGAAGTTTTTAACAGTTCTGTCTATGATTGCCTATGACAAGCACATTTTGGAAGCTATGGATGTATGCGACATGCTTTCTGCAAGATGTTGCATTAGCTATGTAAATACAGTATAAAATATTATATTTTACCTTTATTTATTCCTTCTCTGATGATCTTCTTTCCTTTATGTAGCTCTGAATTTCTAACATATTTTTCTTCACTCTGATAAATTAAAAAAGGAATTCTTGCAGAGCAGGACTGCTTATGATAAGTTCCCTTAGTTTTTGTCCATTTGAGAAAGATTTGATTTTTTCCTCTCTTTTGATATATTTCAGTGAATATAGAATTGAAGATTGGTTTTTTGCTTTCTGTGTTTTATATATTTTATTCCACTCTCTTCTTGTTTTCATAGATTCTGATTGTAATGTCTCTGTAATTTTTATCTTTGTTCCTCTATAGATAAGGATTTGGCAGTTGTGGGATGGGACGGATGTGTTTCAAGGTTTTCTCTTTGTCTTTAATTTTCTGCAGTCTGAATATGATATGCTTATAAGCACATTTCTGTAGTTGTTATTTATCCTTCAGGTGTTCTCTTAATTTCACAGATCCGTTGTTTGGTGTCTGCTGTGATTCTTGGAAAAATTATTTGGTACCATTACTTTAAATAATTTTTCTGCTCTGTTCTCTCTTTCTTTTTCTGGTATGTCTATGTTACCCCTTCTGAAATTGACCTAAAATTCTAAAATATTCTACCCCATCTCTTTAAAAACATTATTTTCTCTTGGTATTTAAGGTTGGGAAGTTTCTATTGATAAATCTTCCAGTTCACAAATTATTTTCTCTGACATGTCCATTCTAACAATTAGCCCATCAAAGACATTCTTTCTTTCTTTTACAGGGTTTTTAATTTCTAGCATTTTCTTTTGATAATTTTTCAGAGTGTCCATTTCTCTGCTTACATTAACTGTATGTTCTTTCATGTTGTCTGGTTTTTCTATTGGATCCCCTAACATAGGAATCATAGTTATTTAAATTCTTTGTTAGTTCTCACTTCCGTGTCATATCTAAGTCTGGTTCTGATACTCGTTTTGTCTCTTTAGATTCTTCTTTCTTGCTTTTTGGCATGACTTGTTATTTTTTGTTGGAAGCTGGAAATGTTGTGTTGTTAATAAGAACTGAGGAAGAGAGGCTTTTAGTGTGAAATTTTTGTTAAATCTGACTAGGTGTTCGTTTGTTTTCAGTTTGTCGTAGCTGTAGATGCTAGAGGCTTTAAATTGTTCTAGTGTTTTTTGTTTGTTTGTTTGTTTTGTTCGCCTTTCTTGACCTTGGCTTTCTTAAGCACTCCTCAGAGTCTGTGTCTTATATCTCTTTAAGCTGTAATCCGTTGTTATTATAATGGGATCCTGCTGGTGATATTGTAAGGTGTGAGGGGAAGGAAGCATTCTCTATACACTTAGGATCCAACCTCAGTCTTTTGGTGAGCCTGTGTGTTTGGTCTTTGACCTTGACAATTATTCTCTAGTGGTATGGTAACCTTCACTTTCAATCCACATACCTAAGGTGAAACCAGAAAGCTACAGAGATCTAAGGTTGGAAGAATGCTTTTCCTCCAACTGAAAGAAAGCTCTGGTAATGGTTTTCCCCTGGAGAATAAGTTTGTGTTGTGTAGAATACTGTGAGTTTATTTCAGAATGTTTACTCTTTTCCCCCTGCCAGAGTCAGGAGATCCTTCTAAGATCTTCGCCATGAGAAGCTGGTAGGGTTTTAGAAGTAAAACCCATGAAAGAGCGGGGGCACCCCTAAACGATAGTACCCATAATTTTTCACTCTCATAATTCTCCACCCACAACTCCAAGCAATTCATCAAAATTACCAGTCAAATGGCAGTTTATGGCTTTAGTAGCTTCTTTTCTAGATAAGCAGGTCTCATTTGACACTGAGGATTCTGAATGGTGGTTTTCCCCATAACCTCAGTTCTGTGATAGATTCAAGAAAGTTTGGTTGATTTCAAATTTGTTCAGATTTTTTCTTACAAGTTTAGGATTGATGATTTCCAAGTTCTTTGTAAGTCAGAGCTCAAACTGGAAGTCCTCTGTTCAATTTTTTCCCAATCAATTTCCTCTCTTTATTCAGATTGGGTAATTTCAATGTTCTGTTTTTGAATTTATTGATTCTCTATCCCTCCATTCTGTTTAATCCATCCACTGGGGTTTTATTTTAGTTATTATAGTTTTAAATTCTAAAATTCCATTTTTTATATCATATTTTCTTACTAAGATATTCTATTTTTCCATTTGTTTCAAGTGTGTTCTGAATTATTGTTGAAGCATTTTTATGATAGCTATTTTAAAATCTTTTCAGGTGATCCTAACATCTTTATCATGTTGGTGAGGGCATCTATTGATTTACTTCTTTTTATCCAATTTAAGATCTTTCTCGTTCTTGAATGTTGAGTAACTTTTTTTTTCCCATTGGAACCTGGACATTGTGAGTGTTATTACATGAATCTATGAATCTTGTTCAAATCTTCTGTTTGTTCATTTATTTATTTTTTAACTTTTAAGTTCAGGGGTACATGTGAAGGTTTGTTACATAAGTAAACTTATGTCATGGGGGTTTGTTGTACAGATTGTTTCATAACCTAGACATTACTAAGCCTAGTAACCATTATTTTTCCAAATTCTCTCCCTCTCCCATCTTCCACCCTCCAACAGGCCCCATCGTGTGTTGTTCCCTTCTATGTGTCCATGGGTTCCCATAATTTAGCTACCACTTATAAGGGAAAATATGCAGTATTTGGTTTTCCGTTCCTGCATTACTTTGCTCAGGATAATGGACTTCAGCTTCATCCACGTCCCTACAAAGGACATGATCTCATTCTTTTTTATGGTTGCATAGTGTTCCATGGTATATATGTATCACATTTTCTTTATCCAGCCTATCATTGATGAGCATTTCCATGCCTTTGCCATTGTGAAAAGTGTTTCAATGAACATATGTGTGCATGTGTCTTTATAATAGTATGGTTTATATTCTTTGGGGTACCTACCCAGTAATTGGGTTGCTGAGTTGAATGGTATTTCTATCTTTAGGTCTTTGAGGAATCGCCACACTTTTCCACAATGGTTGAAGTAATATACACTCCCGACAACAATGTATAAGCATCCCTTTTCTCCACAACCTCACCAGCATCTGTTATTTTTTTACATTTTAATAAAACCCATTTTGACTGATGTGACGTGGTATCTCATTGTGGTTTTCTATTTGCATTTCTCTAGTAATCAGCGGTGTTGAGCCTTTTTTATATGATTGTTAGCTGCATATATGTCTTCTTTTTGAAAGGTGTCTGTTCATGTCCTTTGCCCTCTTGTTTACCGGGTTGTTTTTTTCTTGTAAATTTGTTTAAGTTCCTTATAGATGCTAGATATTAGACCTTTGTCAGATGCATACCTTGCTAAAATTTTCTCCCATTCTGTAGGTGATGTGTTTACCCTGTTGATAGTTTGTTTTGCTGTGCAGAAGCTCTTTAGTTTAACTAGATCCTATTTATCAATTTTTGCTTTTGTTGCAATTGCTTTTGGTGTCTTCATCATGAAATCTTTGCCTATGCCTATGTCCTCAATGGTATTGCCTAGGTTATTTTTCATGGTTTTTATAGTTTGGGGTTTTACATTTGAAATCTTCTGTTTTAGCTTGCTCCTCTGGCAGTGCTGTAGCAGGGGAAGGAGATAGGGTGCCACTTTATGGCAGTCATATAGTGGTGGAAGTCCATGTTCTTCCCTTGGCTTCCACTGGTAACCGAGAGAGGGACTCCTCTTTACTCGGGGGTAGCCATAGAAATTCCAGCTTCTCACTAAACCTCCACTGACACCTTCCTGGCTAGGAGAGGTTAAAGTGTCTTGTCATTGCTCTCAATGTCAACTCCACTCACTCCACATGGGGGAGAGGAAGACCTCCTTTTGCTAGGTGGTGGTGAAAGTCCTGACATTTTTCTAGGCCTCCTCTTATACCACAGTAGAAAAGAGGTTGAAATGTATGTGTTTACTGCCGCATGAGAATGGAGTTTAGGTTCCCAGCATTCTCTCCCATGACACTGGATGAGTGTCTTCTTCTGGCCCAACAGAGAGGAGAGTCCTGGCTTCTTACTTGGCCTTCTCTAACACTCTCCTGGGGATTGTGGCACCTCATAATAGCTTGACCAGTGTGGAAGTCTAGGACCTCCACTTGGCATTTGCTAGAGTAGTGGGAGGTGGGGCCACAGTTTTTTCTCAAGTGTTTGGCTGCAGTAGACCAATTATTATCTAAAACTACTGTTTCTTTCTAAGCTATATATTTTCTGGTCCTTTCACTAGAAGGCAGACTTTTTTTTTTTTTTTTTTTTTTTTTTTTTTTTTTTTGCGGGTGGGGGTGGATTTGCTTGTTGGTACCTATTCTGTACCTATTAGTGTTTCTAAATTATCTTCTTCAGTTTCAAACATGGCACATATAAGGCAAAAACAAAACCTAGAGAATGTGCCACCATGTTGTTCCTTGGGTCCTGATGTTTTACTCTAATCTATCTTTTCAGGTCTTCTTATATTTCTCTTATATACAGTGTTCAGCATTTAGAAGAAGGAATAATGAAGAAGAAAAACTGTTGACTACTACATCTCTTCCGATGGAAACCACATTTTATAAATCTATTATTTCCATTTTTTCTGTAAATTCTTGAACTTACATATAATAGCTTATTTTTCAATCTTCGTTAGTTCTAATATTTAGGTTATTTATAGGTATACTCTGTTGATTTGTTTTCTAGATCATAAGTCCTATATTTCTTTCTCTCAAACTTCAAAATACTTAATTTTACATTAAACTTTGCATATGGAAAAACAGAGGAGTTTCAAGTATACTATTGTTTGTTTGGTTTTCCCAGAGAGCAATAACTCTTTCTGGCAGCTAAAACAAGATGATCATTCAGATTTCATCAGGAGTCAAGTTGCTGTGGATCTGGCCTGTGTTTTAGAAATGATGAGCTTGCTTTCTAACTTCATCAGCAGTGTTCTGCACAGTGGCAGCTGCCTCCTCTTTGATCTCTGTGCTTGAGCTAACAGATTTTGGGCTATTGCTTTACCTTTGATTTCGTTGCTAGCAGATTTTTTAGTTCCAAATATCATGAGAATGCACAACTCTACTCAAATTAACATTTTTTTCTTCAGGACAATTTTGGGTGTATGGATGGATTCTGATGATAAGCAAATTGTTGTTATGTTTGATAGTCATTCTTACTATAATCCAGGCTGCTCACTTCCAGCAGCGCCAGTACCTCTGCAGGCCCCTCCTTGATCTGGCAAGGTTTGTGGAAAACTAGCTCTTTCAGTGGCCCAAACTCCAACATGATGTTTGCCCCAAATCCCCAGAGAGTTATGTTGGATGGCTGTTCAACTATGAAATGCTCTTCTCTTTGTAAATTAACTTATCTAGGCTTTCTTGTGTCAGTCGCTCTTTGATAGTCTCATAGACATAATTTGTATTTGATTCTGTTATTTCCTGATCTAATTACGTGAATAAAGATATTTTGTGTTCTTTTACATCTTAGTCATAACAGAATTTTCAGGAACTTAAGGATCTAAGTATTTAACTATTTTATTTTTATTTTATTTTATTTTATTATTATTATACTTTGTTTTAGGGTACATGTGCACAATGTGCAGGTTAGTTACATATGTATACATGTGCCATGCTGGTGTGCTGAACCCATTAACTCATCATTTAGCATTAGGTATATCTCCTAAAGCTATCTCTCCTCCCTCCCACCACCCCACAACAGTCACCAGAGTGTGATGTTCCCCTTCCTGTGTCCATGTGTTCTCATTGTTCAATTCCCACCTATGAGTGAGAATATGTGGTGTTTGGTTTTTTGTTCTTGCGATAGTTTACTGAGAATGATGATTTCCAATTTCATCCATGTCCCTACAAAGGACATGAACTCATCATTTTTTATGGCTGCATAGTATTCCATGGTGTATATGTGCCACATTTTCTTAATCCAGTCTATCATTGTTGGACATTTGGGTTGGTTCCAAGTCTTTGCTATTGTGAATAGTGCCACAATAAACATACTTGTGCATGTGTCTTTATAGCAGCATGATTTATAGTCCTTTGGGTATATACCCAGTAATGGGATGGCTGGGTCAATTGGTATTTCTAGTTCTAGATCGCTGAGGAATTGCCACACTGACTTCCACAATGCTTGAACTAGTTTACAGGCCCACCCACAGCGTAAAAGTGTTCCTATTTCTCCACATCCTCTCCAGCACCTGTTGTTTCCTGACTTTTTAATGATGGCCATTCTAACTGGTATGAGATGGTATCTCATTGTGGTTTTGATTTGCATTTCTCTGATGGCCAGTGACGGTGAGCATTTTTTCATGTGTCTTTTGGCTGCATAAATGTCTTCTTTTGAGAAGTGTCTGTTCATATCCTTTGGCCACTTTTTGATGGGGTTGTTTGTTTTTTTTCTTGTAAATTTGTTTGAGTTCATTGTAGATTCTGGATATTAGCCCTTTGTCAGATGAGTAGGTTGCAAAAATTTTCTCCCATTTTGTGGGTTGCCTGTTCACTCTGATGGTAATTTCTTTTGCTGTGCAGGAGCTCTTTAGTTTGATTAGATCCCATTTGTCAATTTTGGCTTTTGTTGCCATTGCTTTTGGTGTTTTAGACATGAAGTCCTTGCCCATGCCTATGTCCTGAATGGTAATGCCTAGGTTTTCTTCTAGGGTTTTTATGGTTTTAGGTCTAACGTTTAAGTCTTAATCCATCTTCAATTAATTTTTGTATAAGGTGTAAGGAAGGGATCCAGTTTCAGCTTTGTACATATGACTAGCCAGTTTTCCCAGCACCATTTATTAAATAGGCAATCCTTTCCCCATTACTTGTTTTTGTCAGGTTTGTCAAAGATCAGATAGTTGTAGATATGCGGCGTTATTTCTGAGGGCTCTGTTCTGTTCCATTGATCTATATCTCTGTTTTGGTACCCAGTACCATGCTGTTTTGGTTACTGTAGCCTTCCAGTGTACTTTGAAGTCAGGTAGCATGATGCCTCCAGCTTTGTTCTTTTGGCTTAGGATTGACTCGGTGATGTGGGCTCTTTTTTGGTTCCATATGAACTTTAAAGTAGTTTTTTCCAATTCTGTGAAGAAAGTCATTGGTAGCTTGATGGGGATGGCATTGAATCTATAAATTACCTTGGGCAGCATGGCCATTTTCACCATATTGATTCTTCCTCCCCATGAGCATGGAATGTTCTTCCATTTGTTTGTATCCTCCTTGATTTCATTGAGCAGTGGTTTGTAGTTCTCCCGGAAGAGGTCCTTCACATCCCTTGTAAGTTGGATTCCTAGGTATTTTATTCCCTTTGAAGCAACTGTGAATGGGAGTTCACTCATGATTTGGCTCTCTGTTTGTCTGTTATTCGTGTATAAGAATGCTTGTGATTTTTGCACATTGATTTTGTATCCTGAGACTTTGCTGAAGTTGCTTATCAGTTTGAGGAGATTTTGGGCTGAGGCGATGGGGTTTTCTAGATATACAATCATGTCATCTGCAAACAGGGACAATTTGACTTCCTCTTTTCCCAATTGAATACCCATTATTTCCTTCTCCTGCCTGATTGCCCTGGCCAGAACTTCCAACACTATGTTGAATAGGAGTGGTGAGAGAAGGCATCCCTGTCTTATGCCAGTTTTCAAAGGGAATGTTTCCAGTTTTTGTCCATTCAGTATGATATTGGCTGTGGGTTTGTCATAGATAGCTCTTATTATTTTGAGATATGTCCCATCAATACCTAATTCATTGAGAGTTTTTAGCATGAAGGGTTGTTGAATTTTGTCAAAGGCCTTTTCTGCATCTATTGAGATAATTATGCGGTTTTTGTCTTTGGTTCTGTTTATATGCTGGATTATATTTATTGATTTGCATATGTTGAACCAGCCTTGCATCCCAGGGATGAAGCCCACTTGATCATGGTGGATAAGCTTTTTGATGTGCTGCTGGATTCGGTTTGCCAGTATTTTACTGAGGATTTTTGCATCAATGTTAGTCAGTGATATTGCTCTAAAAATTCTCTTTTTTGGTTGTGTCTCTGCCCGGCTTTGGTATCAGGATGATGCTGGCCTCATAAAATGAGTTAGGGAGGATTCCCTCTTTTTCTATTGATTGGAATAGTTTCAGAAGGAATGGTACCAGTTCCTCCTTGTACCTCTGGTAGAATTCGGCTCTGAATCCATCTGGTCTTGGACTCTTTTTGGTTGGTAAGCTATTGATTATTGCCACAATTTCAGAGCCTGTTATTGGTCTATTCAGAGATTCAACTTCTTCCTGGTTTAGTCTTGGGAGGGTGTATGTGTTGAGGAATTTATCCATTTCTTCTAGATTTTCTAGTTTATTTGCGTAGAGGTGTTTGTAGTATTCTCTGATGGTAGTTTGTATTTCTGTGGGACTGGTGTCGATATCCCCTTTATCATTTTTTATTGCGTCTATTTGATTCTTCTCTCTTTTCTTCTTTATTAGTCTTGCTAGTGGTCTATCAATTTTGTTGATCCTTTCAAAAAACCAGCTCCTGGATTCATTAATTTTTTGAAGGGTTTTGTGTCTCTATTTCCTTCATTTCTGCTCTGGTCTTAGTTGTTTCTTGCCTTCTGCTAGCTTTTAAATGTGTTCGCTCTTGCTTCTCTAGTTCTTTTATTTGTGATGTTAGGGTGTCAATTTTAGATCTTTCCTGCTTTCTCTTGCGGGCATTTAGTGCTATAAATTTCCCTCGACACACTGCTTTGAATGTGTCCCAGAGATTCTGGTATGTTGTGTCTTTGTTTTCGTTGGTTTCAAAGAACATCTTTATTTCTGCCTTCATTTCGTTATGTACCCAGTAGTCATTCAGGAGCAGGTTGTTCAGTTTTCATGTAGTTGAGCGGTTTTGAGTGAGTTTCTTATTCCTGAGTTCTAGTTTGATTGCAGTGTGGTCTGAGAGACAGTTTGTTATAATTTCTGATCTTTTACTTTTGCTGAGGAGAGCTTTACTTCCAACTATGTGGTCAATTTTGGAATAGGTGTGGTGTGGTGCTGAAAAAAATGTATATTCTGTTGATTTGGGGTGGAGAGTTCTGTAGATGTCTATTAGGTCCGCTTGGTGCAGAGCTGAGTTCAATTCCTGGGTATCCTTGTTAACTTTCTGTGTCGTTCATCTGTCTAATGTTGAGAGTGAGGTGTTAAAGTTTCCCATTATTATTGTGTGGGAGTCTAAGTCTCTTTGTAGGTCACTCAGGACTTGCTTTATGAATCTGGGTGCTCCTGTAGTGGCTGCATATATATTTAGGATAGTTAGCTCTTCTTGTTGAATTGATCCCTTTACCATTATGTAATGGCCTTCTTTGTCTCTTTTGATCTTTGTTGGTTTAAAGTCTGTTTTATCAGAGACTAGGATTGCAACCCCTGCCTTTTTTTATTTTCCATTTGCTTGGTAGATCTTCCTCCATCCTTTTATTTTGAGCCTATGTGTGTCTCTGCACATGAGATGGGTTTCCTGAATACAGCATACTGATGGGTCTTGACTCTTTTTTTTTTTTTTATTTTGAGACAGAGTCTTGCTCTGTCGCCCAGGCTAGAGTGCAGTGGCGCGGTCTCGGCTCACTGAAAGCTCCGCCTCCCGGGTTCACGCCATTCTCCTGCCTCAGCCTCCCAAGTAGCTGGGACTACAGGCGTCCGCCACTACGCCCAGCTAATGTTTTGTATTTTAATAGAGATGGGGTTTCACCGTGGTCTCGATCTCCTGACCTCTTGACTCTTTATCCAATTTGCCAGTCTGTGTCTTTTAATTGGAGCACTTAGTCCATTTACATTTAAAGTTAATATTGTTATGTGTGAATTTGATCCTGTCATTATGATGTTAGCTGGTTATTTTGCTCATTAGTTGATGCAATTTCTTCCTAGCCTCCATGGTCTTTACAATTTGGCATGATTTTGCAATGGCTGGTACCAGTTGTTCCTTTCCATGTTTAGTGCTTCCTTCAGGAGCTCTTTTAGGGCAGGCCTTGTGGTGACAAAATCTCTCAGCATTTGCTTGTCTGTGAAGTATTTTATTTCTCCTTCACTTATGAAGCTTAGTTTGGCTGGATATGAAATTCTGGGTTGAAAATTCTTTTCTTTAAGAATTTTGAATATTGGCCCCTATTCTCTTCTGGCTTGTAGAGTTTCTGCCGAGAGATCCACTGTTAGTCTGATGGGCTTCCCTTTGTGGGTAATCCGACCTTTCTCTCTGGCTGCCCTTAACATTTTTTCCTTCATTTCAACTTTGGTGAAACTGACAATTATGTGTCTTCGAGTTGCTCTTCTTGAGGAGTATCTTTGTGGAGTTCTCTGTATTTTCTGAATTTGAATGTTGGCCTGCCTTGCTAGATTGGGGAAGTTTTCCTGGATAATATTCTGCAGAGTGTTTTCCAACTTGGTTTTCCATTCTCCCCATCACTTTCAGGTACACCAATGAGACGTAGATTTGGTCTTTTCACATAGTCCCATATTTCTTGGAGGCTTTGTTCATTTCTTTTTATTCTTTTTTCTCTGAACTTCCCTTGTTGCTTCATTTCATTCATTTGATCTTCTATCACTGATACCCTTTCTTCTGATTGATCGCGTCGGTTACTGAGGCTTGTGCATTCTTCATGTAGTTCTTGAGCCTTGGCTTTCAGCTCCATCAGCTCCTTTAAGCACTTCTCTGTATTGGTTATTCTAGTTATACATTCGTCTAAATTTTTTTCAAAGTTTTTAACTTCTTTGCCTTTGGTTTGAATTTCCTCCTGTAGCTCAGAGTAGTTTGATCGTCAGAAGCCTTCTTCTCTCAACTCTTCAAAGTCATTCTCCATCCAGCTTTGTTCCGTTGCTGGTGAGGAACTGCGTTCCTTTGGAAGAGGAGAGGCACTCTGCTTTTTAGAGTTTCCAGTTTTTCTGCTCTGTTTTTTCCCCATCTTTGTGGTTTTATCTACTTTTGGTCTTTGATGATAGTGATGTACAGATGCATTGTTGGTGTGGATGTCCTTTCTGTTTGTTAGTTTTCCTTCTAACAGACAGGACCCTCAGCTGCAGGTCTGTTGGAGTTTGCTAGAGGTCCACTCCAGACCCTGTTTCCTTGGGTACCAGCAGCGGTGGCTGCAGAACAGCAGAATTTCATGAACCGCAAATGCTGCTCTCTGATCGTCCATCTGGAAATTTTGTCTCAGAGGAGTACCTGGCTGTGTGAGGTGTCAGTCTGCCCCTACTGGAGGGTGCCTCCCAGTTAGGCTGCTTGGAGGTCAGGGGTCAGGGACCCACTTGAGGAGGCAGTCTGCCCGTTCTCAGATCTCCAGCTGTGTGCTGGGAGAACCAGTGCTCTCTTCAAAGCTGTCAGACAGGGACATTTAAGTCTGCAGAGGTTACCCCTGTCTTTTTGTTTGTCTGTGCCCTGCCCCCACAGGTGGAGCCTATGGAGGCAGGCAGGCCTCCTTGAGCTGTGGTGGGCTCCACCCAGTTCCAGCTTCCAGGCTGCTTTGTTTACCTAAGCAAGCCTGGGCAATGGCGGGTGCCCATCCCCCAGCCTCGCTGCTGCCTTGCAGTTTGATCTCAGACTGCTGTGGTAGCAATCAGCGAGACTCCGTGGGCGTAGGACCCACTGAGCCAGGTGCGAGATATAATCTCCTGGTGGGCCGTTTTTTAAGCCCGTCGGAAAAGCGCAGTATTAGGGTGGGAGTGACCCAATTTTCCAGGTGCCGTCTGTCACCCCTTTCTTTGACTAGGAAAGGGAACTCCCTGACCCCTTGCACTTCCCGAGTGAGGCAATGCCTCACCCTGCTTCGGCTCATGCACGGTGTGCTGCACCCACTGTCCTGCGCCCACTGTCTGGCACTCCCTAGTGAGATGAACCCGGTACCTCAGATGGAAATGCAGAAATCACCTGTCTTCTGTGTCACTCATGCTGGGAGCTGTAGACCGGAGCTGTTCCTATTCGGCCATCTATATTTAACTATTCTCTCATCCAATGAATATAAGTCATTGTGAGGAGTCTTATTTCTTCTAACAAAGAGTTGTGAGAAGCATGAGGTTTCATGTCAGACTATGTTAACTAAAATTTCTCAAGTATTTAAGTGTATTTTATACAGGAAAGAAAAGCTTTATGTATTAAGCTCGCATCATGTACCAGCTCACTGTTAAAAGTATGCATAAAAATATGTATATACGTATGCACACATGTAGATACATATATACATGTGCATGTGTACACATGTATCCATATCTATGTGTATACCTATATGTAAATCTATATGTTTCCATATCTATATGTGTGGGTATATATGTATATATATATGTATCTATAGCTATATATTTTCATTAAGATTTTGAGAGAGGAATAACATATTATCCACATTTTGAGGATGAGAAACTGAAGCACCATGAAGTAGAACTGAATTCAAACCCTAGCCTGCTTGGCCCGTATTTTAGCTTAGATAAGCCTAAGAAGTCACAACATTGACTTGGTAGACACTTAATAAAGCAAAGTATTATTATATTCTAGGACAAACAGCAAGACAGTTTTATCAATAAGATGATTCCTATAGATTCATATGAATTATTTTTCAATTATTCATAAATAAGTTTTATTTGAAAATATGTGGTTGTTATGAACTGAAGAATTGTAAAATTATTGATTTTTTATAATAGAAGAGATTTTAAGATTATGTAATCTATGTAATATTATGGATTACATACATTATGCAAATATGTAATTTGTAATTACATGAATTACAAAATTTTTGATGTTTTATGATAGAAAAGACTACGATTATGTAGTTAATAATCTATGTAAAGTTATGCATTACATACATTATGCAAATATGTAATTTGTAATTACTAGAATTACAAAATTATTGATTTTTTATGACAGAAAAGACTTTATGTAGTTAATAATCTCTGTAATGTTATGCAAGAAGAAACTAAGACCCCCAGATTTCCACAGATGAGTGGGGAAACATAATGGCATTCAAAATGATGAGTAAGATAGAATAAAAAAAGCAACTGCCTTATCTTGCTTGAAAGAAAAATGTAGCATTTTATCATAAACATTTGCTTCTTGGCATAAAAACAGTTGTTTTAACCAGAAAATTTCTAGGAGAAGCCAGGCTTACTCTGATGATATTTATTGAACTGTGAATTCCTTGAGGGAGAAAATAAATCTTTCTCATTTTGACTCATCACAGTGGCCACCATTAAGTAAAATCTCAACAAATACAGACTTCACTGAAAAGCATTAAATTGGATTGAGCTGTGGAGTTTTGAACATCTGTGAAATTTATGTTAAAAATGTATTTTATTTATTTTATATATTGCTCTTCTTTGTCTTGAGAGTCAAATATATGTATGTTGGGGTAGGCAAGGATTAGATGGCAATGCTGAGAGAATCTCTTATCCAAATTGGCGAAGCCTTAAAGGAAGATAGAGTAAAATCTGATTCCTTGGATACAGGCTTACTGAAGTGTAGAAATTTGCAAGCTCACTAGTGGTGAGAGCCTGCTTAAGAAACTGGCACGCATTCCCCAGAGTTTGGAGACAGGCATGTTTTATTTTTACTATTGTGAAGAATGGCATTGTATATGTGTTCTTTTTTGTCATTATCCCCACAGAATAAATTCTTAGAATTAGAATTGTTCATCCTAAAGTTATGCTTTTTGGAACTCTACAGGAAAGAGTTATCCATTCAGGCCTACTTGTAAGGTTGGCTAGTGTCTGGAAACTTGGTTTTAGGGAGTGCTCTGCAACCCTAAAGAGAAGAATGGCTCACTGTGCCTAAACTGTACAAACAAAGTGAACACTTGCTTTCTTTGTAAGAGTCTGGAAGTTTGATACATACTTATCAGAGGGTGGCTATGTGACCAGAACCCAATAAAACCCTTGTGCACTTTGTCTCTTACTTATGAGCTTCCCTGTTAGATAACATTTCCCACAAGTTGTTGCAACTTTTTGCTGGGGAAATTAAGCAGGGCACTGTGGCTCCAGTAGGACAGGACTCTTGAAATCTTTCCCGTGGTTTCCTCTGGGCTCTCCATGTGCCTTTTCTCTTTGCTGAGTTTGCTCTTTATCCCTTTGTGGTGATAAATCATAGCTGTGGGTATGATTAGATGCTGAGGAAATGCTCATTTTGCGTAAAAGATGAAGAATGTATTTTCTGTCTAGTAAAAAGGCTCATTACCAATGCACTTGGGACACAGTAGTTCATGTGTAATTAATTTTTTTTTTTTTTTGAGACAGAGTCTCACTCTGTTGCCAGGCTATAGTGCAGTGGCGCCATCTCGGCTCACCGCAATCTCTGCCTCCTGGGTTCAAGTGATTCCCCTACCTCAGCTTCCCAAGTAGCTGGGACTATAGGCACCCGCCACCACACGCGGCTAATTTTTTGTATTTTAGTAGAGACAGGGTTTCGGGGTAATTAATAATTTTAAAACATTTAATAAAGTTGGAAATATTAAATATGCATTAGTTTAAGTAATTTCATCTTTTTCTAAAAATATTTAAATATATGCATTCATAATTGTTTAATGGATAGACAAGGTATTTTCTTTGATTATGGGTAACTTGATTGGAATTTTTCATTGTTTTGCTTTCATAAACAACATCCATAATACATTATCTGTGATTCTCAATTTGGTTTTACTTTTAAATAGGAGATAGAAATTAAGGCTTATATGGTGCAAACTGTATGCAGAATCTTTCTAGGCTTTAATATTTTGTATTTTACTGCTCTCAACCATAACTCAACAATTATTTTTAGCAATTATTTTATTGAGGTTTTCATAGCAATCAGAGCATGGATTTAATTAGGAAAGCTCCTTGTTTTACACTCTCTGTTAATATAATATACCATTACATTACAGAATTACAGTAAGAAAATATGATGTAATCTTGTTTGAGAACAAATACAACTGTCTTCTGAGAAATGTTGGTGGGAGCAGAAGTGTTCTGGTGTACTGGTCATGGACATGAGTCCATAAGTTTCATGGAGGGAATGAAACCTGTTAGTCAGTCTAGAGATTTGGCTTACTGGAGAATGTTTTAAAAAATTCAACTATGTCAATAATAGACACAGGCATCAAAAAATAAATACATAATAAAATGACTAGGGTTGACGTTACATTATGGTAAGAACACATATCAAGAAATTTGAATATTATGGAGATGAGGAAAACAAATGGAATATGTGCACAGGGATAAAATACATAATAAGGAATAAAAGTAAGACAAATGATTTATTCATGCAATTAATACATGCTGAAGAAATCATACATCTTAGCAATGACAGACATTAGAGATAATGTGAACAAAAGAGAAGACTTCTGCTTTCATGAATGTCATAGATTAATGAAATCAAAATAATAGAAAGAACTAAAAAACTAATAAAATTTTTAATATACATTATGTTACAGAAAGACTATATAAATAACATAATATTTAATACGTTGGCTTAAAATAAAAAGCAAGTAATTTTTAGCATTTTTCTTACATAATTCTTATTCACTTAATTTAACTGAAAAGATAATGCTGATATTAGCTGAATTTTTATCTTTTTAAAGTTTTATTTTATTTTAGTTGACACATACATACATATCCATTTAGTGCAATTGGATAATTCATGCTTTGTCTCCAATTATCAGGGATTTTAGTGTTTAAAATATAAAACTGTCTATGTTTGCTAAACAGTGTTTTAAAATGAACAACAATAAAGTTTAGTTATTAATCCATTAGAGTTTCTTTTGAAAATCTTCAGTTTTTATCATTTGATCATTTATAAATAAAAGAAACAACCAGGCTGGGTGTGATGGTGGCTCACTCCTCTAATCCCAGCACTTTGGGAGGCCAAGGTGGGCAGACCGCTTGAGCTTGGAAGTTTGAGACCAACCTGACCAACATGGCGAAACCTCATCTCTACCAAAAACTTAAAATTTAGCCAGGCCTGGTGGCACAAGCCTGTAGTCCTAGGTACTCAGGAGGCTGAGATGAGAGGATTGTTTGAACCCAAGAGTTCGAGGCTGCAGTGAGCCAAGATTGCAGCATTGCACTCTAGCCTGGTGACAGAGTGAGACCCCACTGCAAAAAAAAAAAAAAAAAAAAGAAGAAGAAGAAGAAGAAGAATGAAACAACTAGCATGCAATGTTTAAAATCTAACTTTCCCAACATATGCAAAACTATCAGGTTTCATTCTCTAGGAAAAAAAATATATTTAACTCTAAATGTTATTTTTGCAGATTAAAGACATGATAAATGAATCAGCATTTATTTAGTGGATTAGATGAGCTTGAAATAGAAATAGCCATCGAATTACCTCTTATAAAAATCATTTTGCAACAAAATGAATTAAGAATCTTAATGCAGCTGTGCGCGGTGGCTCACGCCTGTAATCCCAGCACTTTTGGAGGGCAAGGAGGGTGGATCATGAGGTCAGGAGTTCGAGACCAGCCTGGCCAACATGGTGAAACCCTGTCTCTACTAAAGATACAAAAAATTATCAGGATATGGTGACGCACGCCTGTAATCCTAGCTGCTCAAGAGGCTGAGGCAGGAGAATTGCTGAACCCGGGAGGCAGAGGTTGCAGTGAGCCGAGATCGCGCCACTGCATTCCAGCCTGGGCGACAGGGAAAGACTCCGTCTCAAAAAATAAAAAAAAATTTAAAAAATCTGAATTCATACAGGAGCCTTTATGGTGTGTGCGTTATAAACATCACTCCTTAACAACCAATCCACAGATTATGGGAAGAAACAACAACAATGGTATTAATGAAAGCAAAACAAAACAAAAACCAGATGGAAACTCCATCTTTGGTTTGCTTTACTTTCTTATGATTTGTTTTATTTTTCTTTGTCTGAAAACATCTGTATAAATTACATAATGTTTCAGTATATATGCAGTACTTTTTAAAAAAGGTATTCTTAATGCTATATTCTAATCTGATGCTTCTCTCAAGGGATAATCATTACAACATTTTGTAATGTTTCAAGACTACCTGTCTCTCCTCACCACCTCCACCCCACCCCGTAGAACTTTTCTTTTGGTCCAAGAATTTTGTCCAATATACACAGCTCAAAACAAAAATTCCTTAGTACTCTGTTTACATTTTAAATGAGCCATAAATAAAACCCCAGCATTTGGCGCTAAATATTTATCTTCATAGTCTACAGATTAAAACTACAGGCACCGAAAGTTAGCGAGTGATTCATCGAAGACCATATCTAAAGCTAAGTAGCAAATGTAGGATACAAACCTAGACAATCTGCCTCCAGAGCCAGTGGGCTTAACCACTATAATGTGCTCCTTTTATAGAGAGCCTGTGCATATACTTTGCTTTCTTCTAGTGGACTTATTATATAACTTTGTGATGTGTCCATATTTTGTATATATAAATCAATGTAATGTTTTTATTACCTTACAGTAATCAAATGTACTGAAGTGCCATGATTTATTTAGTAATTACTTCATTAATGCATTTCTGATGGTTGACAGTGTTTTGCTATTACAAATCAGGAAGCAATGAACATCACTGCATACACATTTTTGCTGGAATCTTGCAAAGTGCTAATTTAGAAGTTGTAAGTACATGGCATTTTTATAGATTATGCCAAATTGACCTATTGACCTTTCAAATATATACATCAAATTGTACTCTTATAATAGTGTATTAAAAAACCAAATTTCCCACCTTTATCAGCAAATTCCTAATCATTTACATTTCCATTTAATATCAGTTACAAGTTACATCTTATGTTTTTTTAATTTGTATTATTTAGGTTACTTATAATATTAAGGATAGATTTTAGGATTTTTTTATGTGTGCAATTTACATTTCTTCTGCATGTTGTTTCTTCATATATGAAACATTTTTTAATTGGTAACTTTTTTTACGGATTACTTTATGGGAATTTCTTACATGTTAAGGATGTCAATACTCCATTAAGTATTGTAAACATTTACTCTAGCTATGTCATTTATGACCTTTACTTAATGGTGTCTTTGGTTATATAGAATCTTTAAATCTTATGTAGTAATATTCATCATTGAATTATAGTTTTCGCAGAAACTTTTTGTAAAATTAAGATATTCTAAACTGGAGAACTGCATTTCTAAAAGCATTTTGTTTAAAGTGAGGCCGTTGCTAGTTAGCACTAGCAGAATTTCAGTAAGGATGCAAAAGTACTTGAAGTTTAGAAGAGTTGAGCTTTAATAAGCTTACTTTTGTTAGGATTCTATTGTACTGTTATACTCCCGCATCTCTCAGGTGAAGAAGCACTCTTAGGATTCTAACAGGCAGCTAGAAAAGAGCTTCACAAAATGAAGACAATAGGTTCTAACAAAGAGCTCTAGGACAGCAAGGAACTAATGAACAAGGAAGCAGAGCAGATAAATAGTAAAAAAATAATACTTATATTTCGGATGATAATAGGAGCATTTAAAATTTGAGTCTGATCACAGTATCTGCAATCATGCTTCACTTAATAACGAGGATACATACCCATTATTAGGTGATTTTATCATTGTGCGAACATCGTAGAGTGTACTTACACAAACCTAGATGGTATAGCCAAGTACTCGCCTGGGCTACAAGGTATAGCCTATGCTACAAACCTGTATAACATGCTGCTGTACTGAATACTGTATGCAGTGGTAGCACAATGGTAAATATTTGTGTACCTAAACATATCTAAATTATAGAAAAGATGATGTGTTTGCCCTACAACATTACAACAGCTACAACATCCCTAGGTGACAGGACTTTTTCAGCTCCATTATACTCTAATGAGACCACCATCATGTATGCGGTCCATAGTTAACTGAAACATCATTATGCGGGACATAACTGTATTTAAATTTGTTGGTAAGGCAGCTGAAAGTCCTTAAGGGATAAATGTGTAAACTAATGTTTTAAAACATTATTCATATGCAGGGTGCAGGAAGATGAGGCTCACATATACCTTTGATAATATTATCCAGTGTTAAATGCTATAAATCATACACTTTGGTGTGTGTCAGAGGAGTCTCTGCTCACTGTTCTCCTCTCCAAAATGTACTAAGCTATTATTGCACATTTTCTCTTCCAGATACATTTTAAGACTGATAAATTTCATAAAAGTTCTGCAGGGATTTATAGAGGGATTGAAGGAGAAATGACATTTTTACAATAGTGAATTCTCTCTTACAGGAATATGTTCTCTTTCAGTTCATCGAGGTCTTCTTTTATGACTTTCAGGAAAGCTTTATAGTTTTTCTTTTTCACTAAGACATGACCATTTTTTTTGTTATGGTAGTTCTACAATGATTTCTATGTGTGCTTATGTGTGTGTGTGCACTGTACTTTTTCTACACATTTTACCTTCACATTTTCTGTGATAAAAATGACACATAGGTTGAAAAGTTATGTATATCAATTTTTATTTAGTTTAGTTGCTTGTTTAATTATTTTATATATCTGAATATGGGAAATTGATTTCTTATACTTTCACTGTAGATGATTATTGTTTTGAAAATAATTGCAACTTTGAATTCTGCATACTCAATATTTATATCTTAGCTAATAAGTTTGCCTTTTAATTCTAGCTTGTTAATTTTTAATTATATAAAGTAATGTACTTGATTACATGAACATGTTTCCATTTTTTCCTAATTTTTTTATTTGACTCACTCAGTTGACTGGCCAGTCGATGCTGGTAGTTGGTCAGAGCTTTCAGAAAATTTCAGATCCTTTCCATGTTAGCCTCTCTAGAAGGCAGCTTGAATGTCCTCATGACATGGCATCCAGCTTTTCTGAGATCCAGGGAGCCAGGAGAGCAAGGCAGAAACTATAATGCCCTCTAAATCTAGTCCTGGAAATCATACAGTCAATTCTGCTACAGTTGATATATGGGAAACAAATTACTAAATCTTCCTATATTCAATAGGAGGGAGATTAGGCTCCACCTTTTGAAAAGAAGATTGTCTGAGAACTTGTGGACATACTTTAGTCCAAGCATAATATATTCCTATAAACTACATATTTTTGCATATATTAATTTTTATGAGTGGTATTATAGTTTGTGTATCCATCCATTACTTTTTAAATCCAATGTTTTGTAATTTATCTGTAATGGTATATGTATAGAGAGAATTCTAATATTTCAATCATTTAATAACTATTTTGTGAATATACCTTATATTCATTATCGTATTGATAAAATTTAGTTTAAGAATTTTATTTTTCACTGAAAACAGTGGTTCTATAAATACTCATAGATGTCTCCTCATACAACTGTGTGAGAATTTTTGGTAGAGTATATATCTAGAAAAGGAATTTGTGAGTAATTATTACATAATTTCATCTTTGTAGACATAATCAAATTTCTCTCTACAAGCAGGATATTAGAGACCTCATTTTTACATTGTCACCAGATTTGGTATTTCTTATTTTTTTTCAATCTTAGTGTAAAAACTGTCTCATTATAGTTTTCATTTTAAATTAATTGGATTTGGATTTTCTCTTCTGAGGATTTCTTTTTTTTTTTGGTCCACATTTTCTATGGGTTTTTTTCAAATTTATTTGCAGAAATTATTTATATTTTGTTGTACAAACATCTTTCTCTTATTAAATCAGAACTGATACTTCCAGAAGTGACTTTATGATTAAAGTCAAAAGAGAAACAAGCAAACAAGCAAAAGCACTTTCTCTCCAAGACTAAAGAAAATGCAAGCAAACAAACAAAATGGATTCACTGTGTCTGGTTCTGGTCTCAAAATAATTGAAGTCATTAACATTCCTGCTAACTTAACATTTTCTTTAGGCATTCTATCTATACTATAATATCATCATGAACAATCTTCAAAACTTTTTTGTCTTCTTTTATTTTTCATGACCGCCAATGCAAAGTTGAATCTGGATAAATCAAAGTGGATATAGCTGTCTCATTCTCAATCTTAAGATGAAAGCTTTCAACATCTAACTCTGTTAGATGTCTGTGCTGACTTTATAAAATGTTTTGGTATATAATCTTTAATCAATTAAGGGATTGCCACTTAATTCCAATTGAATGGGTAATTTTTAATCATAAGTAGATGTCTTTTGCATTTATATATGATCGCATTATTTTTCTCATTTATTCTGTTAACATGAATTACATTCTTTGATTTCTTTCATCAATGTTTTATAGGTTTCCTAATTTAAATCTTGAAAATATTTTGTTAGATTTACATCTAAGTATGTCATTATTTTGGGGAGCGAATGTAAGGGTATTGTGCTCATTCTTCTTTTTTAAGTAAGCTTTTTAAAAACTCTGAAATACTTTTAGATTTACAGAAAGATTGTGAAGATGTATCCAAAGTCCTCCATCATTATAATGGAAAACACTGGATACATGGAGTATGTAGGAACTGATAATGTAATCATAATGATAATGTAATAATGTTACAATCAATGAAACAATAATGATACATTGTTGTTAAACCTGTACTAAATTCCATATTTCTTACATTTTACCTATATTTTCTGTTGCCAAATATCATGTTACAGTCATCATGTCTCTTAGATTCCTCTCAGCTCTGAACAGTTCATCAGGTTTTCCTTGTTTTTTGATGACTTTTACATTTGGAGGAGCACTGGTCAGGTATTTTGTAGAATGTCCCTTGAGTTGGATTTCTCTGATACTTTTCATGTGAGAAGATGGAGGTTATGCCTTTTGGGAAGAACGACCAGAGAGGAAAAGAGCTATTCTCATTACATTATATCAAGGATACATATTATCAACCTGGCTTTTCATTGTCGACGTTGATCTTGAGGTTAAGGTAGTTTTTGTCAGATTTCTTCATTGTAAAGTTACTTCCCTCCTCACTTTTTCATACTGTACTCTTTGGACAGGAGTCATATGCACAGCCTACCCATAATGAATGGGGTGTGGCCTTCTACCTCCTTCAGGGCAGACTATTGATATATATTATTTAGAGGTCTGCATGTGAATTTTTTCTGTTCTCCTCCATTTATTTATTAATGCAATCATTTATTTATATCAGGAAGGACTCGGATATTTATTCCATACTAGGGTTGTAATCCATCTCTTCTTGATTTATTTCATTGCTTGGATTGTTCCAGCTTTGGGTATTATAGATCTTTCACTTAGTTCCTGTACCCCCTTGATATATCTCCATCGTTGTGTGAGTGCTATTTGTGTGGGGAGGAAAGGCGTATCTGTACTTTCTGGCACCGTAAGATGGTCCAGGCTCAACTTGCATATTTTCTGCTTCAGCCCTAGCATCAGCCATTTGTCCAAGAAATACTGGTTCTTTTTGTTGGAGAATGGCATTAGAAACCAAGATCTGGGCAGTAGATACACTCATTGATTCTAGGCTCACTCATCTGACAAAACAAGAAAATACATACATGGAAACTAACCCATGTGCACATACTTATAAATATTACTGTATGTAGCCATCTGTATTAGTCAGGGTTCCCTAGAGGGACAGAACTTATAGGAGATCTATATAAAGAGGAGTTTATTAAGTATTAACTTACTTAATCACAAGCTCCCACAATAGTCTGTCTGCAAGCTTGAGGAGCAAGGAGACCCAGTCCGAGTCTCAAAACTGAAGAACTTGGAGTCCAATGTTTGAGGGCAGGAAGCATCCAGCACGGGAGAAAGATGTAGGCTGGGAGCCCAGGCCAGTCTCTCCTTTTGACATTTTTCTGCCTGCTTTATATGCGCTGATTAGATTGTGCCCACCAGATTAAGGGTGGGTCTGCCTTCCCAGTGCACTGACTCATATGTTAATCTCCTTGGGCAACACCCACACAGAGATACCCAGGATCAATACTTTACATCCTTCAATCCAATCAAGTTGACACTCAGTATTAACCACCACACCATCTGTATCTATATTAAGCTAAACCATGAGTTCATACTGATATTTGTATCTCTTACTTATGACAACAAGGAACATTTCTTTGCTTATATGAAACTGCCTACTTCAGCACTGAGAAACCTGGTTTTCACTATCACCATTCATTTATTTAATTGTTTAATTCCAGTATGAATATGTAGTGGTTTTAGACTTAACCTCTACTCCCTGGGCAACAAATCTATCAGAGTAGTGTATACTACAGAGTAGTACAGTATAAGTGTACAGCAGACAACTAAAGTGTACAGTACAGTGCTTACAAAAAATTTATTGGCCTTTAGTCTTACAGGCTCCATTCATTTCCAAAGTTACCTAGGTTGGCATCTTTTCCCCTAGTCCTTCAGTGAGATTGCTTCATACATTTTAATACATTCATGTAACTTTTAGGCATATTTTCCATTTCTCTGCCAAAATTATCCATCTTGTGTTTTTAAATCTTGACTATAATAACTAATCATAGTTTTGTGCTTTGTATGTATCCGTGTTATGCTTCTCCTATGTTTCTTCCTTTTTTTCTATTCTGTTGTTGTTTTCATTGGAATTTTGTTTTGTTATATGCCTGCGGATTTTTCTTTGTAAGTTAAACACTGCATGTGAAATTTTTAGGCATAATTTGAGCTTCTGAATAGTGTTAACTGTCTCCAGAGAGGAATTACTTTTTCATCTGGCAGGCAGATGACAAATCTAATTAATACAATCAGCATTTGAAGTTATTACAGCTGGCCTTTGCTCACTGGTTTATTTTTGGTTCAACTTTAATGATATATTATAGCCTTTTGGGTTGCCAAGCCTCAGTTATCTATTAGAAACTCTTACTCACTGGCAGGTATGATTTCCATTTTTTAAAACTTGATCTCCAATCCCATGAGCCTACAAAGATTTCCACTCAGATTTTCAACCTCTCAGTAACAACTTTTGAATTACCAATCAACATTGGTGGAAAAGCAACATTCAATGTCATGTTTATTTCTTTTACTTCAAATTTCTTGTAGATATTGGCTCAAAATAATTTTATTGCCCAGGTAACTCTCAGATGGCTTCGATGAGATGGTTTTAATTTTTTTTTTAGCTGTTCTAGTTCTCTCAATGCAGGATTAATGCATACGACTTGTCTCATCAAGCCTGGAATATAAAGCATTTTCCAATCCTTGTATCTCTACCCTTACATCTGGAATGACTTTTCCTCTTCCAGAGCAATACTCTTACATGAAATATCCAGTTATTTGGCCTTCTGGATTTATGAGTGAATAAGCCTAATATTGGATTCTGTATTTAGATAAGCCAAGGTGGGTTTTCAGTACCTCTTGTTCCTTAAAGATGAAAAAATGTCTGAGATCCAGTTTATCAGGTTCGGTAAATGCCATCAGGAAAAAATTGGCTTCATTTTCCTCCATAGTTCTCTAGGCTCCAACTTTAACCAAACAAACTCTCAGTATCTATTATTTCTTCAATAATTTGATAAAAATTTTTATCTCTATATGAGTAGCCATACTTATATTAATGGAAAGAGAAGAGCTTCCTAAATACTTTTTCTTATTTTGTATTTTCCCTTTTCATTATGAAAAAAAGGTAAAGATTTACTGCTATTTAATAGAATCTTTTATATTTTATTTTTTTCAAAGCTGTTATTCTCTGATCCCTTTTTAAACTTCTCTGTTAAATACCACTTAGTTTTTCCTTATTTTAAATGGTCTCTAACCAGGACTTTTTATCACATCATACAGATGCAATTTCTTCTTAAATATCAATGAGAAAAACAAATATTTTAAAATGCCTTTTGTCCATTTTATTACATTTCGTAAGAAGATAATTTTAGAGTTTAAAATAAAGTCCATTTATTTTTAATTAGGGTATGTTTTCATATGTTTAGTGAGACTTTTTAAATGATCATTTTTAAGGAGTTTCTCCTTCAATAGAAAACTGAGATAATTTCTGTCAGATTGCTTATACTCCTGTTTTAGTATGTTCAAATAGTTCGGTCGTAACAAAACAAAGTGAAAACATTTAGATTCCTCATACTATTACATTGCTAATTAAGAAACACAGTAGCTTGTTGGGAATAGAGTGGAGGCCAATATTAGCTTGGCTTTTGTGTCAAATAGCTTTGTATTTTGCGTTTTATGTGGTAGCAAGATATCATTGTGGCATTTTCCATTCATGCTAAATATAAACTTGTACAAAGCTACCACAGAAGCCAAATGTGGTGTGACTGCGTTTGTCAGGAGTGCTTCCCAAAGGTGCTAGAGGGAATTGTATATATCGCACATATCCCACAAACTGTCCTTGATTCTAGTTTTTATTAACTGATAAAGTTTCTAAGTGAAGCTCTTCTGGTGTCCTCCCACTTACTTTCCTGTGGTGTGTTCCTTTGTATTATTAGAGAGGAAAGTAGAGTTCTTCTTTTCCCCGATGTGGTTATTTCTAGCAGAAATGTATCAATGTTCTATTCTGTGGATGTTTATTTATATTGAAGTTTTAAGACTTCTAATTTTAATGAGCTTTTTTTTTTTTTTTTTTTTTGAAGGGCAGTAAAATTAGTTAAGTGAGCTCAGGTGCCATCTTTCCTAAAACCATTCTTTTTTTCTTTTTTTTTTTTTTTTAAAGCACTGTTTTTGTTCAAACTGAAGATTTAACGGTATCAAACTAACACAGGATAGTGTTTTTTGAAGGAAATTAGATGTCATCATTTCCATTTTTATTAACTTAGACATTTTATTTTATACTTATTTAAAGAGTTATTTTAAATGTACCTATACATACATAGACACACATATAATCATATATTATTTGCATACATTAAGCAAAACAAATTAGCTAACATCTCCCTAACCCTCTCCTCCTGAAATTAATGTTATTTTTAATATTTCTAAACGTTCTGGGATTAATTCTTAATATCTTTGTGGGTCAGATGCATGGTGACTTGGTTAAATATTTGATACTCTCTACTCGCATCCACTGGAATAGTTATTTGTCTAACCTTCACAGCTGGTGCTCTTCAATTTTTATCCCTACCTTTACTATTTTTCCACTGACACTGGGGCTTATCTTTTATAATTGCCAAGGGTATTTGGAGAACTGGATTCTAGTTTGCCTCACAGCTTTCTACTGCTGATAGTGTGCCCATCATGATGCCTTCACCATCAGCCAATGTAGATGAGTATAGTAAGGTTTGCAGACCTCCTACTACGAAGTTTTTGTTTACAGTATATATCCCGGAGTCTAGACTATACTTATTAAAGCAGAATACCTTGTACAATGGTTCAGAAATCTAACTATTTGCCAAGCTTACTGGGTCATAATTATGAACACTGATGTTTGAGATACACTGCCATGATAATTAGGAGCAAGAATCTTGAAATCAGGAAGATATGGGCTCTAATACAACCCTACTTACTAGATGTAGGATAATGGCAATTGACTGAACATGTGAGGTTCAATTTACACATCCGAAAAATGGACTTATTAATGTAGTATATATTAAATGTGAGGATATATTGAGGTAATATTTATCAATTTCTTAGTACGATTTCTGGAATATATATTTCATCAACCCTAAGATGTCATTGATTTTAAGAAGTGTGATTATTTAATATATAGTGGAAAGAAGGGGAAATGTTGGCAGTTACACTGTAACGAAGTACTTTCCAATTGCTTGACATTTTATTTTATACGTGCTTCAAGAGTTCTTTAAAACTTATATATTATCACATAACATGAGATGTCATCAATATTAAAAGAGAATATAAGCAAAACAAATTGATGAAGTCATTTTCTAAAACTTCTACACATTCTGAGATTGACTTTTCTTAACATCTTTGTAACTCAGAATTTCATCTTCTCTTCTACCAGCATTGTGGTATAAATGTTACTAAAAAGAGTGTTCAGCTGTTACCTCTAAGTATTTATTTTTCTAGCCAATGATTTGAAATTTTTATTTTTTCAGTTTGGCTGCTAAAAATCAAGTACAATTATTTTATCAGAATATTGTCAACAGACGACTTTCAAATTATAACTATGACTAACATGCTTTCTTCAAATTTCTTATGAAATGACCTTTATACAACTGTTAAGTAATTTAAATTGTCTAGTCAAACTCAAAGGAATAACCAACAAGTTCACTCATGTAAAATTGACAAATGTATCACAACTGTGTGTGACTGAAAGTAACTAAAATATTTATTTTAAGAGTCAGCTCAAATGCAGATACTACAATGTGGGGGAAACGTGCATTATTATTTTTTTTTAATTAATGAAAGGCAACAGTATGTGTTCAAGGAAAATAAGAGACAGATGGCACCTGCTCGTTTTCTATCGAATGTTATACTGTGGTCATCTCTCACACCATATGTTTGACCTATTTTGGGCATTTGAGTCTTGATTATTAACTTTGTAGAGGTGTCTAATCTCCACGCACCATAGTTCCTGTGAGGTTGTGTATCTGAAGCCCAGAACTGTGCACTTAGCACACGCTCATCAATGTTTGAGTCTGTTCTTTGCCACGTGCTGCTGAGACTCTCCCTGAGTGTCTTGTTTCCAGGTCACAACCATTCCTAGAGTGGTCTCCACCAGCTTCCATAATCTGCTTTTGGAAGAAGAGCAGAAGTGGAAGCAGAAGTGCCTGTGTGGGTTTCTGAACTCCACCCAAAGATGGATTTTGTTTCCATAAGTATATTACGAACCATGGAATAGAATATGAAAATATCAATGTAACAATGCATTTCTTTCTTTATCTTTTTTCCCCAGGAATTCTGTATTTGCTGCTTCAGGATATTGGAAATCTGTATGAGCATTTGGACCTTTTATGAATCTAGGTTTTGGGTTCCAAATTTAGCTAGAGGATTTAATAAGGTGAAGATTGCATACAAATATCATTTTCTTCTGCTGCTTAATGAGCAGTATGATATATGTGGTAATCATTTTACTAAAACTGGAAAATGTGTTTCTGTTGGCCCTTATGTTATTTCTACTCTTTTTTCTACAGATTAAGATAATCAGGGTTATTTAAATTGACTTTCAAAGTCATTAGTAATCTGGCTTCACATTAATTATTCAACTCTCTCTCCTTATGCTCCCTACTGAAGTCCTCTGCTCCAGTCAGGCTGATCTCCTCATGGTTGTCTGAACACACCATGAGCATTACTGCCTTCTTACCTTTACTCTTCAAACATTCCTTCAACTAAAGTAAACCATTCTCTCCTTTCATCCTTGAATATTGCCTTTATTATAACATCTTCTTTTGCCATTCTAAGTCACACTTATACTTCTCTTCTTTAATTCATTCAACAAATATTTCTTGAGTACATATTACTACCAGCCTAGTGAAGAATACAAATCAAGCCTCTGCCATTAGGGAAAAATATAGGCTGTAGAAATCATCAAGTAAGAAACATGCAACATTTATTTTTAGATATGGTAGTTATGCTAAGGGAAATTATAATTATAAATGTAGTTTAATAGGCTTTGTCAATAACCTTCAATTCCAATCTATGATGCATTTAAATATTGTGCATTAGACTTTTATTTATTTATTTATAGCTTGTCTCCTTAATTAAAGATGAAATCAAAGAGGCTAAATTCACTGATATTTGCAGTGGAATTGTGACAGTATGGAGAAGAAGTAAAAATGCTTTTTAAGCTTTGCTCCTTTTTCTCACAAAGTGGCTTGCAATGGCCAGGTATGTAAATACATTAAAACCTCACAGTAACACAGATGCCTGTCCCCTTAATTGGCCCTTGTGATTCTCTGCCCCTGCTATTTAACAGGGGAGTGGGGTGAACATTCTTAGGTTCTGCTTGGGGATGAGTAAGAGCAGGGGTGTCACGAAGGAAAAGATGAGACTTGATTCTTGCCAGAAAATTGACCACCAGCTCAGTCTCAGAGAGTGAACAGACAGAGGACAGATTCCTATGTCCTCAGTTTCCTGGAAGCCCAAGGACCCCACTAGTTGGGAGAGTCTTAGTACTAAAACCATAGTTCAGAGAGGCCTAGTTAGCCATAGAACCAAAAAATTTTCCCAGAATATTTAAGATAGAGTAGAAAAATTCCATCAGGTAGTGACAAATGGTAGCTAGGAACCAACAGATGATGAAACAGAGAAAATGGACCCTAATGTTTATGACAATATGCACTAATACGTTATTCTAGAATTGTATTGAATGTCAAAATTGGAGTAAAGAGTTTTACCTTCTATTTTTAAGATGAAAGATATTGATAACATTTTTTCTATAGGTTTAATAAATATCTGATATTTTTGTCATGTGCATAGTATTAACTTGTAATTCTGTAGATATCAAAGCTTTTAGCCTAATATTTATATAATTTTGTAAAACATTTCACCTTGTCTTTCATGCTTATGAAAGTAAACATTAGCAGTGAATTCAGCACTTAAGATTTAAAAATGCATCTTAGACTCTTGCCTTCTTAATGACCTCTGTAACTAACACTGGATAAAATCTATGGAACAGTTTCTAGGGTTTTTTTCCCATTGTCTACTGACAGGTGTGGAGTTCCCATCTGAATGTGAAAATATGTAGCAGCTAGAGTTATGTGGCTCCACAGGACATGATAATGGGCTAGTTGGAATTGGAAATAAACCGTATTTTCAAATGTTTTAAAACACCACACTGTTTTTCCTGTAAACAATTGAAACCTCAAGTCTTCTCCTGCTCCTGCTCTTTGGAACATAAAAATCAGATGTTACTTCTGGCAAACTACTTTTTTCTCTCTTAATCAGGAGGTCATCATTTCCCCCTTATTCATTATACGTTCAATTCCAACAGGTGTATTTTTTTTGAAAATGCCATATCATGTGTTATATCCACCTGTGAAAAAGAGATATGTGATCAAAATAACTTCAACATAAATTTATACACAACTCCTGTAATAAGTGATGAATACTGCCAGTCACCTGAAAAAAAAAGGTGTTGGATTTCACAGTCGGCCGGGTCATTATTAATCAAATTGTTTTCTCTCTGTTTTTTTTTTATTTCCTTATATTTCTATCAATTCAGACTTAGGGATTTTGGCTCTGGATTCCAGCCCATTTTTCCCATTGGAAGTTTTCAGAGATCTATGGATATAGCAGTATCTTGCTAAGTGGTTGAGCTCATTAATACTGCCTCGTTACTGTGGCGACTAAAAAGAATGGGAACATGAATTGAAATCGAACTGACAGAGGCTGAACTGAAACTCTGGCTTACATGTGTGAAAAGCAGAGAGTGTTGTTGCTCCATAGACTTTTCCAGTAGAAGTTCTGAACAGTCAGTGTCTTTTGTTTTCAAAGATGCCAATCTAAAAAATGACAATATTTACTAGTACTGAAAATAGACATCAGATACCCCTATAGAGATTAATATAATATATACCAAGAGCTCTTTGAGGTTTAAATTGATTCATTCTATATGGAAGATTATATATGACTTTTGTTATGGGCTGAATGTTTGTGTCCCTCCAAAATTCTTACGTTGAAACCTAATTTCCAATATGAGGGTATTTGAAGGTGGGGCCTTTGGGAGAAGATTAGGTCATGATAGAGGAGACTTCATAAATAGGATTAGTGCTCTTTTAAAATAGGCCCCAGAGAGCCCCTTCTGCCATGGGAGGACACAGCAAGAAAGCACCACCAATGAATCTAAAAGTGTGCTCTTATATGACACCAAATCTACTAGCACCTTGATTTTAGACTTAGCAGCCTCCAAAATTATGAGAAATAAATGATTATAGCTTATAAGCTTCCCAGTTTATCCTGTTTTATTAGTAGTAGCCCAAACTGACAGACATTACTATTGCTATTTGTACATTACAGTTATAAATTATGAATTTATTCCTTCTGGATAAATAGTCCCTATCTGTATCTCATTTTACTCATTATTATAATGAGATTCTGTGTTATACTTTTATATCACACTACTTGTAAGTTAACTTTATCTATTTTAGACAAGCTTAGGTTTTCCACCCTGAAAAATGAAGGTGTTTAACCAGACACCCTGCTTGCCACCCACTCCCTTCTGTACTTTGCCTTTCTGTCTTTGGCGGTGCTCACTACTTCCTTTTTCATTTTTACTATTTGAAAATGAGGCTGTGCTTTACTCTAACACTCGATGTCTAAATAAATCCCCAGCTTTAGCATGCCATGATTATATTGATATATTTTGTGATCAATGACAAAAAAATTAAAGCTAACATTTATCTGTACATTGCTTCAAAAGGGTGCTTCAGTGTGATATAAATGAATAAAGTAAGGAGCCTTGTACTTCAGTTAAAAATAATTTTCTACAGCCATAAAAAAGAATGAAATCATGTGTTTGCAGCAACATGGATGCAGCTGGAGGCCATTATTCTAAGCAAATTAATGCAGAAACAGAAAACCAAATGCTGCATATTCTCACTTGTAAGTGGGAGCTAAATCTTTGGTACAATGGACACAAAGATGGGAACAATAGACACTGGGGTTTCCAAAAGGGGGAAGGGTGGGAGAGAGGGAATGGGTGCGAAGCTACCTCTTGGGTACTATGTTTGTTGCTTGAGCAATGAGATTGTTAGAAACCCAAACCTTGGCATCATGCAATATGCTCATGTAACAAACCTGGATGTGTAGTCCCTGAATCTAAAATTTAAAAAGTTTTTCAACATTTAAACATATTTTTACACAGAACACATATCTTTATGTAAACAGAGTCTATACATCTTCATGCAAATGGATTTTTAATCCTAATTACAAAGAATTTTATGTAAAATATTTTTAAAGGAATTTTAGTTTGGAGAAAGAATTATGTTGAAGACAAACATTTAAAAAGATTTGAAGATGGAAAGAATTGATAGTTACCTTGTTAGTCTCTAATTTTTTCACCTACATAATTCATTTGGGGATGAAAACAGGGTCTTTATTTTTGAGGAATTATGATACTGGAAAAAGGATAAAACAGAAACTCAGGAGACCGGAGTGTTAATCCTAGCACCACCACTTATTAACTGGATGTACCTGTAAAAGGAAACATTTTCTGCCCAACTGCCCTGACAGGATAATTGTAAGGATTAAATATGTATAAAAGTATGTTATAAATTATGAAGTCCTATCTAAGTCTAATTTATTAATACTTATTGCTGGATCCCTGAGTTACAAAGTGAGCCTTATTTATAGGAGATGGACAGTGAATTATTTTTAATTAAATATTTTTAAATTGCAAAGTGATATATGCTCCTTGGAAGAATAGAAGCAATGCAATAATAAATAAAGACAAAATTAATAATTTTCCTGTATACTCCTTTCATAACTCTCACAGATAAGCAATATTACAAAGCCCAGTATGTAATTTTCTACAATTTGTCCATGCTCACATAAATTATGTGAATATTAAAAGGGTTAACCCTTTGTTTTAAGTTTGATAATTTTTCTTGTTTTTCCTAATTATTCTGCTACTTAGGCACATTTATGTTTTTCTGCAATTGTTATTTCACTTAATTTTTACTTAAAAGTATAAGATAGTTTGTGTATACTTTGTGTAATCCCCACAGATGAAAGCTGGAAAATGTAACACATTAAAAAAAAAACTGGATTTTGATTTGTGTTTCTCTGATGGCCAGTGATGATGAGCATTTCTTCATGTGTCTTTTGGCTGCATAAACGTCTTCTTTTGAGAAGTGTCTGTTCATATCCTTTGCCCACTTTTTGATGGGGTTGTTTGATTTTTTTCTTGTAAATTTGTTTAATTTCTTTGTAGATTCTGGATATTAGCCCTTTGTCAGATGGGTAGATTGGAAAAATTTTCTCCCATTCTGTAGGTTGCCAGTTCACTCTGATGGTAGTTTCTTTTATTGTGCAGAAGCTCTTTAGTTTAATTAAATCCCATTTGTCTATTTTGGCTTCTGTTGTCATTGCTTTTGGTGTTTTAGTCATGGAGTCCTTGCCCATGCCTATGTCCTAAATGGTATTGCCTAGGTTTTCTTCTAGGGATTTCATGGTTTTAGGTCTAACATTTAAGTCTTTAATCCATCTTGAATTAATTTTTGTAACCCAACCATCCCATTATTGGATATATACCCAAAGGATTATAAATCATGCTGTTATAAAGACACGTGCACACGTATGTTTATTGCGGCACTATTCACAATAGCAAAGATTTGGAACCAACCCAAATGTCCATCAATGATAGACTGGATTAAGAAAAAGTGGCATATATACACCATGGAATACTATGCAGCCATATAAAATGATGAGTTCATGTCCTTTGTAGGGACATGGATGAAGCTGGAAACCATCATTCTGAGCAAACTATTGCAAGGACAGAAAACCAAACACTGCATGCTCTCACTCATAGGTGGAAATTGAACAATGAGAACATTCGGACACAGGGTGGGGAATCTCACACACCGGGGCCTGTCATGGGGTCGGGGGAGGAGGGAGAGATAGCTTTAGGAGATATACCTAATGTAAATGACGAGTTAATGGGTGCAGCACACCAACATGGCACATGTATACATATGTAATAAACCTGCACATTGTGCACATGTACCCTAGAACTTAAAGTATAATTTGAACAAAATAATAATAATAAAAATAAATAAATAAATAAATAGCTTGATAAGTTTCATATGAGAGTATCATAAGTTATTCAACTAGTCCTTTATTAATATACATTTATGATGTTTTCAGTATTTTATCATTATAAAATATTCTAAATAACATTTCTTCTGTAGCAAAGTCTTAATTTCTGTTGGATATATCCATAAAAATGGGTCAAAAGTGTGTATTTTTTAACTATAAAAGATAATATTAGATAAGTTGATGAATTCACACTCATAACAGCCATGACATTTTTGTTTGGCTAGTCTTAGAGACTGAAAAAAGTCATCATTATTCATCGATTGTCTTTTACTTAATTATGAATTATGTTGTGCTTATTTTCATACGCTTGTTTACTATTAGACTTTGTCTGTTTTATTCTTGGTGAATCAAGAAAAATATCTGTGGTTTATATTTTACTTGTGTATTTGTATAAAATAATAACTATGACAATATCAATAATCTTTTGATATTTTTATATTGTTGAAAGATCTTACAAGACTTAATAATTTGATAGCCTTTAATATATTATGCATAAGCTTAATTTCAGCCAGAGCAATTATCTAGAGCAGTGCTGTCCAGTAGAACTTTCTGCTCTGATAGAAACATTCTGTATCTGCACTGTCCAATGTGGTAGCCATGAGCCTTTGAAATGGAGCTAGTGTAATTGAAAAACTAAAATGTTAATGTTATTTAATTTCAATTAATTTATGTTAAATTTAAATAACCACATTACTAGTGGCTACCTTAACAGAGAAGGTAGGTCTACATATTTTTCATGTGTTTGGGACTGATTTCCTGGGGAAAAAATGTGTGTGTGTTTTTTTTAACTTGGGTGTTTAAAATATAGCAAAATGGTTGTTTTGCATGGACAATGTATACATGTTACTGAAGAACTATAGTAATTCAACGTAATCAGCCAATGTTGAATGCAATACTGTTCTTTTTTATATACATTTTTCATTCCATACTATGTATTTTTATGTAATGTCTTATGTTTATTTCTAATTAGGAGGAAACATAATATTATATTTCATCTGAATTCTGCCTCATGATTTTATAAACACAGGAATTTAATAAAATACTTTTCATAAAAGGAAAGTATTCCACTACTCTTCTTGAAGTTTGAATTTCATACAATTAGTTCATGAAATGATTCTTTTTCTCTCTGTCTGATTTGATATCAGACTAAGTCTCATCTAATCATGAGGCTTCAAAGCGACTACTTAGAAGAAGGATTTTTTAAATTTTACTATTTTTTTTCATTGCGGAAAGGAAAGTCAAGATGAGTTCTGCTTGTTTCTGACACTAAACAATCCCAGTTTCTAAACATCCCAGTTTCTAAATCCTACGAGTGTAATATGCAGATATTGGTGCCTTGAGTAACAGAGAGTGTAATCCTGTTACAGTCTTAGATTTCTCTGAGTCTTTAGAAATTCTGATTAGCCTTGGTAATCACCTGTTTTTTTCCTTGGATATTATTAGTATTTTTGGTGGTTTCTCATCCTTCCATGTAAGAAAATATGATTTTGGCTACAGCTATTTCCAGGATTCTCTTCTGTCAGAGAACTATCACACCATAATCTCTTTTACTTCAATCTAAGTTTGAGATTTTTGTAAGAATATCTAGATACATATTTTATTAAACAGCCATTACATTAAAATTTATCTATTTGAAAAGTGAATTCACATTAAAACTTAAATGTTTGCAGTATCTGTTCTATTCTGCTTCACTTATCATCGAACAGTGCAAAATAAGTATAAATGAATTCCTATTTTAATTCCAATTTTGTATATAGGTAATAGAACCATGAACTTTTCAAGTGTGCTCAAATCCAGTTAATAATTTTTACAGTGAAATGAAGACTGTGGCACACATAAGAACACATCCAAGATTATTCCTCAATTCCATGACATGTGAAAAACATGGCATTGGGGGCATACTTTCCTTAACTAGCTATCATTTCCCAACTTGGATCACATTTTTTTTCATTTGTAAAAATCCATCTGATTACCCTAAGTTCTGTACTGTTGAAACAATTAAATGAGATATGTTATATGCCGGTGGTAGAAACATGTCTACCAATCAATCCAGCTATTGGCTTATAAATGGTACTTTTGTTTGTTTCTTTTCCTTTTCTGTTAGTTTCATCATGACAAGGTATTGATACTACCTATAGTTTATTCACAAAATCACTAAAAAATTTGATAAGGTTAAGAAATGGGGGGAATAAATGTCTTTAAAGATCAAATTTACCTGAAATTGAATTGCAATGATACCAAACCCCTGCAATATAACCACGTATAGCTTAGTAAATTCTCAAGCATCCATACATTCATTCTTTATATTTAAAACAACTCGGTGGGTTAGATCATTAAATTAGATGGTGCAGATGTTCATGGAGGCTGGCACCTACCAATATGCTCTATATGCTATTTCCCTCCTTCCTCTCTTAGGCAAGGCATTACGGAGAGTGAAATAAAGAAGCTGATGCTTAGTTTGCCTCTAAAGAATAATATAAGCTATTATTTGAACAAGAAAAATGTAAAACCACAAGTGGGAATCTTTTTAAGCCTGAAATTAGGTTTAATTTAAGAATATGAAGAAAGCAAGTTGTTTGAACATAAAAGCTTTTCTTTGTTCATACTGTATGTGCTTCTCTTTGTTACATTTTACAACAAAGCTGAGTTTAAAAAATTATCTACTTGATGACTAAGCAAATTGAAACAACCTTTCAAACATAAGTATAATTTTTACTTTATTTATAAAAGGCAGATTGTGTTGGATTCCTGCCATTCATTCAGTTTTAAAAAATGACCTCTCTTACTGTCAAATATAAATTATAAAATGTAAATATTGTTATTTGTTTAAAATTATTTAATAAGTTCTGATAATTATAAATAATCATGAAGCATGACTAGGATAGATTATCACAATGTCCCTATTGTTATGATTTCTTTTAAATATATCTCCTTTGATAATACATTTTATGAAAATTTCTGCCAGTAGCTAAAACCCTTGATATTCCAAAAATAAATAAATAAAATATTAGGTTAGCTTGTGGTCTTTCAAAGTGACTACCCAGCTACCATAAATTTCTGTCTTCTTTTACAAAAGTATAAATAAAATTAAAGTGTGCCTGATAGTTTATAAATATATAAAAAAGAAAACTTTGGTAGTATTTCAACATATCTAACTTAGATATATTTTGGGATCAATATAAATTCCTATTAAACATTTTTCAAGAAAACATAAAAAGTTTAAATCAGAAGAATAATAAAAAGATTAAATTAACCTTTTTACTGATAATGTATTGTGGAAGATTAAGGATAACTGTGAATGTACTGGCACTTCCCATCAAGGATTAGAGGTTACTTCCCCTACCACCTTAACAAATAGAGCATGGTAGAAGTGATATTATGCTGGTTCTGGTCTTAGCCTTTAACAGAACAGACAGATTCCACCTCAGTCTCTTGGGGCCCTAGGACACCATGTAAGAAGTCCAGTGAGCTTGTTGGAGAGTCCATATGGAAAGTCCCTGAAGCTCAGTGGAGAAAGAAAATGACCAAGCTGAGTCCAACCTTCCAGCCATCTATGCCAAGAAATAGGCCATCTGGGTGAAGTTGTCTTAGACTCTCTAGACCTACCATTCACCAGCTAAATACCATAGAATGACCTTGTCTTTTTTTTCTGTTACTTATAAGAGAATACCTGAAACTAGGCTATTTTAGAAAATAAAGAAAAGGAATATCTCACAGTTATAGAGGCTGAAAAGTCCAAGATCAAATGGCTACATCTGATGAGGGCCTTTGTGCTGATGGGGACTCTCTGCAGGGTGAATCAGCTCAAGAAATCACACGATGAAGGGGCTGATCACGAATGCATGAATCCATTAGTCCATGAATGAATTCAAACATTTATGAGGGCAGAGTTCCTATAGAGTCCCTGTCCTATGACGGCAGAGTCTAGGAGGCTCAATCACCTCCTAGAAGCTCTGTCTCTCAATAATGCCCCACTGGGGACTAGGTTTTAACATGAGTGTTGGAGTAGGCAAATATTTGAATCATAGCATTCTGCCCGTGGCCCCCCAAAACTCATATTCTCAGATACAAATGCATCTATTCTATCCCCATGTCCTCAAAGTCTTTACTCAATCTAATATCAACTCAAAAATTTAAAATCCAAATTCCCATCTCTTAAATGAAAACAGTTACCTGCTTCTAAGATGCAATGGTGAGACAGTCATAGTGTGCACATTCCCAATTGAAAAGTGAGAAATAGGCCATGTCGACCTACGGGAAGAAACTGAGGCAAAATTAATATAAGTAGAGAGTTTATCTGGGCCAACATTGAGGAATGCAGGCTGGATAATTTACCAGCTAGTCTAGAAAACACAGAGAAGGAAAGAAAAAGCAAAATACCTTTAAATAATTACCCCCCAGGCATGGCTGCAAGGGAGGTGATCAAAGTCTCAGGCTCATGTCTCTCTGAGCCTCACATTCCATTCCTTAGACTGCTCTGAGTCACTTTTCTTTCTCAGCTAAAAGAAAGAGGTAACAGTCCCCACACAAATACCTATTGGAGTGGAAGGTAGAGCCACACCTGAGGCCCCTTGAGCCGCCCTTGCGGGGCTGAGGAGTACTACACTGAAATGCAGGGAGGAGAGATCTGTTGGGACTCCAGGCAGCAAGCTCATGGTGGGTATGCTGGGTCTGTCCTCTGGAACCCTTCTGCCTTCCTAGGCCTCAAGGCCTGTGATGGAGGGGCAGCCTGGAAGATCACTAAAATACCTTCAGCATTTTTCTTCCGTTCTCTTGATGATCCTTTCTCTCTATACAAATCTCCATAGCAAAAGGTCTCTGGACCACATCCTTGTTTTTCTCTCCTGAACATGCTTTTTCACTTTTCACATGATGAAGCCAGGCTGAGAGTTTTTCAAATCTTTCTGCTTTGCTTCTCTTTTGAGTATAAATTCTGTCTTTAAATCAGTGTTTCACTCTCACAATTTAATGTAGCAGTTAAAAGTAGCCATGTAGCAGCCTGAATGCTTTGCTGCTTAGGTATTTCTTCTGCCAGATTTTCTAATTCTTTGCACCTAAGTTCTGCTTTCCATAAAGCACTGCCTTCCACACAATGCAGCCAAGTTCTTTGCCAATTTATAACAAGGATGACTTTTACTCCAGCTTCTAATACCTTATTCCCCAGTTCCGTCTGAAATCTCATCAGAATGGCCTTACTATCCACATTTCTATCTGCATTCTAGTCACAACCACTTAACAAATCCAGAGTTCCAAACATTTCCTAGCCTTCTGGTTTTCTAAGTCCTCACCAGAATCTAGGCTTTTCCTAGCCTGCTCCTCCGAATGATTCCAGCTTCTACTCATTACCCAGTTTCAAAGCCACTTCCAGATTTTCAAGTATTTATTATCGGTAACACACCACCTCTCAGCATCAATTTTCTGTCTTAGATTGTTTTTTGTTGCTTATAAAAGAATACTTGAAACTGAGTAATTTACACAGAAAAGAAATTTGTGTTTTTATGGTTATGGAGGCTAAGTTCAAGGTCGAGGGGCAACATCTGATGAGAGCATTCTTGCTGATGGGGACTCTTTGCAGAGTCCTGAGGCAGCACAAGACATCACATGGCTAGGGGCCTGAGCATCCTAGCTTAAGTTTCTCTTCATTTTCTTATAAAGCCACCAGTCACATTCCCATGATAACCCATTAATCCATTAACCTGTAGTCCATAAATTGATTAGTCCATGAATAGACTAATTCATTCATAAGGACAGACCCCTCATGACTCAATGATCTCCTAAGGGCCCCACCTCTCAATACTGCCACTTTGGATATTAAGCTTCAACATGAGATTTGGAGGGGACGATATTCAAACCAAAGCAGACTCCATTAAATGTTAGATGGAACGGAAGAACAACCCATTTGAGCCCTGATCAAATTCCTAACTCATAAAATGATGAAATATAATAACATGATTTTTGTTCTCAGACACCAAGTTATAGAGTAGTTATTGCACTATAATAAATTAGAAAACATGTAGAGGTAAAGGAAAAGAGTTTCTTTCTAGTTGTATTTAAACACACCACTGTTTCGTTGGTTTTACGAATATTAATTGTTAATATAGTAATTGCAAAATAATTTATTCAAACTTGTTCATTTGGGCCGATTAACTGGCCAAGAGTGAATTCTCTTTGCAATAATTATTTATCATTACTGTCTTTATTTATAGGAATAACCTGCTGTAAAAATTATAAGATAATACAGAAAAACAGAAAATTTAAGGAAGTAGTATATTATATTTAGAGAAAAGATTGCTGGGCTCTTGTTATGGTTTGAATGTATTTTGTCTCCTCTAAAATTTTTGTGTTGGAATCTCAATCTGCAATGCAACAGTGTGGGGAGGTGGGACCTTTTGGGAGGTGTTTAAGTCATTAGGGCAACACTCTTATGAATGGATTAATGCTGCTACAAAATGGGCTTGAGAGAATGGGTTCTCTCTCTTCTGCTTTTGTATGTGAGGACTCAGTTAGTCCTCTCTTGCCATTCCACCTCTTGCCATGTGCGGATGCCACAAGAGGATCCTCATCGGATATTGGTGATTTGATCTTGAACTTCTTAATCTTTAGAACTATGACAGGATAAGTGTCTGTTCTTTATAAATTACCCAGTCTCAGATATTTTGTTATAGCCACACAAAACATACCAGGACAGCTGTTTATCAAAACATCTGAGATAAAAGATTTACTTGTTATTTATTAGCTTGAAGACTTTGATCAAGTCTCTATCTTTATAGGTCTTAATTTCTTCATCTATAAAATGAACTTATTACATTGCCTGTGCATAAGGTAGCTTCCAACTCTATTTGAAAAATCTCTAAATTTTGGCTGTGTCATTAATTTACAAATGTTTGGAAATTTTACAACTAAAATAGTTCCAAAACTTGGAGATTTTAGAGCAAATAACTTCCCTCCACACCACTAAGTACTGTAGCATTTTAAAAATTCTTGGCTTTCCTATTTCATCCTCCTAAATGAAGCCTTGATTGTTTCCCAGTAAGAACCACTTTTACAGAAAGGAGTCAATACTGCTGCTTGATCTTCAGGTGTTGAATTGTCAGATAACTTGTAGCTTGAAGAGTGCTTACTCATATAACATTTATCACAATGACTGTATTTTCTTATGCCTCACGTGAACATTCCAGTGTATAAATAGTTTGTTTTTCCCTCTTAATTTGATGCCTTTTCTGCAATTGCCCTGCTTTGAAGTTACTGTGATGGCATCAAGTTATAAAATAATATTTGGATAATTTTAGATATAGTTAGCTATAGAAATTGTCTAACATAATTGGGCATGTGAGTTTGGGAAGGAATACTGTTAGTGCATGTGAATTTTACCTTTAGACTCATGTGAATCTGTTACATTGTGTATTTCACAATAGCATTTCCTGTCTTCTTGCCTTCATTTAAGGTGACACTTTGATCAAAGGTGGTAAAGCATGAAATTATGACCAGATGTAAGAGTGTCACATGCTATTTCAAAGTCCCACTGCAGTTGGAAAATTTTCTGATTATCTGAACCCACCATGAGAATTAAAATTCAGTGTGCCTGACATTACAGCATGTTTTAACAAGAGCACAATTATATTCCTACCCTGTTCCAATATAGAGTTGCCTAGTCAGAATTGTTAGACAAGTCCTTAGAGGATAGAAACTGTCACCAAGCATTAGCTCACATGGGAGAGTAAAATGAAGCCAACTATTTCTTCCTTTATAAAAATCACTAATTGTATGTTATCTAAAAATATGTGCTCCTAGGCCAGGAGGAAGCCCTGAGAATGTAAGAAAATCAGGCTATTTTCAAATTATATGGTGAAATCCATTACTTTATATATATATATATATATATATATATAGCTATTTCCTCTTTGTCTTAAAAAAATTTCTAGGACATCTGCAGCAAACGTCACAGTCATAAAAATAAGACATTTTGAAAATATGACTGCAAAATTACCAGCTTATTTTTATCAAGTAAGGAAGCTTCTCTGTGAGGTTCATTTTTATTGAAAAATATTGATTGTGCACCTATTTCATGCCAGGCAATTTCTTGGGCTCTGGGGTACAAGAAATGCATAAATACAGTTCCTGCCTTCAAGTAACTCTCAGATTAGCAAAAGAGACAGAAATGCAAATAAAATAAATTCCTTAGTCAGAAAGAAAAAAAGATGAGAAAATAAACAATTACAAACCAAATGTTGTCTCCATAACAGGCTCTAACAAAGTGCCTAGTTTGAATAGCAACTGCAGAAAAATTGTCTGCAAAAAAAATAGTAATCATTCCTAAAAATGTATTTGTTCTAAAAAGGTAAAATCACTAATTTATAATAGTTTCTGATTAATGTATTTTTTCCTCTAAATTCAGGGATCACTTATATTCACTAAACATATTTGGCATAATTAACAACAACAAAATTCACTGTAGTCTTACTGATGTTTATTTGGTGTTTACGCTTAAAGGGAAAAAAATAACAATTCTAATATAACCTTAGGACATAAAACAATGGGAAAGGTAACGGGGAAGAAGAAAAGGGGTTTTGTTGAAGTGTCTCAGAGGCTCCATGGTGGAAAGGTAGAGGAGTGCAGAGATGTCTAAGTTTTATTCTACTTCCCGCAGAGTGGCTCAGCATTCATCTGCATCAAATATTGAGAATGAACAAAAGATTTATTTGAAGAGTCATACTGATTATTCCTCTGTACAATTTTAGTACTGTAAGGAGAGATTTCCATTTCTCTGGCAGTAAGAGCAGTTTAATCCCATTGAAAATTTGACCAAAATCTTACACTTTACTTGTTTTGTTTTCTTTGAGTCTCATGGTTCCACTCATTTTTATGGTTAGAAGGATACCAAGTATTTTAGAGTTCTACTTTTTTTTTTTTTTCTTCCTTGGTTTTTCTCTCCCTTCAATTTGACTGATCCAAAAAATGTCTTCTGAGTTTATAAATATAACTCATTCCTGATAGTTAAATTTGATAAATCTCTCTTCTCCTATGGAATCGTTGGATCCTCTCAACTCATCTTTTGTGAATACTTCTTCCTCAATATACCACTGAGGATCAAACAACAAATGAGAAAATAAAGAAAATTAGGTCACAAAAGTACCATCATGTGATAGTTTGGGGGATCACATTTCATGTTTTTAAGAAATGTTTAGTCTCATAAAGGAAACTGGTTAAACATGAATTAGTGGATTACATGGTGTTTTGGTATCTCAATCCTGACTTGGGAAAAAGAGAAGTGAAAACGTTGTAGGAACTTTAAAAATGTTTGGAATGTACTTTTTGGAGTGACATGGAGAGAAACCCCAAAGTCAGCAGATGTCTTTTTCCCATCTTCATTCTTGGTAAACTTGCTAAACCAGGCAAAACAACACAGTTTAACCAAAAGAATTAGTCTTTACTTCTAAGGATATAGTCTTGGAGATAAATAAGCCAATTATAAGTGAGTTGTCAATTCTTCTCATGTGGCAAACTGCTTCTGAAACCAGAAGTGCAGAAGAGTCAACTGGGTGCTAGTCATAACACGACCTGGGAATGCGCTAATATACACTTGTGTTTTAGAAGGATGCTTTGAGACTCACAAATTGACTACTTTTTCCCTCCTCCCACCTCACCTAAGTTGTAGGCTTAGGCAGAATAAAGCCATGATTCATGTACAAGGAGAGGCATTAGCTTTACATCCATTGTGGTCAAGATCCATCTTGAGGGAGAAAGTCTGAAATGTGGGAATATTCTGTTTAGTACTAAGGATGAGAGATTAAATGGGCAGTTTACAGATGCCAGTATTTCCTTACTTGTCCACTTAGTGCCATCAAAATAAACTCTTCTCCAAGATTCTATATGTTAATAGTGATTAACTTCTCTGTGTATTTTGGGGACATCTGGCATGCTTTATTACAGGATCAATTTTATTGAATTGGTCATTAGGTGCTGCTTTCTTTGAATATGTAGTAGACAGAGCAGTGACTTGAAATATTAGGTTAAATAAAAGAAAATACAATGGGGTCATTAAATCTGTTGATCTTAGAGTAAATATTTTCACTACACATATATTCTAAAAATATCACTTGGCTGAAGACAAACTTTCTGGTTAAGCATTTGTTTCACGTATACTATACATCAAAGCAGATAGTTTGTTTCATTTTCAAAAATGGGATAATACCTACCTAAGTACACAGTGCATTTTAAAAAGACATAAAACTGAGAATAAAATACCTACTTCAAACAGTTGTTAATACAATGCTATGTACCTAGAATAAAAAATAATTTTTAGGAAGAAAGCTAAAACCATTATTTAAGAAGTAATTTCACTAGAAATTCTCATTTTCTCCTCCTACCCAGGTCTTATCAATGAAAGCACAAAGTAGCAGATTATTTTACTAAATGTTTTGGTTAGAACAATTCTGTGAAACTCTAGTCATGTAAACAAGACTTCTTGGATTTGGCACAGAAAGCAAATGAAGAGAAACTAGAAAATTTAGTCAAACAATATATAATTGTGTAAGCTATGATTTGAAATCCATAAATCCATTATTCTGGCTGGGATTTCCTTCTTTTTTTTTTTTTTTTTTGAGACGGAGTCTCACTCTGTTGCCCCAGGCTGGAGTGCAGTGGCACGATCTCGGCTCACTGCAAGCTCTGCCTCCCGGGTTCGCAACATTCTCCTGCCTCAGCCTCCCAAGTAGCTGGGACTACAAGCGCCCGCCACCATGCCTGGCTAATTTTTTGTATTTTTTTTTAGTAGAGACGGGGTTTCACCGTGTTAGCCAGGATGGTCTCGATCTCCTGACCTCGTGATCCACCCGCCTCAGCCTCCCAAAGTACTGGGATTAGAGGCGTGAGCCACCGCGCCCAGCAGATTTACTTTTAATTCTAAAATAGCTAATTCTGATTCTCAATGGAAAGAACATGTACTATATAAAATGACAGAATTTTCGTGTATAAGCTCAATTGTATTATTTCCACATTTCTGCTATTTTCTGTGATTAAGAAGACAATGTAGCATTTCACTGTTACGCATTTTTTACTTCTTAGCTTTAAAAGATTAGATTAGGGCATTACTGCTGAAAAGAAAAGAAAAAAAGAATCAGGCTAATCATCTATATTTACTGAATGGAACTATCCCAATTCTTTTACCTTTAATGTTTCACAAGAAAGTTGTAACATGTATGGTGTTTTGTGCATGGAAATAAATACAATTGAGACAAAAATAATTAAAAAGTTGAATTTCAAAATAACATAAAAACATTAAATATATCCAAAGAGTTTTCATAAATTAAAGAAAAAGGTAGTGTTATAAATTGTAATTTAAAAAAGGCAAACTTCATAAAACCAATGCTATTTCCATTGAATCATGCATATTTTTTTTTCCTCTATTGATTTGTGAAAACGGAAACATTTGAACTGTTTTGGACAAAAAATGAATTATATTACACAGTAATAAGCATTTAAGAAACGTATTTAATAATTAATTTTAAAGAACTGTGGTAAAATCACTATATAACAAACTCCTAATAAAAATGGTTATTTATTTATTTATTTATTTTTAAAATAGAACTGGAGTTTCTCCATGTTGCCCAGGCTGGTCTCAAACTCCTGGGCTCAAGCAATCTGCCCGCCTTGACCTTCCAAAGTGCTGGGATTACAGATGTGGTGGCCCATGAGCCTGTCCAAAAACAGCTATTTTAATACTTTTTTGAAAGCTTAACTACAATGCCCAGATATTGGTTTCCAAACACCATCCTACAATAAAAGGAACATAGGTTTTTTGAAGAAGTGGTTGATTCCAGGAATAGGGCAAGTAAATAAATAAATATACATAAATCAATAAATAAATCTAGAACATATTGTGATTCTAGAAAGTAAGGAAGTGTTTTAAAAAATGAGAGTTTATCAGCAGAACACAAGAGCTAATCCAAATGAATTCCTAATGGCCAAAGACGGAAAAATTTGAACAACAAAATACATGGTGGTAGGAGCATGTTAACCCACAGAATAAAATAAATATCCATGAGGCCCTACTAGGAGAATTTTTGTAAGTATTCGCATGAGTGAAAAGGACTGGTCTTTATTATGGAAGAAGTACAATTAATAAATGCAAAAGGAAAAAGTAAAATGTAAAATCTCCATTAGGCAAACACCACAGTAATAATTGTTAAGGACAGATGGATACTAAAATTAGTGAGTAAAATTTTGCAGAGAAACAGGATATAGTCATAGTCTGAAAGTATTTCCCCAAAGCTACTCATTACTTCACATGGAAAGATAGTAACTTTATGGTGAACAAACGTGGTAGGTATCCCCTTAACCAAGGGGAGATTATTGATAATGACATACCAACTTAATAAATCCCTTATATGATGAAATGATGACACAACACTATCTTTGTGGTAATCTGAACAAAAATGTATCAACTCATTGTGATAATGAGAGTATTAGGGAAATAATTTATAAACATACTAAAAAATAATTGAACAGCACTCTTTAAACGTATCATCACTGAAGTAAAGACAGAACTATAATAGACTGGAAGAAACCATGGGGAAATAACAGCTGAATGCAATGTGGGAGCCTGGAGATTATTAGGAACAAAACTTAGGAAAACTGCGAAAGTCTGTTTAGGTAAAAGTCTGAATTGGCATTAGTTTCCTGGTTTTGACAATTATACTATGATCGTATAACACGTTCACCTTAGGGGAAGCTGAGTAAGGGAATGCTCTGTAGTTTTATAACTTTTCCGTGAATCAAAAATTGTTCAAAATAAAAGCTTAACAAGCCTGTTATATTTTAATAATGAAATGCAACACCTGTAAAACCAATAAATTCAATAGGATAAAAATTCCAAAAGAATAAGTGGGAGAAATTAAAGTGCAGTAAATATGTGGAGTGCAGTCATTGAAACAGATCACACGCATGAAAAAAGGGAGTAGTAAGTAAAGTAAACAAGAGGTTGTTAGATTTAGAAGTGCACGGTTATTCAAAATGTAGAAAATCAAAAAGTTTAAAAAACCCATAAAATGTATCCAATTAAAAGTTTGAATTATTTAATATAATACTGTAGTTATTAAAGCTCTGTATAAATGTTCATTTCATTTTCACTATCATTCAGATTAAAAAAATTAGGAACTGAACAATACTATATTAAAATTTACATAGAGATAAGATGACAGAATATAAATAACTTTTTAAAGTGTTATCGAGGAACAACTTACACACTATAAAATTCACCTATTGCAGGTGTGCTAGTCAATAATTTTTAGTGAAGTTATGAAGTTGTGCCCTCATCACCATAATTCAGTTTTAGAACATTTTCAATATCCCAGAAAGTCCCCTCATACCCTATTCTTCCCACAGGTCCAGGCAATTCACTGATTTACTTTCTATCCCTATAGATTTGCTCTTCTAAAAATATCATATAAATGGAACCATACAACCTGTAGTCTTTTGTGTCTAGCTTCTTGCAGTTAACATGCTTTTGAGATTCATCCATGTTGTTGCTTGTATCAGGAGTTTTTACTTTTTATTGTTAAATAATATTCCATTGTATGAGTGTATATCACATTTTGTTTATTCACCTGTTTGTGGGTAATATGATTGTGTCCAGTTTGGGCTATGAATAATGCTGTCATGAACATTTGTGTACAAGTCTCTGTGAAGATACGCGTTTTCTTTCTTCTGGGGTAGAGCTTGCCTGAATAATGTTTTAAGAAACTGTCAAATTCTTTTCAGGATGGCTACATACTTTTATATTTCCACCAGCAAGGTATGAGGATTCTGTTTTTTTTGTTTTTTGTTTGTTTGTTTTTTGTTTTTTTCATCCTCACCAACACTCGGAATTTTTAATTTTTTTGGTAGCCATTCTAGTGGGTGTGTAGTGGTCTTTCATCATGGTTGGTTTTCATTTGCATTTCCTAATGATGAAGGATGGTGGTCATCTTTTTATGTGCTTACAATCATATATATTCTTTGGTGAAATGCCTATTCAAATTTTTTTCCCTTTAAAAAATTGTCTTCTATCTTTTGTTGCCTTTTTTTAAAGTTTTAAGTCATCTTTATACATTTTCTATGCAAGTCTTTTGTCTGATCTGTGATTTGCTCATAGTTGTTCTCAGTCTGTAATATGCATTTATATTTTGTAATATATTTTGAAAACCAAAAAACTTTTCCTTTTGATAAAGTTCAAGTTATTATTTGTTTCCTTTCATTGAACATGCACTTGGTGTCATATATAAGAACCTCACCTTATCCAAGGTCACGAAGAATTTGCAGTATTTTTTTCCTACAAATTTTATAGATTTATTCCTTATAGTTGAATCTAAAATATATGTGGAGTTATTTTTTGTCAATTGCTTGAGGTCAGGATCAAAGCTGATATTTTTGTATAAGAATATACTCTTGTCCCAGCACAACATTTTGAAAAAACTATCCTTTTATTATTTATTTACTTATTTACTTATTGAAATATCTTTGTCAATAATTAATTGACTAGAAAATCAGGACTCTATTTCTAAACTTTCCATTCTAATTCTGTAATCTGTGCATTTATCTTTATGTTAATATCATCTTACCTTTTTTTACTTTAGCTCTGTAGCAAATTTTGGAATAAGGCAGTATATGTTATCTAACTTTAAATATAATTGTTTTCTAAATTTTATTTTTAAATTTTTTCCTGCTAATACAATATAAAACTTTTTGCGGGGGAGCCGGGTTCTGTGGCTCACACCTGTAATCACAGCACTTTGGGAGGCCGAGGTGGGTGGATCATTTGAGGTTGGGAGTTCAAGACCAGCCTGGCCTACGTGGCGAAACTCCTTCTCTACTAAAAATACAAAAAAATTGCCAGGGGTGGTGATGCATGCCTGTAATCCCAGTTACTCAGAAGGCTGAGGCAGGAATCACTTGAACCTGGGAGGCAGAGGTTGCAGTGAGCCAAGATCGTGCCTTTGCACTCCAGCCTGGGCGACAGAGTGAGACTCTGTCTAAAACAAACAAAAAAGCAAAAAATGTATATACATGTAAAACTTATTTTGTATATTGATCTTTTTTTCATGGGACATTGCTAAATATAATTAGTTATGGTAGCTTTTATTGTTTCCTTTTGATTTACAAAATGCAGGATCATAGTGCATGTGAGAAAATAGTTATACTTCCTCCTTTCTAATCTGTGTGATTTCTTTTTATTATTGATTTTTCTTTCTTCCCTCCTCTGTCTCCCTTCCTCTATCCCTCTTTTTTTTTTCCTTTTGCTTTCTTGCACTTTATAGAATTTACAGGTCAATGTTGAATGAAGATACTGATGAGCTATCCTTGTTTCCAATGCCCCAATCTTAGGAGGAAAACATTTTGTCTTTTACCAGTTAGTATGCTGTAAGCTGTAGGCTTTTCATAAATGACTTTTATTGGATTAAAAAAGTTTCTTTTAATTTCTAGGATGTGGAGGATTTTCTTTGTCAAGAATAGGTGTTGAGTTTAGTCAAATGATACTCCTATGTTATTGAGGTGATCGTGCACCTTTTGTCTCTAGTCTTTTAATATGGCATATTACATTATTTGTTTTTTGGATGTCAAACCAGTCTTGAATTCCCGAGATACATTCCATTTGGACATGGTTTATTATCCTTTTTACATGTGTCTGGACTTGGTTACCTAATATTTTCTTAAGGATTTTTGCAAATATAATCTTGAGTAATAATGGTCTGTAGTTTTCTGTGCTCATGACATCTTTGGCTGACTTTGGCATCAGATAATAATGGCCTCATCGACTAAGTTAGAAAGTGTTCTTTCCTAACATTTTAAAAAGTATTTGTGTAAGATAGGTATTATTTTATCTTTGGATATTTGATTAAATTTTCTAGTGAACTATTTAGGCTTGAGCTTTTCTTTGTGGATAAATATTTGATTCTTATTTTGTTACTTTTTATTGGTCTATTCAGATTATCTATTTTTCTTGAGTCAATTATGGAAATTTATATCTTTTACGAATTTGTCGATTTTAGTTTGTCTAACACAACATAGAATTGACAAATTCTTTGAAATTTATATTATTTCCTTCTAATCCTTTTAATTTCTCTGGATTCATTAGTATAGTGATGTCTCCACTTTGATTCTTAATTTTTGTAGTCTGGGCCTTCATCTTTTGCAGGGAGAGAGGACTGTCAGAGAAAACTAGAACATAACAGAAGTTAAAACAGTAAAACCAAATTTCTTTTTTTTTTTTTTTTTTGAGACGGAGTCTCGCTCTGTCACCAGGCTGGAGTGCAGTGTCGCGATCTCGGCCGACTGCAACCTCCGCCTTCCGTGTTCACGCCATTCTCCTGCCTCAGCCTCCCGAGTAGCTGGGACTACAGGCACCCGCCACCATGCCCAGCTAATTTTTTGTATCGTAAAACCAAATTTTAACCAGGAACCGTTCAATAGGACAAAGGAGATCTCAGCATAGAACTGGGCTCAATTCAAAATACAGTGTAGAGAAGTGGAAATGTATAGTCAAGGAACAGGATGGAGTTCAGTGGGTAGAAAATTACAAAAAGGAAACATCAGGATTAAGGAGAGAGTCAGATGAAACAGACGTAACAGGACTGTTGCTGAAGGCAGGTCAGGGTGATGAAATATCACCTGTAGGATGTTGCAAGGTAAGGGAATTGATCAGATATTGAGGGTGGGGGATTCTAACAAAATAAATTTAACAATCTGTACTTTTTGACAAAAATTTTAATCTATCTAGATTTAATGTAATATTAAATGTATAAGGTTAGAAAACCTCTGCCATTTTGCTACCTTGTTTTGTGATTGTTAAATAATGTTTTATTTTACAATTGTTATTCCTCCATTGTTGTTTTCTTAGTAATTTTTACAGTTATTTTCTTAGTAGTCACTCTAGGGATTGAATATGGATCTTAATTTATTACAATAAACTACAGGTTAATACCAAGTAAATTCTGGAAACAGACAGCAACTTTTCTGCAGTATAGTTTCATTTCTTTTTTGCTTTTGCACTATTTCCATATATAATTCATTTGTGCATGCAATAAACCCAACAATTCAGTGTTATATTATTGGCTTTTATAATATTTCTTTATTGAGAAGGAGAGAAAAGTCTGCATTTGCAGTTTTTTATATTGATTCACATGTTTGCCATTTTCAGCAGTCTATTTTTTCTGTAGATTTGAGCTAGGATCAGGTGTCATGCCCTTTAAGCCTGAAAGACTTCCTTTAATATATTTTAAGGCATGTCTGCTAGCAATAAATTCACTTAATCTTTATCTCTGAATATGTTTATTGTTTTCATTTTTGATGGGAAGTTTTATTAGATATATATCCTAAGTTGGCAGGATTTTTGTTGTTGTTGTTTTGTTTTTGCTTTCAGCACTATGAAAAAGTCTTGTTACTGCCTTCTGAATTCCATTGTTCTGATGAGAAGTTAACCATTCATCATATTGTTGGGGTTTTGTAGAAGGTTAATCATTTTTCTCTTGTTGATTTAAAGAATTTTTTTGGTCTTTTAGTAGTTTGACTCTGATGTGTCTAGATGTAGAACTCTCGTCCCGTGTGAAGTTTTTTGAGCTTCTTGGCTCTGTATAGATTAATGTTTATTATCATATTTGAAGTTTTACTTAGGTCATTATTTTTTCAAATAGATTTCCTCTACTCTTTTCCTGGAACTCCTAGAATGTTTGCATGCATATTAGTATGCTTGATGTTACCTGATATGTTTTTGCGGCTCTATTCCTTTATAAAAAAATATTTGTTTCTGTCTTCAGATTGGAAAAATTAAATTGATCTATCTTCAGGTTTGCCGTTTCTTTCTTCTATTATCTAAAAATAAGCTGTTGAACTAACCTATTTTTAGTTTGATTGTAGTACTTTTCCACTTTACAATATCCATATGATCCTCATAGAATAGTTTCTATTTCATTATTTAGGTTCCCTATTTGTAGATTCATTGACCACACATCTTCTAATTCTTTAAACATGGCTTCTTTACATTTCTCAAACATATTTATAATTGCTGCTTTGAAGTCTTTGTTACATCTAGTATCTGCACTCACTCAGGAATAGTTTCTGTTGACTGCTTTATTTCTTGATTGAAACAAACACACTTCTCATTTATTTGCGTGTTGCATAGTCATGTTGAAAACTGGACATGTTAGAAAACATTGTTGTCTCCTCTGGATTCTGTAGTAGCCAATGTCTCTGCTCAGATTTTTTTTTTTTTCAATTATTATATTTGGTTTTTAGTCTGGCTTCCTAAGGGGTTGCTACTGTATCTATACATTTCAATAATCAGCCAAATATTGGTTAGAGGTTTTGCTCAAGCACTGTGAGCCCATGAGACTTTCATCTTCTGCAGATGGTTCTCTGTTTAGTTAGGGAGCATATTTAGAGTTTGCCAGTTTGATGCTTCTTTTTTGTTATTTGTTTTCCACTCTGCCCTCTTGGATCTCGTGATAATCATGTGCATGTAGCCTGCCAGTCACTCAGAGGTAAATGAAGAGTTATCTCGCTCTTCAAGTGCTCTTTCATTTCTAAGATTTCCTTCTAAAATATATGGCATATTCATTGCTATCCCCAAATGGGACTGCAATCCAAGGCTGGCAGAATTAAAGACTTTCTTCATTTATTTCACATATATATTTCATATACATATATTTGCCATAGAAAGTAAAGTAACCTTATATAAGATTGGTGCAAAAGTAATTGCTGTTTCTACCATTTCTCTCTCTCTCTTTCTATATATCTATATATGTATATATAGATATATATGGTTTTTTTGTTTGTTTGTTTTTGTCAGAGTCTTGCTCTCTGTTACCCAGGTTGGAGTACAATGGTGTGATCATGGCTAACTGCAGCCTCTAACTCCTGGGCTCAAGCAATCCTCCCACCTCAGCCTCCCGAGTAGCTGAGACTACAGGTGCACACCACTACCACAGCCAGCTAATTTTTGTTTTCTTTTCCTTTTTTTTTATTTTTTTTAAAAAAAAAGCAAGGCTTTGTCATCTTGCCCAGGCTGGTCTCAAACTTCTGGGTGCAAGCAATTCTCCAGCCTTGGCATCCTAAAGTGCTGGGATTACAGGCGTGTGCCACTAAGTTTGTTACTTTTACTGACAAGACATTTAGGCTTGTGCCTTGTCCTTTGCTGCGAGTCAATGATAGCACTCGCCATGCAGTGAAGCTCCTCTTTTAGGTAGCCATCATGTACCAATCAGGCTGGGGATTGGGTAAGGGAGCAGGCCCATGCACAAAAGCCCCTGTTTCACATGGTCTTATTTAATGTGTGGGCAGCTTTTCATTAATAACAACTTTTTAACTTGCTCTTTGCCTTTAGTAGTTTCCAGAGTTATTATTGCCCATTTTGCCCAATTTTATAGCTTTTCCTCTCTTTTTGGTGGGGGAAGGGATTTGCTAGCCTTTTCATTTTTCCCAGTCATATACGTTTCTGAAAAAATAGTGTTGAGTGGAAACTTACTATAATAATTTACTTATATCATACTATAAGATTGCTATAATCCAAACAGTGTGAACCTGGAGTAGAAATAATTTATAGATCTATAAGTAAAAGTATGCTAAAGATCTGCTAAAATATGGAAATCAAGCTATGACATGCATTGCTTAAAATGGATAAGGAAAGGGTAGTTTACTTAACATGGTGGCAATATAATTGATTATCCACGTGGAAGAAAAAAGAAATAATAAGTCTGTCAAAATAAATTACACCATAAAATAATAAATTTTAATAAATCTAAGATTTCAATATCAGTAATTTATACATAAAAAATACTACAGATAATTGTATAATTTTGAAGTAAGTGATATTTCTCAAAGGAAACTAGATGCTCAGATGTTCCAAATAGAAACAAAATGCTTGAGAAAAGAATATAGAAAGTGCAAAGTCAAATGATACTCTAGGGAAATAAAATTTGTAATAAATACAAAGGCTAAACTTGGCACTATCCAAAATGTGCCAAAAGTCATAAAATTGATGAGAAAGAACGAACAGAGAAAAACTGGTGAAAGAGATTGTGGTAGACACTAGACCTTGCTATTCAGATCTCTTTTCAAGAGTGAGCCTGCCACAACATGGTCACTCCACTGACAACCTCTTCTGGATCTGTGTCTGCAGCAGCACACCTCTTCAGAGCCCCAGGCAATAATTGAGCAAGACAATGTTACAAGGACTCACCATTTCTGCCCAGGACAGAGGCAAATTTGTATCATTTCTCCCCACTAAACTGACAAAGGCTTTCTCAAACCTACACTTCCTGTGAAAAGATCTTTTCTTTCATCTTGACTTCCACAGGCCTTAAATAGCTATCTTGGTCTGAAGCTGCCCTATCCACTTCTACTCCCTCTTCCCCTTATCTTTCATACGAATTGACCTTAATAAATTGTTTGTTTTCTTCCAACTCTTTCTCATACTCTCTGTCGTTGTTCCTAAAATAAGGTTCCTAAAGCTTTGTACTTAAGAACTCACAATAATGACCAAAAGAAGAAAAAGGTTTTTCATTAACTCTTTTAATACACTGGTTTATTATTACAGCAAAATAAATCTTCCATGAAAAGAGACCTGGGAATTTAGGTTGTAGTTTGTGTTATTGTGCCAATTTATTGCCAAGTCAATAAACAGATTCGATGTATTAAGCTTTGGAAACCATTCCACTATTTTGATGACAGAAGGACTTCATCATTACTCTTCCATTAAAAAAAGAAATTAATTACAAAAACATTATCATAATAAATGTGAAAGAAATACAAATCCTGAAAGGATGAACATAATAAATATTTGTGTGAACCAGCTGAGTGATGTCTATTGTAGAATGTTTGCATCTTGAGTTCCTTCTGCCTGAATAACAGTTATTCTTCTCTTGGTTAATTATTACTCATCTGCCTACATTCAGGTCAAATCCCATTCTTAGTATAGGTTGGAGACCACTGTTAAGTGCTGTCATATACTTTTTCTTATTAGAAGATATCGGAATTTGTCATTAAATCATAAATTTTGTAATATCTTAACATGTTGCTCTCTTACAAGATTATAAATTTCAAGAAAAGAGAGACTGTGTCTCATTTTTTATTGATGTACCTTTATCACCTAACAGAAGACCTCACACTAGGAGATTCTCTATAAAAATTAATTAAATGACTGCATAGAAACATATGCAACGTAAATAGCATAACAATCTATACTTATGTAATCCTTTAAGTTTCAAAACCTGTAAAGTACAATATTTTCTTTAAATTTCACAATTACCATGTAAAGGTAAGCACCTTTATTCCCATTTTATAACTGAGCAAATTGTGTCTCTTAATAATAGATTGGCACACACTTGTATTAAAAAGGGAGAAAAGGAGTTGTGGCCATTAATGTTCATCCTCAATTTTCTAATTCTTGCTACTCAAAGGTTTGTCCTTAGACCTAAAGCATTGGTGTTACCTGGCTTCTTGAAAATCCACGGCCCCAGACAAGTTTCCACCTCAAACCCACTAAATAAAAATCTGCATTTTAAAAACATTCACAGGTGATTTCAATGCATATAAGCTTTGACAAGTATGTTTTTTGTTTTGTTTTGTTTTTTGAGACAGGGTCTCACGTTGTCACCCAAGCTAGAGTGTAGTGGTGCAATCACAGCTCATTGCAGCCTCAATCTCCTGGGCTCAAGTGATCCATCACAGCCTCCTGAATATCTGAGACTACCAGCACACACCACCATGCCTAGCTAATGTTTTTTTGTTTTAAATTTTAGAGATGAGGTCTCGCTATGTTGCCCAGGCTTGTTTCAAACTCCTGGGTTCAAGTGATCATCCATTTCAGCCTCTCAAAGTGCTGGGATTACAGGCATTAGCTACTGTGCCTGGCCTGACAAGTATGTTTTAAGGCATGTTGTTCTGATCATTTTGATGAGCACAGTGAAGGATGTAGGTATGGTTGGTAAGGGTGGGTACGGAGCTAAATTACTGTGTGTAAATGAGAGAGAGGAAGGACAGAAAGGATCAGACAAGGATTAGGAAATGTAAGACCTGTAAAGGAAAGAAAGATAAGAGACTGTGGTTTCAGAATAAGAATTGAAAATTGAGAAAAGATGTCTGCATAGACTTCCTTAATTAAACATTTCAGTGTTGTATAATGTAAATTCTCTCTTCATGTCCATCATAAAAGCTCCAGTAAAATACGTATTGTTTATATTTACAAGGAATACCAAAAAAATAGCAACCATAGTGGGAGTATTTTTTTGTTGTTTGGTGTGTTTGTTGATAACTTTTTGGCTGAATTGTACTCTGCCAATTATTTTATTCACAAAACGGTAGGTTCCTTGAAAAGAATGTACAGGAGGCAAATGAAATAATATAATAATATGCATAAAGTGTTTTAAGCAGAGCAGAAGGTACTAGATGAAAGCATACTATTATAATGATAACACTCATGAATCACCATAATTATGAGTGAAACTGCTTATTAATATTTTATAGAATGATCCATAGAAGGGTATGAGTAGAAGAATTTAAGTCTTGTGGACATTTTCTAATTGAATTTCTAATTTTAACTTTTTCATTGCCAACTACTGTGGAGTTACATAAGAGCATAAAAACTCAAAAAAGAAAAATTTAAGACAAAAATATACTACAATGAAGATAAGAAGCAGTTTACTCATGAATATGATAGGTACAAACAGTGTTCCTTATGAGTTTGCATATAATATTTTATAGGCAAGGAAACAAGTATTCAGTTACAGTTACATTCAGAAAGTCTTATGAGTCCTACACTATGGGGAGCTGGAAATGTGTGTATGATAGAGTCTCTTGCTTCAAATATCCTAGACTCTCCAGACCACATATTTGCTATTGTGAATGTTACCCTTTTAGAGAAATTGTTCAGGAATGCTATTTACTTAGATCAACATAAATATCATTTCTTTTAAATGAATATATAGATAATTCACCTCCAAAACACAGGTTCTTAGTATATTAGTCATGTACTCAAGACACTCTTTTAAATTAATGATAGAAATCCTAATAATTAAAGAGAAAATATTAATGGATTATGTAATTATAAATTATAAGGCTAGAGATGCTTTTAAGCAAAGCAGGAGCCTGCCTTGAAAACATTGCCATCAGAACTATGTCTGTCTTTTCCACTCACTTTTATCTGTGCTTCCTGGTTTTCCTTTACTCTTAGGCAGACTTTTACTATATGACAGTAATTAGCTAGCATGTTCTTTGGCATCCAGATGCTTCAGCAGCAGAGAGACCCTCTCCCAGCATCCGTAGTTCCAAAATTGAGGCTGACTGCTGCACTTGAGTTATATGCCCACTCCTAGATCAAGCATTGAATCCAAAGATGTGGAGTATTGTCACTGGGTCTCCCAAGGCAGGAGAGTTGGAAACTGTGTAATTGACAACTCCAACAGATGAAGCTAATGCAGGTTTGAAAGCAATCTAGTGATGTCCTACCAGAAGATATGAGAGAGATGAAAGACAAGGGAAGCAAACCCTTTAGGGAATATGTTTGCGTTTTAGTACAAGTTTTATAATACTTCCCATTGCTATCTGAGACAATAAGGGTGCAAGATTCTAATTCATCTTGAAATAGTAGTGTCTATAAATGAACATGTACAATATGTTTGTCTTGAAAAGTAAAATGTTCTTCATGAGGAGTGTGTTTGCACCATGATTTCAAAGAATTAGTTCTGAGGAAATGCAAGTTTTATTCAGCAAAGTATTTTGTTCTTGGGTGAGACTAATTTTATATTTTCCTTATTGAAACCAATGATAGAAAACTGGTGAAGCTGCAAAGTGATCTCAAACCTTAATAATGTTACAACCACGCCTAGTACCTGAATATCCTCCTTTATCCTTCTCAACAAAAAGTTGCTAAGCTGTACTTAGCTGAATTTGAAGTCGTCACATGACAGTTTAATCAACTCTTCCTTTTCCTTTGCCAAGAAGCCATCTGGCAGTGCGTCTTTTTCACTGAAAATGTGTCCCTGATCCAATTTTCATTTGTTACCCTGTTGAGAAAGCATTCATTCCAATGGGGAACTAAATTTTAGCACGTTTTTTACGCCAACTTTAAGGATGAATTTTCACTTTATTTTGAATGAGCAAATTTTTTTTAAGGTTACATAATGATTGGCGATTATTTTTTGCTACTTTTGTATGTTCTGCTGATGTTGTTTTCTTGCTACTTTTGTTTTGTCATGAACATTCAAAGGCAGGCTCTTTAGTTCTAGTATGCTGGCATCTCTTTCTTTCAGTATGGTGTGTGCACAAGTCAGTTAAGTAGACTCAGCTTCACAGACAATGCAGCTATAAAGAAATGACTGTGATAAAAATAAAATAAAAGTGCATGTCAGCATAGACTTTCAAAAGGATAATTAAGATTTCTGGAAATGTTTATTTCAGAAAGATAGATAAAATTTTCAAAATGTTCTCTCTTTCCATCACACTGTCCAAAAATATGAACAAACTATAATTGATTTGTTCTTCTGACAAAGTCAAACATCTTTTCATAACTATCTTGGGTTATAACAGGCATTTTATTATATTCTGAGTTAGGGCATATGAAATAGAGTGAAAGAATACAACAAAATATGTGAAGTTCCTGATTATTTGTTTAACTCTAAGAAGAGAGGTGACCAGAGAAATGAACCAGAGACAGTATAAAAAATACAAAAAAAGAAAGTTAGATCGATAGAGTATTATTTTAAAAGTTTGTAGTTTGCTACATGAAAAAAAGGCTAGTGCTTAGTAAATGCAAATAAGTCAAATTGCCTGGAAAAGATTTTTCTTCCTAGGCCTGACAAACTTGTATTTCACAGGCAAGTACCTCCTCTGCTGTAAAACCTTTGTTAACCCCTTTGTTCTACCTCAGCATATACATCTCTATCACAACATTTAGCACACTGTGTTGCCATTATATGTTTAAGATCCTATGTCCTATCAAGATTTGAACTTCTATGGTTTAAAGTCTTTGTCCTACTTTTTGTGCTAATGCCTAGCATGGTGGTTATCATGTAATATGCAATGAGTGAACACAATGATGAGTAAATTAACAAAAGACAGCTTTCTTATAAGCTTCCGAAGAACAACAACAACAAAAACCGTAGTCACTTAGAGGGGAAGAGGAGAAAAATAAGAGTTAATCTAAAATCTCAGAAATATGTTCTCATATAAACAGCCTGAGAGATCTGCAGCATTTGTTAAAATACAAGCACAAGTGCCATAATTACAAACCATCCACTGTCTAAAAAAATGTGAAAGAATTTGAGAAATGGCAATTTACACTTGGTTTACTAGAGAGGATGAAAAGTTAATAAACAAAATGAGCCAAACAATAAAATCCGGAGTTAAAAGTGTTTTGGCATCAAAGATGCCAGTTAGATTAACCAGAGCCCAAAGTAGAAGGAAGAGACAAGCTAAACATTTAAATTAAAGTAAATAAGTTACTTCTTGCATAGAATATTAACTAAAACCTTCAGAAGAAATAGTCATTAGATCATTTAAAACTTGAGGGAAAAAAAAGAATGTTTACTGACACTAAGAAAAATCCTGTTACTGGTTTATGGATAAAAGACAAATTTTATGTGAAAAATTATACAAGAATTATAGTTGACTTAAAGCTAAGACCAACAATTTAATTTAGGGGGAAAACTGGCTATTTCTAAAGTAATATATTTTGTTTCAAAAGTCCCATTAAAAAACAGGAGTATGGGCGGAGGGAGGTGGGCAAGATGGCTAATTAGAAGCAGCTGCTGTCTATGGCACTCACAGAGAGGAAAAAAAGGGGTGAATGAATACAGCACCTTCATCTGAAATATCCAGGTACTCATATTGGGACTGATCAGGTAAACAACTCAACCCATGGAGAAAGAAGAAAAGCAGGGCGGGGCAATGGCCCACCCCGGAGCTACATGGAGGCAAGGGAATCCCCACCGCCAGCCAAGGGAAGCAATGGCTGAATGTGTGACCCCAGGAAACCCACTTCTCCCACAGATCTTTGCAACCCTCGGATCAGGAGAGCCCCCGGTGAGCCCACGCAACTAGAGCCTTGGGTCTGACACACAGAGCTATGTGGAGTCTCGGCAGTGCAGCTGCTCAGGAACACATAGAGATCCCAGCCCTGGGATCCCCAACAAAGGTGACTGCCAGTCAGGCAAGGCAGGAGGTCTGTACGTACCACTAGCAAGGGGACTGAATCCAGAGGGCAGAGCAGCCTTGGTCTGCAGGCCCCACTTCCACAGCACCTCACAAGATAATACCCATTGGTTTGAAATTCCAGCCAGCCAGCCACCAGCAACAGAATGGAGCCTGTCTGAGACATTTCTCCTCACTGGGTGGGACCTCCCAAGCTGAGACCTCTACTCATCACCGCCCGCCTATATTCTATGGACAGAGCTCCGATCTCTCCCTGGGATGGGTTGCCTGGGCGGAGGGGTGGATCACCACCTTGTTTGTTTGGATGACTCAGCCATTCCAGTTTCCAGGCTTTGGAGAGTCCTAGCTGACCTGGGCTGAGGCAGTTCCCCAGCGCAGCAAAGCTATTTTGTCAAGGCATGACCAGGCTGCTTCTTTAAAGTGGACCTGGATCCATTCTTCCTTGCTGGGCAGGTCCTCCCAGCCAGGGCCTCCAGCCACCCCTGCACATCTTCTATGGCTGACAGAGCTCTAATATCTTCCTGGGATGGAGTGCCTGGGGAATGGGGCAGGCTGCCATCTTTGCTGTTTGGGCATCTCAGTCAGTCCAGCCTGTGGGCCTTGGAGAGCCCAACCTGATCAGAGCTGAAAGGATTGCCAACACAGCACAGCTGTTCTACCAAAATGCAGCCAGACTGCTTCTTTAAGCAGGTCCCTCATCCCATTTCTCCTGACTGCAATAGACCTCCCAACCCGGATCTCCAGCCCCACTCCTACAGGTGTTTGGGCCGACAACAGATCAGTACTCCCTGGGATGGAGCTTCACAAGGAAGCGCCAGGCTGCCATCTTTGCTGTTTCACAGCCCTGGTGATACCTCCAGGTATGGGAAAAACCAAGGTGACTAGGGTCTGGAGCAGACCCCCAGCAAACTGCAGCAGCCTTATGGAAGAGTGAACATACTATTAAAATAAAAACAAAGAGACAAACAACAGCAATAAAACACACACACACACACACACACGAACCTATCCAAAGGTCAGCAACCTCAAAGATCAAAGATAGATAAACCCACAAAGATACAGTAAAAAAAAAAAAAGCACAAAAATGCTGAAAATTCAAAAAGCCAGAGTGCCCCCTTTCCTCCGTATGATGGCCACATCTCTCCAGCAAGGGTTTAGAACTGGGCTGAGGCTGAGATGACTGAAATGACAGAAGTAGGCTTCAGAATGTGGATAAGAATGAACCTCACTGAGCTAAAGTAGCATGTTGTAACACAATGCAAAGAAGCAAAGAATCATGATTAAACAATACAGGAGCTGACAGCCAAAATAGCCAGTATAAGGAGAAACATAACTGATCTGATAGAGCTGAAAAAACACTCTACAAGAACTTCACAATGCAATCAGAAGCATTACTAGCAGAATAAACCAAATGGAGGAAGGAATCTCAGAGCTTGAAGACTGTCTATGTGAAATAAGACACGCAGACAAGAATAAAGAAAAAAATGAATTAAATAAACAAAACCTCCAAGAAATATGGGATTATGTAAAGGGACTGAATCTATGATTGATTGAGGTATTTGAAAGAGATGGGGAGAATGGAACCAATTTGGGAAACATATTTCAGTATATAATCTGGGAGAACTTCCCCAACCTAGTTAGACAGCTCAATATTCAAATTCAAGAAATGCAGAGAGTCTCAGTAAGATACGCCACAAAAAGATCATCCTCAAGTCATATAATCATCAGATTCTCCAAGATTAAAATGAAAGAAAAAAATGTTAAGGACAACCAGAGAGAAAGGCCAGGTCACCTACAAAGGGAAGCCCATCAGACTAACAGTGGATGTCTCAGCAGAAACCCTACAAGCCAGAAGAGATCAGGGGCCAATATTTAACATCCTTAAAGAAAAGAATTTCTAACCAAGAATTTCATATCTGGACAAACTAAACTTCATAAGCAAAGGAGAAATAAGATCCTTCTCAGACAAGCAAATACTGACAGAATTTGGTACCACCAGAGCTGCCTTACAAGAGCTCCTGAATAAAGCACTGAATATGAAAAGGAAAAGTTATTACCAGCCACTACAAAAACACACTGAAGTACACAGATCAGTGACATTATGAAGTCATAAACATAAACAAGTCTGCAAAATAACCAGCTAGCATCATGATGACAAATCAACACATAACAATACTAACCTTAAATTTAAATGGGCTAAATGCTCCAATTAAAAGACAGAATGGCAAACTGGATAAAGAACCAATACCCATTAGTGTGCTGTCTTCAAGACCCATCTCATGTGTAAAGACACACATAGGCTCTAGATAAAGGGATGGAGGAGAATTTACCAAGCAAATGGAAAACAGAAAAAAGCAGGGGTAGCAATCCTAGTTTCTAACAAAACAGACTTTACCAACTAGATCAAAAAAGACAAAGAAGGGCATTAGATAATGGTAAAGGGTAAATGACTATCCTAAATAGATATGCACCCAATACAGGAGCATCCAGATTTATAAAGCAAGATCTTAGAGACCTACAAAGACACTTAGACTCTCACACAGTAACAGTGCGAGACTTTAACACCTCATTGACAATATTAGATGGATCATCAAGACAAAAAATTAACAAATATATTCAGGACCTGAACTCAGCTCTGGATCAAGTGGACCCCATAGATATCTACAGAGCTCTCCACCCCAAAACAACAGAATATACATTCATCTTATCACCACACAGCACCTACTCTAAAATTGATCATGTAATTGGAAGTAAAACACTCCTCAGCAAATGCAAAATAACTCAAATCATGAAAAAACATCTCTTGGACCACAGCGTAATGAAATTAGAACTCAAGATTAAGAAATTCACTCAAAACCATACAACTAAAAGGAAATTGAACAACCTGCTCCTGAATGTCTTTGGGGTAGATAAAAAACTAAGGCAGAAATTGAGAAGTTCTTTGAAACTAATGACAACAAAGATACAATGTACCAGAATCTCTGGGACACAGCTAAAGCAGTGTTAAGAGGGAAATTTATAGCACTAAATTTACAGCACTAAATTCCCATATCAAAAAGCTAGAAAGATCTCAGATTAACAACTTAACATCACAACTAAAAGAGCTAGAGAAGCAAGAGCAAAACAAACAAACAAACAAACAAAAAACCCCTAAAACTAGCAGAAGACAAGAAATAACCAAGATCTGAGCTGAACTAAAGGAGATAGTGACACAACAAAGCCTTCAAAAAATCAACAAATCCAGGAGCTGCTTTTTTAGAAAAATAAAATAAGATAGATAGACCACAAGCTAGACTACTAAAGAAGAAAAGAGAGAAGATTCAAATAAACACAATCAGAAATAAGGGGGATATTAGAACTGATCACACAGAAATACAACCATCAGAGAATACTATAAATGCCTCTATGCATATAAACTAGAAAATCTAGAAGAAATGGATAAATACCTGTACCCATACACTCTCCCAAGATTGAATAATGAAGAAATTGAATCCCTGAAGAGACCAGTAAGTTCTCAAATTAAGACAGTTATAAAAAGCCTACCAACAAAAAAAGCTCAGGACCAGATGAATTCACAGCTGGATTCTAGCAGAGGCACGAAGAGGAGCTGGTACTATTCCTATTGAATCTATTTTAAAATATTGAAAAGGAGACTCCTCCCTAGCACATTCTATGAGGCAAGCATCATCCTGATACAAAAACCTGGTAGAGATACAACAAAAAAAGAAAACTTCAGGTGAGTATATTTGATCAGTATCGATGCAAAAATCCTCAACAAAATACTGACAAACAGAATCCAGCAGTGCATCAAAAAGCTTATCCACCATGATCGAGTAGGCTTCATCCCTGGGATGCAAGACTGGTTCTACATAAGCAATTAATAAATGTGATTAATCACATAAACAGAACTAAAGATGAAAGCCACATGGTTATCTCAATAGATTCATAAAAGACCTTCAATGAAATTCAACATCCCTTTATGTTAAAAACTCTCAATAAACTAACTATTGAAGGAATATAATTCAAAATAATATAAGCCATATATGACAAACCCACAGCCAATATTATACATAATGGGCAAAAACCGGAAGTATTCCCACTGAAAACTGGCAGAAGACAAGATTAACCTCTTTTACCATTCTTATTCAACATAGTATTGGAAGTTCTGGCCAGGACATTCAGGCAAGAGAAAGACATAAAGGGTATTCAAAGTGGAAGAGAGGAAGATAAATTATCTTTGTTTGCAAATGACATGATCTTATACTTAGAAAACTCCATCAGCTCAGCCCAAAAGCATCTTAAGCTGATGAGCAACTTCAGCAAAGTCTTGAAATACAAAACCAATGTGCAAAAATTACTATCATTACTATACACCAACAACAGGCAAGCCAAGAGCCAAATCATAAATGAACTCCCATTCACAATTGGCACAAAAAAATAAAATACCTAGGAATTCAGCTAACAAGAGAAGTGGAGGACCTCTTCAAGGAAAACTATAAACCACTGCTCAAAGCAATCAGAGATGACACAAACCAATGGAAAAAACATTCCACGCTCATGTATAGAAAGAATCAGTATCTTGAAAATGGTCATACTGCCCAAAGCAATTATAGATTGAGTGCTATCCCCATTAAATTACCACTGACATTCTTCACAGAATTAGAAAAAAAAAAACTATTCTAAAATTTACATGGAACCAAAAAACAGCCCATATAGCCAAGGCAATCCTAAGCAAAAAGAACAAAGCTAGAGGCATCACTTTCCCCAACTTCAAACTATAATACAAACCTATAGCAGCAAAACCAGCATGGTACTGGAAGGAGAATAGACCCATAGATCCATGGAACAGAACAGAGAACCCAGAAATAAGACCACACACCTACAACTGTCTGATCTTCCACAAAGCTGACAAAAATAAGCAATGGGGAACGGATTCTCTATTTAATGTCTTGTGCTGGGAGAACTGGCTAGCCATATGCAGAAAATTGAAACTGGACCCATTCCTTACACCATACACAAAATCCAACTCAAGACTGATTAAAGACTTAAAGGTAAAACCCTAAACTATAAAAACCCTAGAGTAAAATCAAGGAAATACCATTCAGGATATAGGCACAGGAAAAGATTTCAAAATGAAGACACCAAAAGCAATTGCAACAAAAGCAGAAGTTGACAAATGGGAGCTATTTAAAGTAAAGAGTTTTTGCACAGCAAAATAAACTATCTTTTGAAAATGGCCATACTGCCCAAAGCAATTATAGATGCAATGCTATTCCCATTAAATTCCCATTGACATTCTTCACAGAATTAGAAAAAAAAAAAACACCTATTTTCTATGTTTTTTCCATTTGTTTGTGTCATCTCTGATTTCTTTGAGCAGTGGTTTATAGTTCTTCTTGAAGATGTCCTCCACTTCTCCTGTTAGCTGAATTCATAGGTATATTTTTTTGTGGCAATTGCAAATGGGAGTTCATTTATGATTTGGCTCTTGGCTTGCCTGTTTTTGGTGTATAGTAATGCTAGTCAATTTTGCACATTGATAAACAATTTTGCACATTGATAAATTGGTAAACAGACAACCTACAGAATGGGAGAAATTTTTTGCAATCTGTCCACCTGACAAAGATCTAATATCTAGCATATACAAGGAACTTAAACAAATTTACAAGAAAACAATACAAACCTATTAAAAAGTGGGCAAAGAACATGAACAGACACTTCTGAAAAGAAGACATTTGTGCAACCAACAAACATTTGAGGAAAAGCTCAACATCACTGTGCATTAGAGAAATGCAAATCAAACCATAATGAGATGTCATCTCACACCATGAAGAATGGCTATCAAAAAGTCTGTCCAGGGATCCCATTGCTGAGTATATACCCAAAGGAATATAAATTTTGCTATTATAAAGACACATGCACACATATGTTCATTGCAGCACTATTCACAATAGCGAAGACATGGAATCAACCTAAATGCCCATCAAGGATAGACTGGATAAAGAAAATGTGATACATATATACCATGGAATACTACACAGCCATAAGGAGGAGTGAGATTATGTTCTTTAAAGGGATATGGATGGAGCTGGAGGCCATTATCCTTAGCAAATTAATGCAGGAACAGAAAAGCAAATACTACATGTTCTGACTTACAAGTGGGAGTTAAATGATGAGAACACATCGTGGGGAACGACACACCCTTGGGACTGTTGGAGGGTGGGTGTCACAGGAAGGAGAGGATCAAGAATAATAGCTAATGGATGCTGAGCTTAATACCTGGGTGATGCGATGACCTGTGTTGCAAACTGCCATGGCACACGTTTGCCTATGTAACAAACCAGCACATTCTGTACATGTACCCCGAACTTAAAAGTTGGAAATTTAAAAAAAGAAATAAAATAAAAATATTAATTTTGAAAAATACCATAGAAATATATATTGAAGAATTAGGCTAATGATACAGCAGCTAGAAATTCTAATTTTCAGGAATTGAATATTTTGTGTCATTACAATATTTAAGTGTCTAATAATTGAAACTACCTGTTAATAAAAAGCAATATCATAAAAGAAAGTTATATTTCCATCACTGAAAAAAAAAACACTTGGTAGAAAAAGGATAAATAACTTTGTAATGCTATGGAAGGAATTTCTGCATCAATGACATACTCAATTGGTGACTTTTAATGAGATATCATTTTGAGTAGCAAATATTAATGGACTTTTGCAAAATACTTTATTGCTACTGAATACAAAAGGCTAGCAACCTTTCATCTAGCCATCCAAGATAAAAACCTGATAGCCTTCATATCTCATTAATTCAGCCATTTTCTAAATACTATTAGTTTCACCATTAAAAAAAATGATAATCCTTCCTTTTCATCCATGGTTCTTATTGCTTTTGTTCAAATTCTCATCTCCTCTAATGATTCCATGGCCACCAGGATTTTCATTCTCCACACTGTGTCATAATCATTTTTGTAAATAATATAAAACAGAAATCAGCACATGCCTCCCTTGTACTTAAAAATATTCAAGGAAAGAATAATTTTTGTTCTGATTTTGTATTAAGATGACTGGCTGCTATACCAATATACCATAAACCAGGTAGCTTATAAATAACAGAAATTCATTTCTTAGAGTTCTGGAGGTTGAGAAGTCCAAGATCATGATGCTAGCAGATTTAGGGGCAGGTGAGGGGTTTCTGGTTCATAGATTTTCTAGCTGTGTCCTCCTGTGGTAAAAGGTGTGACGGGTCTCTCTTGTTTCTTTTATAAGGACATGGTTCCCCTTCATGAGAGTTCCACTCTCTCTCATTCTTTTTTTTTAATCATTATTATTATTATACTTTAAGTTTTAGGGTACAAGTGCACAATGTGCAGGTTAGTTACATATGTATACATGTGCCACGCTGGTGTGCTGCACCCATTAACTCGCCATTTAGCATTAGGTATATCTCCTAATGCTATCCCTCCCCCCTCCCCACACCCCACAACAGTCCCCAGAGTGTGATGTTCCCCTTCCTGTGTCCATGTGTTCTCCTTGTTCAATTCCCATCTATGAGTGAGAACATGCGGTGTTTGGTTTTTTGTCCTTGTGATAGTTTACTGAGAATGATGATTTCCAATTTCATCCATGTCCCTACAAAGGACATGAACTCATCATTTTTTATGGCTGCATAGTATTCCATGGTGTATATGTGCCACATTTTCTTAATCCAGTCTATCATTGTTGGACATTTGGGTTGGATCCAAGTCTTTGCTATTGTGAATAGTGCTGCAATAAACATACTTGTGCATGTGTCTTTATAGCAGCATGATTTATAGTGCTTTGGGTATATACCCAGAAATGGGATGGCTGGGTCAAATGGTATTTCTAGTTCTAGATCCCTGAGGAATCGCCACACTGACTTCCACAATGGTTCAACTAGTTTACAGTCTCATCAACAGTGTAAAAGTGTTCCTATTTCTCCACATCCTCTCCAGCACCTGTTGTTTCCTGACTTTTTAATGATTGCCATTCTAACTGGTGTGAGATGGTATCTCATTGTGGTTTTGATTTGCATTTCTCTGATGACCAGTGATGATAAGCATTTTTTCATGTGTCTTTTGGCTGCATAAATGTCTTCTTTTGAGAAGTGTCTGTTCATATCCTTCCCCTACTTTTTGATGGGGTTGTTTGTTTTTTTCTTGTAAATTTGTTTGAGTTCATTGTAGATTCTGGATATTAGCCCTTTGTCAGATGAGTAGGTTGCAAAAATTTTCTCCCATTTTGTAGGTTGCCTGTTCACTCTGATGGTAATTTCTTTTGCTGTGCAGAAGCTCTTTAGTTTAATTAGATCCCATTTGTCAATTTTGGCATTTGTTGCCATTGCTTTTGGTGTTTTAGACATGAAGTCTTTGCCCATGCCTATGTCCTGAATGGTAATGCCTAGGTTTTCTTCTAGGGTTTTTATGGTTTTAGGTCTAACATGTAAGTCTTTAATCCATCTTGAATTAATTTTTGTATAAGGTGTAAGGAAGGGATCCAGTTTCAGCTTTCTACATATGGCTAGCCAGTTTTCCCTGCACCACTTATTAAATAGGGAATCCTTTCCCCATTGCTTGTTTTTGTCAGGTTTGTCAAAGATCAGATAGTTGTAGATATGCGGCATTATTTCTGAGGGCTCTGTTTAGAGCAGAACTGAAGGAAATAGAGACACAAAAAACCCTTCAAAAAATTAATGAATCCAGGAGTTGGTTTTTTGAAAGGATCCACAAAATTGGTAGACCGCTAGCAAGACTAATAAAGAAAAAAAGAGAGAAGAATCAAAAAGACGCAATAAAAAATGATGAAGGGGATATCACCACTGATCCCACAGAAATACAAACTACCATCAGAGAATACTACAAACACCTCTACGCAAATAAACTAGAAAATATGGAAGAAATGGATAAATTCCTCGACACATACACTCTCCCAAGACTAAACCAGGAAGAAGTTGAATCTCTGAATAGACCAATAACAGGATCTGAAATTGTGGCAATAATCAATAGCTTACCAACCAAAAAGAATACAGGACCAGATGGATTCACAGCCGAATTCTACCAGAGGTACAAGGAGGAACTGGTACCATTCCTTCTGAAACTATTCCAATCAATAGAAAAAGAGAGAATCCTCCCTAATTCATTTTATGAGGCCAGCATCATCCTGATACCAAAGCCGGGCAGAGACACAACCAAAAAAGAGAATTTTAGACCAATATCCTTGATGAACATTGATGCAAAAATTCTCTCATTCTTGAGATTTGTATATACTCAGGTACCACATAGGCTTGGTCATGCGACTTTCTCTGGCTAGTGGAACATGAGCTTATTTGAAGGAAGCATGACCTACTTACCTCTCAAAGTCCCGACTTCCTCATACCATCACCTCGAGTGTATTTTAATATACAAACTTCACGGGGGCACGAACTTTCAGACTGTAGCAAGTCCCACCCATGGACATGTTCAGTGGATTAAAAGGGAAAGGACGCATGAGATGACATATCCTGCCATGTGCTAGCTCTTCCTGGGTCAGTTTATCATGCACATAGGATGTGTAAGAGCATCAGAGACAACGTGGTGGTGGACTGCGTTTTGTAAGGTGTGGAGAATGAAGGAGACACATCAAATGTCTGCCAAAAATATACACCAATAAATGGGGCTTAATCAGTGTCCTGGAATGGGACCCCATCTGATTATTATGCCTTCTCATCATTTAAAGTAGAAACCAAGACAGCAGAGGTGGTTTGGGAGGAAAAAAAACTATATCTTCAAAAGTTTTCTATTTGGCTGTACAATAAAATCCGACCTCATACTGGCAGCTACCTTAAAAGTTTTATTTTCTATTATACTGTATTGATGCATTATGTTACTGATTGACACGTATTTATTCTCCTCTCTCCTATTCTTGAGGTTTGTATACACTCAGGGCCTCCATGGGTTTGGTCCTGTGACTTGCTCTGGCTAGTGGAATATGAGCAGATTTGAAACAAGCAAAGGTTTTAAATGTGCCTTCATAGTTTGGCTTATTGTATTGCACTCATGCCATTCTCTACAAGAACATGTCCCAGGTGGCCACTAATAAAAAGAGAATGGGAGAAATATAGAACAGATCTCATTCCAACCAACAGTTTGGAGATATGCCCAGATGCTTGAAAGCCTGTAGCAGTGCCACCAAGCACAACCAAGGCTAGATCAGCTGAACCTGTGGGCAAGAATTAATTTCCTGATTTGTATGCCATGGAGATCCTGTAATTGTCTCTTAAGTAGTGAAAACTAATGTGTGTGTTAATATACTGCATTATACTTATTCTACATGTTTACTTTTATGTGTCAATCATTAATTAATCCAGTCATACTGCAAAGTAACAGTTTTTTTTCATTTTCCGTCTTTGTGACACCATTAAATAAAGCCACTGGTAAGTACTTAGAATGAGGTGTGACATAGTAACAGAAGAAATCAAAAGCCAAAAGCCAAAGGACAGAGTGAATATTTTAAAAATTCAAAATATGAACAAGTATATGCATAGAGTATTACTATAAGATCTCTTTGATAATCACAAAAACCAACTTTTTGGCAGCATTAAACTTTGATAAGATTTTATTCTCTATTGCCACAAAAGTCATTGGTAAAAAGTAGCCAGGTGTACGTAAACTGCTAGAAATTTTTAACAAGTTTTATTAAGGATTAAAAAAAGAATAATCCCTATTACACAGAAAGCCGTAATTAATTACTTAGCATCCTTTATTTCTTATCCTTTCTTCAGTTATCAATCAATCATTTGAATTACGGTGCAGTTCTCATTTCTTCCCTACAAAGATATAAAGTGAGTGTGCTAATGATTATTAAAGCACACTATATTTAGAAAGCTGTCATGTCCTGGTGAGAGAGAGATAGCACTAGAAATTGAATAATACCTGTGAAATCTGAAAAGATGGTGTAGATATAATTCACATCAATTATTACAGGCTTTGCAAGTGTGCAAAAGTAAAGCAAAAGAAAATAAATAAAACATAAACCCAGGATTTTAATTCTGAGTAATAGAAAGATTTCAATGTCATTACCATAAATTGGGCAGTCAGAAAGAGGGGAGCTAATTTGAAAAGAAAGATGATATTTTCAATATTCAGGTTAGTGGTTCCAAATACATTTGATTGTTCACTTTGTGTTATTTATTAAATAGAAATAGTTTAATTATAACCACTATTTCCAATCTAACTGGCACCTGTATACAGAGAAGTTATGGCACGAATTAGTTTAATTCCTTTCTCCACCCAAACTCCTAACTTGATATTAGACTTTAATAATAATTCGAAAGATGAGGAGAAAAAAGAAGAGGAGAAGGAGGAAGAAGAAAAAAGAATTGCCCCCTAGATTAGTTGCCTATGTGCCAAGCATTATGTTACATATATTGTGAATATTATTATAATTTAGAAATTATCATATTTCCTTATGTGCTTGTTCATTTTTCTATATTTTATTGATGAGTACACTGAGGCCAAAAAAGGTTGATGATAAGCCTTTTATGTAACAAAATTGGAAAATATTAGCTATGAGATGAATCCCACATTGCCTCACCTGTGATTCTTCTCTATTGGAAATCAGTCATAAGTGTAACAAAGGAAAGTTGTTCTTTCTGGCCAGACATGTAACCAAATGTCCCTTTGTTTCCCAAGAAATTGTGTATGGACATCAGCTGGATGTGGTGGCTCACCTCCGTAATCCTAGTACTTTGGGAGGCTAAGGCAGGCGGATCACTTGAGGCCAGGAGTTCTAGACCAGCCTGGCCAATGTGGTGAAACCTTGTCTCTACTGAAAATACAAAAATTAGCTGGGTGTGGTGGTGCGTGCCTGTAATCCCAGCTGCTTGAGTGACTGAGGCAGAAGAATTGCTTGAACCCAAGCAGTGGAGGTTGCAGTGAGCCAAGATTGTGCCACTGCACTCCAGCCTGGGAGACAGGGGAAGACTCCAACTCAAATAAATAAATAAATAAATAAATAAATAAATGTTGTATGTGTATATTAAATATCAATTCAGCTATGTTATAAGAATGGGATTACCCTAAGGAAAAAAAAAATCTTTTCAGCGGAAATTTAATGCAAATTGAATTTGATTTCAAATCATTACACATGGATTGTTTTATACCACCACATATTTTAACTCATGATTTATGAGAAATTATGATCTCACATGAAGCAATTTTTCAGCATTTTGTAATATGGAAAAAAAAGTTGAGAAACCAATACCTATTACAAATTGCTATCTCATACTAAAAATATTTACAAGTGGATTTTTGAAATATTTTTTTCTCTCAAGTATAAAATATACTATGAATTCTGTGACCTTAGAGAGTTCTAGAAACTGCTAGCATTTGAAGAAAAAGTTAAAGATCTATTCCTGTCCTCTTCAATTATGGGTTTATCAAAAATGAACATATTTCTTTCTGCTCTGAGAATCAAATACATTTTTCTCTTCTCCAGGTTTTTGTTCTCCTTACCCTACTCTCAAGGATCCCTGCTTTAATTAGCCACAATTACTGATAGGATTCTGTGAATGTCACAAGCATGATGGCATGAAGAACTTCTGATAACTGTGTTACCCCATTTACAACTGAGATTAAATAATGTGTTCAATGTTACACAATTAATTATTGCCAGAGATAAGAAATATCTCATCCTGATACTCTTACCTCCAACCTAATGCGATTTCTACCACACTGATGGTATTTATTCCACGGGAGAATAGTGGATATAATTACCAACCTGTTAGAGAGTGATCAACATTCCTCCTATTCTTCCCCAGTTGCTGATAGCTGGGCAGAGTAATTTCCTTTTTATTCTTTTCCTCCAGCTACTAGGACTTCAAAGAAGAAAATAGGAGTATCCTCAAGTAAATTTAAAGTACCCAGAAAGAAAGGAACTTTTTAACTTGGTTTCTAAATATTGTGTCTCCCCCCAACCCCCGCCCCACATAATGCTTATGTCCTTATAAGTAGAAGCAAAGAGTTTTAGATGTGCAAATATATCAAATGATTCTACAGGGCACAATGGTGGAAATGTGTCAATTTTCAGATGAAGATGGCAATCTGAGAAGAATAAGACAAATTACCACAACATGTATTTTAGAGTCTATAAAGATATATTTTAAATTCAAGTTGTAGGTACAAGAGATAATAGATAAAACAAATAACTTGTGGGTGATGGGCAACCAGGCCTGATGTTACCCATTAGATATTCAGTAAAAAGTGTGTTAATCCTAAAAGGAGTGGTGATTAGAATGGCAAATTCTAGTGGTAATATCCAAGAGAGGATGCTTTAGCTGACATATTTCTCAACTGCCTGTCTCCTAAGCAAGAGACTCCTTGTTGTAAAATAGACATATCAGGCTGTCACAAACTGAAGCCTTCACATTTGGTTCTGCCAGCTCTCCTTTTTGTAAGTCAAGGACCACCAATCACCTGTTAGTTTATGCTTTGGTTTCCTGTATATATCTACTTTCAGGAAGAGAATGCAAAAATTGGTAATGAAATATCTCATTTCAAATGAGTAAATCAGCATTCTGACTTGTGTAAGGAAGTCTGATTATCTTGGTTAGTTGGATTGGTCTCTGAGAGATTCACGCACTCTGTGTTTTAAAACAATTAGATTGCAGACTCCTCAACATTGATCAGTAGGTCTTGTATCATAAGAAATTCACTAAGGTAATAAAGGGCCCTTGTGAGGCCTCTTGAGAGACAATCCATAGGCTTCAGTCCCTGAAGTGACATACTGATATTGCTCAGTGACTGAAAGAAAAACAATTATGTATGTTTTCACCTTCTATGTTTATTCATTCAATAAATAATTTTTCTGTGCCCACTATGTGCCAAATACATAATTTTGATATATTTTTCATCCTGTTTAGATGCACCATATTCTGGCATTCTTTTTATTCTGCTTGCATCCTTTCAAACTTTGCATGGTCTGTGTTCCTTCATTGATACAGCAATTGGTTTGATCTGACCCACTGATGATGCCCATACATTTGGGTAGTTATTTGCTTAAAAAGGAATATATTCTGCTTGTATTTTATAATGATAGGATCAATATGCTTTCATTTTCTTAAATGTTCATACTTATATTTGTGATTAGACTTACTCTTCAATACACTGTTTTACTGCCAGGCTAGTGACCTGTAGTGCTAATATTTTTACTGTGCTGAAATAAAGAGACAGCATTCATTAAAAAATTTTATTTTGAAACAAAGGAAATATTAAAAATGATTGATTTTAATGATAAAATTTGAAAACTCAAAATAACAACAATGTGATAAAAATCAAAATTGTGCTATGCAATTTTGTATTGTGATGGTCATTACGTTGTCTCTAAATATATCACTTGGCCTTTTACATTGAAATAAACAATATGGTTAGATATGGAGAAGATGAATCTGACTAGATGGTGTCTACCAGCAAAGACATCCTTTATTGTTTCTGAAATCAGTATTAGAGACTTATAAGATAAGATTGAATAGTAAACTAGTTCTTCACACTCAGCATTCTTCAAAACATTGTACAAATTGTATACCAGAGAGTGAATGGACTCAGAGAGAAGAGCTCTTTCCTAATAGCACCCAGCTGTGTGATAAGAAGTACTTCAATTGAAACTAACTTAAACACTAAACATGTAATTATTTCTGCTTTGGATTCTTCAATGATATTAATTTTATAAAGATGTTCTTTTATACTTTCTATAGAAATTTTAGAGGGAAATACTTCAAAACCAAGACATGTATTAATCCTTAATCATAGATGATTTTGTAATTGAAACATTGGTAATCACTCAGAAACCATTGTCTGTAATAATTTGTAGCCCAAATATTTATTTCAAACTTGATAAACCACATAAGCAGTGGCAAATGTAAGCCTAATCTTTATTTATTGTATAGAAATAAGATCCTTGATATCTTTGACCCAAATAAAATATATGTAGCTTTCTATAACACTTATTTTTTATTTTTATAATCAATTACTATAATTACATTGTAATGAGTTTAGAACTTAGCTAATTAATCATCAAACCAATTAGTTCATTACTCATTACTCAAACAAATTGTATGTGCCTACTGACTAATATCTGAGCTCAGTAGGCACATGATGGCATGATGGTGATTCAAACATCCACCCAGCCTTACCACCAGTTTTCTGCCCTGCTTATTTCACAGGCAGTGCAAAATGGCAATTCGAAGTTTTGGCTTCGAAGTGTTAGAAGTTCAGAATACTTGCATTTGTGTTCTGGTGTCATCCACTGACTACTTTTTCTGACCATCCGTAATGTTTTTGTCTTCTTCAGCTTCAGTTTTCTTTTCTGTAAAATGAAGACAGTGATAGTACTGAAACTCATATTATAGCTGTGAGGATGTAATAAGAAGCCTGGGCAATGTAATAATAGATAAAACATAAAAAATAGATAAATAATGGCACACATCAGATGTTTTAATAAATGCAGACTTTTCACCTATTGTTTACAGTTGTCTTCTGAAAAAATTTAGATGTTCTATAGACTAAACAAAATAGATAACATCAACACATTGGAATAAAAAATGGAATATAGAAAATAAGAAAATTGCATAATACACCTGAGAAAAAATGGTTACCATAATTGGGCAATTAATTTGTCTTTAAGTTTCTTGGTTGTTAAAGCAATGCTCTGATTTATTTATTTATTTATTTTTTGAGACAGAGTCTCATTCTGTCACCCAGGCTGGAGTGCAGTGGCACAATCTTGGCTCACTGCAACTTCTGGCTCCTGGGTTCAAACGATTCTAGTGCCTCAGCCTCCCAAGTAGCTGGGACTACAGGCCTGTGCCACCATGCCCAGCTAATTTTTTGAAATTTTTAGTAGAGACGGGGTTTCACCATGTTGGCAAGGATGGTCTCGAACTCCTGACCCCAAGTGATCTGCCCGCTTTGGCCTCCCCAAGTGCTAGGATTACAAGTGCGAGCCACCATGTCTGGCCCTATTTTTTTTAAGTGAATATACTATAGATAGAGATTTGCAGTCTAGAATAGTCATTGTACAAAGTATTTTTAACATTTTTCATTGAGTTAGCAATATTCTGTAACATGGCCTAATTGCTAAGATAAAATAACACTAACAACTTGATGTCTGTTGGTATTACAGACAGCAATCAAGCTCATGCATCCTTTAGATGTGTCCTGAACGTGATGACATTTTAGTAGTCGTTTCTGTACGAGGTATTAGGTCATCAATGTGTTTACTTTTTAATTTTTCATGGTGAAAAATAGAAAGTCATTTTTACTGAGTAGTTTATATATGTGGTAGTTGAACTTATAAATACAGTAACTACAGTTTGTATTGCAGAGGCTAAATAAATGTTGATACTAATTCTCTGAGTTTTTAATGAGTGGACTCATTTCAGTGATGGTAGAGTTGATGACAATAGGTTTGAAGTTTATCACTTGAATTCTGGTATCACATTCAATATCTTCTAATTCCACATTAATTTTATATCAAATTTACTTTTTGGTTTTAAAATGAATTCAGTTTAGAATATTGCTTGAAAATTTTGACACTTTTTAAGACAACAATTTACTCAGCACCATTCGTTGCCATTTCTCCCCTGATGGTGAATTGAATTTACATAGGCCCAATTCCATTTGACCACTCTCTCTAAATTTAGTGTAATTTTTAGAAAGCCAAGTAGATGTTTTGAACTTCTCCATGTTCTCATGGAACTTTTCTTCACCTCACTTTTTAACCTGAAATTATTTCAGTAGTATTTAGTTTTCTGCATAAGGCTGTTTCAAATAACTAATAAGTCTTTTAAAAATAGTACTTTTCTTGGCAAATTAATATTTGGTTGACATTTTTTAAACCCTCTGTTTCATTTAAAAAGACACAAGTGGCTGTCCTGTTGGTTGATCTCATATCTTCAGATATTAAATCATTATGGACCTGGTCTTACAATCTACAAAATACATCATATGAATGAGTAGGAGATTAAGTGAAAATCATTTAAAATAGATATTGCATTTTTGGGGTCAATTTCTTCTGTGGGGATTTCCTAAGATATTGTTTAAAATGTATACTCTTCCTAGCATTTCTTTTGAAATCCAAAGTGCCTTCCATGGCCTGTAATACTCCATGTAATCTTATGTTTGACTATCACTCTAACTTCAGTTTCTCTTTTTCTCTCCTTCTTTCTATGTGCTTCAATTACACTGACCTCCTTGCTATTCCTCAGACACACTTCCCGCACAGGGAAGCGTGTTTTGTCTTCTGGAGGCTTCTCAAATAGTAGTACAGTTTGCTTTAGCATGTCTTCTAGACATCTGCTCAAATGCCAACCTCTCAGAAAGGCCTTCCTTGACTACCTTATTAAAACTGCACTTCTTTTGATTCTACTTTCCCCTACTTTTATATTTTTCTTTATGTCACGTATCACTTGAAATTTCATTATTTATGTATTCATATGTCTGTTTATTATTCATCTTTTCCAATAAAATATAATTACCAAGGGGCGTGGACCTGATCTATTTGTAATCTAATGTATTGTCAGGGTTTATAAGAGAGTGCTTGGAGGACATCAGATACATATATTAAATTGACAAATGAATTATTGTATTTATATATTCTCCTTTGTCTTATCAAATGTAGAAAAAACATTGGTGTATTTTAAACCCAGTAAATATCCAGACTATGTGATATATCTCATACTTAAAATATTACTAGTTTTAAAATGAGTACCTCTTTTCAAAAGTTAATGCCATTATAACTAGGTATTTAATAACAGTAATGTTGTTATTCAAAAGGTGGAAGTTGGCATAATACCTTTATTATTATCAAAATGTAGGTCTGAAAGGAAACAAAAAACCTCATAGCTTTAGGAAAAGTTTAGACACTCTCAGAATTCAGATGGCCCCTCCTAAATGAGCTTCCCCTTCTCTTTATTATGTACATGGAATAAATGTGTAAAGGTCCATTCTCATCCTCAAAAATGGTTTGCTCTCAAATTTAATCATATATCAATTTTGTCTGCAAAAGGCACTTGTGTTTTTATTCTTTAGCCTCATTATGTTTTTCTTTTCTTTTTAGGATTGTGCTTTACTCTTATAGCCAATTTCAAAATAGTTGCAAATCTTACACAAATTTTATTTAAATCCCTTGTGCTCCAGCAAGATTAAGCAATGCCTGTCTTGACCATGTATCTGAATATGTATGACATGTGAGTTAATAAAATGCCGATGAGTAATATTTTAGTCTAAAGTCTGTTTCGCATGATAGATGCCTGTAAAGCTGCCTATGAATCAGATGGCAGCATAATCTTAATATTGGCAAAAGTGAAAAGCAAAGTTATGGTTTTATGCTAATACTATATATTTGATGGCTGCTCAAGGAAACAACTATAGTGAGATTAATCTGAAGAGAGCAGAAGCTAGACCTTTTCAATAAATAATTTTGAAAACAAAAATTCTTCCTTGTTATTGGTTAAAAAAAGCAGAATCCTTCAAAACTGAGAAAAGAAATTTTTTTATTTTGAAGTTTTTTCTGAAACAAAATAATGAGTTGTAGCATAGAAAGGTAGGAATTTGCCTTCTTTAGAAAGTTTTAAATGTACTCTTTGTAGGAAACAGTATGATATAAAATGCTTAAAATGGGCAACAATCTAAATGGTTTGATTTAACATGTAATCATTTCTTAAATAAGAGGTAACAGAACACATATTTTAATTTTGGCCTAATATTGATACCACAAAGCAGAAAATATGACAAGTTAATTATTTTTATGCATCCAATTACACAAGCTCTTTTTTGAAAGTGATAGAGTACTGAACAAAAACTTCCTAACTAAAAGAATAAATGCTAAATAGTCTTACACAAAGAGAGATGATACCATAATGTCTAGAAATGATCTATAGAGCAAATACAAGAGTCTTGTAGATTTCTACTGGGTATTTCTTAATTGGATATTGGACACATCAAAAATTTTAATGCTGGTGCCTTTATGTTGTGTGATATTGGGCAGTAAGATTAAGAGGTTCATTATTTAACTTCATTATTTTTAGTCTAAAAGTTTCAGAAATCCTTTCATTAAGTTTCTAGCTAGCTTTAGTCCTCTGGGAAAAAGAGTGAAAATATAGTAAATTTGTTGTTTAGACCACATACCTTCATCTTCTATACTTCTTCTCCCTTTGGGCCCTTCTTCCTAGGCGCCTCACCCCCACATTGCAGATAGTACAAATCATTTCAGAACTCCCACAGAGTTCCGTTTTCTGCTGGAGAACTAATAGACTAATATTTGTTAAGGTGCTGATAATAATGCATGACCTGGTCATACATATTTTAAAATATTTTGTTATATGATACTTTGACACAGAGAAATTCAAACAGAATCACTGGAGTTATAGTAAGAGATACCAAGTACATAGATGTAGATAGTATTAGCAGATTAATAATTTAAACTTTTTATAGAAAACCACTGTTGTAAGCATGCCATTTACAAGATGTTCACAATAATTGAGTGACAATGAGATAAGAACATGCCTTATATTTTCAAGTGCTTATTTCTGTGAATATGTTCCATATGTTCCTTAGCACCTACATCTACAGAAATAAGAAAACAGTATATAAACTTTAGACATAGAAATGTCACAGGCAATGAGACCTCATATTTACTCCTCATGTATATACTAAAGGTACAAGCAAACAAATCGTAGCTGGTTCACATTCAAGCAGGTAAGTACTATTTTTGTCTATTTTTGAAAAGAATGCTAACTACTCCTGTTGGAGGCCAGCTTTCAATTCTCAAAAGATTTTAAAGTCAGCTAATATTATCCCAGGTTTAATCTCCTCTTGGAAATAGTACAATTTTCTTGGTACAAAATGTGTTTAAATATGTCAAATATGTTTGAGACTTTCACTTAGACATACAATTAATTTTTATCAAAATGTCTACTTTAAATACGTTACATTTGTTTTTTAAATTTTGGGAAATTAATATAAAAGATACAAAACCTTCAAATCACCTCCCAACTCCTTAACCAGATATAAACATTGCTAGCATTCAGACTTGTATTTCTGTTGCCACTTATAAAATATTAACAATTTTTCTTTTAAAAATTTAGAATCATGGGCATTTATTCAGGTTTTAAAATTAAAATTAAGTTATTAATATGTTCATGTACTATTAAAAATACTTTAAGTTTGTAACTTTAGTGTCTGAAAAATATGTTAAAGAAATAAACCAAAATATATTCCAATATTTTGTGACTAATAATGCTATTTTGATTATCTTTTATAAAAATTATCAGGCCGGGCATGGTGGCTCATACCTGTAATCCCAGCACTTTGGGAGGCCGAGGCAGGCAGATCACTTGAGGTCAGGAGTTCAAGACCAGCCTGGCCAACATGGTGAAACCCCGGCTCTACTAAGAAAAGACAAAAAGTAGCCAGGCATGATGGCATGTGTCTGTAATTACAGCTACTCAGGAGGCTGAGGCAGGAGAATCACTTAAACCTGGGAGGCAGAGGTTGCAGTGAGCCGAGATTACACTACTGTACTCCAGCCTGGGCGACAGGGGGAAATTCTGTCTCAGAAAAAAAACAAAACAAAACAAACAAACAAAAAAAACCCTGTTGCCTAAATCTCCAATTCTTTTTCCTAGAATTTATTTGAACCAGTATCTCTGGGTCAAAAAGTTTGTATAGATGGGAACAAAAATGGCCATCTCACCACATTCTTGATATCATTTAGTATGATATTTAAAATGTTTTCCACTTTGCTAGGTGAGATATTTTAATTTGCCTTTATCTGCTTATTTAGAGGTTAAAGGTTTTTATTTTTCTTTTGGGTCATATAAATTTTTTCTTCTATAAATTATTGAGGAACATATCCTGATATTAGATAGGTTCTCCATTTTATTCTGTAATAACCCCAATAATCAAAACTATAAAACTATCTCTTTATGATCATCTTAGTGAACAAAATTCCAGTTCAGTCATTTCAGAGTTTACACAGAGAAACTGCCCTTTCTAAATGACTTTGTTTCAATGAGACTTTATTTCCATTATATTGGAGAGGACTAAATAGTTCCTGTGTGGGTACATCAAGATTTAAGGGGCCAGTGTAACAGACATACATTTTCATTTGCCCTGAAAAATAACAGAAGGCTCTCTCAGTCTTTTGCCAAATGCTTTTCATGTACCTCTAATTGTTGCGTTTCAAAAAAAGTATATGTCATTTATATAGAACCAGGAGGAAATACAGTTTTTATTTTAAAACACTGAAAAAACAAAAAGCTCATCATTTCCCTTAGTACAAAGAACTTTATTGGTCCAGGAAACTCATTATCTATAACTACATATGAAAAATTTCAAAATACATTTGCAGTGGAAGCCAAAAATCTCCACACCTAAGAGCTGCTGATGTAGTAGTAGTTGTTGCTGGATTATTTTTAGTTCTGCTAGCTGAGATCAAGCATTTCCACATTATTTGCATCTGCATTCCCTTTTTGTAATAATTAGCAATTCTGTTTCACAGTCAGCAGGGCAGCCAATTTAATGGCATCAACGCTAATTTACAACAAAAGTTAGGTTATTATTCAGAGTGAAGCATTATTGTAAATTCCACTTAGCATAAAGGGTCTTCTAAAAGTCACTTTAGCAAAATTTTAACTAAAATATTTGATGTTTGATATTCTTTTTTTTTTGACTGAAATGTTGATGTCATCATTGAGGGATTTATAAAATTTATGAAACCACTTTATAGCTACATTAAGTTTTGTTTATCTGAAAAAGAGTAACAATTTTAAACCAGTGTTTCAGGGCAAGAACATTAAATACTAATAAAAAATATTTTGGTATTGAGATTTTTCTAAGCCACTGTGGTAAACAAAGATAGTAGGTAAAGTTAAATTATTGTTAGAAAGCTCCGTACACCACGCAGACTGTCTAATTTGAGAGAAAGCTTCCTAGGGGAATAAGATTATTATTCACCTGATAAGAGCTAAGCCTTGAACACTTAAGAGTAAAAATAAATGACTTGGAAAAAGTGATTAAAAATATTCAAGGAAAAAAGTTTGAAAAGCTTTGACAGCTATAAACTCCCTTCTTCTGCAAACATGCACACAAATTTTCAGATGAGTTATCAAGTATCGACGTATCTCGGACTCTGTAGACCCAACTGCAGAATCAAACTCAAACTAAGCCTGTGAATCTATTCAATTAATATTAACATGAATTTATGGAACTCATAGGGAAATTGATGTGAGGAGTAAATGAATCAGGACATATAAGATGTTTATAACAGTGCTTGATAACTGTGAGCATTCAGATATATCAGCATTAATAATACATGTTGTCGTAATAAAGAAATATTTTATTATAGGATTGCTAAAATGAGATAAAGTGTCTCATTTCAGGGTTTTTTTAATTTCTATTTTTATTTATTTATGTATTTATTTTGAGATGGAGTCTCACTCTGTTTCCCCGGCTGGAGTGCAGTGGCTCCATCTTGGCTTATTGCAACCTCTGCTTCCTGGGTTCAAGTGATTCTCCTGCCTCAGCCTCCGGAGTAGCTGGGACTACAGGCATGTACCATCATGCTCGGCTAATTTTTGTATTTTTAGTAGAGACGGGGTTTCACCATGTTGGCCATGCTGGTCTCGAAGTCCTGACATCAAGTGATCTGCCCACCTCGGCCTCCCAAAGTGCTAGGATTACAGGCGTGAGCCACTGTACCTGGCCCAAGGCCAACCATTGCTTTTAATTTAAATGTAATTTTTTTGTATTCTCTAGAATTTCTGGAGATATCTCTTATGAGAGAGTGGGAAAGAAGTCTGTGACATTGTCTGGTCTCAGCAGATCAAGATCCTTTGTGCCCTTTCCAGACAAAGCAACTGGTTGCACCAGGGCACCCAGAGTGTTATGAGTTAGATCACTGGCCCTCTTCCATTTTTTCTTTGGCTTAAAAGAATTTATGAGGTTAAAGGGGCAACTTGACAAGGAGAACATGGCCAAGATATCTAGCAGTAAGCTTACAAGTATGTTCAAATTGGAATCATCTAAGTATTACCCTATTGGAGTCATTTCCTAAGCAAAGAAATCTAACCACACCAGCTGAATTAGAAGTGTTTGTTTTCCAGCGATGTAACTATAGAATACTTTACTAAACGTGCTGAACTATATAAACTCTTTTGTGAACAGAGAGCATGCTTCAAAAATATTTTGTATCTTCTATAATCTCTAAAATCATACTACACATATAGAAGCTAATAAATACTTAATTGATCATTAACTCTTACTACTCAGGGATTTGAAGTAATTAACACAAATCCAGAGATAACTCATATTTTACAGAAAGTAGCTTTAGTAATTATAAATCATCTATGTCTTATACATTCAGATTGGAAGCTTTGGATAGAATCTTTTTCTTTATCCATTATAATCCCACTTAGTGTCTGGCACAGACTTTCTTCTAGCACCGATTATTCTGTTTTACTATTATTTATTTACATGACTCCTCTACTCTTCGAATTAAGAGATTGTGTTTTATTCATATTTGTCATTTCTCTTGTCTTTCAAGACACTCAAATGTTTTTGTTGAATTAATCGATGTAGGATTTTTTTTAAGGCAAATACAGATGGGATAAATATATGTTCTTGGAGACTTTCTAGATGATTGAAAGTCTACCCCCACAAAAGGAGACATCCTAATGGTCAGATGTAATTTGTTTATAACAATATGTGAACACTTTGAGAGAAGCTATGTTCCTAGAAGCAGCAGTCAGCACCTCTCAATCTTCATATGACACAAAGTAGTGAAACCAAGGTGGATAAGATCTTCTTAAATTAACTTCTATGAATATTACAAATCCATGACTGAAATATTATTGGGGAGTTGCAAAGCTTGAGGAATGTTATTAATAATAAGTGAAGGAGAGTGCCAGAGGTGAAAACCATGAGCCCAGAAAAGAAATAGTTCTCTCCTATGTGGAAGCCCTTGGTGCTTGGAACGTAGACACAAGGGAAAATGGGAACGCTTTTGGCTAACGGACTCAGGGCTTATAAAGTCTTTATCCACTCTTTCAGTAGTTCAGCTTTTTCTAACACAGCTCAGAGTGTTAGATTGTATGAAGCCAAGGGGAACAAATGTGTATGCAAATTTCAACACATACTGTAAGGAATAAGATAATAGCACAAAAAAAAAAAAAAAAAGAAAGAAGAAAAAAAAGAAAAAGCCACGCCAGGCATTGAGCATGGGTAGAAATAATTTAAGAAACTGAGGTTTATAGAGATGGTGAGATATGTTGAAGGCTATGTGGATTCATATTAATTCAAATGTAACTTATGAACACCTATTATGAGCCAGATACTGTAATAAAGGCCTTCACATGCATTTTCCTCATTTCCAGATCAATTTGACTCTGAGAGGAGAATCTCAGTGTATTTGATTTAGCCACGGAAGTACAACATTATCAAGACTGTTATTTTGTGTCTTCAACTGTTGGGAGAAACTATCTTACATAAACAATACCTGCTGGATAATAGAGAATCTACTTCTGTTGTCTAGATAGCACTGTGACAGTTCTCCTTCACAACTCCAGTTTAGTAAGAAGTAATGCAGTACTTTTAAAATCAAAGTTGTTAAATAGAAGAGTAAAGAGGGATATTGGTAAAGCAAGTAGCATTCTAGTCTATTGGATTCCATTTCTTTTTGTGAATTTGTGAAAGTGTTATAGTTGGGCTATTGCAGTTCTTGAATGGGGCTAAAGTAAACATTAGGGAAAACTCTGATATTTTCATCAATTCTAACGGGTTAAGAACTGATATAAGACTACTACATCTCTTGGCCTGTAAACAACCCAATCATAGACATATTCCCAGAAAGGGAAATGATGGTTGTCACAAAATTCTGTGTTACTTTGTCACCAACAGATTGAAGCAGAGAGGCCAGGATGAACCTATCAGATAATTTCCATCAAAGAAGAATGATCAATGTGTGATCAACTTTCAGCAAAGGCAAAAATAGTTAAATGTCAGCCCCAGTAGTTATAATGGTCCATGTGCAAAGGCGGAAAGGAAAGTCAATCAGATGAACAAGGAGAATGCAGAAGACCTGAAAAGAACGTCAGAAATTAAAGGTATTGTGTAACCCTTTTCTGTCAGACTTGCCTTGCTTTCATTCCAATTCCTTTGAAGTCTGAACACACTTTCTCCCCTGGGTTCCATGAGTCTGTTTATCCTAAGAAAGCACACAACACCCTATCCCTTTTTGAATGGAATTTCAATTTTTTTTTTTCAACCCAAACAAACCTTGGCTAAAACAAGCTCATGCATTTGTAAAAAATCTTTCAATCTTGCGTCGTTACATTAACATAGCAAATTATAAAGTGTCTTTTATTGTACAACTTCAGTAACAATTGGAAGATTCTTACTCTTCATTTTCATGTCTAAAAATAGATACCTGGGTTTAAGTGGACTTATTTGTGTAGTTCTTTAATATTAAGTCTTTTTGTTAGTAAACTTCTATTTGATTGCCAAGGCTTTTTTTTTTTTTATTCTAAACCTTCCTTAATTTTCAACCAATCAACACAGATTTTTACTTTTGTAAAATGACTTTAGGAATACACTATTTGTTTTATATTTTCTCTGAACTTCAGGTTTGGAAGTCTGGTTTATTTTAGTTACTATTAAGTATAGTCTACCTAGAATTTGTGACTGTTTTGAGGACATTTTGCCCAATTCAGAAAGTCAAGGTTTCTATTAATTTTCCTAAGACATTTTCATGTAATCTTTTAAATATTAAATACGATATATCTGGACTTATTTCTCCTACAATTTAAATAGATTGCTTCCTCTGGTTAACTTGTTCTCATGCCAAACATGTAGTTTTAATCTTTGAAACTTAGGCTGATATTTCCACAGAGCCTGTATAGGGTTCCACAGAGCCTGTATATCTGAATTAATATTTAGATTTTCCTGCACAAGTCAATTATGTTTTCTGCTTTGTTGACAAGTTATATCTTTGTGTTTTAGAAAGTTTCTCTTGATATTTGAGATATGAATAGTGCACACTCAGTAAAGTTTTTATGAGCTATTATAAATGTTAGTGTAAGAGGATGTCAAAATCAGAATTTCATTCCAGGCACCAAAAAGTAATAATTGCCAAGTAAGTTGCCAAGTCAATATTACAAAGGAAATGAAAGCCATTTGGAACCAAGACTTTCAGAACCTCTCAGGCAAGAGCATAACAAATGTATCAGATTTGGATAAGTGAAAGGTTTTTTGAAGTGGTTTTGTTTGTGTTATTATTATTTTTTCTATATTCATGTGTATGTTTAAGAGTGTTGTTAACGTGCTTGGAATGAAGATTGAAATAATGAATAATATCTTACAGTGAACACCTAATCTCTAAATTAACACCATGTTTTGTAACTTGAGGTAAACTCAGATCCATTTATTACCCTAGATTCACCAGGAAAGTCTTACAGCTTGCCAGTTTTCTACGGTGGGAGGATATACAAAATTTCCCATGTAATACAGTTTAAAATAAAATTGTGTTTGTTTATATCCACAAGGTGCAGTTTTTCAACATATTGGATGCATCAATGTGCATTTAGACAAAATATGCTTTTGGAAAGTTACTTTTTGTATTTCACATATCAGATAATCATGAAAGATCACTCAAAATAAGGCAAAATTAGAACTATAGCATTCAGATGATGACTCTTTCTGGAAACCACACCTCATAGGAAAGTTTTATTTTGTGATTGATAAAACTGGTAAATGTATTTTCTATGTGTGGATAATTTCTTGAAGTGACTTGTTTTTTAAAGCCTAAGTAGGTAGGTAGGTAGGTGGTGGTGATGGAGTATTTCGATGTGATACATTGGACCCTTGAACCAAATCAACACTGTTACTCAAATAGAAGTGATAAGAAGAGACTTTAGATTGAGGTGAAGATTTTGGAAACAGCCAAATAAATAAGATGAAAACAGTAGTATAAATTCATTTCTATTAATATATAAGGCTAAGACTTTTGAGTTAATCCTGATGATGGTAATTGTTGAAAATGGCATTTGTTTGCAGTGAGGGCATTCATTTACTTGAGCATTGAATAAGAATTAGTTGGCTGGGATTTTTTCATATGTTCCTAGGAAAGCCAAGGGGGGAAACTTAATTATAATTCTATATGGAAATGAGGGAAAAGTAGAACAATTCATATATTTCTAATACATAAGAAAAGTCGATGAGAAAGAAAGGACGGGAAATAAAAGCAAACATGAGAAGTTAAGAAGACAAGTCAGTGAAGAGGGATGTGTTAGTCTTTATAGTTAAGCCCAGATAGTCAATAGAATAAGAGACAGAAGGAGAGAGCAGCTGTCTCCACTAGAAAAGAATGTCCTAGTGCAAAGAGACAATTATCAAGACACTGTTTTCATTTCACTGAATATGTCATTCACTCGCAAAGCAAATGTCATTCACTCACAAAGCCATTTTAAGAGCTCATGGTTGATTTTTTTTTATGGGTTGGAATGAATACAACTGAATTGTTGGAAGAAATAGATAGTAATAAAAATAGTATACATTTATTAAGTTTGCCATCATTAAAACATCTCCTTGCGGTAGGATGTCATAATGGACAACCAGGATCTGAGAAGCTATGGATAGAACCGCCTTAGTGATAAAATGTAAGTGAGCAATTGGCATCTGTATACCATTATATTGGAGAAATAGTATCACATAAATTCAGGACAATTAACGTTTTATATTTAACTTCTGGGTTTCCTAGCCTGACTACACGCTAGTCAATTCCCAGAGTCCCTCCTTCTCCTCCTTCTTTCTGTTGATGATGCTTTTCAATCATTTCATTGCAAGTCAATAGGCTCATCAAAGAGTGGGAGGAGGATGACCGAGAGGCTATAATACTCAATCCAGTTAGTGTTTACAATTGTTAATAATACCGTTAAGAGCTTAGGCAGAAGAAGAAATTGAAATACTATCTAAAATTACATTGGGGGATTATTTGTGGCTTTTAATTATCCACGTAATTTTTGTCTCTCATTACCACATATAATTGAGGAGTAGCCATTCAAGACGAGGCAATGATAAGACAGAAAAAGTGTCTTTTGTAAACAATAGAAATAAATTTATTAGTTAAGACTCTAGCAGTTTTAGTTTGTAGAATTATCCCCTTTCTACTATACCAGTGAATGTTTAAATGTAAAGGAACCAAATTGTTTCTGATAAACAAAATTTATTTCATTCCTTCTCTAGGTACATATGTTTGTACATTATCCAATTGAATTTCTAAAGTAATTTTTTATTAATCTGCAATTGTCAAATTAATCTATTTTGTTATAAAAGATCAAAACAACATAGTAGTCTTACAACCTGAAAGTATCAAAATTTCCCTATACAATACCATCTTCAATCCTGCTCCCTAGAGGTAACCAACCACTGTAAACAGTGTAGTAAGTAACCTGTAAAAAGAATAGTTTCCATGAATGTATAAACACCATAATCTTACCTATAGCTAACCTGTTTATTGAAGAGTCACAAGGCACTTAGTAATGAACATGATGTAGTTTCAGGTTTATTGTGTCTAAAAACACTGTGTTATCTCTCCTCTGTGAAATACCTCTTTCCTGAAATTTCTGATTAATTTTACTTATTGAAATTTAATTCAGCAGCCTGGGCACAATGGCGAGACCCCATTTCTACAAATAATAATAATAAAAAACTGCATGGTGCATGCCTGTAGTTCCAGCTGCTTGGAAGCCTGAGGTGGTAGGATTGCTTAAGTCCAGGAAATCAAGGCTGCAATGAATTGTGTTTGTGCCACTACACTCCAATCTGAGTGACAGAGGGAGACCTTGTCTCAAAAAAAAAAAAAATTATAATTCAGTATTCAGTACATTTTATGATTCTAATAGCATATCTAGTTCAATAGTTGTCCTTTCTCTAGCATTGCTCACACTTTTTTTTTGTTGTTGTTGTTGTTTTTTGTTTTTGTTTTTTTTCGGGAAGGTAGGGGCCATGGGACTCCATGGAAAGCAGAAGACACAATGATCTGCTGTTTCACTCCCTGTCCCCAACCCTCTGGGTCTAAGCCCTCAGGGAATTGCATGGGAGAGGAAACGTTAAGGCCAGAATTTTTTTATGAGAGGACTTCTACAGTGGTGGAAGAAGTCTCCAGACTCAGATTGGTGTTTTCTCTTTCCATGAGGTTCTGTCTGCTAGTGGCCTCCACTGGTGTGTGGCTTCTAAGTTCACAATGTATGTGATTTCTCGAGGTGACTATTAGCTTCACTCATAGTCGTAACTGTCAAACAGCAATCCCTGAGGTAGAACAACCCCACTCTCTTGACATTGACTGGTGTCCACACCTTTTGACACAGCATGGCCTCCCTGGGGACACATGGTTCTTACTGATACTCTAGGCTCCATGCTTTTTTATGGCATCTACCTTCTTCTTCAAGAAGTGCAGAGATGAACACGGAGGGGTCTATTGCTTTCATCTTCTCAAGGACACTATCCATGGAACTTTTCCAACTTGCTTGTGGCTGCTCTCAAAAGCCTCTACATTCAGAAACGTCACACAAGATATTATCTCAATCCTCAAGATTCATACTTGCCCCTAGGCTCCAGAAGTACAGTCCAGTTCTTGCAGGTACTTTGTCGCCACATTTCACTGTTTTGGCCACAGCAGAGAAGACTCAACTTTAGCAGTTGAGCAGGCAGGCAGAGAGAATCACTCCCATTATCTATCAGCCAGTTTCTTGGAGCTGTCAATTCATTTGCCTTTGGGAGAACTGGGGCTCAAACCCCCTTCCCAAATAAGAGGGAAGGAAGTGACCTCCCACTCCAACACCTTATCACTAACACCACCTTTCCCGTAGAGCCATGGTTCCTGCTGCCCCTCCTCTTCTCACTCTTCTTACATAGCAGGTGTGGAAGGGTGCAGGGGAAAGTATCAGAGTGGGAATGGAGTTGCAAAGTTCTTTCTATTGTTCCTTAGTAATCCTGGGGAAGGGATCTGTCACTACTTACCACTTCAGGTGCAATAGGAAATGACTCACTCAATACAATGTCACACATTCACACATACGTGCAAAGTGCAAGAGCATGTTACTATACTAACCATCTTGTGCAACTTGATATTGTTTTCTTGATATTGTAAAGATAGTACCACATTTTATTAGTAGAATAAACATGAATATGTGCCACCTCCCAGCAAGGATATTTAATTGCTGGTGACAGATCCTCCAGATCTGTTCCTTCTGCCTCAGTGACTAGCAATGTTTGAAATAATGGCTACTCCATCAGGAAAGGTTTTGAAGTGAGGAGGCATAGAGACTTGAGGCATTAATAAGAAATAAAGCTTTGTGTTAAAGGCCGTTAAGTGTTGGGATGTTTATTACTATAGCATTGCCTTGCCTATCGAGATGCAATAAAACCTGCACTGTAATGTATTTGGCCATTACAATCTGTGTGCACTATTTATTTCATTTTCAAATTTTTACTCTTGCACTGTTTCAATAAATATCACTGTACATGTATTTTTGTACCGGTGAATTGCTGGGCCAAACACCTAAATTTTGTTGGGAAGTGCTAAGTTTGTCTCTAAAGACTCTATGTTCTCACCAATGATGTTTGAGGGTGCTTACCATAGATATTGTGACTGTCTTTCCTAGGCAAAGAAGTCTTTCATTTTAATTTCTACTTCATGGATTATTAATGAGACTTAGTGTTCATTGGACATTTGGATTTCTCTTGTGAATTTTGTTTGTACCATTTTATTTCTTCCATTAGATTGTTTTCCTTTTCTTATTTAAAATTAAAGAAATTCTTTGCAAGTAAGGGTTTTGACCCTGGTTTTTATATATTTTTAAAATCCTAGTGAAGGCACTGTCTCTATAGAAAACAAAAATAGCCAGGCATGGTGGCATGTGCCTGTAATCCCAGCTACGCAGGAAGTTGAGGCAGAAAGATCGCTTGATCCCAGGATGTTGAGACTGCAATGAGCTAAGATTGTATCATTGCACTCCAGGATGCAATAGATGACAGGGCAAGACCTTGTCTCTGGAAAAAAAAAAGAAAAGAAAAGAAAAAGAAAACGAAATCTTTCTACAATGTAGGTCAGTGGAAATTTTTTTCCAGAATATTTTATCATATAAAACTTGAAATTTTTAATATAGTTATATGTACCAATCTTTTGTTTTTTTTTTTTTTGAGATGGAGTCTCGCTCTGTCGCCCGGGCTGGAGTGCAGGGGCGCGATCTTGGCTCACTGCGAGCTCCACCTCCCGGGTTCATGCCATTCTCCTGCCTCAGCCTCCCGAGTAGCTGGGACTACAGGCACCCGCCACCATGCCTGGCTAATTTTTTTATCTTTTTCTTGGGCATTTCATGTCAAGTTTCAGAAGGCAACTTGTGAAAGGTTTTTATATTTTTGTTCATACATCAGAAGCTCAACACTGGCTGCACATTAGGATCATCTGGGGAGTTTTAAAAGTACGGATATTCTGGTCTTATCTCTGGATATTCTGATTTAATTGGTCTAAGGGGACTCCAGCATCTGCATTTTTAAAAGCACTACCACCCCACTCTCCCCAGGTGACTCTCTGTACAGCCAAACTGAGAATCACAAGTCTAGATTATTTGAGGCATTTAAAATCTATCACATGTGTTTTAAAGACCACTAAAATCACTTTATATGGCATAATTTGAAAAATCACTTCCCTGCAGTTTAACTGTGTCTTCTAAAAAGAACCAAAGCTAAGAAATTTAATATCTTATTCAGGAACATAAGTTTTCCCATGCTTAGCACCTTCAAACCCCAATAAGTCAATTATAACAACAGAAAAACAGAATCCCCCCAGGCTTGTAAGAGCATAGAATAGGCCACTTCCATTTGATCATCTCAAAATGTTACTTTTTGGAAGAAGAAAAGAACACTTTACCAGCATTGCCCACATATAAATCCAGTATAAAAAACTTGAAGTAGAATCACCTTCTTAAATATTTTCAAGCAAAAGAAGTGAGGGTGCATTTTTATGCCAGGTAGATCCCTGGGTATCTATTTGTCCTGGATCATTGGTTTATAAAAATTCTACATCATATTTCGTAGGTAAAAAAAGGTTCTATTGGAAATATGTGTGTAAGCCAGTGGTCAAGAAGAGAATAGAAGACACAGGTACCCCTGATCTTCCCATAATATCTCAGAGAGGCATGCTGTAATACCATGAGGGCACTGCTGGATCTGCAGTGTGGGTTTCTGTTCTAGGAACAAAATCCCTGTTTTGTAGAGTGAAAATGTGGGAAAGGTCTTGTCAATGAAATAACAAGCAGATTGTTTGATGTCAGCCAGCCAGAATTTGAGATAGCAGTTTAAAGGCGTTCTGTGCAAAGACCAGCTGCTCAACGTATTTTTACCAGTGGATGTTTCAGTCTTCCCGAAGTAGAAGAATTCTCCAGGGCTTTGGGAAGCTGATGAGAGGTACATCCCTGACTGCTGGGACGGCCCAGATCTCAGCTGGGTTTTGGTGCAGGCAACCCAGAGTGATTGACAGGGTTATTTGCAGATATTTACACTCCTTTTACATTTACTCAGAATTAAATATATATATATATAAAAATATGTAAAGGCAGAATTAGAAACAGATATGAACAAAAACAGGACCATGCAAAGCAGAAATATTGAATACTGAGTGTTAATTGATTCATTAGGTCATAAGATTTTTAAATATCATAATGGCATTGTTGCTATTGTTAGAAAGAAAACACATGCAGAAATATAAATGTCTAAACTATAAAAGGTAGTATATTATTAAAATAAATTTATCTTATAAATTTAAACATTAACTTATAATTTCTACCAAGGTGAATAATGAAGCTATTTTGCTAAATCTAAAATTGAAAAAGAAGATTTTGGTTGACTGTAGCAGTCATATCAATCTAAGCAACCTTTGTTTTTCCACAGATATTTGAGTTGTATAAAATCAAATCAATACTAATTCATACAGTTAAAGAGGTGAAAATAGGTAAAGTTTTTCAATGGCTTATATAGTAATCTGAAGAAAACTTCTTTTATTAGAAGGCTATGGAAAAAGATGCTATACTTGGGGATCAGGATAAATAATTTTAATAAGTAGCATAAATTATTATAATGTATTTCTAAAATTGGTTAAAATCTAATATAAAACAGAACTGTATGTACACATTACTTATTCTGTAATTAAAAATAATTTAAAATCAAATATATCAAACACTACTCTTAATGCACAGTAGTTTATTATTACAATACATGATATTATTTTTTATTTGTAATAAATCAAAATAGTTATTAAGAGATTCATTTCCACAAACTGACATTTAATAATGCTTATTGGGAGACCAGAACAAGATGGCCAACAACACAGAGCCAGGAAGTGCTGCTCCCACAGAAAGAGACCAAAATTTCAAGTAAACCAACATAACTTGAATAGATCTTCAGAGAGAAAACACCGAGGGTGGATGGAGATGCAACACAGACACAGGCTAAAGAAGAAGGAAGCTGGGAGCCCTGTGTGGGATACCCTAATACTGAGGTTAGTTCCTGGCTCTAAATGGCTTTTGGGGAATGAATGAGTGAAGAGACTATGGGACTGTCCACTCTTGCCATGGACCCCTGGGATCCTAGCAACAGAGGACCCCATATCCCCCATGGACATTTGCATGTTAGGGAGATCTGCTGCATATGGAGGTAGGCAGAGATAGGGCTTCAGCCAGTGTGGAGCTAGAGGCCTTTGTGCACTGGGCAGCTCCAGTGGAGTCTGGCCATTGGAACCCATCCCCCTAGAGCTGCCCACATTCCTCCAAGAAGTTCTAGACCCAGCTGACTGCTGGGCCAGGAGAAAGCTGAACTGGTTTCCCCACAAGACTGGGGCATGTTTGTTCTACAGGTCCTCCTGCCCCTCAGCTCCTCCCTCAGGTCCCCTGCCTGGCTCCCCACAGAAACGTGTGCACAGCACAGTCTCTACTGCCCAGCCTGGGTGTTTTGATCCACCTTTGTATTTTTCTAGCACCCTGGGAGAACTTCAGATCTCTCAGCACACCAGGAACCCAAGAGTCCAGAGGACAGAGTCAAGAGTTGGTCCCCATGCCCCAGGGCTTCTTCACACAGCTTTGGAGTGCCAAACCATGACCAATGGCCAGCACTCAATCTGGGGTGGAGCCCATATCTCAGAGCACTGAGAGGGGTGAGATGCTTGTGTCTGTGGGTTAGCACAGGAGATATGTGTGCCTCCCTTCAGGGAACCAGATTGAAAAGAGTGTAGCCTATCTCCCTGTCTACATAATAATCAACTAACCACACAATGACACTATCAAAATCTCATATACCAATACTAATCTTGAATGTAAATTGGCTAAACGCCCCATTAAAAAGACACAGAATGGCAAGCTGAATAAAAAAAGACAAGATCCAACTGTCTGCTATCTTCAAGAGACCCATCTGACATATAACAACACCTACAGACTCAAGGTAAAGGGAGGGAGAAAGATCTACCAATCAAATGGAAAACAACAAACAGAGCAGTTGTTACTCCCATATCAGATAAAATAGACTTTAAACCAATAAAAAATGAGAAGGACAAAGAAGATATTACATAATGATTCAAAGAAGACATTACATAATGATCCAATAAAAAGACCTATTATAAATATATATGCACCCAACATTAGTACACCCAGATTCATAAAACAAGTTCTTCTTAATGTATTAAAGGACTTAGAGAGCCACACAATAACTGTGGGAAAAAGTCAACACCCCACTGACAGCTTAGACAGATCATCAAGAAAGAAAACTAGGAAAGAAACTCTGGACTTAATCTAAACACCTGACCAATTTGACCTGACAGACATCTAAAGAACATTCCACTCAACAACACAGAATGTACATTCTTCTAATCTGAACCCTGATTATATTCTAAAATTGACCACATGCTTGGTCATAAAGGAAGTCTCAATAAATTAAAAAAAATCAAAGTCATACCAAGCACATTCTGAGATAACATTGCAATAAAAATAGAAATTGATATCAAGAAGATCTCTCAAAACTACACAAAAACATGGAAATTAAACAACTTGCTCCTGAATAACTCCTGGGTGAACATCAAAATTAAGGGAGAGATCAAATTATTCTTTGAAATTAGCACAAATAGAAACACAACTTGCCAAAATCTCTGAGATGCAGCTAAAGCAGTGTTAAGAGGAAAGTTTATAGCCCTAAATGCCTGCATCAATAAATTAGAAAAGTCTCAAATTAACAATCTAACCTTACATCAAAATGAACTAGAAGAACAAGAAAAGACCAACTCCAAAGCTAGCAGAATAAAAGAAATAACTAAAATTAGAAAAGAACTGAATGAAATTGAGATGCAAAAATCCATGCAAAAGATCAATGAAATCAAGAATGTGTTATTTGAAAGAATAAACAAGATTGATAGACTACTAGTTTGATTTAAAAAAAGAGATCCACATAAGAACAATCAGAAATGATAAAGTTGATATTACAACTGATCCCAGAGAAATATAAAGGTCCTCTGAGACTACAATGAACAATTTGATGCACACAGATAAGAAAATCTAGAGAAAATGCATAAATTCTTGGAAACACACAATGCCGCAAGATTGAATCAGGAAGAGACTGAAACCCTGAATAGACCAATATTGAGTTTTGAAATTGAATCAATAATAAAAAACTGACCACTCAAAAAAAAATCCCTGGAGCATAGGGATTCACAACCAAATTCTACCAGATGTGCAAAGAACTGGTACCAATCCTACTGAAACTATTCCAAAATATTGAGTAGAAGGTGTTCCTCCTTAACTCATTCTATGAAGCTAACATCAGCCTAATACCAAAATCTGGCAGAGACACAATGGAAAAAGAAAACTTCAGGCCAATATTCCTGATGGACATAGATCTAAAAGTCTTTACAAAATACTAGCAAACCAAATCCAGTGGCACGTCAAAAAGTTAATTCACCATGATTAAGTAGGCTTCATTTAAGGGATGCAAAGTTAGTTCACATATGAAAACTATAAATATGATTCACCATATACGCAGAATTAAAAATAAAAACCATATGATCATCTCAAAAGACTCAAAAAAGCTTTTGATAAAATCCAACATTTCTTCATGATAAAACCCTCAACAGAGTCAGCATTGAAGGATTATACTTCAAAATAATAAGAGCCATCTATGACAAATGCACAGCTAACATAAAACTGAATGAACAAAAACTGGAACTATTCCCTGTGAGAACTGAAACAATACAAGGATACCACCCCTTATTCAATATAGTAGTGGAGGTCCTAACCAGAGTAACCAGGCAAGAGAAAGAAAGAAATAAAAGGCATCCACATAGGAAAAGAATAAGTCAAATTATCTTTTTTACTGATGATATGACTTTATACTTAGAAAACCCTAAAGACTGACAAAAACCTCCTAAAACTGATAAACATCTTTAGTAAAGTTTCAGGATGCAAAATCAATGTACAAAAATCAGTGATGTCTTTATACCAAATGACATCCCTGCTGAGAGTCAAATCAGTAACACAATTCTCTTTACAATAGTCATAAAGAAAATGAAATTCCTAAGAATACAGCCAACCTAGGAGGAAAAATATCTCTACAAGGAAAACTACTGAAAGAAATCAAAGATGACATAAATAAATAGAAAAGCATTCCATGCTCATGGGTTGAAAGAATGAATATGATTAAAATGGTCATACTGCCCAAAGCAATCTATGGTTTCAATGCTAATCCTATCAAACCAACAATGTTATTTTTTTTACAGAATTAGTCAAAACTATTCTAAAATTTGTATGAGACCAAAAAGGATCTGAATAGCAAAAGTAATCCTAAGCAAAAAGAACAAAGCCAGAGGTATTACACTACCTAACTTTAAACTATACTATCAGGCTGCCGTAATAAAAACAACATGGTACTGGTACAAATATAGACACATAGACTAATGGAACAGAATAAAAATCTCAGAAATTAACCTATACACCTGCAACCATCCAATCTTCAACAAAGCTGAGAAAAACAAGCAATGGAGAAAGGACTCCCTATTCAATAGATGGTGCTAAGATAATTGGCTAGCCACATGCAGAAGAAAAAAACTAGACCCCTACCTTCCACCATATACAAAAATTAACTCAAGATCTGTCAGCAATTTAAATGTAAGGTCTTGAATTATAAAACCCTAGAAGAAAACCTAGCTAATACCCTTCTAAATGTTGGCATTAGGAAAGAATATTTGGCTAAGTCTCTAAAAGCAATTGCAACAAAATCAAAAATTGACTAGTGAGATATAGTTAAACAAAGAACATCTGCACAGCAAAATAAACTATCAACAGAGTAAACAGATAATCTACAGAATGGGAGAAAATATTTGCAAACCACATATCTGACAAAGGTCGCATATCCAGAATCTATAATTAACTTAAGGAAATAAGAAAACAATTTTTTTTTTTCTGAGTCCTAGTCTCACTCTGTCACCCAGGCTGGAGTGCAATGGAGTGATCTAGGCTCACTTCATCCTCCGCCTCCTGGGTTTAAGCAATTCTCTCACCTCTGCCTCCTGAGTAGCTGGGACTACAGGCATGCACTCCTACACCTGGCAATTTTTTGTATTTTAGTACAGGCAGGGTTTCACCATGTTGGCCAGGCTGGTCTCGAACTCCTGACCTCAAATGATCCACCCGCCTCGATCTCCCAAAGTGCTGGGATTATAGGCATGAGCCACCACGCCTAGCCAAAAAAAAAATAAAAATATGTAATGAGATTATTACCTCACTAAAAATTGGGCAAAGGACATGAATAGACACTTCTCAAAAGAAGACATATGAATGACTAACAAACACATGAAAAATTGCTCAGCTTCCTTCACTAATCATCAGAGAAATGCAAATCAAAACCACAGTAAGATACCATCTCACACCAGTCAGGATGGCTATTATTAAAAAGTCAAAAAATAACAGATGCTGGCAAGGTTACAGAGAAAAGGGAGCACTTATATACTGTTTGTGGAAATGTAAATTAGTTCAGCCAATTTGGAGTATGGAGATTTCTCAAAGAACTTAAAACAGAGCCATCATATAACCCAGCAATGCCATTTACTGGTATGCATCCAAAGGAAAATAAATCATACTACCAAAAAGACATATGCACTCACATACTCATCCCTGTGCTATTTACAAGAGAAAGACAGGGAATCAACCTAGATGCCCATCATTTTTGGATTGGATAAAGAAGCTGTGGTACGTAAACTGCATGGAATACTATGCAGCTATAAAAAGAAATAAAAAAAATCACATCATTTCCTGCAATATGAATGCAGCTGGAGGCCATAATCTTAAGTAAATTAACACAGAAACAAAACCCAAATACTTACGTTCTCACCTACAAGCAGAAGCTAAACATTGAGCAAACATGAATATAAACATGGAAACAACAGATATTGTGGACTACTAGTGTGGGAAGAAATAAGTGGATGAGGATTGAAAAACTACTTATTAAGTACTGTGCTCACTACCTGGATTATGGGATCTCTATGCTGAACCTCTGCATCATGCAATATATCCATGTAACAAACTTGCACACACACTGGTTGTGTAAATGGTACATTGGTAATGCCAATTCCTTAGAATGTTTTATAGAATACTGTGGAAACTTAACTTACTTTAGGAATGTATAATCCTAAAATTTTTGTAAAATTATTGACTTAATGACTAGAAATTATTTGGGACAAATAATAGGAATAATTTTTATTTATTCAGGAAATTATTTCGCTGAGCTGTTGACAAGAATTTTGAAAAGGGAAAATTATTTTTGAGTTAACTTACAAAAAATAAGTTCTGCAAGAAAAAAATATTCTAGAAGCTTTGACACACAGATTATTTTGCCATTCATTTAAAATTTAATCCTTAAACTAGAATTATTTTCACAGTTAATTATAAGGTTATATACAGAGTTATTCTGAATTGTATATATTAAATGTTACTACTCTATGCATCTTGGAAGTAGTAAAAGTGCACTTATATGAAACACTTGATTAATAGCAGTAGGAGTTTAAAAATATGAACTATAGGACATTTTTTAATCAATACAATGATTTGAAATAGACCAGCTTATTCCCTTGAAGACAAGCACACTCCGGCATGCTTTACCACCTTTTACAAGTTAATTTTGCATCTAAATCAGAAATTTTTAAATACACACAATATGGATAATATACATACTATGTTTTAAGTTGTTGTGATGTAACAATAAAATTATGAATGTAAAAACTTGAAGATTGTGCCTGGACTTAGTAAATATTGTCACCAGAGCCCAGATCAGAGTCACCAAAACCCCAGGAAAGAATGAAGAAATCATGAGTATTCAAACTTGCACATCCCTCAGATATCCTCAAATAAAATGGCAGAAAGAGCTTATGGAAAAGCAGTGGTCCTCACCATCAAGTCCCTGTGTTTCTGCCACTCTCTTAAGACTCTTCAAATAGGATCTTCATGAGCCTGACCTCTGACCTTTACGGCAAATTCTTCCCTTTATATGCTTAGGCATGAATACAAATATCTACCTCCTTTTCCCCCTTAGCTTAGTAAAAACAGGCAGAAATTTTCAAAAAACTTTAAAAAGACTTTACTGAGAAAATAAGGAAAATAAAAGAGAGCTAACAAAAAGATTACACACCAAAAAAAAAATTACAATCCTTTTTAAATTCTAATGAAAGAAGGTTAGCAATATCCACAAGCCTGAGTTTCATTCATTCCCCTTACCTGTCTCATGGTCATTGCTAAGAACATTTTCTTTTCATATGTGTGAATAGTTTTTTCTGCACATTTTATTTTCATGTTACATATTCTCCTGGAGAGGGCCAATGTATACGAGTTAGATTGATAGCAATTTTCAAGATGCTATGGGCAGTCACATGTTCCTTGCTATCTACATTCAGAGAGTTTATATTAACTGTCTTAGACAGAAATCCAACAGTAGGACCTTTCACAAATTAGTGTGCAAATTATTGCATAAATCGTGTGTTAGTAATCATGTGTAAAAATGCCAACAGTGAATTGTTTGTTGTTATAGAATGAACAATATTTTATATTCTAAGTGTGTACATTTACTACTATAGTCTTACCCATTCTACTGATTACAATTTGTATTTCTAAATCTGTATCAAAATCTGAAAATATTGTTTCTTACCTGGGCCTTAATAAAAACATTTATTATTTACATTGAGAGTGTTTTAATACAACGAAACATCCTATTGCCCAAGTGCAGCAAAATAATGGAAACAAAATTACTGTATTGTTACTTAAGGGGCATATGAAAAAAAATCCAATAATAAAAATAAAAATATTTGTATATGCTATTCCAGATAAAATTTCCTCTCAAAAAACATAATTTCAAGGCAGAGTTAAAGATGATATAAAATTAATAATTGCAGAAAATGTAGTGAAGATAATGAATCAGAAATAGTAAATATAACTTTCAAGTGATACATCAAGGAATAGTTAGTGGAATGAATATGTCCTATAATTTATTGTGCTTCATAATGTGGGAGAACTTTTAAAATTGTCTTTAAATGAAATGATGATAGTAATTTGGAGGCAATGTAGAAGAGTGCTTTATAATGAAAGCAAAATATTTCATTTATTATATTTGTATGAAATACAAATATTCTGAAAACATTATCAAAGAAAAATGCGAATACTTTGAAAATTAGCCACACCTGAGCTTTTATGAATTTACAAATTATGCCATTTGCATCACACCTCAAGTCTGCATTTAAATCTCTTTTAAGAGCTAAGACTAAGGTTCCCCTTTGCCTACTCACAATACTTTCCATTCTTTCCTCAAAATTCCTTTCAACACAGTGTATTAGAAATGGATAACACGGCTGGGCGCTATGACTCATGCCTGTAATCCCAGCACTTTGGGAGGCTGAGGCAGACAGATCACAAGGTCAAGAGATTGAGACTATCCTGGCCAACATGGTAAAACCCCGTCTCTACTTAAAAAAATACAAAAATTAGCTGGGCGTGGAGGCACACGCCTGTAGTCCCAGCTACTCAGGAGGCTGAGGCAAGAGAATTGCTTGAACCCAGGAGGCGGAGGTTGCAGTGAGCCGAAATTGCACCACTGCACTCCAGCCTGGCGACAGAGCGAGATTCCGCCACACACACACACACACAAATAAATAAAAACAAAAATAAATGGTTAACAGCTCCAAAAGACTCTTTTCCTAGTAATCTCTGCTTATTTTACTTCCGTTGCCTCAGACACCACCATTTTTCCTTAGGATGAGAATTTAAAGTGGTTACTCTGAATCTGTTTTATTTTTCATGTGTAAAGTTTGAGACAAAGCAAATCTTGCAGCTTGTGTTGTAATTAGTGTAAGAAAGTAATACAAACAGCAGGATGGTGGTTGTTATCATGCTAAAATCATTCCTATGGGATATTTTGAGGGGAAGGCACAGATGTTACAGAGAAGAAAATGCAAAAAAAAAAAAAAAACAGTAGTTATTATATATATCTTTATTGGAGAGGAAGATGAAGGATGCTCCCCCAGTCACTGAAATGATACTTCTACAAACATGGATGGACAAGCTGCCTTGTTCAAGAGTACCATACTGAAAAACTTCTAATTATTTAGTCAATACAATATTGCTCACAGGGTGGTTTTTCAAAATGGCTCAAATTATCTTACTAAAATGTTTTAAAGTAGCAACAAGATGTTTTAATTTTAGTTTGACAATCAATATTGTGAAGAGACCACCAAACAGGCTTTATGTGAGCAATAAAGCTGTTTATTTCACCTGGGTGCAGGCGGGCTGAGTCCGAAAAGAGAGTCAGCGAAGGGAGATAGTGGTGGGGCTGTTTTATAGGATTTGGGTAGGTAAAGGAAAAAGGGGGGCTGTTCTCTGGTGGGCAGGAGTGGGGGTCACAAGGTGCTCAGTAGGGGAGCTTTTGAGCCAGGATGAGCCAGGAGAAGGAATTTCACAAGATAATGTCATCAGTTAAGGCAGAAACAGGCCATTTTCACTTCTTTTGTGGTGGAATGTCATCAGTTAAGGCAAGGACTGGCCATTTACACTTCTTTTGTGGTGGAATGTCATCAGTTAAGGTGGGGCAGGGCATTTTCACTTCTTTTGTGATTCTTCAGTTACTTCAAGCCATCTGGGCATCGCAAGTCACAGGGGATGCGATGGCTTGGCTTGGGCTCAGAGGCCTGACATTCCTGCCTTCTTATATTAATAAGAAAAATAAAACAAAATAGTGTTGAAGTGTCGGGGTGGTGAAAATTTTTGGGGGCTGGTATGGAGACAGAGAATGGGCGATGTTTCTCAGGCCTGCTTTGAGCGGGATTAGGGGCGGCGTGGGAACCTAGAGTGGGAGAGATTAAGCTGAAGGAAGATTTTGTGGTAAGGGGTGATATTGTGGGGTTGTTAGAGAAACATTTGTGGTGTAGAATTATTGGTGATGGCCTGGATATGGTTTTGTATGGATTGAAAAACTAAACGGAATAAGAGAAGGAGAAATACAGGTATTAAAGGACTAAGAATTGGGAGGACTTAGGACATCTAATTAGAGAGTGCTTAAAGAGGTTCAGCATAGCCTTGCCAGCAAAGATTATTTACTTTAAGAGTTAAGAGTGGCGGTTTGGGGATAGCGCCAGGAGATATCAGCTGTGATGGCTTGGAGAAACAGCATAAACCGGCAGTGTAAACAAGAGCAGGGCATGTATGAGTAGTTGAGAACGGTGAATAGGAGTATGACTAGACAAAAAATAGAAAGGATGACAAGTTTTTTGGGGCACAGTCTAAGTTGGTCTGGTGTCTGGGATGAGACTGGGGCCTAATAAAAAGGAGCATCTATACAGGAGCTCAAATGGGCTGTACCCTGTAGCATTCTGAGGACAGGCCTGACTTCTCAGAAGGGAAAGTGGTAAAAATATCATCCAGTCCTTTTTAAATTGGTGGCTGAGCTTGGTGAGGTGTGTTTTCAAAAGATCTTTAGTCCGTTCTACTTTTCCTGAAGACTGAGGACCGTAAGGGATATAAAGGTTTCACTGAATACTAAGAGCCTGAAAAAGTGCTCAGCTGATTTGACTAATAAAGGCCGGTCTGTTATCAGACAGTATAGAGGTGGGAAGGCTAAACTGAGGAATTGTGTCTGACAGAAGGGAAATGACTGCGGTGGACTTCTCAGACCCTGTAGGAAAGGCCTCTACCTATCCAGCGAAAGTGTCTACCTAGACTAAGAGGTATTTTAGTTATCTGACTCAGGGCATGTTGAGTAAAGCTAATTTGCCAGTCCTGGGCGGGGGGCAAATCCCTGAGCTTGATGTGTAGGGAAGGGAGGGGGCCTGAATAATCCCTGAGAAGTAGTAGAATAGCAGATGGAACACTGAGAAGTTATTTCCTTGAGGATAGATTTCCACGATGGAAAGGAAATGAGAGGTTTTAAGAGGCGGGCTAGTGGCTTGTACTATAGCATAGCCTGCCTTTGCTTGTGTGTGGCGATTAGGCCTGGTGGAACTGCAATCAATAAACTAAGTGTGATCAGGGTGAGGAACAGGAAAGAAGGAAATATGGGGAAATGGGGTGAACGTCAGGTGGATCAAAGAGATGCAGTCATGAGGGTCAGGTGTGGTATCCGGAATAATGTGGGAGGCCGGATTGAAGTCCGGGCCAGGAACAATGGTTAATTGTGGGAGGCTCAACAAAGAGTGAGTATAGCTGAAGGAGCCAGGGAGCAGAAAGTATATGCGTCAGGTGTGAGGAGGAAAATAGATTTGGGAAGTTATAAGAAATGAAGAGAGTGAGTTGAGCATAGTTTATGATTTTTAGGGCCTCTAAAAGTATTAAGGTGGCAGCAGCCGCTGCATGGAGACATGATGGCCAGCCTAAAACAGTAAGGTCAAGTTGTTTGGACAAAGGCTACAGGACGCCATCCCGGTCCTTGTGTAAGAATTCCGACTGCACAGCCCTGCACTTCAGCTGTGTGTAATGAAAAGCGTTGCGATGAGTCAGGGAGAGCTAGGGTGAGGGCGGTCTCTAAAGCTGTCTTCAAGGAATGGAAAGAGGAGTGGGGAAAGGATTTAGGATCTATGGGATCAGCTAGGTTTCCTTTTGTGAGTTTATATAATGGTTTTGTTAAGATGGCAAAACCAGGTATCCAAAGGTGAAAGTATCCAACCATGCCCAGGAAGGAAAGGAGTTGTTGTTTTGTAGAAGGGATTGAGGTTTGGGAGATTGGTCGGACACGATCAGCAGGGAGAGCACGTGTGTTTTTATGAGAATTATGCTGAGATAGGTAACAGATGACGAAGAAATTTGGGCTTGACTGAAGTAATGGGGCTGTCTGTGAAGCTTTGCAGCAGTACAGCCCAGGTAATTTGCTGAGCCTGATGGGTGTCAGGGTCAGTCCAAGTGAAAGCTAAGAGAGGCTGGGATGAAGATTGCAAAGGAATAGTAAAGAAAGCATGTTTGAGATCTAGAAGAGAATAATGGGTTGTGGAGGGAGGTATTGAGGATATGAGAGTATATGGGTTTGGCACCACGGAGTGGATAGGCAAAACAATTTGGTTGATAAGGTGCAGATCCTGAACTAACCTGTAAGTCTTGTCTGGTTTTAGGACAGGTAAAATGGGGGAATTTTAAGGAGAGTTTTTAGGCTTTAAAAGGCCGTGCTGTAACAGGTGAGTGATAACAGACTTTAATCCTTTTAAAGTGTGCTGTGGGATGGGATATTGGCATTGAGCGAGGTAAGGTTGATTAGGTTTTAATGAGATGGTAAGGGATGCATGATCGGTCACCAAGGAGGGAGTAGAGGTATCTTATACTTGTGGGTTAAGGTGGGGGGATACAAGAGGAGGATGCAGAGGAGGCTTTGGATTGGGAAGAAGGGCAGCAATGAGATGTAGCTGTAGTCCAGGAGTAGTCAGGGAAGCAGATAATTTAGTTAAAGTATCTTGGCCTAATAAGGGAACTGAGCAGGTGGGGATAACTAAAAAGGAGTGCTTAAAAGAGTATTGTCTAAGTTGGCACCAGAGTTGGGGAGTTTTAAGAGGTTTAGAAGCCTGGCTGTCAATATCCACAACAGTTATGGAGGCAAGGGAAATAGGCCCTTGAAAAGAAGGTAATGTGGAGTGGGTAGCCTCTGTATTGATTAAGAAGGGGACGGACTTACCCTACACTGTGAGAGTTAACTAAAGCTCGGTGTCGTGATGGTCTACAGGGCTTCAGAGGCGATCGGGCAGCGTCAGCCGCTAAGCCGAGAAGATCTGGGAAGTAGTCAGAGAGCCTTGGGCCAGAGTTCCAGGGGCTCTGGGAGTGGCTGCCAGGTGAGTTGAACAGTCCAATTTCCAGTGGTGTCCCACACAGATGGGACACAGCTTAGGAGGAATCCTGAGCTGTGGGGGTTCCTTGGCCTGGTGGCCAGATTTCTGGCACTTGTAGCAAGCTCCTGGGGTAGGCGGTTCTGGAGGAATGCCTGGACACTGCGGTTTAGGCATTTGGAAGTTCTTGTGTGCTGGAGATGTGGCTGGGGTTTGTCTCACAGTGGAGGCAAGGAATTGCAACTCAGAAATATGTTGCTACTTGGCTGCCTCTACTCTATTATTGTACACCTTGAAGGCGAGGTTAATTAAGTCCTGTTGTGGGGTTTGAGGGCTGGAATTTAATTTTTGGAGTTTTATTTAATGTAGGGAGCAGATTGGGTAATAAAATGTATATTGAGAATAAGACGGCCTTTTGACATTTTAGGGTCTAGGGCTATAAAGTGTCTCAGGGTTGCTGCCAAACGAGGCATGAACTGGGCTGGATTTTTATATTTGATGAAAAAGAGCCTAAACGCTATCTGATTTGGGATAAAGAAAAAGGAGTATTAACTTTGACTATGCCTTTTGCTCCAGCCACCTTTTTAAGAGTAAATTGCTGGGCAGGTGGGGGAGGGCTAGTCATGGAACGAAACTGTAAGCCGGACCGGGTGTGAGGAGGGGAGGTGATAAAAGGATTATAAGGTGGAGGAGTGGAGGCTGAGGAAGAATTGGGACTTAGCTCGGCCTGGTGAGGAGGGGAGATGTCAGATAGGTCTGTAGAAAAGGAAGATTAGAAAGACTCAGCGACACTTGGGGTTGGGTCTGAGGGGACAGATGGGAGGGAAAGAAGGAAGATTTGGGACAAGTTGCATTGGGAACAGAGACTGGGGAGGGCCCAATGTGTAAAAGAATGCCTGAATGTCAGGCACCTCAGACCATTTGCCCATTTTACAATGAGAATTATTTAGATCTTGTAGGATGGAAAAATTGAAAGTGCTGTTTTCTGGCTATTTGGAACTACTGTCGAGTTTGTATTGGGGTCAAGCAGCATTTCAGAAGAAAATAAGACACTTAGATTTTAGGTCAGGTGAGAGTTGAAGAGGTTTTAAGTTCTTAAGACACAGGCAAAGGGAGAAGAAGGAGGAATGGAAGGTGGAAGCTTGTCCATAGTGAAGGAGGCAAGCCCAGAAAAAAGAGTAGAGACAGGGAGAAGGGGTGGGGGGTTCTTGCCCTCCAGAAAAGCAGAGAAGGGGTTGGGGCACAGAAATAAGGGATCAGGACACAGAGATAAGAGGTCGGGGTTCCTCCCTCTCCCCCAGAAAAGAGGGACTTGCTGCTAAGGGTGAAGGACCAAGGCAGGCATCCCTGCATGGTCTGACACCTCTGAAACCTGGGTGAATAATCAGAGAGGCATCCCTGCAATTATTAAACACCAAGGGAAGGCTGCTTTCCCTAGTCTGTGACCAGCGCCGGAGTTTTGGGTCCACGGATAAAACGTGTCTCCTTTGTCTCTACCAGAAAATGAAAGAAACTGAAATTAAGAGAAGGGAGAGATTGAAGTGTGGTGCCAAGATTGAAAGGAGAAAGAGGTTGAGGGATAGTGAGGGAGGTTGGAGAAGAGAGTAAAAAGAGGCCGCTTACCAGATTTGAAATTGGTGAGATATTTCTTGGGCTGGTCGGTCTGAGGACCTGAGGTAATATGTGGATCTTTCTCACGGAGCAAAGAGCAGGAGGACGGGGGATTGATCTCCCAAGGGAGGTCCCCTGATCCAAGTCATGGCACCAAATTTCATTCAAGTCCGTGTGAAGAGACCACCAAACAGGCTTTGTGTGAGCAATAAAGCTGTTTATTTCACCTGGGTGCAGGTGGGCTGAGTCCGAAAAGAGAGTCAGCGAAGTGAGTTAGGGGTGGGGCTGTTTTATAGGACTTGGGTAGGTAAAGGAAAAAGGGGAGTTGTTCTTGGCGGGCAGGAGTGGGGGTCACAAGGTGCTCAGTAGGGGAGTTTTTGAGCCAGGATGAGCCAGGAGAAGGAATTTCACAAGATAATGTCATCAGTTAAGGCAGGAACAGGCCATTTTCACTTCTTTTGTGGTGGAATGTCATCAGTTAAGGCGGGGCAGGGCATTTTCACTTTTGTGATTCTTCAGTTACTTCAGGCCATCTGGGCGTATACGTGCAAGTCACAGGGGATGCGACGGCTTGGCTTGGGCTCAGAGGCCTGACAAATATGAATTTATATATGACATTGTATTAATTTTTGACATTATTCTTACAATATTAATGGTTTTAATTAACTCTAATAGGAAATACTTAGATAAATCTAATAAACTATATACCTTTCTATAAATAATTATCACTATTTCATAAATTAGTTTATTATTATTATTTGGAAACACCAACACTACCTACAGCACTCACCACACAAACAGCATTTTTTTTTTAAAAATAATCTGCCTCTTTTATTCAACTATTATTTAAAGCTTGTAGGAGCACTAAACAAATGATTCAGTGTTGTACTCAAGTTCAGGATGCTGGTAAAAATAGTACATCCCCTTTTAAACACTTTAATAAATATGGGTTCTGAAATGCAGTTAAATTGATGGCTCTTCTGCTCATGTTGGATCCTCTGGTTTTGTAATTTCATGATGTGGATTTACAAACTATGTCATTTGCATCACACCTCAATTCTTCATTTAAATCTCTTTTAAGAGCTAAGAACCAGGTTCCTCTTTGCCTACTCACAACACTTCATTCCTTCCTCAAAATTCCTTTGCAATGTAGTATATTAGAAATGGATAACAGCTTCAAAAGCCTCTTTACCTAGTATTCTCTGCTTATTTTACTTCCTTTGCCTCAGACACCACCATTTTTCCTTAGGATGAGAATGTAAACTGGTTACTCTGAATCTGTTTTATTTTTCTTGTGTAAAGTTTGAGACAAAACAAATCTGTAACCAGTGAGACATCTGGTCCTCACCATCTCATTAATTTACTTATTTGTTCATTCAGGGTATACAGTACAGTGGTTTCAGAATTGTCAACCTTTACCTCTTTGGGAAACAAAGTTGTCAACTAAAGTACAGTACTTATCTGTGCTTGTTTTATTCTTGAAGACCTAATTTATTTCCAAAACCACTTAAGTCAGGACCTTTCTCCCCCCGTTGAGGTTATTACATACATATGTAATATAGATAGATAGATAGATAGATAGATAGATAGATAGATAGATAGATAATAGATAGACATTAAGATGGTACAAAAGTAATTGCAGTTTTTGCCATTAATTTGAACAGATATGGCTGTATATATATTTGTCAAATTTCATTTTGGGAACCTCCAGTCTCCACAGTGGTTCTTTTTTTAAACTTACATATTTAATACATTAAGTTTGATTCTTTTTGCTGTAAAGTTCTATGGATTTTCAAGATGGACAGTGTCAGATATCCACTATAATAGTATTATTCAGACAAGATTTACCACCTTAAAATATCTCCTGGGCCAGGCACGGTGGCTCACGCCTGTAATCCCAGCACTTTGGGGAGGCCGAGGCGGGCGGATCACGAGGTCAGGAGATCAAGACCATCCTGGCTAACACGGTGAAACCCCGTCTCTACTAAAAATACAAAAAATTAGCCAGGTGTGGTGGTGGGTGCCTGTAGTCCCAGCTACTTGGGAGGCTGAGGCAGGAGAATGGCGTGAACCCGGGAGGCAGAGCTTGTAGTGAGCCGAGATCATGCCACGGCACTCCAGCCTGGGTGACAGAGTGAGACTCTGTCTCAAAAAAATAAAAAAAATAAAAAATAAATAATTCTGTACTTTCACAATCAACCCTCCCCTTTGAACCCATAGTATTGACTGGCCTCTTTACCACCTATATATTTTTGCCTTTTCCAGAATGTCATATAAAGGGAATCACACAGTAGTCCTCTGTGACTGGCGTCGTGCATTTGATATTATGTATTTATAATTCTTTTATGTATTTGCAATGCTGGTAGTTCATTCCTTTTCATCCTAAATAGTATTCAATTGTATGGATGTCTCAGAATTTGCTTATCTGTTCACCTGTTGATGGATTTCTTAACTGTTTCAATATTTTGGTGATTATTGACAAAGTTGCCATAACATTCAAATGCAAGTTTATGTGTGGATATACATTTTCAAATCAGTTGGGTAAACACCTAGGAGCAGGATTGGTAGAACAAATGGTATGGTGCTGGTTAGTTTTGTAATAAACTCTTCCCCTGCCAGAGTCATGAAGGGATCTTTCTTGTTAGAAACTCTTGGGTCTCTGGAGATAAGACCAATGTAAGTGTAAGAGTTCCACCTCTGAGAATTTTTTACTCTCATACTGGTCCATGCTAAGCCTCCAGCAGTTTGTCAACACTTGCCATTTAAATTTTCCTACCAGTTTGCAACTCCAGCAACTTCTGCTTCAGGGAAGTCAATCGTGACTCCATCTGTCTAAATGTTCCTGTCCTTCCAGATTTCTGGGTGGTTGTTTGTGCTGGGTCAAAGAAAAGTAAATAATTTTGAGTTTGTCCAGTTTTTTTTTTTTTTCTTGATGTATGCACAAAAATGAAAGTAATTTATTTTTGGTTTGTCCAGTTTTTTTTTCTTGATGTATGCACAAAATGACAGCTTGCAAGTTCTTTACAAGTTAGAAGAAATACCAGAATGTATTTTTTATTGAACATTTTTTACAATTTTTCTTCTGTGTTTTCTTTCCGTTTTCAGAATTTCATTCATCAGATATAGCAGATTATGGTTTCATTCTCTCTCCTTTTTTTTTTTTTTGTTTAATTCCATTTTTTTGTTATACTTCCTGGGAGAGTCCTCAAATTTATTTCCAAAATAATACTAAACATATTTTTTAAAAAGAGATGAGTTTTTAATTTTCATAAACCTTCTTGTTTTCTAATTTTCTTCTTTATTATATCCTCTTTTGATTATGGTTGTATAATTTATTTTTATAACTCCCTACAATATAAATTATAGGTTATAGAATCTGTCTTTTGCTGTCTGTTCTACATCTGTTCTCCCCTGCACTGAATTCTGATTTTATTTTCATTTGTCTCATTTTATTTCATGTCCAATTTTCTTTAATATCTGTTTAAAATTATAAGTAAAGCTTTAAAAATGTGATTGATTCTTCCATTTGTGTGAGTGGTGCTTCAGTTTGATCAGTTTGAAGGAATCTCTATCTGCCTGTATGTGGAGCATATGGGGTTAATTTACCTGGGGTGGAGATAATATTCAAGAAGAAAGAGATGTTAGAACAGGAATGTTAGGGCTAGCCTTTCTGGAAAGAAACACAGAAGGCTGATGAAAAGTTCTTCATGTAGAAAATAGGCTTTCATTGAATCTCCTTTCTTAAGTTGTATGCCTCAATTTGCTATCTTCCTTTGTGGTCTTAAATTCAGAGTTTTCTTGTTTGTTTATTCTGGAAACCAAACCCTTTTTCATTTCAGCCATTCAAAATTTGATTAAAATTTGTTATTCTGTCTTTTCCTTGGGGTAAATCCTTTTTTTTCCTTCTATAACTAAATTTTAGTTAGTATTTATTAGAGAGAAGACAAACACATGTTGTTAATGTGTTTACCACACTCAATATTTTGATCTTTTATTGATAAATATTTATGGATAATGTCTTATATTCTTTTTCTACATGGATGTAATAATTTCTGCACTGGGCAAGTTATTAATGATAGCTTGGTAAATAATGTGATTCTTGAAAAATAAAATCAGAAATTAAAAAGTTTCAGTTTCTATAAGATATAAAATTTAAGTATACATATTATAAGTAAGTGCATTTGACTGGTATTACATATATAAGTAACTGCAATTGACTGGTATTACATATATTACACATATACACACACATACATATACATATAAAGTTATTTATTTTTTAATCCATTTTTCCCATAGCTTTAGGTTTACCACTTCTAAAGAAGTATGAAGTTGTATTCTCAATTCATTCAGATAGTCTTTCAATTTTAATAGAAAAATATAAGCCATGTATAATGATTGTCATAAATATTACTTTGGTTGTCTACCCCTACTTTACATTTTGTATTTTTACTCTTTTAATTAACATGAAGTATATATTATAGATTCTTGAAATAGTTTAAAGGCATAAATAACATCTATTTATTTTTTACTATTAATTGCCGTTAAGTTAAAAGATACATTAAATAAGTATCAGGAATAAAAAAGTGTTTATTTCATATTTCACATGTAAGATAAAGTAAAGATTATAAATTTATATGCTTCTGCTTCTTTTTCCCCACACCATTTTTCTTTTGTTTGTTTTACATGTGTACTTGCAAATTTTAGACCCAGATTAGAAACATCTCTTTAATGTTATATACTTTGATTTTATATATTATTTTGATGTTTGTATTTTTAATGTTTATAACAATTTCTGGACATTTTTAAAGCATTTTGAATGTTAGATATGTCTTTTTTAAATTCTCCAACATTCAATTTTTTATAAGTTAAGTTTTTATCTGTATGTAATCATTGTACATATTTTGGGGGCACATGTGATGTTTTGATACATGCATTGACATCCTATTTCTTGAGTTAATCATTTTGCTTTATGTATTGGTCAGCTAAAGTATTGCTTAGTTTCTTATATCTCCAGAAAGGGTAAGCTTGTGATATACTTCCATTTATAAATCTTAGGATATCTGAATATTTTTTCATAACTGAATTACCACCTAGTTAAATCCATTGCTATTGTTCCCAAAGCTTTATAGATACCCCTTCAATATTTATTATCGTGGAGGAATCTGAGGCTAGTTTGACGTCCATCTTGTCTTTATACCAAGAAAAATTATCTTTGGTCTTTTCTGTGTATGCCAAGAGTAATATTGAATGTTGAGTTTTATACCAATGATTACATTGCCCGCTTTATTGCTTCTGTGAATTATTGCTTCTGGGAAAATATAACTTTGTGATTTTAATTTTAATTTTATAATAACCTATTCTTATCTAGTCAACTGTTAAAAATCATCTCAGTTCATTATAACTTCATAACATTTTGACTCTCTTGTTTTGTCATTCATTTTTTAAAATTTCCTAAGAACACAAGGTAAATTTATTTATAAAATTTAACTTTCTTTTCAATAGTAAATCTTTATCAAAAATATATTTTGTCTATGCACCTTTAAAGGACTATTATAGTCAATTACATTGTAATCTATTTAATGGGCACATGTAAGAGTTGCTTATGAACTGCTCATTGAATAAGCAGCAGTCTAAACAGTCTTTGATGATTATTTACCCCTCGTTCTCGCTAACGAACGATAAAGCTGCTGTTCATACCCTCCTTTCAGAACTAGGTTTCAGTGTTTAATGACACAAAAACTTCTTCTAAAAATTAGGATATCAAGTAGTTATTTATCTAATGGGCCTTTACTAAACTGAGAACAAATGGATTGCTTTCTCTGTCTAATAATCTGATATATTATGGAATATTTTTCTTCAGATGTACCTGAGATCTTTTTTTAATCAGCCTCCAGCTGCCTATAAATTCTATAATAGTCAAGGCAAGAGTAAAATGATCAACTCTTTCACCATCAACAAATGGCAGTAGCAAGTATTGTGTTTTATAATTTTAATAAGTATACTTATAAAAATAATTCAGAACTTTATAATTCTCAACAATAATATTTATGAAAATGTTTTAGTACTTGATTTGTTTATAGGTTGAAACATTTCCAAAGTCTGTAGATTTTAGCATAGTAGGAAAATGAAATAAGTATAAAATTGTTAAAATTAACTGCTTCCAAGACTTCCCCGTATTTTCAAGTATCTAGTTTATTTCCAGTTATTCAATGTACCAATAACTATCAAATTCAAACCAAATCACATTATAATTTTGAAAATTATAAAGTTCCAAATAACTATGAAACAGAGAAATCTTAATGATGGAATTAAAATGAAAACAAATTGCCCTGATCACCTCTGGCAGAGCTCTTCATGTGTTTCTGATATATGTTTTCCTTCCCTTAAATAATGAATATTCTAGGTCTCTAAAGTAGGAGTGCTCACTAAGAATGGGTGAAAATCCCATTTGCTTTCTAATTAGCCTCTGTGTTTTACAATAGAATTTAATTTGCTCTTTTATTAATAGGAATTCCTTTTGATGTCTAACAGAGTGCTGCTTAATATTTCTAATTTCTCCATACAATTTTACATTTTATCTATTTTTCTATTGGTCATTTGATGAGAAGTTGGGGGATGTCATATTGGTTAATGCTGGCTAGCTACCACCTTAACGTTAAAGTAAACTTTAAATGGTAATACACGGTTCTAAACACATTGAAGTTTGCAAGTAATTTGGATATACAAAATAGCAATAATACTCTTGCCAGATGGCTGATAAATTATTACAGTAAGGCAATGACTATATCAGAAAAGTGAGATTTGTTTTCCTGAATGTACCTTTGCTCTTCTTCATTTAATATGTGCATTTTGTTATGACTAGAACTTATAGTTTTCCTGAAAATTTTCTAGACATAAAGATTTTAGCTGCTCTAAATATGAAGGTGGAGGAATGATTCTTACTGCTTGTTTTGCTTCAAAGAAACTGCCAGTTCTGTGACAACTAACACATATTCAGTCCCTCTATTTGATACCCATTTATATAGTTGCTCCTTAACCTGAACGTGCATCCACTTGCCCTGCAGAAACACCTGAATGTTCATAAATTGCCTTACTTTTTATCTCCATCTTACTGTACAACAGAAATCTGGATGAGTTGGAAAGACCAGGATACCAAAGGAATTATGATGATTTGGTTTTATAATAGCCAGAGGCATATAGGCCACAAATGGGAAAATAGCATGGGTACAGGAGCGATGAGGTAAGAATCAGGGCAAACAAAGCCCTAGCGTATTAGATCTGTGGTGTTAGTTCTAAGAATCAGCAGAGGCAAATTGTCCCCTTTAGTCTTTCACTTAATTATTTATTTTTTCAATCCACCAAGAGATGGATTCTGAGCATTACCCTGGACATGCTTAATCTGGAGTCCCTGCATTGATGCTGACCCTGGGCCTTCTGCTCGCTTGGGTTATCTGCTACTTTTGCACCTAGAACCAGTCAAGCCTACATCAAGATGAGGTGTTCTGGCTCCTGGTAAATTATTTATAGCTCTCAGAGTTCCTGGGTACCCTTGTAGAGGTCCCCCTGGAGAACACAATGGAAGTGTAGTTTAGAGGAGATGCATGGTGAAATCAGGGTCGTTTCTTCCAGTGCTTACTAATAATTTGTCAGAATTATTGGATAGACAATAATGGAGAAATTTCTCCAAATGATCATGTCAAAAACTTAATGAAACCGTTTTGAGATGAATGGCAACTAACAAAATGTGCCCAGGACTCATAGCATCGGAATGCTGTTCTCTATTTGTAAATCCCATATTTTTGTAGTTGAAACACATTTCTTCTTTTCTAACCTTTAAAACAGACTCTTGATCAAGGGAATAGATCCTTATTTTGTGAATAATCAGTTGACAACATGTTAGTTTGGAGAGATTATCACTTTTTGCCAAAGTCTACACCATCTGTTCCACACTCTAATTACCAATAAAACAAAGGACCTAATTCACAATTGCATAATAAAAAAGTTAAATGTGATTTAAATGTATTTGTTTTTTATTTAAAGAAGTTTCAATGATGCATCTGTTACTCATTTTTCAATATTTTGACACAGATCATAAGAAAATAGTAGAATAAGGATATGGCAAACAAATATGCAAGCTTTCTAGAGGGACAATTTCTATCAGTATATAGACCCTAAAACCTGCATTATTAGCCATTAAGCTAGTGATTGAATAAATGAGTTTATTATAGAATGACTGGGTTTTCAAAAATAGTATTTAGTTTCAAAAATTCACATTGCCTGGGAAATTATATTGGTAAATTTATAAACTACTATATCTAAACAAGAATCAATCACTTTAAATCAGCAAAAACAATTTATATGCAGCCTATTAGTTTCTGTTTAGTCAGTGTGATTGGAGGTGGGAAATGGTTGGGAACTTCCACAGGGATTCTCGGCCAAAAAAATAAAAGTGACATATAATTGGAAAGTGAGAGAGAAATATCAATATATGTCTTCCTTTCTTGAATATACTGATATTACTAGCTGAACAATACTATCGAAATGCACATTTGTAAAATGAAACTGGAAGTTGGGTTATTTTTACCTACCCAGCACCAATACTATCAGTGTTTTGTTTTCCATCTTGTGGAACTGCTTTTTCCTCTACGGTCTATGGCTTTTTTTATGGGATTGGTGGGCATACCTATCAAAATGTTCAGTCCACTCACAATTAACTAGATATGCTACTAAAATTAGATAAATGGCAGCAGACTCTGAACCTTCTTCTAGAAGCATTGGGAAAAAGAACCTCTCCCTACTGGTGTTGCTTATCTGTGAATATGTGAGTTTGGAACCTTCTGGGGCCATCTTTGTATCATGAGGATAACAGAGCCAAGTGGTCAAGAAAATCAAATTTCTGATGCCATTTGAACTTTTGGACCAAACTGTGCTTGAGACTAAATTTCCCCTGGACTTATTAATTATATAATTCAGTGGTTTTATTAATTATGCAGATTTTATTTTAGTCCTTTATCTTGCAACTGAATGAGTTTTTATTAATCTTAAATTTAGTGAGAACACATCAATTCAGTATTCAAGTGTTTTTCAGATGTAGATATAAAAAAAGATAAATACATACTGACAGCCCTATATCCACCATCAATTTTTATGACATTTGCATCAAATATATTTTAAAACACAAACAGAAACAAAATATTACAGGTAAAAATTGAACTCCCCCTCTCCAATATCACTTCTACTTCCACCCAAAAGTCATCATCCCCACTAGAACCTCGTGTTAATTATTAATAATTAAACTAGTGTTAATAATTAAACTAGTGTTAATTATTTCCATGTATGGTTTTATACTTTAATCACAAATCTAATAACATTTCATATTTGCATTATTTATATAATTAAACTCTATTAAATGGCATCATTTTTGTTTTGGTCCTTCTACAATTTAGCTTTTGAATATTTTTTGCTCTTCATCATTTTGGAAACTTGCCTACATCTTAGTTTATTTCTTTTAAATTGCCATACAGATATTCATTTTCTACATATACCACAAAGTAAGCATCTTCTTGTTGATGGACATTTGTATGATTTCTAACTTTTCACTACAATAACACAAGTGCATTGTAATTCTTGAATCTGTAAATTGAAAATACGTATATTCAGAAATAATAGACATAGCTAAAATACTCCTAATTTTTTTAGACAATTATTTTGGAAGTTTATGAGTTATCTAATGAACAGATTGTTTTTGTTCTTTTTAAAAACTGTTCCTTATAATTGCACTTTTCAAAGAATAAATGTCAAGATTCAGATTTATATTAGAACTCTCCTAGCTTTTTCTTCTTAAAATTGAGTTAAAATATAACTTCCGTTAAAATTAATTTTGTTCAATACTCCCCAAGTGAAAACTAAATCTAGAAGTATGATTAAAATCATGGGATGAGTAGACACATATATAATTGGAAATCCTGATATGAAGAGCTTATAATTTTATGACTTAAGAACATATAATTTTATGAAAAGTTTTATAAATCTTATTAAAATTCATAAGATTATGATATAAAGAAAAATACAGGCAGCTCCCATTGTGTAAATAATGTACATTTAAAAATTCAAGGCCAAAGAGAAGAAAATGATGTGTGATTATTGGAAAGTTGAGAAAAGAGCACAGGACCGGAACCAGATATTTGGCTGCTGCTCTTCCCTCTTTCATGGACAAGCTAAATGTTCAAGGACAAGTAAGTTCATGACATAAAGAAATTTTTCAAAATTAAAAAAATTTAGACATTTAAAAATGTTTGTGATTGGAATTCAGGGTTAACTTCTTTAGATCTAGAATTCTTCATCTGTAAAATGAAATTGATGCCTTAGGGTGACATTTTATCTGAGTGTAGGATCCCAAGTGAACGTTACTAAAGCCAAAGAGGTTACTCTACAAAGACCTTTTAAAAGAGTAGAAGGAAAATATTAGAATATGATTAGGGGAATGGTTTGGCAATTCATTGCAGTAGAAGAGGTTATAATGCTCAGAAAATTCAGTAGTTTATGGCTCAAATTTTAGCAAGAAAAGAAGCAAAGAAGATAGATTTTAGGAAGAAATGCTCACCTACTTGAGCCTCCCTATCTTCCTAGATCCTGGCTCAATAATTCTCACTACAGTGTTAGTTTTCTTCTGCTTTGAAGAAGTGCTAGCAGATTCAGTGTCTGGTTAAGAAGGACCATCTTTCTGGCTTGTAGGAGGTCACGTTGTTGCTATATCCTCACATGGCAGAGAAAGAAGTCTTCGGTCTCTCTCTTTTTTAAGGGCACTAATCACATCAGGAGGGCTCCACTCTCATGAGCTCATCTAAACCTAATTACTGTCAAAGTCCTCATCTTCAAACACTATCATATCAGGTATTAAAGCAATTCAGCAAAGGAATTGGGGGGAACCACAAATATTCAGTCCATAGCATTGCAGACATTTATATATATTGACTGACGTTTATATTTATTGAAACAGCTGGCTTCCTTGGCCTGACCTGGGAAAACCCAAGAAGCCATTATAGCACCTTACCTCCTTGAGGGTCAGCTGAAGCAGGATTTGGGTCTGCATCACAGCTCAACTTCTCCCTCAACTGGGTGTTCTTGCATCGTTTTCCTTCATTCCACAGACATTGACCACAAGAGTACGCCTTAATAAGTGTCCTGTGTGCTGAACTCCATCTCAATGTCTGATACCTGAGGAATCAAACTTCTGACAAGGGAAATTAAAGGGAAGAGATATTGAGGAACTTATAGCTCCAAACTACTGAGAAACATCATGCCTCATATACAAGAAACTCAACATAGCCATGAAAATAAGTAAAATGAAGTTATATGCAGGCATATCACAGGAAGATGAATGAGAACTGAGAACAAAGAGAAGCCTTAAAACTAGCCAGAGAAAAAGGAAGGCTAATTTTAAGGAACAATAGTTAGATATTTAACTCCACAATAGAAATAGCGGACACCAAGGAAAATGGAGTGATGACAATCAAGAATAAAGAAGATATAAGGATTTTTGTTAGCAAAACAAACAAACAGGGAGAAAAAATAAAAAAAAATCAAATAGAAAAAAACTTAGAGATCATTGGGTTAGAAACCAATGATAAACATCTGTATATTGTATAAATTAACTATATTACTTTTACATAATTTATGGATTAGGGAAAAGAAACCATAATAAAGACTAGAAAATATTTAAACTGAAAATGATAAAAAATATTTTACATCAAAACTTGTAGGTATAGGTAAAGCCATGCTTTAAGAATAATCCATAATTATAAAACTTGATGCAAAGAAAGCACCAGGCCAAGACAGATTCATCAATGAATTCTATCAAATATTTAAGGAAGAAATTAAAATAAGTTAACATGAACTCTTCCACAAAATTGGAAAAGAGAGAACAGTCTTCAACTATTTCTTTATGTCAACATTACCTGTATGCCAAAAATTGAAAAGAATAATACAAGGAGGTTAAATTACAAGCCCAAGTCATGAAAAAACTAGATACAAAAATTCTAAATAAAAACATTAAGAAACCACATTCACCAGTATATGAATGGGATAAAATATCATAGAAAAGTTGGGCTGATTGTAGGAATATACAATTGTCTTAATATTTTGTGAAACCAAATTTACATTTTAGCAAAATGAAGAAAAACTATTAGAAGACACCAGTAAAAGCATTTTATTATCCATTCTCAGGGAAAAAAACCTTAGCAGAATAAACACAGAAGGAAAGAACTTTGCCTTTAGTTTTGAAATCAGACAAAGATACCTGCTAGTACCAGTAATTTATAATATTTGACTTCTTGCCTTTAGAGGAGTGCAATATACAGAAATAAATATTATAAGGATTTTCAGGCACGAAATAAGTGTCAGTATTTTTAGAGAATATAATTATGTTCATAAAACTTTTTAAATAAAATGAAAATCAGTTAATAAGATTACAGTGATTCTGAAAACAGTTGCTAGGTACCAATCAATATATAAAACTCATCTATAGCCTGCAAATCATCAGCAAACATAAATATATGTACCATCTAAAATGACTCCACGAAAATAAGATATATGTGAATAAATCTAATAAATAATAACTAGGACATTTTCTAAAAAACTGTGAACCATTACTAAAAGAAATGTTAAATAACAAAGTAAATGAAGGGAGATTTCTTGTACATAAACTGGAAAATATCGTAAAGATGTTGGTTTCCATAAATTGAATCATAGACACCATGATATAATCCCAATAAAAATCTCTACAGGTTTTATATGCAGGTATGTGTGTAACTTGAAAGGTAATACAATATATGCAGAAACTCAAAGGGCCAAATATGTGAAGACACTCTTGAAGAAGAAAAAGGATTAATTATATAATATTGATAAATACTGTAGCAGAATAAAGAACTCTGAAATTCAGAGTCTTGCAAACATATGGAAACTTGATTTATGACAAGGGAGTTATTGCAGACTAAACAGCATGAGTAATACCATCAATACATAGTGCTGGCAATTTGATATTTCTATAAAAAAGAATTTTTGTCTTTATTGGATACCAAATAGAAGATCATATCAAGTTGGGGGAGGAAGCTGATCTAGATGCAACAGCAAAGCTACGAAGATTCTATAACATAATACTGAAGATTATTTTTCTGACCTCTAAGTCATGGAATGACTTCTTAAAGTAAAATTTAGAAAACTTGCCAGAAATAAAAAAAAGTGGATGAATTAAAATTGAAATTAAGTATTTATTTGCTTTATAAAAATCTATTGAAGAAATGGGGAAGTAAGCAAAGAAATACAAAAACATATTTACAACACATGCATCCATGATATCACTACTACTTTTCTATTACAAAGAACAGAAAAATTGGTAACTGAAGTAATGATTTTTGTTTTTTGTTTGTTTTTTGAGACAGAGGAGTTTAGCTCCTGTCATCCAGTGCAATGGCGCAGTCTGGGCTTGCTGCAACCTCTGCCTCCTGAATTCAAGCAATTCTCCTGCCTCAGCCTCCTAAGTAGCTGGGATTACAGGCAGCTGCCACCAGGCCCAGATAATTTTTGCATTTTTAGTAGAGAAGGAGTTTCGCCATGGTGTCCAGGCTGGTCTCAAAAAGAAAAGATATCAAAATGTTCAATAAACATATGAAAAGCAGTTCAAAATCATTAGAACAAAGGAAAATGAAAGTCAAAACTTTAATGAGGTAACCTCTATAACACTCACCAGAATGAATGCAATTTAAAAATTCAGAGGAATGCCAAGTAGTGATGGGAATGTATAGCATTGGGAGCTCACATAAACTACTGGTATGTGAGAAAAATTGAGAACTATATACTGCAGTTGAAGCTGCACAGGTTTTAAGAACCAAAATCATACACCTAGATATATACCCAACAGTAATTCATGCACATATGCACTAAGAGATGTGTAACAGAATGTCCCATAACAGCAATACAGGCATAAATTGAATTTTCAATTGACATTAAATGAATAAACAGATTATGTTTCTTTGTAGAAGTAAAAAAATATTCAGCAGTGAAAATGAATAATCGAGTATTGCTACAGGAAATAACATAGTTAAATCTCATAAAGCCAATGTTGAACCAAAGAAACCAGACCAAAAAGACAAATGCTATATGATTCTAAATATTTGAAGTTCAAAATAAGGAGAAACACAAGTATAGTATTCTTACTACACTATAGTATAGTAGTCTCGATACCCTATATAGTATTTATATATAGTATTTATACGCACATTTAGTTGGTGTCTAAAGAACAAACTTCCTTTATAAAGAAAAGCCAGGAAGCATCTCCATAGAAGCAAAGATACTGGTTAACTTTGGATGGGAAGGAAGTGGTAAGTGGTTTGGATAGAACAAGATGAAAGTGAATTTTGGAGGGGTGCTGTTTACTATTTTTTTTTGTCTTGGTATGAATAATGATTACTTGGAATTCATTTTGTGATAATGCATTGAATAAAAATACATTTAACAAAAAATACACAAGCTTAAGCCTTAATTCTTGCCAAAATACCCTTTAGGTAATTCACGCTATAGGGCACCATGAGGCTGGGAATAGAATGAGTATTTCAGATTAGAGCTCCTCATGATCTAAAACAAGTTAGTAATGTTTAAATTTGGATACACAGGTATGATTGAAGTGATAGTCTGAATGTTCCTCTCATTTACAACTTGTTAATGACCTGTTGAGAAGCAGCCTGAGGCTATCTTTCACTTTTACTAAGTCAGTCATTAAGAGAGGAAACTGTAAATGACCAGCAGGAAGTAAATTGCCCTCAGTTAAAAATGAAAATGTGTTAACTTCATTTGACTAATAAAATTACTTTTGGCATTAGGCCATAAAATAGAAAACAGCTACAATTCCTACTGGGAAGTCTGAAAAAGGAAAAAAGATATTATGTACTCTGATGCTTCTGGATTGGGAATATCTAAATTTTGTCTAAAATAATTATATTTCAAAGGGCTAGGAAGTCTTTTATCATTGGCAGATAAGAAATATTTTTGAAAAACATAGGAGCTGTAGTAATAGTAAAATAGTACTAATATTTTGAACTCTTGGTTAAGCAAATGTTAAAGTAATAAAATTAAATTTTATTCAGGAAAATGAAACTGTGCCTTAATTTATTGGCATCTATTCTTGGGTTTTGTTTTGGTTTTTCTTCGTTATTTTGTTGTTTGTTTGTTTTTGTTTTTGTTTTTGTCTGGAGACAGGGTATCTCTCTGTTGCTCAGGCTGGAGTAAAGCGGCGGCAATCATAGCTCACTGGGCCAATTCCTGAGCTCAAGTGATTCTGCTGCCTTAGCCTCCCAAGTAGCTGGGGCCATAGGCACATACCACCATGTCTAGCAAATGTTTTAAATTTTTTTTGTAGAGGTGGGGTCTTGTTTTATTGCAAGACCAACCAGTCAGGTTGGTCTTCAATTCCTGACTATAAGCAGTCCTCCTACCTTGATCTCCTAAAGTGCCGAGATTACAGGCATGAGCCACTGTGCCAGCCAGCATCTATTCTTAAGTCAAGGTACTAATATTAAATGTTGTGTTTTCAAATGCACCCATTACAATTATATGCACTACAAATTGATGCAAATGTGCCAGAACTCTTCTTGAACTTTCCTATTTGCTTCTCTGCCTTTGAGTCCTATGTTTCCTCTGTTGGAAAGATACATCCCTCCCTCTCATTTTTCTGCTTTGGTACGTATACAATGGAGTGACCTAGCTCCTATGCCATCTATTCTAGGAATCTTCCATCTCCTTCATTCCTGGATCTCCTTATTTACACTTTTAGCACATAAAGTGTCACAATAGACTAATTCTTCATTTTTCTATATGTGTTTACATGGCACTAAATTGTAAAATTATTTAAGGACAGGGACATGTCTTATTTGCCCTTGTATGTTCATTGGATACTAACCTGGCTTCTTAGAAGCTTGGGGGATATTTCTTTCTTTTTTTTCTTTTTTCTTTTAAGATGGTGTCTCTCCCTGTCGCCCAGGCTGGAGTGCAGTGGCGCGATCTTGGCTCACCGCAAGCTCCGCCTGCCAGGTTCACGCCATTCTCCTGCCTCGGCCTCCCGAGTAGCTGGGACTACAGGGGCCCGTCACCACGCCCAGCTAATTTTTTGTATTTTTAGTAGAGATGGGGTTTTACCGTGTCAGCCAGGATGGTCTCGATCTCCTGACCCCGTGATCCGCCCGCCTCGGCCTCCCAAAGTGCTGGGATTGCAGGCATGAGCCACCGCACCCTGCCAGATATTTCTTTAATTTAAGATAAAGAAAGACTAAAGACAAGATAGATTGTAAGTTTCATGTTTTCTCCTCTCATGACGAAATTATTTTCAGTTCATGTGGGAATGCATCCCTATTTAGTGACAAAGTTAGCTGTACCAAGTTTTCAGTGGTCCATATTTAAAGGTTTATTATTTGGACAATATTACATCAAGGCCAGTGCTTTAAGGAGCCACATTATACAAGATATATGACAAAACTAATATTTATTATTTATCCATATGTCCTTACACTTTAATAGCTACCATTTATTGAATACTATGTGCCAGGGAGTCTTATAAGCACTTAGTTGATTTATCTTTTTCCAATCATACCACAGACCTAAGGCTGTACTATTTGATCTCCATATTGTAAATATGGAAATGGAAAGTTCAAGACCCTAATCACTAGCACAAAGTAGCTGAGCTACTAGGGAGCAGGAGTTTGACATTGGTAGAAACCCATTCTGTTACTGATACTTTGGGTAGTGTGAAACCAAAGTCAACACTCTAAAACATTATGATAAAGTCTTCTTACAAATTACATCTTGAAAACCTCCAGAATGCCTTTTGCACAGACATCAAGGTTTCAAAATGGTACCTCCCTTGATAATATCACTAATATAAAAACAAATCACTTGTATTTGAAACACGTGAGGGTAAAAACAAATGTGCTATGAGCAAAATAGATACTGATAGTTCAAGAAAGTATATAACCATTAATGAAATCATAATTAAGATGTATAGTGTAATGTGGTGAGTTAAAGTTAATAGTAGCTTGAATTTTACCCTATTTTATAAACTTCTGAACAAACTACTTGACAGATAATGTTGATGCTATAATATTTTAGGTCATAGAGGATTTATGAATTAATATTTTAAGAGGGTCTTTAAACAACCTTTGATTTAAGAAAAATATATGAAGTTATTATAGTATGGTTTTCTTATCAAACTGTTTAGTTATTTCATTGTGTACTTAGGAGTAGAGGAGTTTCCTTAAAACATACGTTAGAAAAGAGCTGGCATAGACTTTGCCTTCAAATGTTTTACTTATTCAGGTTTCCTTAGACAGGTTGATAAGACTTGATGATCTTAACAATGTTATTGTAGCATCACTTCTTTTCATTCCAATTCAGATGACATTTACTGAAGCATAAATCTTAGTCATTTAATAACTAGGCTGACATGGCTTACCTTTAGTTGCTCTTAAGCAAAATGATTATACTATAAAGCTAGGTACTCTTTGAAGGGCTGGGCATACACAATGTCCAATGCATAGTAATAGCTCAGAAAATGTTGTAGAATGATCCTTTGGTTAAGGAATGAGTTGGGGAAAGTATAATAAATGTGGCATGAAACTGGGATAGATAGAGATCCAATGAAGAATTTGAGAAATCAGTTCTGTCCATTCCCCAAGAAATCAGACTTTAAAACAAGTAGCAGTGGCAATGGGTGAATTCCGCATTTGTCTTTGCACTTAGTCTGGTATGTTCTGAGGTGAAACAGTTGAGTGCATAGTTGGCTATAAGGGTGCCTATTTCTATGGAACATGATAGTCCAGAACTAGGCTCTTTACAAGCAAACCTTAGAGCACAGTATTTCATAAAGAATTCTTTTAGCCCCCAGCTTGGTTTAGTTTCAGCAATTTGTGAACAAATTTATACCAACAGAATCTAGATAGATCCTACATCCTCATAAATTGTTCACATGGAGACTATATTCAAACCAGAGCATCAGTTACTGCCTTAGAAATATGGCTGAAATGATAACACAATCAGTTATGGTTCCTCAATAGTGCAATATTGACACTACTATTTAGTTGGTGTTCTTTTTGCAAACAGAAAATATGCTTTCACAGATTGCAAAAAATCAGCAGGTAGCCCACCTATTTTCAGCCACATTTTCCCTCATTTACTGACAACCACATCATGTCCCAAGCCAAATCCTATTTATCAGAGTTTTCTGAAAATTCCATGGTCTCAGATACTACAAAGACTTTTTACTTGTGCTTCCCTAGAATGACCTTCTCTGTACATGATACAATTTTCACAACTCAAGAAAGATTATTAGATCAAAATGGCACATGGGAAAGCTGTCTCAACTTCTCACTAAAATATAATGAAAGCATAGAACAAGATTTTAAAAGGTCACAGATAAAAACTGACAAAATAAAACCCAAGTGCTAGAAAATTACTGGCACTTTCTCTGATTTTAAGACAGATGAAAAATAGTTTTCTTTTGTTTTGTTTTGTTTTAAAGGGACTGGGAGTAGTAAGAAAAGTATGTGACAAAGTCCTGTGAAAGACCTACCTGGTTTCACTTCGTGAAGTAGAGTTGAGACTAAGACGAAATAGAGATAGGAAGAAAACAACTACCTCCTACCTCCAATCCTCACCCCTTGCCCCACGCTACTCCCTCAGCCACCATCAACTGAGATTCTTGATTCAGAAACCCTGAGCCCAGCAATACAATGTCCTCTGACTCCACTTTTTTGGATGCATTGTGTAGTGGGCAGAATACAGCACTCTTCTTTACTCTACTATCGCAAATTCTAAAGTCATTTCTGTTCAGTCAGAGATTTCAAATCCCTGAGGCAAACAAACAAAAATATGTAAGAAAAAAAAAAGTGGGCAAAGTAGCAGGATTGGAATAGAATTCCCATTAGAAAATGAGAGTTTTCAGGGATAGGCATAGAAAGACCTGCAGGAGACATAACAGGAAGTTCCTACCTCAGAGTGGAGGGCAGCAAGGACAAGGGTCCATTCAGAAAGAATGACAGAAAATGTAGTGCTAATATTGAAACGTTTTTGATCTTATTTTCTTAAGCAATGTTTCTGATTATATTTTTATTATTTTAAATGTTTCTATTAATATATACTAGTTGTACACATTTTGGGGGTGCATGTGGTATTTTAATACCTGAATATAATGTGTAATAATAATCAAATCAAAGTAACTGGGATATGCATCACTAAAATATTTATTTTTTTTGTATTGAAAACATAATTATTTTCTCCTAGGTACTTTATAATATACAATAAATTATTCTTAATTATAATTTCCCAACTGTACTATTAAATTTTATAACTTATTCCTTCCATTTAAATGTACCCATTAACCAACCCTTTCATTCTTCTCCTCCTCTGCTTCCCTTCCCAGCCTCTGGTAACCACCTCCATGAGATTCGCTGCTTTAGCTCCCTCATATGTGTGAGAACATGCAATATTTGTCTTTCTGTGCCTAGCTCATTTCACATAACATAATGACATTTAGTTCCATTCACATTGGCACAAATAACGGAATTTCATTCTTTCTTATGGCTGAACAATATTCCATTGTGTATATGTACCACATTATTTCTATCCATTCATCTGTTGATGGACATTTAGGTTGATTTTATGTCTTGGCTATTGTCAGTAATGCTGCAATTAACGTGGGAGTGCTGGCATCTCTTCAATATATTAATTTCCTTTATATATATTATATATTTCATATATTTATAAATTTATATAATATATATTTATAAATATATATTTAATATTATATATTTATAAATATATATTTAATATTATATATTTATAAATATATATTTAATATTATATATTTATTATATATAATATATTATATATTTAATATTATATATTATATATAATATATAATATATTATATATTTAATATTATATATTTAATATTATATATTTATTATATATTACATATTTAATGTTATATATAATATATTTAATATTATATATAATATATATTATATCTATATTGTATATAGATATATATTATATATAATTATATAATATATTGTATATTATATATGTATATTATATACAATATTTATATATTATATAATATATAATATATTTGTGTATATAATATATAATATATAATATTGCATAATGTATATGATATATATTATATATTAAATATAAATATAAATATTTATATATTATATATAAAGGAAATTAATATATTGAAGATATATATATGTGTATATATATGCATATATATGCATACACACACCCCTGCAGCAGTGGGATTACTGCATCACATGATCACGTGGCAGTTCTGTTTTTAGTTTTTTGAGGACCCTCCATACTGTTTTCCATAGTGGCTGTACTAATTTACATTTCCACCAACAGTGTGTGAGCTTTCCTTTTTCTCTGCATCTTCACCAGCATTTATTATTTATTTTCCTTTTGATAATAGCCATTGTAACTGGAGTGAGATAATATCTCATCATGGTTTTGATTCATATTTCCCTCCTGACTGATGATGTTGAGCATTTTTTCATACACCTGTTAGCCATTTGTATGTCTTCTGTGAAAAATGTCTATTCAGTCATTTTGACCATTTTTAAATCAGATTTTTTTGTTTTTTGTTACTGACTTGCTTGAGTTCCTTGAGTATTCTGGTTATTAATCCCTTGTTGGATTGACAGTTTGTAAATGTTTCTCCCTTTCTGTAGGTTGTCTATTCACTTTGTTGATTGTTTTCTTTGCTATGAATTTCCCTGATAATTAGTGATGTTGAACATTTTTTCATATACTTGGAGGCCACTTGTATGTCTTCTTGAGAAATGTCTGATCCTTTGTCAATTTTTAATTGGGTTATTGTTTTCTCATTATTGAATTGTCTGAGTTTTGTATGTATTTTGGATATCAGATTTATTCCTTGCAAATATTGTCTCCCATTTCATAAGCTGTCTCTTCATTTTTTTTTGTTTGCTGTGCAGAAGATTTTTAGTTTGATGTAAACCCATTTACCTACTTTGAGTTTGCGTTTGCCAGTGTTTTGGGGGTCATATTCAAAAAATTATTGCCCAGACCAACATCAATAAGGTTTTTCCCTGTACAGTCTCAGGTCTTAAGTTTTTAATCCATTTTGATTTGTCTTTTGTACATGGTGTGAGATAAGAGTCCAATTTCATTCTTGGTTTTTGGCACTTTTGTTGAAGTTTATGTTACTGAAACACCAGGGATTCGGTCTAGGTCTTGCTGCTTGCAGCACAGAAAGCCAATCACTGAGATGGCAAGTATTAACAAGGAAGAAGGCTTTAATCAGGTTCTGCAGCCGAGGAGATGGGAGCTCAGCCTCACATTCATCTCCCTGACTGACTAAAACCAGGGGTTTATACAGCATGGAAGAAATGTGATGATGTGTAAGAAAGTAGGAGCTAGGCAGGGCAAGAAAGCAATCATGATGAATGAGGGGTCTGGTGTCTCATTGTCTGGATGTGGTGGTCTGGTGAGTTTCAGTTCTTTGATACTTGTTTTTTTTTTTTTTTTTTTGAAATGCCTGTAGGTCCTTTCCTGAGGAAGGAACTCAGATAAAACAAATATTAAATTCCAAGTTGTAAGACCAGAAAGGTCAATTTCTATGTTTATTCGAAAGAACAGTCTATGGGACTATTGGGATGGTTTCAATCACTTGACGGTAAATGTGTGGATTTATTTCTGGATTCTCTATTCTATTCCATTGGTCTATATACATGTTTCTGTATTGGTACCATGTTGCCTTGGTTCTGTAGCTTTGCAGTATATTTTAAAATCAGATAGTGTGATACCTACAGCTTTGTTCTTTTAGCTCAAGATTGCTTTAGTCATTTGTGATTCCATATGAATTTTAGGATTATTTATTATATTTATGTGAAAAATGCCATTGGAATTTTGGTAGGGATTGCATTTAATCTGTAGATCACTTGAGTAGTATGGACATTTTATGAGTATTAATTCTTTCAACCCATGAACATGGGATACCAGTGATATTTTATCAGATATTAATATTGCAATTTCTTTTAAAAACTCTGTTTATATTTTTGCTATTAACCATAAAAACTCAATCCTAATCCTCAGGTATTTTTTTCTACATTATATCCCTCATGGTCCTATCTATTCTCATGCATTTATATGTCAACCTTATGACAAATAACTCCCTTATTTATATAAAGCCTGTCTTCTAAATTCCATATTCACATCTTCAAGTGTCTATTTGACTTATCCCCTTTGATGTATTACAGACCTCCCAAATGCAAATAATCCAAAGTGGAACTCTTGATTCACTTTCTTACCCAAATCATTGCACTACTTACATGCTTCCCTTTCAATCTGTCTTCTGTGTATCAGTAAACAGCCTTACTATCTACCCCATTGATCAAGCAGAAAACTTTCATTCTTCCCTTTCTGGTGGACCAGGCTAGCTATAGGAAGAAAAAAGTATCCCCAATATTGTAAAATATTCTCCATAGTGATCTTCCTAAACCAAGAGTTACACCAAGGTAATCATCTGTCTGTATTCTCTATCACAGTACTGTTTATTCCACCGTACTGATTTTTAAAATTATTTGTGAGTTTTATTTTTCAAAGGGGCCTGAGCTTCTTGAGTTCAAGAACTGTGTATTTTAGGTATACTCGTGTCATAGCGCAGTGGTTAAAATATTCTAAATATTTAAATTAAGGCAGATTTATTTATAGAATCTTTGTTAGTAGTTTACCTTTAAAAATCAGGATCAGGAATCAAAAATTACTTCTAGCTGAATTGCTCCCCAAAGGCATATATCACAATGTTTGTGTTTCTGAATTTTTGAAATTGCCATTTATATGGTATATGAACAGATTAAACCTAACACGGTTTTTAAAGTTACAATATTCATCTCATATCACTGTATCACAGAGTATTGTATAAACAGTGGGTTCTGTGATGAATTTTTCTTCTATAGACTGAATCCTCAATTTCAGTGAATTGTCTTGTTAGTCACATTTTGTCCAAGTTACCATATTCACTGCTTTTCTCCAGCCCCTTCTCTTTACCCAGTTTCAGGCCACAGTAGTCTTGATGGCTTTCTACAGTGATTCTGATTCTCAATCTGGTTATGTTTTGCAATGATCAACTATCCCGATCCTCAGGAAGCTCTGACACTGAAGCCATTGCCCTTGAAAGTCCTAACATAGAGCCAACTTCTGACTTCCCATGTAGGACCTGAAACTTGTAAGTTTTAATCACATACATCATTTTATTTATGTGTCCCTCAGTTTTTCATTTTCTGTGCCTTTCCTTGGTAGCAATAGAGCACAGTTATCTATAAGCCTTAGACATTCCACTTAATAATTATTTCCATTTACTTAACCTAGGATTTGGAACACCAATAAAGCTTATTTCTCTTGTTGATTTGATCCTCATTAAGCTTAACTTCTATGAATGTAATTTTATTTTTCCTTTTATCCTAGTCTAATTTGTTCTATGTACCACTGGCATCGTTACCTATTGGAACAGAATATATATGGATTTGAACTTAAAAAGAATCCCAGACTAGAAAAAATTTTAAATGAAATTTGAGGTTCATGCTAATCTTGATACAAGATTTAGGGACTGACATGTTTACATAGATTTAGATTTCTGGGGGAATATGCAAACAAATATTTACCCATATGAAACAGGAAAAAAAGCAATAAAAATGCATTTAAAAATGTAATACATGGGGGCCAGGTGTGGTGGCTCATGCCTGTAATCTCAGCACTTTGGGAGGCCGAGGCAGGTGGATCACCTGAGGTAAGAAGTTTGAGAGCAGCCTGGCCAACATGGCAAAAGCCCGTCTCTACAAAAATACAAAAATTAGCTGGATGTGGTGGCGTGTGGCTGTAGTCCCAGCTCCTCAGGAGCCTGAGGCACAAGAATCACTTTAACCATGGGAGCGGAGGCTGTGGTGAGCTGAGATCACGCCACTGGACTCCAGCCTGGGTGACAGAGCAAGACTCTGTCTCAAAAAACAAACACAAACAACAACAAAAAACAATACATGAAGATAAGCAAAAGAGAAAAATGAACTGTCTTAAAATATAAACTAATATTTATTGTACACTTTCTCTATGCCAAGCACTATCTGGCAAAGAGCAAAGTTTACATGAATTAACTTATTTAATCTTTACAGAAATGCATAAAGTAGCTACTATCTTTAGTTACACTATACAATTTAGAATTGAGTAAACTGAGACACACAGTATCTTACCTAAAGCCACAAAGTTAGGTACCAGAAGATCTTCCTAATGAAAGGAAGTATGATATTATTACAATTTACCAGACAAATTAAGATTTTTATCATTGTCACAATTATCTAAATATATTTATCATGCTACTTTTGTTTACTTGGAGTAAACAAAGTAATTCTCTAAGTTATTTGCGTTAAAATAGATCAAACGTATAAAATAAGGTAAAGTTAGAAAAATACTATTATTAATAGTTTCAAACAAGGTATCAGACATCCAGATGTTGAAAAATAAGTGGATATTTTATTTCCCTAATTTCAAACGTCCAGATACTTAGTAACTACTGATATTTGTCATCATGTAGCAAAATATCCAATTAAAACTTTTAATTTAAACCAGATGTTTTATCATTACATAAGTTTGGTAATAACCTGCACAAGAACAAAAGACCATATTTTTTCCAGGCTGATAATTGTTTATGAACAATCTACCTCAAAAATGAACTGAATACAAAAGCAGAAATTTCAAAAGTTATCTCAAATAAATTGTGCTAATGTCATGTGACAGCTACACAACAGTTTTAAAAGTATGAATATTAGAATCAAAACATGATTATCTCTGAAACATGAGTAAAAAAGTTTTTGAAGAACATATAATTACATTTATATAAATTAAAGCTACACACAGAATACTACCTGTTACTCAGTAATATATAAAACAATTTTGTAAATGTACTATAAACACATGTGAGATTCATGATTAAGGTGGCCTGAATGTAAGTAGGGATATTGTATAACTTTCTCTCTAAAAGGAAAATTTCGAGGTTATTTCCAGTTTCTTTTCTTAAGACAAAATCAATGTGGTGAAACATGTTAAAGTGTTAGGTTTCTGCCAAAAATCAATTTTTTTTAATAAAAAATTAAAAATTTCAAATTTTATGTGATAGCAACAAAATTCCATACTTATTAACAGTCACACAATATGATGCCCTACCCTCATCCCCTAGCAACCCATAGTCTAATTTCAGTTTCTGGAGATTTGCCTATCCTTAACATTTCATATAAATAGAATCAAATAACATGAGATTTTTCTAGTCTGGCATCTTTCACATTGCATAAGGTTTTTAAGGTTTATCCGTGGTATAGCACGTACAGTAACTTCATTGCTTTTTATAGCCAAATAATATTCCACTGTATGGATGTACCATATCATGTTTATTCAATCATCAGTTGATGGGCATTTGGGTTATTTCCACTTTATGTCTGTCATTTATAATGACTCTGTAGACATTCATGTAGAAGTTTTTTTGTGGACATATATCTTTGATTCTTTGAGGTATACACCTAAGAGTGCAGATACTGGGTCATATGATCATATCATGTTTAACATTTTGAGGAACTACAAACTAGTATATTTTCCAAAGCAGCTGCACCATTTTATGTGCCCACAAGCAATACCAAGTGTTCCATTTTTTCCTTGTCTTGGCAACACGTATTGCTGGGCTTTTTATTACAGCCATCATACTGGATGTTAAGTGCTATTTTATTGTTTGTTTTAATTTGCATTTCCCAAAGGACAGATGATTCTGAATATCTTTTCATGTGCTTATTGGCCACCGGTATATCTTCTTTGAAGAACTGTCTATTCAAATCTTTGCTCATTCTTCAAATATTTTTTTTTCTCTGTTACTTCTCCTCTGGGGTTCTCATTATGCACATGTTAGTGTGTTTCATAGAGTCCAAAATGTCTCTGAGGCTCTGTTTGTTATTCTTTATTTTTTTCTTTTTATCCCTCAGTTGGAAAAATCCCAATTGACTTTGCTCAAGATCACTGACTCTGTCTTCTACCAGTTAAAATTCCCTTTCTAGTGAAGTTTGCATTTAAGTTATTGTAATTTTCAACTCCAGGATTTTGGGGCTTTGTTTTTATATATAATTTCTTTATTTCTTCATTAACTATTCCCTATGTGGGGACATCATTTGCAGCTTTCTCTTAGCTCTTAAGACATGGTTTCCTTTAGTTCTTTAGACTTATTTAAAATAGCTGATAAAATATTTGTCTGGTAAGTCCAACATCTGATGTTCCAAGGAACAGTTTCTATTGCCACCTTTTTTTTCTCTCTCTCTGTATGGACCATACTTTCCTGTTTTTTGTGTGTCTCACAAGTTTTTATTCAAAACTGGACATTTTAGTAGTATAATATTAAAAATTAAAATATTTTGTATATATTAATTTATTGTTTTATAATGTGCAAACTCTGGAAATCAGATTTGTTACTCCATTTTATACAAGGTTTGTCATTGTTGCCATGTGTTGCTCTTGTTTCTGCTGCCATTTGTTGTTTAGTGACTTTCCTGGATTAAAACTTTAAGACTTGTGTTTTGTTATGTCCCACCTCTAAAGTCTCTGCTCCATTAGCTTAGTGGTCAACTAGTGATCAGATAGAGATTGCCTTAAATTCCTTAGGATAGTAAGTCGTTCAGCTTTTGTTAAGAAGCTAAGTGCGTATGCTGGGGCAAGATTTCAAAGCTCCCATTAGGTAGTTTACAATTCTACCTTATCCTTCACTTCCTGTTTGTGCAGAACCTCAAAGTCAACCAGAGTTGAAAATTTAAGAGCTTAGGTTTGCCATGGTCATGTACAAAGTCTTGTGCAAATGCATAGCTTTATAGATGCCCAGGATTGTCAGAGATTTTCAACCCTATGAACATCTCATTTCCCAATATTTTCTTTTAAGATTTTTTTTGGTAAGTCTCTTGTTAGTTCTGATTAGTAGTGCTGCCTCGGATAGTACTGCTGTAATGCTAAATAACTGCTGCTGATTTTTTTTTTTCTTTGACCAATACACTGTGGTTAAGGCTGTTCACATAGTTTGTGACCTGAGTAGGTTTAATTAAAGAGAAACCCTGAAAATGGAACTCTTCAAAGGTTGGAAGCTCCCAAACAGAGCACTTTCTGAAACTGTCAAATAGTGACAGTTCTCTAGGGATGAGACTTCTGGGAACTCCAAGCCCATTCTGTTGGGCTGCCAGACCCAACACTAGGTCGTGGGGGTGACGAAGTCCGGTGGAGTCAAAGGATTGAGAAAAAGACAGTTTGAGAGAGAAAGGTGGGACACCAGAGGGCCATCGTGACTGTGGAGGCTGCGAAGGCCCTGAGCTCTGGGAGCCCATGCTATTTATTGGTAATCCAACAGAGAAACAGGTGGTGAGAATGTGGAGGTCAAAAGGGCAGGCACATGATCTACAGCTGTGATGATTTAGCATTTATAAGGAACATGTTCTTCTACTTGAGATAATGGGAAAACAATTGATCTAGGAGCCTAGGAGGGCTAGAAGCAAGGAGTCTAGACACATTCCAGAGAACACTGTGCAAGCCCTGCCTCAGCTTTCTTCCCAACCCTCAGCTTTTTTCCCAACCCATTCTGCTCCATCCAGTGGCTACTAGTTGTCTGTTTTTCACAGCTACCATGGTTATATGTCTGCTTATTTCCCAGGGTGCCATGGAGCTGGGGAGAGGAGGGTGTGATTTCAGCAAGTTAAAATGCAACAGTACTCACTGCTCTTACTGAAATTCAGCTTTTTTTTTTTTTCTTAGTAAAAAACTCGACATTGTTGCAATTCTTTAGCTAATCTCTAGTGTTCTGAAAAAGTTGACTTTGACAATTTTTTTTTCAGTGTTTTTATTGATTTCATGGAGTAGGTTTCCACCATTCTCAAAGGCAAGTCTCGACTCTTATTTTTTAACAGAAAGTAAGCGTAATGTTTCAGTGATCTGTAGGATGTCATGAACAAAGCAAATGATTCATTAACCATTTATCCTCATATTGGATGTGGGTATGCAAAGGGTACCAATGTGGGATCTTCTCCAGTGAACAATAAAATTACAAAACAATAACTTAAATGGAAATCTACATGTTGTTTTTAATTAGCAGCATTAAACATTTTCCCCTTTTATAATACATAGAGCAAATTTTGAAGGAAACTCAGCAAAAAGACCAGAGAGTAACAATATCTCAGGTAGTGTCTAAAGAAATTTTTGTACAATAATAGTGATAACTCCATGACTGAAGTAGCTCAGAGCAGTCTGAAGAATATGAGGTATGCAAAATGTATCAGGCCTAGAGAGATATGAGCATGAGACTTTAGTCATCTCCAACCCCCAATACTGATGCCCAGGGTTAATTGTTTAAAGGCATTTTGTTTTATTTTCCTTCCCTGTCATTTCCAAGCTAGCTGATAAATTACCTTAAATGTTACAACAAATTGCACAATGTGACCCTCACCCATTATCTTCATGTTCCGGGAATCTGTGATAGTAAGAACAATGTATAGCCAATCTATAGCTTATATCAGGAGTTCCCAACCCTCAGGCTGTGGAACAGTAAGCGTCCATGGCCAGTTAGGAGCAGGGCCACACAGCAGGAGGATAGCTATAGCCCATGAGCATTACTGCCTAAGCTCCGCCTCCTGCCAGATCAGCAGTGGCATTAGATTCTCATGGGAGCAGGAACACATTGTGAACTGTACATGCAAGGAATCTAGGTTGTGTGCTCCTTATGAGAATCTAATGCCTGATGATCTGAGGTAGAAGAGTTTCATCTCAAAACAATCCCTCAGCCGGGCACAGTGGCTCACACCTGTAATCCCAGCACTTTGGGAGGCCGAGGTGGGTGGATCTCCTGAGGTTAGGAGTTTGAGACCAGCCTGGCCAACATGGTGAAACCCCGTCTCTACTAAAAATACAAAAATTAGCCAGGCATGGCAGCGCACGCCTGTAATCCCAGCTACTAGGGAGGCTGGGGCAGGAGAATTGCTTGAGTCTGGGAGATGGAGATTGCAGTGAGCCGAGATGGCACCACTGCACTCCAGCCTGGGCAAGAAGAGCAAGATTGTGTCGCAAACAAAACAAAACAAAAACAAAAACTCTCCCACACCCCGATGTGTGAAAACATCTCTCCCACGAAGCTAGTCTCTACTGCCAAAAAGGTTAGGGACCACTGGCTTATGTCACTTTAATGAACCAAGGTAAATTCTTGGTAAACAACTTAAGATCTGCCCCCGCCCCTTTTTTTGTTTGTTTAAAAACCCACTGTCTCTGTTGTTAATCGGAGATTAATTGGAGATAACAATATATTTAGGGCAACTGGAATCTATGTCTCCCAGGTTGCAGTCCTCAAAGCTGGCCCAAATAAACTCTCTACTTATGTCAATTTTGCCTCAGTTTCTTTTCTTTAGGTAGACATGTAAATCAAGTTGATGTAGCTACATAATATAAATAAAACATTATGTGGCTGATAAAGTAAGTGTCCTTGAAAACATTTTAATAAAACTTTTGGTTAGGTCACAAAATCATCAGATGGAAAAGTCACAAAAAGATAAATATTCTTACTCTACTACCATGTAGAACCACTTATGCATATATTCATTTATTTATTCATTTGCTTACTTACGTTACGATGACCACTTCCCCTTGACTGGCTTCCAATTGGCCATATGATAAATTTCAAAACCTCGTGTTGCTATAAAGTGCTCTTCATCATTTGATCTCCACATACTTCTTCAGTCTCATATCTTGTCATTTTTCCCTGTTTCCCAGAGCCCACAGTCTTCCAAGCAGGTCAGCAGTCCAAATAAATCATGCTTTTGCTTCTGATTTGCATGCTTTTTCTGTTTTTGGAAATACTTTCTGGGTTTCTGTCTTCAGGACTCAGTTTAGATCTGACTTTATAAGCCTCTCCTGAACTTAGAGAAGTCTTAGAGCAGAATGGATAAGAGTGAAGATCCTTAAGTCAACGAAACTCCAGCTATTTCAGTTCTTTTTATTAAAAAAAGAAAAAGAAATAATAACAGTACCTCACAGGATTTTTTGTGAGAATAATTTGGGATGATACATGTAAAATTTTTAATGAGTACCATAAAAATGCTAGCTGCTACTTCTGCCTTTATCACTATATCAATGCTTTCTAGAATATAAGGGGTGTAGAAAGAATTATGGGAGATGAAGCTGGAATGGAAAATGGTGACAATTCTCCCTGGAGTCTGAAGAAGGAAATTAAAGGAAAGCAACATGCTGAAGGTCAGGCCTGGACTCCTCAGACCAGGGATGGGAGGAGCAGGATTTGGGTAGAATATTAGGAAGGATCATCGTGGGCCTGAATTTCTGCTGCTACTGCTAGTTCTCTGCACACTGACCAAAATTTATGATTATGTGTTCTCTAAAAACATGTATAGTCTCATGTTCATATTACATTCAATTTAGTCTTGTTTGAACAGAAAGTACAGAAAGGTCTTCTATCAAGGAAAGAAAAATAAGTACACTGGCAGCATTTTTCTGCAGTATATTCCTCAGAGACCTAGTCCCCTGTGATGTTCCTTGAGGAAAAATAGTCTGTTGGAAAGTAAGCCTGAGAAACATTGCAAACTATCAAATTATATATATTTTCCTACTTCACAGGGTTATTTCAAGGAACAAAATGTGGTTATTTAGGGATGTCACATCAGCAGGACAAATAGTTTTCTGATCCCCCTTCTCTCTCCCATTCTATTGTTCTTTACTTTTTATTCTCTCCCTTACATCTCCTTGTGATTCATTACTTCATTATTTTGGACGTTTCCTTAGTCCCCTTGTCCTCTGAATCTGCTGTTCATACTAAATTCCTGTCTTGGTAATTCACATATTATATTCAACTCTTGCCAAATCTGAACAAGCCTGAAGTAGAATGTCCTGTATAATTCCATTTAACTAATTGTTGCTCAAAATTATTAACCATTGAAAATAACATTTATCCTTTGTTTTATGTTCTTAATTATTGCTTAGTATCCATTAACATTTTGTGAAAAGACATTTCATGATATATAATCTTTAATAAAGACTTTAAAAGCATTTTCCAGTATATATTTTCATCTGTATGAATATAAGACCCCCTTTTGGGCTGAGCCATGGCAAATGCCACATTTAACACAATTTTCTCTCTTTGGGTACCAGACTATTTTCAAAATTAGGCCTTAACATATATAGAAGTGGATACTAGCAAAATTATAATGCTTAAAAACAAGTAAAATGTTATTTTTAAATTTTGAGAGGAGTTCTGGCCACTTGTGATAGAATGTGAAATATTCCTTTTACATGTACTATTCAAAATTTAAACTTAGCCTTTAAACCCCTCAATAAGATCAACTTAGTCACAAAAAGAGAACTTCATGATTTTATCTCCAGGGAAGCCTGAGGTGATAGAACCCATTATTTGGTTCTTACTGCGCCATTTTATCTATTAGAAATTTCTGGTGTAATTACCATCCCTCTTTTCACATTGTAGATCTAGTTTCAAGGACATAACCTATCCCGTCCTGTCCCCCACACCTTCCTTCTGTTAGCTTCCGCAGCTGCCTTTCTTCTTCATTAGTTCCAAGAAAATTTGGAGTTGGCTCTCGGAGTACTTTTCCCATATGCTGAGTTGTCCATTTAAAGGCTTTATTGAATAGAGATACCCTTGAAATTGGGAATTTAGTATGTAATCAATCGTCACATCCCTTTGTACTCTGCTTCATGAAAGTTTCCTTCTTTTTGAATAATTTGACATTTGAATGTGTAATATCACCAAAAAAAAAATGAAGTAAATGTTTTCAGAATTGAATATACAGCTTCATGCCCTGCCGAGTATGTTTTCAGTCTTAGCGCACAGATAATGGTCTGAAGGATGAAAGTAACACCCATGAGAATGACTTCTCTGACTCCAGAGAAGAATGAGAAACACAGTTGCCATGTGTCAGGTGAGTGCAGTACTATAAATTGCCAGATGCAGTGTAGGGAAACAGAAAGCCCCAGGCCTAGAGGCAGAAGGTCTGGTTCTCAGCACTGAGCATAACACATGTGAGGCAAGTGAATACTGTGTGAGATTGTAAAGGCAAATTATATCTTCTTTGTTCCTCAATTTTGTCCTCAGTTTAATGGCCATTATATATATTTTCCTACTTCACAGTGTTATTTCAAGGAACAAAATGTGGTTATTTAGGGATGTCACATCAGCAGGACAAATAATTTTCTGATCCCCCTTCTCTCTCCCGTTCTATTGATCTTTACTTTTTATTCTCTCCCTTACATCTCCCTATGATTCATTACTTCATTATTTTGGAAGTTTCCTTAGTCCCCTTGTCCTCTGAATCTGCTTTTCATACTAACTGTGAAAACCCCAGTGCTGGATCAATTCAGTTATTGCCTTTCTTCTTTCTTCAACTGTGACTATGGAGCCCGCTGAAGAAAAATAACACACATTTAAACATTAGGGCTATGATAAATCCGTGTCCTCCGACCTCAGCTAGACTCCAGGACTGTCCAGTAATTCCTTTTTTCTGGGTAGGGTATTATCCAGTGGCATTTCCAAATCATGTCCACTCTTCTCAAATACTCAACCTCTTCATTATGGATGTTTGTCTCTTTCTTAACAGAAAAGCAGGAATGTCACACAAGATATCACCAGAGTTTTGCAACTGCACAATGACTTACAGGTAATTGTAATCCTAACAGAATTTTAATTCATCTGTTCCTCCCACTTTAAACTGATATAGTAGAAAAGATGATGTCACAAATATAAAAAGTAACCTGTGCTACCAATGTCCTCATCTCTGCTTCTTCAGTGATCTAAACCTGCAGATTACCTTTTCTATTTTCTGTTTTCATCTTCCTTATTTTTAAAAATAGAATTGATTTTTAAGAGCAGTTTTAAATTCACAGCAAAGTTAAACAGAAAGTACAGAGATTTTCCCTAATATCTCCTTTCCCCACACAAGCACAGCCTCCTCCACTGTCATCGTCACCAGAGTGGTGCATTTGTTACCACTGATGAACCTACATTGATACATCATTATCACCCAATGTCCGTAGTTGACACGGGTTCACTCTCGATGTTGTACATTCTATGAATTTTTACCAATGTGTAACAACATGTATCTACCATTAAGGTATCAAACAGTAGTTTCACTGCCCTAAATTTCCTCTGTGCTCTGCCTATTCATCCCTCCACTCCTTAGCCCTTGGCAACCACTCTTTTTACTATCTGTATGGTTTTGCCTTTTCCAGAATGTCATATAGTTGGAATCATACAGTATGTAGCCTTTACAGATTGGCTTCTTTCACTTGGTAAATGTATTTCAGATTCTTCCATTTTATTTATTTATTTATCTATTTATTTATTTAGGTATCCCTGGGTGGGCACAAACCTCCATTTCTTTTCATGGCTTGATAATACATTTGTTTTTGGTGCCATCTCTGTATTTTCACTGTCTTATTTCTTCCTAAAGAAGTAAATAGTCCTTTGTTTAAGTACTTTCAAATCTCATCAATCTTTTAAAATCTCATCAATCTTTAAAACAGACAAAAAAAAATCACAAAACAAAATGTTCCTACAAAAACTCTTCTTCAGAGATTATTCTCTTCCCCTTCTCTTAATAATCTAACTTCTTGAATGTTTGCAGTCACTTTCTATTTTCTTTCTTTTCTATTTCATTCCCACACATACACTGAAATCTAACTTTCACTCACATACATCTACAGTTTCTATTCTGAGTTTGAACAACAACAACAAAAAGTTTTCTTAGATTTCCATGAAAACAAATTTTTGGCTTTCCTTCTACGCTTTTTTCTTCTCCTTGATTTACCTTTTTTTAAAAAAATTATGGTCTTCTTATTGACTAAATCTTCAAATAGATTTCATTATACACCCTCCTTGGACAATCTTATCTGCATTAATGCCTCTTATATATAAACTACAGATAGTTCTTGCTTTACCTGGCACCATGTTAACTGAAACAGGTGCATATTGGAACCATGTCTTTGTTTTGTGCAGTTACCATAAAAACATGCAAAGTAAGGACACATTTCCTACATGTACAATATTTAGTTAATAAGATACCATGAAAAATGAGGACTATCTACATTAATTATATACTCCATCTTTATTCTGATCCCTACACCTGAATACATAGTTTTCTACCAGTTATCTCCACTGGTTTTCCAAAGGTCTTTTTCAAATTTATATGTCCAAATATAACTTTTTCAGCCTCCATCCCCAGTCCTCCTGGCCATATTCTCTATCACAAGTAATTAGTTAATCAACAGAAAATTGTATATTATTCCCAGGCACTGTGCTAGATACTACTGATATAATGGTGATGGTATTTTAACAACATGTTCCATTCCCTCATGCAGTTTACAATCTAGAAGGGGAAGCAACCATAAAAAAAAAAAAACTATAAAAATGAATACATTATCCATTGTCCTTTTAAAGAGACTATAACTTGGAAGAGAAGATATATCTGGAAGATCTCTCAGAGGAGGTGATAAATAAGCTGAGGTAATGAAGGTAAATGAAAGTTAGGTATAAATCAGGAGAAGTGTATGTTAGAATAGGAAACCACATATGGAAAAGCTCAGAGAAAGAAAGAAAGAAACATAGGCATTTCCAGGAATCGATATTACTCTATTGTGATGAGTATAATGAAAGCCAGAGGAAGCCTAGTACAGAAAAAAAATCTGGAAAAATGAATAGGGAATGGTTTAAAAGGGTTTTTTTTCCCAAGTCAGTATCAGTAGATCATTCTCGTTCCTCCCTATCTCTCACTCTATGATAAATATTCTATTACCAAGTATCATCTCTGTCTCCTGGATAGCAGTTCAACTTATAGATATATTTTCTCATTCCCACTTCTTCACTCATTTCCAACCAGTATTATCTCTACTGGATTACTCTTTTGTTGTCTGGCATCTCATTCCCTCATCTCTGTTTTTTCCCATATCTTAAACTCCAGCTATGCATTGTCCTGTGACGGATGAATGGATACATTAACTCTGGTACACCCATAAAATGAATATTACTCAGCAATTAAAAGAAACGAAATACATGTAACTGATTAATTTTTAACACTTACAGGAGACACTGTTCCATGTATAAACTCTTTTAATCCTCACTGTTATAATGTTTTCTGACTACTGTTTTTATGTCCATTTTACAAATAAAGGCATTGAAGTTCAGAAAGCCTATTGCGTGTTCTTAGAATAGCTTATCATGTTAAAAGGCCCTGCGTATGCTATTTCTTTATCATGAAACTTCCACTTTCCTGTCCTCTTTCTCATCATGAGTGAAGCTAAAACTTTACAGAGTGTTAAAACTTTAGTCTTACTCATTCTGTAGGGGTCTCTTTATCAAGGGGGATTTTCCTTACCTTTGAGGCTTAATTTTATCTCTTTTTCACATGCCCCATACTACACTATACAGTATTATAATAATCTACTGCATGTCCTTTTTCTTCTCTGGACTATAAGCTTGTTGTAACCACGTATGTAATTGTGATGCGATAATTTCTTAAATGAATCAATTAATGGATGAATCAAATGACATATTAAATGCAAAAGTGCTTTGAAAATGATAAATGATCAGAAATGTAACATTGTTTATAAATATTAAGGGTACCAACAATAGAGAAATTATGTTTAGTTTTATGTCATTCAGTTGACAATTGCCTATTATTTACAAGACATTATATTATGTAAAGGGAGTAAATAAAGATGAATAGGAAATTACTACTGCCCTCAAGGAACTTACATTAAAAATAATATTAATTTACCACAAAATAGCTTTCTGAAATGAATGCATTTTCAAGTTAAATGCCTTGAAAAATAATGGCCTAAAAGTAATATATTCAATACCATCTATATTGCTTTACTATCTTTCTATTTGTAAAATATTGAGAATTATAAAACAAAACATTTTTGCATAAACATTATATAGACTTCTGTAATAAGTAAGAGGCATGGTTTGTTGGGTTACCTGAATTTGTTTAAGTTCCTGGCTCAATGGATTAACATGGATATTATATAGAACTTCATATGTTCATTCATTCATTAACTCATTATTCCATTTATTTAACATTTGTGCATATAATATAAATATTGTGTAAAAAATACTTGATTAAGGCCTGGGCATACAATTTTAATGCAACTGTAAACAACAAACAAGAAAAATTCCTTGTTCATTTAATGTGGGAGTGGCTACAGGGATAGGTATTGTAAGAAAACTGCAAGAGACTCAGGAAATGATACGGGGAAAACGTAGGGGGAAAAGAAGCATCTTTTGAAAGTTCTTCCTACAAGCATCATTGGTGCAGCTTAAAATTATTTTTACTTCAGAGAGCAGTGGGCTAGAAAGACAACAGCCATTGTGTACTCTGGATTGCTGAAAATTTGAGAAGCAAATCTGCTACAGTTCAAGACATTTTCTGGATGCCTCCAAGATTTAATGTAAATCCTAGAGAAAGAAGGTTCTCTTTTCTTAATGATGTGTTGCTTTAATTGTTCATTATGATCTTGGTGGGAAAGGAAAACAGTACATGCAAACAAGTCTTGGGAAACATGGAAGGTGCAACATGAAAGTGTCTTCTAAGGTATGATGTAACCCACCACCTTGTGTTGGTTTGAAAAGAAAATATTTGAATCTGATAAGCCAGGTAGAACAGTTTAAGTCAATCCTATAAAATTTAACATCTCACAGTTCAAAAAACTAGTCAGTAAATTGTGAACATTTTACTTCCCTAGAAAAATTGACTATGACTCATTGGACTAGCATATTAACAAAAGAGATTTAATGAAATCAGAGTTAAATGTTCTGTTATCAGGGGAACCCACTCCCAATATTTCAAAGTAGATTCTTTCTATTTTCCCATAAGTGTTAGGCGGCTAAGAAATAAAGAGAAAGAATACAAAGAGAGGAATTTTACAGCTGGGCCTCTGGGGGTGACATCACATATCAGTAGAACCATGATGCCCACCTGAGCCTTAAAGCCAGCAAGTTTTATTATGGACTTCAAAAGGAGAGGGGTGTAAGAACAGGGAGTAGGTCACAAGATCACATGCTTCCACAGGGAAAAAGGAGAACCAAGATCACATGCTTCTGAGGAAACAGGACAAGGGCAAAATCACAAACTCCTGATAAGGGTCCAACAAAGATCACAAGGCTAAGGGCAAAAGCAGAATTACTGATAAGGGTCTATGTTCAGTGGTGCACATATTGTCTTGATAAACATCTTAAACAACAGAAAACAGGGTTTGAGAGCAGAGAACCAGTCTGACTTCAAATTTACCAGGGTGGGGTTTTTGCCCACCCTAGTAAGCCTGAGGGTACTGCAGGAGACCAGGGCGTATTTCAGTCCTTATTTCAACCGCATAAGATAGACACTCCCAAAGTGGCCATTTATAGACTTCCCCACAGGAACACATTCCTTCCCCAGGGTATTAATTATTAATATTCCTTGCTAGGAAAAGAATTTAGCGATATCTTCCCTACTTGCACGTCTGTTTATAGGCTCTCTGCAAGAAGAAACATATGGCTCCATTTTGCCTGACCTTGCAGGCAGTCAGACCTTATGGTTGTCTTCCCTTATTCCCTGAAAATTGCTGTTATTCTGTTCTTTTTCAAGGTGCACTGATTTCATATTGTTCAAACACACATGTTTTACATCAATTTGTACAGTTAACACAATTATCACAGTGGTCCTGAGGTGACGTACATCCTCAGCTTAAGAAGATAACAGGATTAAGAGATTAAAGTAAGACAGGCATAAGAAATTATGAAAGTATTACTTGGGAACTGGTAAATGTCCATGAAATCTTCACAATTTATGTTCCTCTGCCATGGCTCCAGCCGGTCCCTCCGTTTGGGGTCCCTGACTTCCCACAACATTCTGTCTTCGAACAGTCCTATTTTTTCCACTCAGGCTTATTATGAACATGTTATCTGCAGTGAAAATTATATGTAAAAGGTATGATAAATTGTGGAGCTATTTTATATTGACTTCTTAAATAGATTAGTGGAAGCCATTTCTTAATTGTGTTTGGATAAAAACACATCTTTTGCCTTATGCTTGACTTGGTTATATGCATTCAAATTTGACATTGGTTTTCTTATCTTAGATTTTGTTTTTATAGAGGAAACTAGGTGAAAGAAACCTATAAAAATGAATAATTAACTTAGATATTACATGTAAAACATATCTCATATAATGCCAACATTATTGTCAATGATGATAGTATGACTTATACAACTTAAAGGCATGGTTCTTATCTGTGGGGAGAAAATAAGACATACTATTTTTTGTTATTGTGTTGTGATAAAATTATAATAGTATGGAAATCTTAAATATAGATTGTTGAGTCCTGACAAATGCACATATCTGTGCAAATATCACTCCAATAAAGGTATAGACGTCTGTCACCCTAGAAAGTTCCCCTATGCCCTTTTCCAGTCAATCTCCCTAGCCCACCTCCCCATAGGCAATCACTATATTTTTTAATATAGTGGTACTGGAGGTACTATTCCAGATCAATAGAAAATATTCACAACAATATTCTACTCCTTAAGAAAAAATAGTAAAAAAAAAAAAAAAAAATAGAAAGCTCACCAGGAACTATATAACTCAAAGATACTAATTAGTAAATCTAGGAATGGAACCAAGATCAATTGCAGTTAAGGCTCATTCCTTTCATATTAGAACATGCTAGATAATAACATGGAAACCTAGATAAGAAACAATTTTAACTAGAAGAAGGGGTAGACAACATGAAATTCTGTAAAGGCATCAAGATAGAAGGGCTGAAGGATGTCTGTTGAAATTGGCCAATTTGAAGTCCTGCTTAACCAGAGCCAAGTTACAACAAATTCCACTTACTTGGAATGTGACATACAAATCCCTTCAACGACTCTCAGTGAAACTTGTAATTAAAATGATGCTGACTCCATCTCAACAATCACAGCTGCTTGCTGTTTTGATAAAGTATAACCATTTATAGGCTTCATGGTAGGATGTGAAAGGCAAGAAAAATATGACCAAGGTTAATAACAGAGGTTAACCTAGGAAATGCATCTGAGACATGTATTATAATATGTAATTCATTTTCTCTAACAAAGCCACTTCAGTGAAGGCTATTTGGTTAGATTTTGACAGGAAACAAAGGGTTTGAATGAAGAAATTTTAAAGATAGGCCTCCTTACAGAAGTATATGCAGGGTTAAGAAAAAATAAAAAACAAATACCAACAAAAACAAGAGCACTGTATCCATAGCTAACAACAATCTGAAGTCCTTACTACATCTATGGTTGAATGGGCAAGAAGAGTAAACCATATCATCAGAGCACTTGAGATTGAAACCAAGGAGAAGAGGGCATCTGCTGGGGGCGGGAGTTATTTAGAAATTCAACAAATACTTAAGGAAGGTGCCACAGCAAGGAAGAAGTAGAGCAGTAATACTCTAAATTTCTCTTCTGTTTTCTCTTTTCTCCTACCCTCTGATGTTCTGTGGTGCTCTACATTGGCAAAATCACATGGCAAGCCAGTCAGCAGGAGGTCCAGGTGGAGCAGATTCCAAGGTCTTCCTCTCATGACCAAAAATAGGGCAGGGAAAGGTGGAAAGCAGATCCCTACCGCAGAAAGAACGTAACCAGTATAAGGAATTAGTATTTTCCTTCTAAACATGAGAGGAAAAATAGAAATCACTAGTACAGTTATGCATTTCTCTAACTCATTACATAATGCCGCTGTGTTTTATTTTAGACAAAAAGGATGTGTAATATTTGGAATTGTGTTCAACACATTGAAGTAGGTATATGTGATACTCAGATATGAGATGCACTATTTTCAATTTACTAAATATTTATTGTTTGACTTGCTATTACGAGATTTGTTCTGAGATGATTGGATATACTTGTTTACAATCAAAGGCAGAACAAAGAATGGGCTTGAAGTGCAAGACGAAGAATTTATCATTAGCACTAGTAAGACTATGACATTGTATTAAATATTTATCTGTGTAAGCTGACTTAGATTAGTAAAACTACAGACAGAGATGAAAAATCAGGTTTCTTCACACCTAGGTTGTAATTTTTTCTAATGGATGTTCATGTGGAAATAGAAAGGCTAGAATTTAGTAATTCCTGCTCACAGGTCCAAAGAAATTTAATCTATTCATAATGTCAATTTATGAGAACAAATGTCATAGAAATAAATTGCTTTAAGAATTTTTTCCCCCATAAATATAAGCAAATAAGAGGCTATCAGCATCTGTAATGTATACTTGCATGTGCCAGTATAGAATCACTCTGTGGGATTTGTTTACGAGCTTCAATGTCAAAACTACACTCAACAATAGAGGCGATTTCTAGAAAAAATTTAAATAGCAGGTTATTATTTACCATATTTTACCATATATGACTGCACTACAAATAAGACTAGACATTTTTTTCCCACAAGTCATCTGAAAAATGCCATACAAATAAACCCTTTTCTCCCACCTGAAGAGTGTATTAGATTCCTGGGGTTATACAAAATACCACAAACTGGGTGGCTGAAAATAACAGAAATTTCTAGGCTTACAATTCTGGTAACTGGAAGTCTGAAACAAGACTTCAGGGCCATCCTCTAGCTGAGATCTGTAGGGAGATCCTTCCTTCCTGCCTCTTCCTATCCTTTATTGGCTTGCCAGTGTATAGTCAAAGAGGGAAAGTTTCTCCTTTACCCTCTGAAGGTTTGCTGAAAATGAACTGACAAAAGGCAGCTTAATTGGAGAAAAAGACATACAAAATTTATCTAATGGCATAAACACTAGGGAATTGCAGAAGAATGATTACCCAGTAACTCAATGAGGTCCAGATGCTTATATACCCTACTTTATCTGGGACAATGAGATGGGGGTTGTAGGATTAAGACATTTTAGGTGAAAGTAATGAGCACAAAAGCAATGGCCTGGGACTGTTTATCTGAGCTCTAGGGTAAGTGTGGGTAAGGTGAGGGGTGGAACTTCACCATAAGCAAACCTTGTCTTATTACGCAGATAAAGTCTCCCAGATAATCTCTTGAAGCTATTCACAAAAGAATAGACAAAAATTCTCTCTAAGTGTGAGGAAAATGCCCAGTCTGTTCTCTTCTCTGGTGGTTAATCTTCACTGATTATTTGATAAGATCACTAAGGAGGGAGGGGGTCTTAAAACAATTGTATTTCTTTTGGAGAGAAGTTATTTTAGTCAGATAAGGAAATTCCAGTAAAGTCTCCCCCAGCGCTTTGGGGGAAAAAAGAAAGAGAATTGGCAATTGGTAGGTGGCAGGAATGGGTGGGGAATGGTTGGGGGGTGGGGAGATAGGAGTAGAGGGTGTTAGGGAGCCAGAGAGAGACTTTGGTTCTGAAACTGGTTTCTGAAGCTTTTTAATTTTCTATAATTAAAAGCGCTCAGCATTCCAAAGCCTGATATTTTGGAGTATTGTTTTCTGCACCCCAACACCAGGAATCTTTGGATTTCCTTGCCTTGCAACTGCACAACTCCAGTACTTGCCTTCATCATCACGTGGCCTTCTCCTTGTGTGTCTCTTATCACATGGTTATTTTCTTCTAAGAATACAAGGCAAATTGAATTTGAGATCCACCCTACTCCATCATGGCCTAATTTTAGCTTAACTAATTATATTTGCAAGAACCTTGTCTTAGTCTATTTTGTGCTGCCATAACAAAGTACTTGAGACTGGGTAATTTACTAAAAGCCAAAATTTATTTCCTCACCATTCTGGAGGCCGGGAATTCTAAGATTAAAATGCTTACATCTGGCCATTGTCTTCTTGTTCAGTCATCACAATGACAGAAGACATGACATGGCAAAAGGACAAAGAGAAAGAGAGTAAGACAAGGTGAACCCACTCCCTCAATAATGGCATTAGGGCATTCATGAAGAATCCTCATGACCTTAACAACTCTCACAAGTCCCACCTCCCAATACCATCACAATGGAAATAATTCAATTTTAACATGAGTTTTGGAGGAGACAAACATTCAATCAATAGCAGACATTATTACCAAATAAGGTCAGATTCTAAGGTATAGGGATTAGGACTTCAAAATATCTTTTGGGGAGACACATTTCAATCCATAACAAAGAGTAAGGAATGAAATTTTAAGCACATGTCTAAAAATGGACACTGAATAAGTTCTTATAAAATAGTTCTATCATCATTCTATTTTTTTAACAAAAAATATTTCTGACGTTTGTTCAAATAACTTTTGATTGTTAATTCAAAGGTAGCCATTTGAAATATAAACTAATTAAATAGTATTTTAATGCATTCAGTAATCAAAAGCTACTTTAATTTTCTATCACCATCCCATTTTATTGGCAAGTCATCTTGGTATTAGAAATACTTAGAGTTTTAGGAAGATTAATTGGGATAAATCAAGATAGGATAATATTGGAGGAAGAAGATTAGTTTTAGTGTGTTGCTATAATTCAAGCTATAAGTAATAGGGCCTAATTTAGACTTAAAAAAGGAATAGAAAGGAGGCGACATGATATGGTGTGGAACATTCTAGCGTTAATATGTTCTATTAAAAGATTGTGCATTAGCTAAGAATCTTTGAAAAAATCAAATTTCATTTTTGATAGAAAAGTAAAAAGGAACTTTATTAGATAGGCAAATCAAACATCTAGGAAAATACTTACTCATCCTTTCACCCATTTATTGGATGAATAGTTATTGATGATTTCTGCGGGCCAGAGAGGATAAAACTATGGCTATGAATAAAACAAGCCTACTTGGATTAAACATTTTTATAAAGTAAGATGAACAAGAAACCTATGATAAATTTGTGGCAAAGAATGTAAAACATATGCAGGATAAGGGGAATGAGAGTGCTTAGGTTGGGAGTAAGAGGACTGCTATTTTACAAAGAAGGGAATGGCTTTTCTGATCAAGTGACTTGAGAAGAAAACTGAAGGAAGTGAGTGAGCCTGCCATAAGGATATCTGGGGAGAATGCTAGCAGGAAATGGGAAATTAGCAAGGCCCTGGAGGGAAAGCAGGTTCAAGGGACAGCAAGGAGGCCACTGTGTTTGGAACACAGTGAACAAGACAAGAGTGCCCTTGAATGACACTGGAAGCATAAACAGGCCTTGTAGAGCACTGTAAAGACACTGACTTTGAATTTGCCTCAATTAAGCGCAGTTTTTAAAAGTTACAGATGCTATTGTCACCTTAGACAGGAAACACTGCAGGTCATTGAAATAATCATGGGAACAGAAGCTTCAGCCAGCACCTCCACTGCTACTGTTTCTGAAAGCTCAATTACTCTGCCACCCTTAATCAATTCTAAATGTCATGTTTTTATTCACTTTATTCTCTCTAAACTTAAGTATCTGATGGCTGTGTCTGATTGTGAGAGTTTAGGTCACAAGCCCTTGAAAGGCTATGTTAAAAGTTTCAGGCTTTCACCTTGAGGTGGGTCTCAACGAGCAGAAATCCCCAAATATGGAAAGCATGGTCAAAGCATAACAAATGTCTTGTACATATTGAAGGTTGAGGAAAAAGGAAAACTCAGAGTTAACCCTGAGTATTTGAGTCAAAGAGTTTAGGATGTTAGTTGTAACTTGAGCAAAAGTGTTAGAAGAAGAGAGCATTTGTGGAAAATGAGATGAATTTAATTTAGAATAAGGAAAATTTAAGGTAAGATACACCAAGTAGAATTATGCACCTAAGAAGTGACAATGAATATGGACAGAAGGATGAAACTGAGGTTTGATGAAAACATAGATTTTGAAGCCAAATTCATAGATTTACACATTGTCCCTGGCCAATATATATTCTTTTTGGAAATTAAGCAATGACAATTTAACAATTGGTGAATGGAAGTACTCACTACATTTATTGTTCTCATTGGTGGGGTGGGAGCAGCAAGAGAATACGACGGATCTGAATACACTAAGGTGAAAAAAGAAGAAATTGAGAGCAAGAGTGATACAGTATGACACAGAAATTAAACATTCAAAAGGAAGAAGAGATAGTAAAAGGAAAAGGAGATAGTTAAAAAGGGGATTAGATAAAAAAGCATTGTGTTTTATTTTTGGTTCAAAAAGAAAGATGTCTTCTTCTGCAAAGTAGGTATACAAACATTTTTTAAATAAATATGTTTCTTATTAAATATATTTGTTTAATAAGAAAATATGTTAAATTTTTAAAAATTTATTTAAAATTAAAATTTGTTTAAAAATTATTTTATAAAGAAGAAAATTGTCTAAAAGGAAGAAACAAATTTCAACTGGAGATATGGGAATTTCAGAAAATACACATCCTTATTTATTTGTATTATACAATCATACATACTACTTGTTATAAAATGCAAATTACATAGACATGTTTAAAACATTGCAAAAAGGAAAATGCCTTCATCAAAACCTTTTTTTATCCTATCCTAACCCTTTCCCGAAGGCTCACTACACTGTTAAAAGTTCACTATGCATTTGTAAGGGTGTGCATATGTGTATGTAGGTGTATGCACATTTACATAGTCACATGAGAAACTTACATATTAGAATCAATGGGTTTGTGACTAATATAAATATTAAGAAATATTAAAACAACACATACTATTTTTTCAAACTTTATTAGCCCTGTTAAGAGTATGTCAGGTTGCAATAAGAAATTAATTCCCAAATTTGAATAGATTAATAAAACAGATTTCTTTCTCACTTAGGTAATATGTATAATGCAAGTGAGTCAGGAACTCCATTATATAAATAAAGTCATTCAGCACCTCCGACTGACAAAGATTCCACTTTTTGTAGTTGTATCACTTAAAACATGTAGCCTCTTTTCTAGGCTTCAGCCAGGAAGTAGCACACTTTATTTCCCTTTACAGCACATATTGGGCAGAACTGGTCATATTTCCTTGCCTTACTACAATGGTACAGAGATATGTTGGAAAGCGCATTTGTAGTCACCCAGCAGTAAACAACTCTCACATGCTGACTTACAAGCACATCATACTACTTGTCATGTGTGTCCGTGTGAAGAGACCACCAAACAGGCTTTGTGTGAGCAATAAACCTTTTTAATCACCTGGGTGCAGGAGGTCTGAGTCCGAAAAGAGAGTTAGAGAAGGGAGATAGGGCTGGGGCTGTTTCATAGGATTTGGGTGGGTAGTAGAAAATTACAGTCAAAGGGGGTTGTTCTCTTGTGGGGAGGGGCAGGGGTCACAAGGTGCTCAGTGGGGGAGCTTCTGAGCCAGGAGAAGGAATTTCACAAGGTTAATCGCTCAGTTAAGGTGGGGCAGAAACAAATCACAATGGTGGAATGTCATCAGTTAGGGCAGAAACTAGCCATTTTCAGTTCTTTTGTGATTCTTCACTTGCTTCAGGCCATCTGGATGTGTACGTGCAGGTCACAGGGGATATGATGGCTTAGCTTGGGCTCAGAGGCCTGACATTCCTGTCTTCTTATATTAATAAGAAAAATAACATAAAATAGTGTTGAAGTGTTGGGGCAGTGAAAATTTTTTTGGGGTGGTATGGAGAGATAATGGGCAATGTTTCTCAGGGCTGCTTCTAGCGGGATTAGGGGCAGCGTGGGAACCTAGAGTGGGAGAGATTAAACTGAGGGAAGATTTTGTGGTAAGGGGTAATATTGTGGGGTTGTTAGAAGGAGCATTTGTCACATAGAATGATTGGTGATGGCCTGGATATGGTTTTGGATGAATTGAGAAACTAAACAGAAGACACAGGGTCTGGATAAGGGAAGGAGAAAAACAGGTATTAAAGGACTAAGAATTGGGAGGACCAAGGACAACCAATTAGAGAGTGCCTAAGGGGGTTCAGCATAATTACTTGCTTGGTTGGCAACTTTAGGCTCTATCCTTGAGTTTTTTTTATGTTGTCATATACCAGGCCAGATTTATTTAGGTAAAAACAACACTTTTCATTTAAAAATATACAGAGTCCTTTTTTTTTTTTTTTTTTCTCAGTGAGTAATTTGAGGCCTCGGTGATTTTGGAGGAAGAGAAATGCAAAGCCAGCAATTGTTTGTTAAAGAAGGATTAGAAACGGCGAGGAGAGACTGAGAGAGATTGATAGTGTGGTGGAGATAGCTGGGGAGAAGTAGAGGGTGGCATAAGAACGGGAATGAGAATAAGAGTGTGTATAAAAGTAAAGAATAGGACTTCATCAGGGTGAAAGTATTGGAGTGTACCCTGTCAGCAAAGATGATCTATCCACTTTAAGAGAGACTTAAGGGTGGAGGTTTGAGGTAAAACCAAGAGATGTCATTTATGATGGTTTGAAGGAAAAGTATAAACTGGCAGTGTAAACAAGGGCAGGGTATTTACGAGTAGTTGAGAATGGTGAATAGGAGTATGACTAGACAGAAGATAGTAGGGATGACAAGTTTTTGGGGTGCAGTTCAAGTTGGGGCGGTGTCAGGAATGAGACTGGGGCCTAATAAAATGGAGCGTCCATACAGGAGCTTAAATGGGCTGTACCCTGTAGCATCCTGAGGACAGACCTGAATTCTGAGAAGGGCAAGGGGTAAAAGTATTGTCCAGTCCTTTTTAAGGTGGAAGCTGAGCTTGGTGAGGTGTGTTTTTAAAAGACCATTAGTCTGTTTTACCTTTCCTGAAGACTGAGGATGGTAAGTGGTATGAGGGTTCCACTGAATACCAAGAGCCTGAGAAACTGCTTGGGTGATTTGACTAATAAAGGCTGGTCCGTTATTGGACTGTATAGAGGTGGGAAGGCCAAACCGAGGAATTATGTCTGACAGAAGGGAAGAAATGATTGCGGTGGCCTTCTCAGACCCTGTGGGAAAGGCCTCTAATCATCCAGTGAAAGCGTCCACCCAAACCAAGAAGTATTTTAGTTTCCTGACTCTCGGCATGTGAGTAAAGTCAATTTGCCAGTCCTGGGCAGAGGTGAATCCCCAAGCTTGATGTGTAGGGAAGGGAGGTGGCCTGAGAAATTCCTGAGGAGTAGTAGAATAGCAGATGGAACACTGAGAAGTGATTTTTTGAGGATAGATTTTTATGATGGAAGGGAAAGAGAGGTTTTAAGAGGTGGGCTAGTGGCTTGTAACTTACATGCAAGAGGTTATGAAATGACAATAGAATAGAATGGGCCTGTGAGGCTGGAAGGAGATATTTTCCTTGGTCCAAGAACTATTTGCCTTGTGTTGGAAGAGATTGATAGGTGGAAGTTTCAGTGGGGGAGTAGGTGGGAGTGACCGATGGGAAGGAGAAAAACTGGCTGTGAGGGATAGAAGTTGGAATGCTAGCTGCTTCTTTAGCTACTTTATCAGCATAAGCGTTGCCCTGAGGGATGGGATCTGATGCCTTCTGATGGCCTTTGCAATGAATGACTCCAGCTTCCTTTGGATGTAAAGCGGCCTTGAGAAGAGTTTTTATTAAAGAGGCATTAAGGATGGAGGACTTTTGTGTAGTGAGGAAACTTCTTTTTGCCCATATAACAGCATGGTGGTGCAGGATATGGAAGGCATATTTAGAGTCAGTATAAATATTGACGCGTAGTCCTTTTGCAAGAGTGAAGGCTCAAGTTAAGGCAAGGAGTTTGGCTTGCTGAGAGGTAGTGGAGGGGGGCAGAAAGTATATTCATCAGGTGTGAGGAAGAAAATAGATTTTGGAAGTTATAAGAACTGTAGAGAGTGAGTTGAGCATAGTTTGTGATTTTGAGGGCCTCTAAAAGTATTAAAGCAGCAGCAGCCACTGCATACAGACATGAGGGCTAGGCTAAAACAGTAAGATCAAGTTGTTTGGACAGAAAGGCTACAGGGTACTGTCCTGGCTCTTGTGTAAGAACTCCTACTGCACAGCCCTGCACTTCAGCTGTGTGTAATGAAAAGGGAGTGATGAGTTAGGGGGAGCTAGTGTGGGAGCTGTTTTTTAAGGAATGGAAAGGAGAGTGGGGAAGGGATTTAGGATCTATGGGGTCAACTAGGTTTATCTAGAATAGAATAATGGGTTGTGGAGGGAGGTACTGAGGATAGGAGAGTATATGGGTTTGGCACCATGGAGTGGATAGGAAAAATAATTTGGTTGATAAGGTGCAGATCCTGAACTAACCTGTAAGGCTTGTCCATTTTTAGGACAGGTAAAATGGGGGAATTGTAAGGAGAGTTTATAGGCTTTAAAAGGCCATGCTGTAACAGGTGAGTGATAACAAGCTTTAATCCTTTTAAAGCGTGCTGTGGGATGGGATATTGGCATTGAGTGGGGTAAGGGTGATTAGGTTTTAATGGGATGGTAAGGGGTGCATGATTGGTCGCCAAGGAGGAAGTAGAGGTGTCCCATACTTGTGGGTTAAGGTGTGGAGATACAAGGGGAGGATGCGAAGGAGGCTTTGAACTGGGGAAAAGGGCAGCAATGAGGTGTGGCTGTAGCCTAGGAATAGTCAGGAAAACAGATAATTTTGTTAAAATGTCTCAGCCTAATAAGGGAACTGGGCAGGTGGGGATAACTAAAAAGCAACACATAAAAGAATATTGTCCAAGTTGGCACCAGATGTGGGGAGTTTTAAGAGGTTTAGAAGACTGGCTGTCAATACCCACAACAGTTATGGAGGCAAGGGAAACAGGCCCTTGAAGGTAATGTGGAGTGGGTAGCCTCCATATTGATTAAGAAGGGGATGGACTTATCCTCCACAGTGAGAGTTACCCAAAGCATCTGTGATGGTCCAGGAGGCTTCCGAGGTGATTGGGCAGTGTCAGTCTTCAGCCGCTAAGCCGAGAAGATCTGGGAAGGAGTCAGTCAGAGCCTTGGGCCAGTTGGACAGTTAAATTTCCAGTGGGTTCCTGTACAGATGGGACATGGCTTAGGAGGAATCCCGGGCTGCAGGCATTCCTTGGTCCAGTGGCCAGATTTCTGGCACTTGAAGCAAGATCCTGGGGAGGAAGTCCTGAAGGAATGCCTGACTGCTGTGGCTTAGGTGTTTTGAAGTTCTTGTGTGCTGCAGATGTGACTGAGGTTTCTCTCACAGTGGACACAAGTAATTGCAACTCTTCTCTATTATTGTACACCTTGAAGGTGAGGTTAAGTCCTGTTGTGGAGTTTGAAAGCTGGAATTTAATTTTTGGAGCTTTATTTAATGTTGGGAGTGGAATGGGTAATAAAATGCATACTGAGAATAAGACAGCCTTCTGACCCTTCATGGTCTAGGGCTGTAATGCGTCTAAGGGTTGTTGCCAAATGGGCCATGAACTGGGCTGGGTTTTTATATCTGATGAAAAAGAGCCTAAACGCTAACTGATTTGGGAGAGGTTGGATGAAGATAAAGGAGCATTAACTTTGACTGTGCCTTTAGGTCCAGCCACCTCTTTAAGAGAAAATTGTTGGGCAGGTCAGGGAGGGCTAGTAATAGAACGGAACTGTAAGCTGGACTGGGTGTGGGGAGAGGAGGTGATAGAAGGATTATAGGGTGGAGGAGCAAAAGCTGAGGAAGAATTGGGGGCTGATTCAGCCTGGCGGGGAGCGACCTGAGGAGTGGTCTGGGGATGAGGGGAGAGGTCAGATGGGTCTGTAGAAAAGGAAGATTGAAAAGACTCAGTGATGCTTGGGGTTGGGACTGAGGGGAAAGGTGGGAGGGAAAGGAGGATTTGGGATGAGTCGCATTGGGAACAGAGACTAGGGAGGGACCAATGTGTAAAAGAATGGCTGGATGTCAGACACCTCAGACCGTTTGCTCATTTTACAAGAATTATCTAGATCTTGTAGGATGGAAAAATCGAAAGTGCCTTTTTCTGGCTATTTGGAACCATTGTCCAGTTTGTATTGGGGTTAAGTGGCATTGCAGAAGAAAATAAGGCATTTAGGTTATAGGTCAGGTGTGAGTTGAAGAGGTTTTAAGTTCTTAAGAATACTGGATAAGAGAGAAGGAGGAGGAATGGAGGCTGGAAGGTTGCCTATAGGAAGGAGGCAAGTCTAGAGAAAAGAGAGGGTAGAGACACGAAGAAAAGGGGTGGGGGGGTGCTTGCCCCCCAGGAAAGTGGTGCTTGCCACTAAGGGTGAAGGATCAAGGCAGGTGTCCCTGCAGTGATCAGACATCTCTGAAATGTGGGTGAATAATCTAGCAGGCGTCCCCACAGTGATTAAACACCAAGGGAAGACTGTCTTCCTGAGTCTGTGACCAGCACCAGAGTTTTGGGTTCACAGATAAAATATGTCTCCTCTGTCTCTACCAGAAAAGGAAAAGAGCTGAAATTAAGAGAAGGGAGAGATTGAAGGATGGTGCCAAGATTGAAAGGAGAAAGAGGTTGAGAGATAGAGAGGTTGTAGAAGAGAGAAAAAAAGAGGCCACTTACCGGATTTAAAATTGGTGAGATATTCCTTGGCTGATTGGTCTGAGGACCAGAGGTTGTAGGTGGATCTTTCTCACAGAGCAAAGAGCAGGAGGACAGGGGACTGATCTCCCAAGGTAGGTCCCCCAATTCAAGTCACAGCACCAAATGTCACACATGTCCATGTGAAGAGACCACCAAACAGGCTTTGTATGAGCAATAAAGCTTTTTAAATACTTGGGTGCAGGCGAGTGAGTCTGAAAAGAGAGTCAGCAAAGGGAGATAGGGATGGGGCCATTTTATAGGATTTGGGTGGGTAGTGGAAAATTACAGTCAAAGGGGGTTGTTCTCTTGCAGGCAGGGGCAGGGGTCACAAGGTGCTCAGTGGGGGAGCTTCTGAGCCAGGAGAAGGAATTTCACAAGGTTAATCGCTCAGTTAAGGTGGGGCAGAAACAAATCACAATGGTGGAATGTCATCAGTTAAGGCAGAAACCGGCCATTATCACTTCTTTTGTGATTCTTCACTTGCTTCAGGCCATCTGGATGTATACGTGCAGGTCACAGGGGATATGATGGTTTAGCTTGGGCTCAGAGGCCTGATACTACTGATGTAATATTGAGGTTCCAGAATAAAGACAGAGGAATAATAGAGAGTTTATTATCACAGTGTTGGTAGGTAAATATCAACCTCCTGTGACCACATAATTTTGTGATTTCAAGTAATTAGCTTTTATCAAAAATATTTTTAAAAACATAGTTTCTTATTCTAAACATATATTGTCTTAATTTGTTTTATGCTGCTATTAACAGAATACCTGAGACTGGGTAATTTATAAGGAACAGGGATTTATTCCTTACAGTTCTGGAGGCTGGAAAGTCCAAGGCCCTGGGGCCTGCATCTGGTGAGGGCCTTCTTACTGTGTCATCCTATGGCTGGAGGTTGAAGGGCAAGAAAACGTATGCTAGAAACATAGATTAAGTGAAAGAGAGAGACAGAGAGAGAAGGGAAAGGGGGCAAAATTATACTTTTATCAGGAACCCACTCTCATGATAACTAACCCACATTTGCAACAATGGCATTAATCCACTAGAGCCCTCATGACCTAATCACCTTTTAAAGGTCTCACCTCTCAGCATTGCTTCATTCAGAATTGAGTTTCCAACAGATGAAGTTTAGGGGACACGTTCTAATCGTAGCACCAGCAGTTAAATCATTTCTCTATCAACCAAGCACACACAAAATAACCCCCTTTATGAATAATTAAATTTCATAGGAAATAATGTTAAACTTTTAAAGAGTGGCTATCTCATACTCCTAAGTAAAGAATAGTTAGAATACTTAAAACCAAACTTTTAATACTTTGGAAAGATCTTGGCTCTTGTTAGTATACAGACATTGATATAAATTTACCTTTATACAAAATTGATATAGATTCAACCTAAAATTTATTGTGTCCCATACAAATATTCACTAAACTTTTTTTTTGTATCTTTTAGAGCAATGCTATAACCACTTCAACATCCATTAACACATGTAGCCCTATTAGCAACTTGATGGTTAGGTGCTGTCATTGTTCCCACATTTACTAAGTTACTTGTAAGAAGCAGATGAGTGCTTAATTTTTCTTACCAGTGACATCAACAGTTTTGTATTGGTTCAATATTTTTTATTAAATCACTAACTGAGATTTGTGGCTTCTGTACTTACCTTTCTCATTCCAATAATGTTTGAATTAAATAATATGGGCTTCTAATTTTCATTGGCATAAATAGGGTGACAAAAATTGTACTAATAGTTATCTTTTGGTATTCACAGGGGAATTGGTTCCAGGACATGCTCACATACAAAGTTCATGGATGTAGAAGTCCTTGATATAAAATAGTGTAGTAAATATTTGCATATAACCTATGTATATCCTCCTGTATACTTTAAATCCTTTCTAGATTATGTATAATACTAATGCAATATAAATACCATATAAATAGTTGTTATACTGTATTGTTTTTATTTGTATTATTTCTTCTTATTATTGTTATTTTATATTAGTTTTTATTTATTTATTTGTTTATTTTTTGCAACAAGGTCTTACTCTGTTGCCTAGGCTGGAATGCACTGGTATCACCACAGCTCACTGCAGCTTTGACCTCCCCAGCTGGGGTGATCCTCCCACCTCACCCTTCCAGGTAACTGGGACTACAGGCGCACAATACCATGCCTAGCTATTTTTTTATTTTGTAATTATTTGTGGATACAAGGTTTTGCCATGTTGCCCAGGCTGTTCTCAAACTCCTGGGTTCAAGGGATCTACCTGCATCAGCCTCCCAAAGTGCTGGGGATTGTAGGCATGAGCCACTGTGCCTGGCATTTATATTAGTGTTTTTTAAAAAATATTTTCAATTTGCAGTTGATTGAATCTAAGGATGTTGAAACCATGGATATGGAGGGCCAAGCATGCTACCATTTTAGTCTCTTAATCTTTGATTATTGAATAGAGCTTACTTAACCAGTGCTCTATTGATAAGCAATTGAGTATTTCCCCCCAATTATTCTACTGAAAAAAAAAAATGTTCCTTGAATAGCTCAATTAAAGCACATGTATATTTCTTTCCCAAAATCTCCTCCAAAAAATGCTGAGCTTACACTTTCTCCCTACAGTGTTTGCGTGTGCCTCCTTTTCTTTATATATCAAATCATTGTCATCTGATAAAAAAGTAGTATATGCAATTTTTCACATGTGACTGGGTGTCAGTATCCTATATGCACCTTTTTCTAGATTGCCTCTCATCTTTTTTGCATACAGTTATATGCAGTAGTGTGTTATTTTCTTATTAATACAAAAGTCCTTTGTCTATGTGGGATGCTAAATAATCACACCTCCAAAGATGTTAACATCCTAATCCTCAGAATCTGTTAATATGTTTCCTTTCATAGCAAAAAGGACTTTGCAGGTATTATTAAATTAAGTATCCTGGGGAGATTATCCTGGATAATCTGGATGACTCAGTGTAATTCAAAGTCTTCATTAGAAAGATGCAGGAAGACAACAATCACAGCAGGAGATGTGATGACAGAAGCAGAAGGAGAGAAGGTGATGTGATAATGGAGGCAGAGTAAGGCAATTACTGGAAGGGTACTGCAACCCAAGGAGTGTAGGCAGTCTCTAAGAAGCTGGAAAAGGTGAGGAACAGATTTACCCCTTACAATCTCCAGAAAGAATGCAGCCCCGCTGACCTTGATTTTCTCCTGTAAGATTCATGTAGTATATAAAGGTAAGTTCTTGCCACTGCCAGAACTGTAAGATAATTCATTTGTGGTGTTTTAAACCACTATGTTTGTGGAATTTTATTATAGCAGCAATAGGGAATATGCAAAATGCTAAGGCAATTAGTCATTTGTCAATTGATATTTGTAATTGCTTTTCTTTTTTAAAAATTTTTTATTTTTATTAATAAGAATTTTCTTTACATTCTGGGATGCATGTGCAGAATGTGCAGGTTTGTTACATAGGTATACATGTGCCACCTATCAACCCATCTTCTAGGTTTTAAGCCCCACATGCGTCAAGTGTTCATCCTAATGCTCTCCCTCCCCTTATCTCCCACCCCAACAGGCCTGCATGTGTGATGTTCCCCTCCCAGTGTCCATGTGGTCTCATTGTTCAGCTCACACTTATGAGTGAGAACATGCAGTGTCTGGTTTTCTGTTCCTGTATTAATTTGCTGATAACGATGGCTTCCAGCTTCATCCATGTCCCTGCAAAGGACATGATCTCATTCTTTTTTATGGCTGCATAGTATTCCATGTTGTATATGTGCCACATTTAAATGCCTATCAATGATAGACTGTGTATTTGCTTTTCTAACTCTGCCCTTTAGTCTTTGTTTCTATTTTTTGCCACAGTATAATTTAAGAATTTTATTTGTGTCATGTGTCACTTAATAACAGGAATACATCCTGAGGAATGTGTAAAAGGATAATTTTATCTTTGTGTAAACCTGTATAACATGTTACTGTACTGAATACTATAGGCAATACTAATACAGTGTTAAGTATTTGTGTATCTAAATGTAGAAAATTTAGTAAAAATACAATACTATAATCTTATGAGAACATCATTATATGTGTTGTCCATCACTGACCAAAATGTCCTTATATATTTCATGACTGTACTTAAGAATTCCCTTTTGTCCTACTGATTTGAGGTCCTATATTAAAATCCCAAAGGTTTTGATGTTTATACCAGGGCAAGCTCTGAACTATATTTCATTAATTGGTGAGCCAATATGTTGTCCAGTATCAGACTATTTTCATAAGCATAGTTTAATAATATATTTTAATAGCTTATGGCACTATTCTACTCTCATTGCATTTCTGTTCCAGAGTTTTGCTGATTCTTCTCCCATGTGTGTTTTCCACAAGAACTTCTGTGTAATTTTAAACTACATAATCATCATTATCACACCCTAAGAACTACAGAAACCAACAATCTCTCTGATGATATTTAAGTTGAGATAGTATTAACTAGATAGATTATTTTAGACAGGATATAACATTTATAATATTGAAGAAAAATGAATTCAAAGGAAGCATATCTGATATTAAGATTTACTATAAAAGTTACAATAATTGAGATAATGCGGTATTTAAGAAAAGACAGACACACAGATCAATAGAATAGAATAGCAAATCCAGAAATACAACCATAAAAATATTGCCAATTTCTGGCAAAGGGGCAATGGCAATCCAAAGGAGAAGAGACAGTTATTTCAAGAAATGAACAATTGGACATTGACATAATGAATAAAAGAACCCACCCTAAATATTGCAATTTACTTGATATTAACTCAAAATGGAGCATAAGTCTAAATGTAAATCTATAACAATTTTGGAAGAAATATAGAAGAAAATGTGACCTGAGGTTAGTTGTAGAGTTCTTAGACATATTCCATAAAATAAAAATTCCTTTATAATGATAAATTGGACTTTATTAAAATTAAAAAGTTTTTTTTTTTTTTTTTTGATAGAGTTTCACTCTTGTAGCCCAGCCTGGAGTGCAATGGCATGACATTGGCTCACTGCAACTTCCGCCTCCCGTGTTCAAGCAATTCTCCAGCCTCAGCCTCTCAAGTAGCTGGGATTAGAGGTGCACGCCAACACGACCGGCTAATTTTTGTATTTTTCAGTAGAGGCAGGGTTTCACCATGTTGGCCAGGCTGGTCTCGAACTCCTAAACTCAGGTGATCCACCCGCCTCAGCCTCCCAAAGTGCTGGGATTACAGGTGTGAACCTCTGCACCTGGCCCAAAATTTAAAAGTTTGTATGTCCAAACACATTTCTAAAGGAGCAAATAGACAGGTTGTAGACTTGGAGAAAGCATATGCAAACTACATATCTTACAAGGCTTGTGGCCGTAATATATAAAGATGTATTTTTAAACCCTCAGAACTCAACAGCAAGAAAACAAACAATTCAATTTAAAAATAGGCAAAAGATTTAAAAGATATTTTTTAAAAGAGGATATGTGGATAAAAATAAGTACATGAAAATATGTACAACATCATTAACCATTTGGAAAATTCAAATCAGAGCCACGATGATATTCTACTACGTACATATTAGGATAGCAAAATTTAAAATCAAAATTAGAAATGGCTATAATACTGACAAAGACAATTTTTGCAAGGATGTGGAACAATCGGCACTCTCATACATTGGTGGTGAGAATGCAGAATAGCATAGCCACTTACAAAAATTTTTAGTTTTGTTATATGCTACTTAAACTTTTAACCTAACAAGCATCATTTCCCAAAAAGATCAGAAGATCCCAAGTGTTGGTGATGTGTTTTATAACTCTGATTACTTCAGAAATGTATTTCTTGAACCCAGCTGACACTCAAAAATGATTGCTTAGAAACGGGGTGTGGTGGCTCATACATGTAATCTCCACACTTTGTGGGGCTAAGATGGGAGACTCACTTGAGCCCAGGAATTTGAGACCAGTCTGGGCAACATAGGGAGACCCTGTTTCTACAAAAAACAAAACTATTAGCCAGATCTGGGGGCACACACTTGTAGTCCCAGCTACTTGGGAGGCTGAGGTGGGAGGACTGCTTGAGCCCGGGAGGTAGAGGCTGCAAAGAGCGGCCACTGAGCTCCAGCCTGGAATACAGCAACACTTTGTCAAAAAAAAAAAACAAAAAGGATTACCTGTCTCAAAAACAAAAAAAAAAGAAAGCAAAAGCAAAAACGATTTCTTTGAAAGATGATAATTATACTTTTTTGTTGGATTTAGATTGATGACAATTAAGATTTCATTAAAATGAAATGAAATGACTAATTTCTCTTCAACCTGAATAAGTATGTAAGAATGCAAAGGAGATGTGAAAATATGCCCCCAAACCAGGATAAATCAGCCTTTTTCCCCTAATTTTTCATTTTTTGATGTTAAGAAAAAGAGAATACATTGAAAGTCACAATTTGTCCTATTTTATATCTGAAATATTCAGAGCAGAGTAATTATTAATGGCTTTTGTGTCAAGCAGGTAGGTGATTGATTTGATTGCTTAATTCACTAGGTACCATATCACTTGGGACAAAGAAGAAAACAGCAGACTAACTGATTATTTTTGTCACTTTTAAGTCAATAGGTTCCTGGGGAGGCCTCTGGAGAAAAGCTGCCCAAATGATGAATGGGGATTTGCACCCTCTGAATCGCATCCATGGCTTTTAGTATTCTAGCCATCTTAATTATTTTCTTTCTCTTCTATGTTCATTTATAAATCTCTCAGAAAGAGGTAAAGAGACACTCTCCTTGGTGAACATTTAAAAACATCAAGGAAACTAACATAAAGCAGATACCACTAACTTTTTATTAAGTTGCTGAAAATAAAAGGAACATGTGAAAGGTTTATAGCTTCGTCATCAAGCTACAAGGAAGCATATTGAACTGTAGGCATGATAGTGGCTTGGAATTAATGTGTTCAGCACAATTTTAATAAAACTAAAGGAGAGAAATGAAAATTTGAAAATACTGATTTGTACTTCTCAAAATATTTCCCCATATTTCAGAGAAATTAGTTAGGAAAGAATCCTTATCATCAGTGTTGAAAAGGAGTTCTGCATCTTATAATCAGTTCCATTGTGTTCAGGAGTTACTGTAGACTGAGCTTTTTCAACAACAGGAAAAATTTATCTTAAGTAAAAAAAAAATAATAATAAAATAAAAAGAATTTCCTGATGAACACTTGGAAAACATTAGAATTACAGAAATTCTGACATCCAATTAGGTTGTAAATCCAAACCAGCTTATGTATGTATCAAATACAAAGAAACTGGTCTTAAACAAGATGCACACTGAGCCTGCATCAATAGTGATCACTGAAGGTTGACCTTAAATGCATTGTTGAGGTTTGAAAGATCAGCACATTTTGGTAATCTGTTTATATTTTTTGGGACAAGAATTTGCACTGCCAAATAAATTTCTGGTGCCTGAAAAAATTAAATAAACCTATCTTAGCCTATCTCTTCTACTGTTTGCAACTACAACTCTGAATAAAATACAAAAGCCACTTGTTAAGGACTCTAAAAAGTTAAAAATGGCAGGCACGTTAGTGAGAGCAACCAAAACTTGAAGAATAACCTATAACCAGGTTGAGTTTCTTTTTTTTTCAATCTGTCTTTTGTTTTTTTTTGTTTTGTTTTTTTTGTTTTTGTTTTTTTTGTCTCTCAACTTGTTCTGAAGATACTACCAGTTCCAAATATCAAATTTGGAACTGCACAGCAGGGGTGAGCAGAGAAAATGAGATAAGCTGTCCTGAGAATGGGGATAAGGAGCCCCAGGAAGCCATCACTATGGATCACTATGCGTAGGATCACTATGGTTGTTGTTGATGCTGTTGTTGTTGCTCTCTTTTGGTCCTGTGTCAAAGGCAACCCCAACCATACAGCTGCAATGTGGCAGTGATAGCTGATCTAAAATCCTAAAGGAAAAGCCTATCTTTTTGACAAGAAGAACTAAGAAAAGGGAGCCATAAACTCCAAAGAGTGACAGGGTGGGGACCCCATTATTTTTCTTTTTTTCTGTCACTGTGGTGCCCCAGGGTTGACCCAGTTATGCAGAAATGAGCAAGCAATAAAGCCAGGAGCTAATACTCTGCAAGAAGCTCTATCTTTCTATTCAGAAGATAGGCAAAAGGGATCCCAGGGAGTTACTGAGTACGTGAGAGATTCTATAGAGAAGAGAGCTAGAGGAGAGGTTTCCCTGACTCTATACATGAAATGATACAAGTCCCAGACTCTTCTCTGAAGAACACATGCATGGACTAGACCGAAAGCATAATCTCAAAGGCTGTGAGAGCTGAACTCTAATATAAACTGAGATCCTAATCGTACACTCATCCCTGAGAGATACATGTATGACAGACCTGAAGAAACAGAGCAAAGTCTCTGAAAATTCAACTTACCAGGACTCACAGAAGTTGAGACAGGATCTGCAGTCTGACCTAATTAGGTCAATTAACCAATAAAACAAAGCAAAAGAAAATGTACTTTCTCCAGAAGATTTTCACATGACTCAGAGTACCACAAGATAATATACAAAATGGCTCTGGTACAGTCTAAAATTATTCAAAATACAGAGGGCGAGGTAAGTATGAGCTATTCTCAAGGGAAAAGTTAATCAACAAAAACTCCAAAAGGACCCACATGTTAGAATCATCAAAGACTTTAGAGTAGCTATTATAATCATGTTCCATGAGGTAATGATAATTACCTTAAATTAATGAAAAATTAGTATTTCTCAACAAAGAAATAGATATAATAATAAGAACCAAATGGAAATAATAAAATACCTGAAATTTTGAAAAACATTAGATAAGCACAATAGCATAATGGTGATGACAGAGGAAAGATTCAAAGAAATTGAAGATAGATTAATAGAAATTATCCACTTTTAGAAGATAAAAATATACATTGAACAATATGAACCACAAGGACCTGTGAGACAATATCAAATTTGGATAGATTCACCCATTATATCTTCAAATGTTTTTTTCCTGTCCTAATAATCCAATGACTCAAAAAGTTAGACCTTTTGACATTGTATTTTGATGTGAGTTTTACAATTAGTTTCATGAATCAACAGGACTTTAAATATTTTGTAAATATAAAACTTCACTTGAAGAGTACTATCACGTTTCATAACCCAAGAAATAAGGCTGAATCATTTTAGCAAATAGAATTTTAATGAATAGGTCATAAGCTTGAATCTTGGAGAAAGAAAATGAGTTGAGTTTCTGAAAGTAGCATCTCAGATATCCAGAATAAGACCATTCTAAAATGAATAATAAAACAAACAAACAAAAGAGGAATCTGGATCAAGTAGGGCAAACATTAAATTCATAGTTAATCTTATGTTCACAGGGGGAATTTTCCAGGGATTGACCAAAAAATGCTTAAAAGCAAAATGTGAACTACACTGAATGAATTTGCAAGCGTAGGTTATAATGGAGCTTCTATATTGACAATTAATTATTAACTATTAGTTTCTAACCCAGAGAGAGCTGTAAAGGACAGCATGAACTGGAGAGCTGGACCTGAAAAACCTGCTTAACATTGCTATCCTCAAATAATGAGAAACTAGATTAGAATTTTAAAATCCCATTCATAAACAAGGATAATATAACAAGTATTTTTTTATGTTTCAAACTGAGTTCTCGAGTGGAAAAACAATGTTTACTAAAACCATAAGCACAGGCCTGCCTTTATACAGGATTGAGGTCTAAATTTATACTACTTATATTATTATGGAAATGACAAGCTGATAAATGAAAATAAAAACTGGATCAGTTAGTAACTTTTCTGTGCTATCTGGAATAAACAAAATTAAATCTTAATTGGAGAAACTTAACCTTCAATGAATGCCTTATAAGGATTCTGACATGTAAAGCTCCACCAAGCCTTAGTATAATCCCAAATTATAAAGATATATAAAGAAAAATGTCAGGAGGATTGTCAGCATAAATTAACGAACAAATTTACATGCCAAGACATTTAGAAACTAAAGTAAATAAATTCTTTTTTTAAAAAAGCAAACAATTGCATACTTCATTCTAACAAACACATCTACACCATATTGTACCAATTCTGTAGAACAATGAGGACAAAACAAAGATCTTAAAACAAACTAGCCTAGTGCTGTCAAATCAGATTAATGGGGATGCTTTGTCCTGACTTTCCACACACCAGAACAATTATTTAATGAATTATTATATGACCAACCTAATAAAAAGGATGCAAACAATCATACTAACTAGTCTTCTCCTGTAAACAGAGCCTTAAAGTTCGCTCCTACTGTAAGTGCTGTTCAGAATTTAATGGCTGAAGGACTGGAATATGTAGTTTATCAGGAGATCTATGCCACATATTTCTGCTGTTGGCAGAATCTAATAGAGTAAGAAGATAGAAATTTGTGGAATACTATATGGAAAGCTGCCACGTAATTAACTTACTTCTATCAGTGTAATTGTGCCAAAGGAGTCTTCAGGACCAGACTCTTGGGATGTGGAGAATGCAAAATAATTATTTAATGTTCAGGATCAGCATCATCTTCTTACTCTGAGATGGGTCCATACACACCTAACCCTTCATCCAAAACTGAATTATTATCCAGCATTGATCTTCACAATCACTGTTCCTATCAGCTCATGCTGCCAGAGGCTGTTGTCATTGTCTGTTCATCAAAGCATAAAGACATGCATGGCATCTCCAGGCTTACCAGTTCTGGCACGTTTGGACTTTCTGCTTATATCAAGAAGGGCTTCCAGCTGACCACCAAGGAGCCCAGGCTGTTTAGTTTATGTAAGCATATGTTGGTAAAAAACATAAAAATAATTATGCTGGATCTGAGGTGATATGTTTCTAATATTAGCACCATCAACATCAGACACCTGCCTATGGGCATGTGGTTGCCTGATTTTCTTAAGATGTTTCCAGAAATGACTGATATTTTAGATGAGAAAGTTTTATATTTATTGCACTTGCATATTTAGAAATTTTCTTCTTGGGCTGGTCTGTCTCAAGAGTGTTAAATTAATACCTATTAATGAATTCAAATACTATGACCAGATCAAGTGTACTATATATAACAACAACAACAAAAAGAAAGCAAGTGGTGCATGGAGGAAGGAAAGAAGTAGAAAACAGAGGGAGGGAGAAAGAAAGGGGAAGGGGAAGGAAGCCAGAAAGAAAAGGAGAAAGAACTTCACAAATAAGAATGTCAATTAGACTGACTACAGAATTTCAACAAAACAAAAATATTCTAAAAGAATCGAGAAAAATAACTGAAAATGTATGATTTTCTACCAAAGTAAACTATTATTCAAGGAAGATTTAGAAATAAAGACATTTTCAGATAGCTAAAATTCAGAGAGGTTATTGCTAATCTGAATAAAGGAACTTCTACAGAGAATTCCCAAAGAAGGAAATACAAGGCAGAAAGATAACCTGAATTGGAACAAGAAATGACCCAAAAAAACCTGAAATATACATGAATAAATATATATTTATACTAATTAAATATATATTTTATATTAAATATATATATAAATAAACATTGAACAGTATAAAATAATATATAATATCTACTTTGAGGAGAAATGTGAAAATTAAATATTTTAAATAATATACAATAGGGTAGGTGGTAATCAGAATCAATTATTAGACTCGACACTGTATTATTTCCAAATCAGAAATAAAAAAGGAAAAAAAAAAAAACCTCTGTTAATCAAAAGTAATATACTTAAAAGGAGAAAAGGACAAGTAAAAATAACCCGGGTAAATAAAAATCAGATATGTTATAAAATTATGACAAATATATAGTGCACATGACACAATCAAGTTAATTAAAATCATCTATTAAATGGCAGTATGTATCAGAGTGTATTTGTTTAAAAACACGTTTTTACAGATATATACCTAGAACACAACGGGAAGGAGAGATTAAAAGTTTTGAAGAATATATACTGGGTATATAAAAACCAAACTAAAACTTGGTTGGTTCTATTAATATCAAACAAAATTTTCTGTCACCTCAAATATTAATAGATATAATAAAAGACCACTAAATTATGGAATACTCTGACAACAGAACACCATATAGCAGCAGAAATAAATTAATCAGAGCTAGAAGTTGAATAACAATATACATTGCCGAAGGATTAACATAATTATACCATTTATATGAATGTATAAAACAGTAAAAATAAATTTTTAATTTTATCTAGATAATTAGAGTGTCTTGAAATAAATGTTTAATGTGGTATACTGGGGAGTATCAATAGTAGTTTTAATGATTTCTTTACCTGGGTGGGTACCCAGGTAATTGTTACATTCTTCTCTATGCCTGTTGTATATCAATTACACATCAACACAGGGGAACAATTTAATAATTTAAAGAAACCAATTTAATAGTATTGGGGGTTTCTTTGGCTTATATAAGACTTTTTCTGGGAATGATAATATTACTGGCTTTATGTGATGAAAGAATAAATCATTATCATCATCATAGGGTTGATTTGGAAATAGCATTTTTTCCCCTCAACCACAGCTGGCTGAACCTTGTCTAACTGGTAAATTCCAGGATGTATTGCTGTCCTTTTGAAGAAGTCACATCATTTATTTTCTGCAGACATTAATTTTATTTCCAGTTTTTCTTCTCTAGTAATTGGAGAATCTTGAAGTCTGGTCCATTATTCATCTGGGATTTATAAATCCTTCTACAGCTTGCACCACCTTTCTAAGTTTGAACCTACTTTCGAGGGTATATATCCTTCCTTCCCCCACAACTCTGAAAATATGTAGCTGAAAGAGAGCCAAAATCTTTCTCTCTCAAACTACAAGTCTCAGTTTTATCCACAGTTAAAAGCAGAGAGTTTCTGGTAGCATAGAAACTACAAAAACAGTACATTTTATGTATGTGTATACATATAAATACATATATGGATACTCAAATATGTGCATACATGTATATGTAAAAGTATATGTAAAAACATACATTTTTTATCCTATATATAGTATATATTATATATAAAATGTATGCATATAAATTTATACGTAACATTTTTTACAGTCATGACCTAAGTTTTGTTTTGTTTTAGATTTTATATCCCCTTGGTGGTGATATTATGGTCTGAGTTTGGGGTCCTAGAAAATATATTTCCTTCCTCCCAAGCTGCTTCTGCCCCAGCTCAGCATCCTTTGAAGATGTTTATCTCAACATCACAATGAGTAATGACTATTGTAGACATATCTGTGTGTGTTTACTTGTCTGTGGGCGTGTGTTTCCTTGTTCTTCTTGGCTTCTTTTCATATTAATTGGATTATTTCCTATGGTGAACCTACTGGTACGCCAATTTGTTAGGCCCATGTCCAGGCCCCTGCCTACAGATGTAGGCATATAACTTAGGATAGACCAATAAAAGAACCTCATCATCCTCAGTAATTATTTCAATCAGGGTATGTGACTCAAGCTACTCTGAGTCCTTCTTATGACTTATACGTGAAGTATCAGAATAGAAAGCTTCTCCAGCCCAAGGTATTTAAGTTTGTGTGATACATGGGGACACTGACTACCATCTGGCATGCTAAGAGAAGACAGCCTGTCCAAGGAGATATATATATATATATATATATATATATATATATATATATATATATATATGGTCTAGTTGCCACTAGACCATCTCTCTCTTTCTCTCTCATATAGATATAGATATAGATATAGATATAGATATAGATATAGAGAAGAGAGAGAGAGAAAGAGAGAGAGAATCTACTGGCAACATGTAAGGCCTTGGGCCGAGTAAGCAAGCAGAGACAAGTAAGCCTGGATATACAGATAGATTCTGGGCAATGCCATATGTTCCAAGTTCATCTAACCCAGCTGTGCCCTAGGGCTTTCCAATCATTTGAGATTTGTTTCCCCCCTAAGCTACTTAAAATTGCAAGCTACTTACAATTCCCCACTAAGCTACTTCCCCACTAAGCTACTTGCTATCAAAGTCTCCAGAATAACACTAGTACTTTTTTGTTTTGTTTCTGAACTTTTAATTAAAGTATATATCATACATACAAAAATAATTGAACGTCACAAGTATTTGGTAAGTTTTCACAAAGTAACACTCTCAATATCCAGCACCCAGATTAAGAAATGGAAGACTCCCAGCATCCCTCAAACCTCCTTATTCTCCTTCTAGTCATTGCCCTTTCTAGTAGTTACTACAATGCGCTTTTTAAAAATATTTTATTATAAAAAAATCTCCACATACAGAAATTTTGAAAAACGTTTACAGTGGACACTTAAATAACCACCACCTAGATTCTACAATTAACATTTTACTATAGGTACTTTATCACATAATTAGCTATCTACTTATCTTTCTATTCATCCTTTAATCCACCTTACTTTTTGATGCATTCAAAGTAAGCTGCTGACATCAGGAAGTTTCCTTTCAGGTTCTTCATCATGCATATTTTTAAGTAGACTGAGTATCTTCTGTTTAGGAAAAACATACAATGAAATGCACAGTCCACTCTAGCCAACCCTAGAAGCTCCTCAGAATCAAACATGTTTCTCTTCTGTTTTCATTCATGGTGTCTGAATGGGTTGTCTAAAATTAAAAACATAGAGGGATGGGATGCTGGCTACATTTTTTGCTAGATCATCTAAGCATTTAATGTTGCCATTACATGTAATGATCATATTCCCATTTTTTCCTCTTTGAGTAATCCAGTAAATGTCAAGAATACTTATATTCATTATTTCCCAATGAGGTTTAACTGTGTTAGGTATCAAACAGACCTGGGTCTAACAGTTTTAGGTAGTTCTCTATAGAAAATTCTCTCTGGGTATCTAATACCAAATCCGCAGCAGAGGACCGAAATGCTTAGTGATCAGTCTTCATTCTTCTCATGGCTGTTCTTACTGTTAATGTCAATTTACTCCAAAGATGACCAGGAAAGCAATAGGTCTTTTGAGAAATTCAAAATGCAGTCCTTAGTTCTTGGTATAATATTTTTAAAGGAGTCAGAGAATCAGTATTGCAAACCTTAAATGAGCCTTTGATTTATTGAGTGAATTACTAAATTCAAATTATTCAAGTGTTTATTCTCACCTCAAATTTGGAATAGGTGCAATATGTTTACAACAAGCAGGTTTTGTGTTGATAAATGCAGTACTTTGAACCAAGAAATAACCTATTTCACTTAGGTTGTCAGTAGGATTGTATCAGATGTTTCTATGCTAACACAGATATTCACATCTCATGCTCAAATGCTTTTCCTGGTAAAGATGCTACTGAAGGTAGGGATGCTGTGCTTTTATGTTCTAATAGACCTGGCAGGATTCTTAGAGTATGAAATATGAGTGTGACTTTGAGTGCATATTGTACAGTCGAATCTGTGTTCTGGGCACACCACTGTGCCTCCCTCATCACTTCTTTGATTCCCATGACACCCTCTGTCTCTACCCTACGTGGCTGCTTGAGTCTCCAATATTGAACCTCTTCAAGCCCCATGATGTGTGTTTGCTATGACACACTGCGGAATATGCTTATTTATTTCTGTTTGTGTTCTTGTTTTGCTTATAAACAGTTCTTATTCAAAATAGTGTTCTTAATGGCACTGTGGTCAGTACTTAGGGGCTAACGTGAGACTTCACAAAAAAACTTGGGTATAAAGAAAAATAGTTTTCATGTGAGGAATAAACTGTGAAATTTACTTAAAACTAAAAGAGCCAGGACAATTCAAAGTTGTGGTTTAAAAAAATAGACATTTTAAAGAACAGAAAAATTTGATCATAATATTTTTAAATTCATTCATTCTTTTATTCATTCAGTCAGTCTTCCCTTTTATCAACCAAGAAACACTAATTAAGCACTTTCTATGTGTTCAGTATTTGCTTAGAGTACTGACAGTACAAAAGTGAAAATGATGCAAAGTCCTTGTCCTCATGGAGCCCACAGAGAAAGAGAGAAGCACTGGTATATAAGGCCCAAGAAGAGAACGCATGTGGTGTATTTATGGAGGTTATCAAAAGGCAATGTAATGACAGCATTTCAAGCAACGGAAAATGGAAGGAGATAAAGACAGCAATGGAGAAAGGATTCAACTCTTTCTAGGCCTTATAGGCATAGTGAGCATTTTGATTTGAATATTAAGTATTATAGGAAGCCACTGGGGCAATTTAATCAGGGGAATAGCAAGTTGACCAAGATATTCTTAATGTTGCCTTCAGATTGTCTAAACTTTAGATGGGTTTCTTTCTGCCTTTAGGCCTCTGTCCTCCTTTTTCTTTAAGCATTTACTTTCAAAATCCTGTAATTGTAAATTCTTTCTCTCCCCCATTTGAGATGTAAATCTTTTTTTTTTTTTTAAATATATTTAGGGGTTACAAGTGCAGGTTTCTTACATGCTTATGTTGCACAGTGGTGAAGTTGGGGCTTTTAGTGTACCCATCACCCTATTTAAAAAGCCTCTTGCCTGTGTCACAACCCAAGAAAGCAATTCTGGAGAACCTAGGAACTATCCCTCTGAAATGCAATTAAGGAGGATAGTGCCCTTACCTCTCAGAGTCTGTGGGAGAGTAGAAGCTTAACTGTAGCAAGGTCCTTAGTCCAAATTATAAAACTACCTCCTGCCATGAAGATATAATAAAATTTACTTTTCCTTTAGGTAAAGCCAATTAGTAAGCACAGATGGCTTAAGATCTCCCACCCCAACCCTTAAAAACTCTCCAACTCTTTGTCTTAGTGGAGTTGAACCCAGACTGAGTTCTGATGTCTTACTCCTATTGTAGCAGTCACCTTGAATAAAGTCTGCCTTGCCTGTTTAACTTTGTACAGTGCAGTTTTTACTTTGACAAAATAAATGCCCAATTGTGATAGTGAATGCTGAGGAGACAGCCATTGATGCTATGGGAAACTGTAATAGAAAGATTGCACCTGGTCCAGGTGGTCAAGGCGAAGATTCTCGCAGGAAGCTAGATGTGAGTGTGATAATTAAGTACAGGTGAGTGTGAGGGTGTGGATGGAGTGTTCCCTGCAGAACGTGAAGGCCCTGTGATAGAAGGGAACATGGCCATGAAAGGAAAGGAGAGGTCCACTGAGGCTGGAGCCAGAAGAAGCAAGATAAAGTGGGAGCATCGATTAGGGGCCAGTCCATGCAAAATGTTACAGGCTGTGCTAAATGTCTGATTTATCCCAAAGCAAATGAAGACATCAAAGCGTTTGGGCAGGGGGAAAGGCGGGAATTGAGATGGTTCCATTTGTCTTTGGGTAAAATTAAAATACTCTAGTAGTAGTGTGGGGACTGAATAGAGGGATACGTTATCTGTGAGGGTTCAGTTAGCAAGCCAGTGTGATAATTTAGGTAAGAGAAGATGATAGCTTGATTTGGATACAATAGCCATGAAAGGAGTGAACAGACTTCAGTAATGTATGAGTCAAGTAGACAACTTTGGGATAAACTAGATGGAAGAGAGAGGAGGAGCAACCGATAACCTCAGATTTGCATCGAACATAAATAGAGCTAATCACTAAGAAAGAGAATATGCAACAATTTTGGGCAGGAGGAGATGCTGAGGTGGAGGAGGTACAACACACCCCTCCTTACTGCATGTGATAAGTTCCAAGACCCCCGCTGGATGCCTGAAACCATAATTAGTAAGGAACCCGATTGTCCTAAGTTGGAACACATTTCTGTTCACGTCCTCCACCCAGAAATTTAAAGAAGTCTTTTCCATCTTAGCACTTACTTATCACACACTATGGCTGTAACTTTTGCAGTTTGAAATCTGACAGCAAAAACTAGCTTGCATTTCTTTTTCCGTCTTCATAATTTTATGGATAAAGGGTTATTCTCAACATAGATCTTAGCAGCTTCAGCATACAATTATTTTTTCTTTCCTTATTAACTACATAAACTTTTCACTTAAAAGAAGCACTTTATGGCTTCTCTTCTGCATTTCCAAGTTGGCAGCATCACTACCCTTGCACTTCAGGACCATAATTAAGTAAAATAAGGGTGATTTGAGCACAAGCATTGCAATGCTGAGGTGACTGTCCATCTGATAACCAATAGGGGTACTAAGTGACTAACCAGCTGGTGGAAAGCATGGATACATTGGACAAAGGAATGATTCACAGCCCTGGTGAGAAAAGCAGGATGGTGGTGCACGGTTTAAAACTTATGAGTTTATTTCTGGACTTTTCTGGTTAATATTTTAGGACCCTAGTTGACCATGGGTAAGTGAAACTGTGGAAAGCCAAACCACAGATGAGGAAAGAATAGTATATGTAGAGAGAAAGAATGCAGCAGTGAAAAGGGCATCCATGAGTCCTAAGCACAAGAAGAGGAGAATCAGAAAGGCATGTGTGGAAAAACTTTGCAGTAACTGTCTATGGTCACGGCTGCTTGGCAGGAAAAGCCATGTGGCGAAACCAAATGAAACAAACAAAGAAAAAACCCAGAAGGCACAGTATGTTAGTCTTTCATTCGTTCAACAAAAATGTTTATTGAGTACCAACTGATACCATACTTACTCTCTTTTTGTTCATAATTTTGATTTGTATGTAGTTTTTCAAGAGGCAATAAATAGGCCTGGCTATAGGAAATGAGTTTGCAAGAGTCATTTGGCACTTACATTTTCATTGCAACATAATTAATTTGCATTCTAGTTTCACTTATCAGTATTCTCAGCTTAGAAAATGTGAGTTTACCCCAGATATATGGAGCCACTCTGCATAGGCTATTAGCCTACTGAGCTCTCTGAGCCTCAAAGACTCAGATTAGTAAACACTCAGAGCTTTTTATCACTTGAAAATTTATAGAAAATCCTTCCTCTTGGCCAGATTCACAAAATGTTCACATACACATTAAATGTAATGTCTTGAACGGAAAGCCACATCAACCGAGAAATATAAAACCGTGGTGTCTCTATAAATAGTCTCAAGGAAGCATTTTTGGACCATTCCATATTTGAGTTATTTTTTAAGTGTGAGGCCTAGTTCACCCATCCCATGAATACCATTTAACATTATTCGAATTAACATTCACCCTTTCAGATCTCATACCTACTAACATTTAACAACCTTGTTGATTGGTTAATTCATCTTCCACTAATGCTCCCAGCATGCAGACTTGACAGACTATTACCTTACTTGTTAATGTATTATTTGGTGTTTTAAAGTCAGATGTGATTTGACATAGCATGACCTACAACTAAGTAAACAATTTAAAAGCCATATGCCAACTCACTTTACTATTCTATTGACTTTCAGTTAGTACCTAGTGACATGTAAAAAGAATTTTTAAAAAATAGCCACTGTATCACACTGAGGCACGATGTGGTGTAAAGAACTTAGGAAATATTTCCAAATAAGGCAAAACATAGATTGAATCAGTTCTTTGTATATCTCTGTAAATCTCCCTTGGTTTCTTACATTGCACAGTTATTACTAAGGTTTGGGCAAAATGTTTGTAAAGTATTTATAAATAATTAGCCTAAAAAGGGCCTCAGGAAACACATGAAAATTAATAATAAGGTTATTATTACTGACAGTTGCCCTTGTCATTTTTAGCAATAACACCTTCTGAAGTCTTTTTCAAAAAAATAAACATGTATATGATATTTGGGGCAGATTCAGGTATGCTAGGGCCTGAAGCTTATACAAGTGTGGGTGTTTCCTTGCTTAAAAAAATTCAAATTGCAAAAGTGAAATTAGGTGCATAGTCTTGGAGGGGGCTCATTCTAACTAAGGAGGGCTGAAGCTTAAGCTTCATTAGCTTCACAGTAAACAAACCTCTAACAAAAGTAGACTATAGTTTTTTCCCTTAGGAGCAACATAGAACTGTAGTCCAAGGATGTTCATCCCTCCAGAGATGTCCATACTCCTTCCCATATGCTTTTATTTAAATTTGGAAAATGACAAGAAAATAGGGCACATTTGTCACCTAAAGTACCCCTGCCACATATAAAGATATGCCTCCATATGTATTCTGGGACTTTGGAGATAGATACTTACTCATAAAGGTTGGAGAGAAATTGCAGCTAAATAAATAAATCAAGAGATAAATAAGTAAATAATAATGAGAATTAGAAGTTTAGCCCTGGACAAGTGTTTAGTTTGAGAGAACAGCTTCAAGTGTCAATCCAATTCAATTTAACAAACATTACTTACTTTGAAACAAACAAACCCAACCAAGATCTGGGAAAGATTCACACAGAAAGTGACTTAATTTTGCCATTAGAAAGTGATTTGAAGCCATCTAATTTCTTTTTCACTGTCCATCTTCATTGCGCAAATGAGGCTTTCCCATCCTCTTGGAGGGATGTCTGTTTAACAGCCTCAAAGTGGTCTCTGAAATGCATCATGATAGAGGATTTTTTTTTTTTTTTTTTTTTTTGAAACAGAGTCTCATTCTGTCCCCTAGGTTGGAGTGCAGTGGTGCGATCTCGGCCCACTGCAACCTCTGCCTCCAGGGTTCAGGCCATTCTCCTGCCTCAGCCTCCAGAGTAGCTGGGACTACAGGAACCCGCCACCACACCCGGCTAATTTTTTTTTTTTTGTATTTTTAGTAGAGACGGGGTTTCACCGTGTTAGCCAGGCTGGTCTTGATCTCCTGACCTGGTGATCCGCCCCCCTCGGCCTTCCAAAGTGCTGGGATTATAGGCGTGAGCCACTGCGCCCAGCCGGATCTTTCTTTTTTTTGTAGACTGGCGATCTACAGCTCAAAACTGTGAAATATAGGTATATTGAAAAGATAATAAAACATCCAAAGAATTATTTTTTTTAAAAAAGAAAGCAAAAAAGACAATCCATGAAATGGAGGCTCTGTCCGTATATAAGATTAGGAGACTGAAGTTCAGATGTTCACACTCCTTCAACTCATATATGGTAGACAGCATTTAAACCCAGAGCATGGCCTTTAAACTCTATCCTTCAGTGCAGCTCTGCATCTTCCCTGATTACTTCTCTGTTCCTCTCTCACCCACTGAATATAAATTGTTATGATTTCTTAAATGTATATTGCACAAGATTTTTAGAAAATTATAGTTTGTATGTTAAGATCTTTTTGGAGACACATCTCATTCATATGCAAGGAACTGATTCTGTAAAGCACATGTGAAAAGCAACCTCATTATTTAAAGTCATGTCGTGCAAATTAAAAACCATATATTGAAATTGTTCTTTTTGCAAAAGAGGTAAATTATCTGCAAAGTGTTGTGTGTGCTACCCTCCCACCGGAAAAAGTTGACTATAGAAAAAATAAAAATAAAACTTATGAAACATATTATATCATTTAAATAGTTTAAAGATTATTTGTCACCCTTCACTGATTTAAATGTGACTTTCGACACTTGATCCTTGTGACATATTAGTACATGATCTAGTTTATTAGATTATTTGTAAAGCTGTAATCTTAATATTGATGTTGATCTGATGCAATTTTTCATGAGAAAATGAACCAAAGGTCACTATTATGTTTTACTTAGATTCATGATATGAAATCCTTAATTAGCTTTTACTTTAGCATTATTCTCCTCTCCTTTTTTCTTTTTCACCCAGTCATCCCTTTAACTGATATTTTAATTTTACAAAGAAGGATGGTCTTATTCTTCACTTGACTGTGGATGAAAAGAATCCCTTACTAGAAGTAGGAGAAAATGTTCAAGTCTTTCCTTCAGAAATAGGAGTCATCGGGAGAAGGGGGAAGAAGTACAAATGAAGAGAAAAACCTGTTATATGGAATATTTTATTGAATTTTTAAGATTCCTGGAGGGACTAAAAAATGACCTTGAGTACTGGGCACACCCAATAACAACAAAGAAGAGACATTTTCTAATGAATCAAAGGTCTTTCTAAAAAGAAGCCTGCAGGGAACCAGCAAATAGGCAAGTAGAGAAACAGAAGAGAGGCAGCAGTCTACTGTCATCAAACCAGACACTATGAAGAATTGCCTTTGCTTTGGTAACCGTCTCCATGGGGATACGGCTCAAGAATGTACAATCAATTTTGGTTTTCTCCACAAAGTTTGGAAGAGCAGGAAAATAGATGATGGAGGAAATTATGTAAGTAATGTTAGTAAGTTTTGTGGTAGCTGTTTCTGAGAAATACAAAATTTTCCTATAAGAAAAAATTCTAATCAACCTTGAACATGCTTCTAGACAAAGGAACTCAAAAACTCTCCACATTCAGATGAAATGATTTTAAAAGACTCTGTTCTTTGCCTTCTTAAGGTACTTGCAGAACTCAAATGCTATTATGGATATGTTTCAATTTACTAATCCAGCCATAAGAGCTCACTGGTGGATTTCAATGCAAGAGCGATGGTCCAGACAATTAGTATGGAAGTGTTTGTTTGTTTGTTTGTTTGTTTTTTCCCGAGACAGAGTCTTACTCTGTCGCCCAGGCTGGAGTGCAGTGGTGCAATCTTCGCTCACTGCAAGCTCTGCCTTCTGGCTTCACGCCATTCTCCTGCCTCAGCCTCCCGAGTAGCTAGGACTACAGGTGCCCACCACCACAGCCCAGCTAATTCTTTTGTGCATTTACCAGAGACGGGATTTCACTGTGTTAGCAAGGATGGTCTCAATCTCCTGACCTCATGATCTGCCCGCCTCGGCCTTGAGCCACCACGCCTGGCAGGAAGTTTTTTTTTTTTTTTTTTTTTTAAATGAATTACCCAGTTGAATACCCAAAGCCTCATTATGTTTATTAAATTCTCTGCTTAGTCTAGCAGTTAGGAAGCTTTTTATTCTGAGTCATAAATGCGGTATACTAAAAGTCATTATTTTGGATTTCAATTTTGAAAAATAATTTTGAAAGGGGTTATACAGAATTTCATTTACAGTATCAATAAACAAAAATGTAGTAAGCAAATAAATAGTAAAATAGGTTGTTAGGAAATAAATTTTCAATCACTCTCAAATAATTTGTCATTGCCCACCTTCTTGCAAAGGCAATCATATGATAATGAAAAATTATCCTTAATTTTCATTTTAAAAATTCTCCAAGATATTCTACCAAAGAAGATTTGGGGCCAGCATCATCCTGATACCAAAACCTAGCAGAGAGACAACAAAAAAAGAAAATTTCAGGCCAATATCCCTGATGAACATTGATGCGAAAATCCTCAGTAAAATACTGGCAAACCAAATCCAGCAACACATCAAAAAGCTTATCCACCACCATCAAGTCTGCTTCATCCCTGGGATGCAAGGCTAGTTCAACATACACAAATCAATCAACATAATCTATCACATAAACAGAACCAATGAAAAAAACTACATGATTATCTCAATAGATGCAGAAAAGGCCTTTGCTAAAATTCAACACCCCTTCATGCTAAAAAGTCTCAATAAACTAGGTATTGATGGAACGTATCTCAAAATAATAAGAGCTACTTATGACAAACCCACAGCCAATATCATACTGAATGGGCAAAAACTGGAAGCACTCCCTTTGAAAACCAGCACAAGATAAGGATGCCCTCTCTCACCACTCCTGTTCAACATGGTATTGGAAGTTCTGGCAAGGGCAATCAGGCAAGAGAAAGAAATAAAGTGTATTCAAATAGGAAGAGAGGAAATCAAATTGTCTCTGTTTGCAGATGACATTACTGTATATTTAGAAAACCCCACTGTCTCAGCCCGAAATCTCCTTAAGCTGATAAGCAACTTCAGCAAATTCTTAGGATGCAAAAATCAATGTGCAAAAATCACAAGCATTCCTATAAATCAATAATAGGCAGACAGAACCTAATCATGAGTGAACTCCTATTCACAATTGCTACAAAGATAATAAAATACCTAAGAATACAACTTACAAGGAATGTGGAGGACCTCTTCAAGGAGAACTACAAACCACTGCTCAAGGAAATAAGAGAGGACACAAACAAATGGAAAAACATTCCATGCTCATGGATAGGAAGAATCAATATTGTGAAAATGTCCATACTGCCCAAAGTAATTTATAGATTCAATGCTATCCCCATCAAGCTACCATTGACTTTCTTCACAGAATTAGAAAAAACTACTTTAAATTTCATATGGAACCACAAAAGAAAAAAAATACCCATGTAGCCAAGACAATCCTAAGCAAAAAGAACAAAGCTGGAGGCATCATGCTATCTGGCTTCAAATTATACTACAAGGCTACCGTAACCAAAACAGCATGGTACTGGTATTTGACTTCCGATTCTTCATTTACAATAAATGTGAATACTGTAACATTCAGCTGTTAAAAACATCCAATTTTTTTTTCCCAAAAATGCCACTATAACATTTTTTCTTTGCCTGTTTGTATGTTCTTTTTTTTTTTTTTTTTAAAAAAAAAAACCTGTAATCAGCCCCCACTAACAATTCTTGTTTTTCATTTAGTTCAGCATACCTTTCCCTGACCTTTTTTTTTCTAATACTGCCGTGGAGAAGACTGTCGTGGAGAAGAGTTTTGACCTCTCTTAACCGTTTCTTGGCCTCTTTGTGTCTTTTATCCTGATGGTTGCCATTATTCCCTGGTGGTGCCTGGGGAGTATTTCATGAGACATTTTTTAATCTCCATTTGTCGCCAAAACCAGTAAACTCATTTCTCAAAGCCTGTCCTTGCTGCTAGGATTTTTACACAGGTAAAAATCCAAGTCCCCCAATACATAAACAAGGTTACTATTTATTTCACTGAATCAACTCTATATGTTAACTGGGTTAAAAAATTAGAAGCTTTCAAAATATTCTGATTGATATTTTCAAGTATCAAGGTACTGAAAAACCATGGAACTCATAGTTTTGGTTAGGTAATCCTTGAAATCACCACCAAATTACTATGGATGTGATGGTTTGTTTTGCTAAGAACATGGAGAAAACCTGTTGCTTTTTCTAAGTGGAGAAACTATTTTCACAAATTCTTCCAATAATTCTTCCCCCCATCATTCACTTTGCATGGATTATCAGGCGTTTTCTACTTGTGAAAGTTTTAAGAAATAGAACACTGAAGGGAGCCAGGCAGAATTGTGTTGTTTTCCTTCAAATTCGTGCCACTTTATAACTTCAGTATTACAATTAACTGATTTCATAAGCTGACAAGATAATACTTAGCAAAGGAGATGATTGTCCACCTAACAAAATGAATTTTGAAGTCATTTTCAAGCATCAAATGTTAGCAATGTAAAACCACCAGTGTCTTAACCTCTCTAAGTGGTCTTTCATCTGTAAAATGCAGGTAACACATTTTATTTCACACAATTGTTCTCAGGAAAGTGCATACCACAGTACTTGGAATAGAAATATTTAATGTACATTGCTTCTATTCTCTTCTTTCTCCTTAACATGCATAGGCATGTGCTTGTACACACAAACACACACACAAGAGCAGAAAAGTGTCTCTGTCTGTATTTACTTAAAGATGTTTAATGTAGATTTAATGCCTTTTCTTACGTCAATTCATTTTAATATGTACTAATGAGAATTTTACCGTGCTTTCCATGAATTTTGAAGGAACAATACGTACACACTATATTGCTATTTTTGCCGATATATTCTTAATGTCAAAAGAGTTCTTCATTTTAGTCCATGTTTAAAAGTATGCTTGTGTTCATGTAACCACAGCACCTCAGTGTGTGCAGGTATAGTTGTGTGGCTATGTAAGGGCAGATGTCATTTCTCTCACACTCCAAGACAGTGTATCTATTTGTATCTTTTTGAGAAACTGAACGCACTGTCACACTGTTAATACCTAATACCTGTGGGGGCAGAGACTTTGTCTTGGCACACTGATTGGCTTAATTATCTTGAGTTCATATTGCTAATTTTTATTTTAAGAATAACACATAATAGGTTCTTAAGAATTATTTATAAAGGTGAAAGGAATATAGGACTGAATGAAGAAAGCAAAATGCCCTATATCTAATATAGGATATGCAGCTTTTGACAATTAGGAATATATTATCACTTAATGAATGGCTCTTAATGTTTAAGGATTTTCAAGCCTGATCTGGGCTTACAACATGCATGTGCATGACACACACATGCACACACATGCACAGGCACATGAGTGTATACATACACACACATACATACACACATGCGCCACTTCACTGTCTCACTAGTCCACTGCTAACTTGAGGGTGTAGGTATTTATGATTTACTTTGAGTCCATTCAGCTGACTTGTTTACTTTTTGTATTGATTGTTACATCTCTGCCTTGCCATAATGTTGACACTTCTGCAGCAATGGCAAAATCAGAGCAGATGAGTAGGTTGGACTTCAATTTTCTGGTGATTAACTTTCCTCTGTGCAATTTGAGTTGATATAGACTTTTTTCACTGGTCAGAGAATTGCAAGCTGTTAAAATTGTCACCGTTGTTCAGTTTTTATCTCATCTACATACATATATTATTATCATTAATAATAGCATCAGCATATGAAGACTTTGGAAATCAAAGACCTCCAGAGCTTGTGGCTGATCAGGTCATGAGGTCTCATAAGCAGCTGAATCTGAAAATCATTATTTCCTTGTTTCCTGTATAAAGGATTATAGGCCCATAGATCCTCTTTGAGTTTTTCTCTCTCTAGTAGACCTCTGAAAGTTTACAAGTCTAAATAGCAACTCAGGTGCATTTTCCCAGAATGATTCCTGGTATTTCTGGACCTTTGCTGTTTCTATGCTACCCTCTACTCTTTAGATCCAGCCTGGTCGAGCAGCGCTCAGCCCCTTTAGCCGCTGGACCACTGCAGGTGTTTCTTGTAATTCTCCAATCTCATGCCATTGGGCCACCTCTTCTCTTGGGCTTTCTCTTCTCACTTCTCCTTTGTCTTTTTTGTCTTCCCTTAATGCTGATTTCTTAGCCATCAGTGCTATATAGCTACCGTATTTTTTGCCTTTGCTGCTAAACATGCAAGTCACCCTCTTCCAAATAATTTTTCAAGATATTTTAATAAAATGAAAACAAAAACTTGTAACTCCCTTCACCAGTAAAGAGAAACCTAGCTCCTATCATCCTCAATATAGTCAATTCATTTGCTTTTACAAATTATACATAAAATGTATTTTCAGAATTATTAACCCATACCATTAAGGAAATACATATTCTACCTAGAGTTCAGCACATGTTTACATTGTTCTCCACTTTTAGATTGAGTATATATACTCGAAATGAGTGATTTCAAAAAATATTTTGGCTTTTTTTTCCCCTTCCATTTCACTATGGTTACATTATCAATTTAAAATCTGTTCAGGTCCACTTGTTTTTGTTTGCATTTCATTATGGATTATTTGGAGGGGAAGAGATTATTTATTTCCTCATCATGTTGACTTTCTTATCTTCTTTAAAGTATGTAGACTGTCCCATGGTTCCCAACATAAAATCTATAAAATAGTTCAGAATAAAACTTGCCACTCTACCACCAATCGATTCCATCCCATTCATATCACTCTTGTCATTAATTAGCCATACTATTTTCTGCTTTATTCATTCTATTTCTTTTTACATTAGATAAGTGGATGCATGAGTATCTTCTTATTTCCTCCTTTTATTTCTTTTACAAAAGTAGGCATAATATGTAAACAGTTTTATTTTAAAAAATTATTTAGCAGTATAACCTGTATATTTTTATACAGTATATTATTTAGCAGTATATTCCTTATTTCATAGAGCTCTTTCTCAGTCTTTTCCATAGCTTCATAGGACTCTATTGCATCTTTTGTAATTCAGCTCATCTCCCAAGTATGAGCTTTTAGGTCATTCCTATTTTGCAAATATAAATAAACTATAATAAATTATCTTGTGCAAATGTATTTTTTATAGTCAAGGTGAATCTTTAGAGTAAATCTCTAGACAAGATATTTGTGGATCAAAAGATATGTCAAATTCCCCTCCATAAATGGACCATGTTGCATTTTCAGCAATAACACGTAAAAGGTTCCCTTTCCTCCATAGCTTCACTAGCAGAGCATATATTCAATTTTGTTTTTCTTTTCTTTTCTTTTTGCTTTTTGTCAGTCATGGTGGGAAAACTCTGGAACTCAGCATGATTTTGTTCGTATTCATCTTATTCTGAGTGGAGATGAATATAGTTTCATATGTTCATGGGCAATGTTAATAATTTTTTCTTATAATTGCATGATAATGCCATTTGTCCACTGTTTTTTCCTATAGGACATCTGTGCTTTTCCATTCAATTCTCAAATCCTCACAAACATACCCAGAAATAACTTATATCAGCTCTTTGCCACCTCTAAGCCCAGTTAGGTTGACACATAAAATCAACCATCACACTTATTTCTTATATCACTTCAATTTTCTAAATTCTTTTAGCATTAGTACATATTAATACTCAATCTAATGACACTGGAAATTAAAAGTTTGTTTACACACATTCAATTCAAGCTAATAAACATAATTCAAATAGTAAATTGGTGAGGAACATATCAAAAAGTCTAAAGAATATAGAAGGAAATGTATCTGGGGAATTTACCCTACACTCGTAACAATCTAGAAATATATTTTATAGCACATCTATATAATTACACTTCACAGCTATTTTATTTTTGGCCAGTGTTCAGGTAATAAAGACTTTTTGCTTTTTACGGGTCCAGAAACCCATTTTCAAAATGGAATCGATTCTTTCAAATGAAGAATTCTTTTAAAATGAAGTAGCAAAAAAGTGTAAAAATTTGGAACACAGAAAACAAACTCATAAAGTCTTATTTTATTTAGAAAGCTCTACACATTATTTTCAATGTCTCTTTCTTTCCTATAAATAAAAGAAAATACTTTACAATACTCAATTTGAGGCAATGTACTAAGTGGCCAAGTGTCACAGACAATACTCTACATCATAAACAAAAGTGCACAGTAATTGTCCTTGGAAGTTGGAAGTGAAAATGCATCATAACAAAGAGAAATTCATTATCCTTTCCACAGGCTTGATAATATGAATGTGTCTCAATTGTGTTTAAAGCATAAGTAAAGTACAATTCTACAGGGTTAACATCCTTAAGTTTGACTAAATGATTTAGGAAATAAAACAGCTTGAGTGTAATTAAGCAATTGGTTTGAATTACACGATGTAATATGACAGGTTTTTTAAAAATTTTTGGCTAATAGTTTGTTTGGATATGATAGAAAAACAAGTCCTAGTAAAAAACAAAAATACAATGAGTAAGATAAAAGCAAAAATAAAAAAGGAAGAACAAATAGAGGATGATATTATCAGATATATATGATGTATTATTCAGATATCACACATATGTAGTTTCCCTTTTCAATTATTTGAGGATGCACAATAATTTAATCCTATTGACGCAATCCTAACTGCTACTAATATTATATAATATATTTTCCCTTTTTTATTATCTCACATAATTAATTATTCATGTTTTCCAGTCTTCAAATTTAGTAAGTTCACTATTAAGGTTAAAAAAAATAACTAAAGATAATCATGTTAACTCAACATATGGAAGCAAGTACTTGAAAGTGTCTCTACCAAGGCTTGGAAAATGAATATTTCCTTACTTTCCTGATGGGAGGAAGCCCTTGTCAATAAACTTCAAACAATGTGATGCTGTTTGAGAAAACTGGTCATTAATATATGCTATAGTTAGTATATTAAATCTCATTCATATAGAGCCACCAAAATGATAGTGCAAGTACTGTAAAAATAACCACTGATGAAACATGTTGTCATAGACTGTGCTTCAGATCACTGGCTTGATGGCATTTTGAAAAGACCTAAGTCATCTGGTGAGAAAGTTTCATTGAGGTCTCATTTTCCATAATAATTTGGTACAGAGTTACTGAGTTCATTTTTCTCCTCTGTCTTCAATCCCCTCCCTTTCTTTCTGTGTGTTCTGTTCTCTAACAGAGTACTAGAGACCCCAAAAGATAGACCACAGGGATTGCAGAGGGAAACTTTTGTCCGATGGTGGACTTTTGATTGAATTTAGAAATGAAATATTAATTAAAATGTTGAGAAAGTTTTCTCTTTACATTGACATTGAAATTTTAAAAACAATTTATTCTGAAGCTACTAGGAATCACATTACATTGTATTACAGGTGTTGCCTTTTATAAAATTGTTAAATTTTGTTTTAATTCTGGTATTATACAGTAAAGTACAACAGATATCATGACTCATTGATATAGCTGGATCCCTCAGTGAGGGGCTCATTAGGTAAGTTAACATACCATATAACCCATAGAATAGCTTTTACATGTATTCCTCTGTGAACGAATTATACCTTCTTTTTTATAAAATGTGTGAATATAGAATGTGATAACTCACTGTGAATTATTATACATTGTATTCCATATTCTGTTGGCCTCAGGCAAACTAGGTGATTTCAATTTCTGTTTTATTCCTCTCTATACTAATGTGAAAATAATGATACTTCATATGGGTATTGCTGAGGTTTAGTTAAAATTTATGTAGAGTTTTATATCCAAGCCTATAAAATTATTCATGGCAGTCCTGATTGTTTCTATTACTGATGTGTTATTCCAATAGGTAAAGAGAATTGAGAGATCATAGTTCGCACACAAAACTGAGTTTTTAGGGAAAACAATTTTGAACCTGAAATTAGAAGTCTGAATTTGAATCTTTGTAACCTTGGGCAAGCCATGGAATCCCCCTAAGTATGTTTTGACACTTAACCTGCAACCTCAATTTTTCTTTTGTAAAGCGGATAAAATAATATAAACTTCACAGGCCTTCTGTAAATTAAAAATGTGGCAGTTTGTGAATTAAATATTTTGAGGAGCTATTAAGAGGTTGGAACAATGGGAGCTCTCAAAAGTGAAGAATATGAAGGAGTCCAATCCAAGAGAGGATGGTGTGATGAGTTGGCAGGGATGCATCTAAATGCTCTCAAGAGAATTTATTCTATAATCAATAATCTCATTCACAAGAAAATGATAAAAGTTGAGAGTGTAGGCTGCTGTCATGACCTACAGACACTGCCTAAATCCTTGCAACTCAAAGTGCAGTCTTTGGACCAGTATTCTCAGCACTAACTGGAGGCTCATTAGAAATCTCAGGCCCCATCCCAGACATACTGAGTCAGAATCTGCATTCTAACAAGATGCCCAAGAGACTCATATATACAATAAAGTTTTAGGAGGGCAAGACTTGACCACATGATGCAGCCTGGGAATATCGGCCCTTGACAAACCCCTTGCAATTAATAACAACCAAATATATGTAGGAGGATCGGGACAATGTGACCTGGCAGTGTTTTAGAATTTTATTATCCCTTCACATGTCCTTAGATTCTCCTATTAAATCTCCCCAAGCACAAGCCCATCTACTTGCCCCTATACCTAGTGATGAGTGTATCTGGATAATAGTCACTTTTAGGATTTGGGTTATTTGCTAAAACAGGGATCTTATATGAGACTTACAACTGGTCCTATTGCCTTTTTTTTTTTTTTTAAATCTTATACAGAAAGGATAGGCACCTCCTTCATTGCTTTACAATTACCCAGAAAAGTCATTTAAAGAGTCCAGAGAGTGGCATTGGAGATCCCTGCTCAACTAGGGCATATTTTCAGAGCATCAGTGGCTTATAAAATACATATCCCAAGACCCCAAACCCTCAAAGATTGATTCTCCAGGAATCTACATTTTAACAATGGACTACAGTTTGTCCTTTATAGATAAGTTCACCATGCCCATCTTTATTCAAACCTGTAACTTTGTCTACTGATTGAATAGATAGTTCAATGAACATCCTCTTTCAATGTTTATCAGAAATTGACCTCACTATATGCATTCGTCAGGGACTACTGTTTAGGGCAGTGTTTCTCACTGAGGTCCACTTACATCAGAAATACCTGGTGCATTTGCTAAATTTCAACTTGCTTAGCCATACCCAAGAAACCACAATCACTGGATGCATTTTGCATTATTTCTATTTCCCCAGGAATATCTAACACATAGCCAAGTTTGGAACTATTTCTCTAGAATATTAGTTCTTAACTCTAGTTGCATATAAGAATAACTTAAAGACCTTTTCAAGTATATTCTTACTGGATCCCAAACCCAGTCCTTCTGATTTATTTGACCTAAGCAGTGGGAATGGGCAGCCATTCATATTAAATATTCTAACCTGTGTTCTAGCTAATACGGCCTGCAATTGGTGGTCAAAAACTTAGCTTCCTTTCTTCAGAAATATTCAGGTCAACATTGGTTCTCTGCTATCCTGGTTAACAGTACATTCTACACCTGAAACGCTTTTCTGATGTTTCCAACTCCCCCATCCCTTTGCAGGCTAAATAAATTCTAAAATAATTTAGTAATGGCAAATCAGTGAAGAAATGTCCATCTTCAAATTAGAGAAAAAATTCCCAAGTATATTCATTCTTACAACCTTGCTTTTGGATTCATTATCCTTAGCCACTTTTCCTTGGCTTCATATGACTATTAATTGTATTTTATTTTGGAGATATGGAACATATTCCAAGCAGAGGAAGACGCAATCTTCAGCAAAATGTCATAAGTCACTTCTTTTAATTTATAAAGGTCATGGATAATAGTAGGAAGATGTGAGATTCTTATTCTGTTTTCCTCCTAGTCATTTTAGCAATCATATAATGTAGCTTCTCTGTCAAAAGAAAACAGGTAGAATTTGTCATTATAATTAGACATTATAATTAGTACATTTTGTTGGTTAACTCATATTAAAAATCTGTGTATAAATTACAAAGACTGTAAATAAAGCACAGGCCCTACTGGAGGTTGACACTAAAGGAAACTCTGTAGTTTATCCTTTTATAAGTTAAAAGGAAATTGGCTCCTATTTTTTCAAATATAAGTTTTAGTATATTGTGTTGGTTTATAAAGAAAGATGTTCATGTACTTAGCCCCAATAATTTTAAATAATGTATCAGCCAACAGGGATCTTAAAATACTCTAACATTAGGTATATCTCCCAATGCTATCCCTCCCCCCTCCCCCCACCCCACAACAGTCCCCGGAGTGTGATGTTCCCCTTCCTGTGTCCATGTGTTCTCATTGTTCAATTCCCACCTATGAGTGAGAATATGCGGTGTTTGGTTTTTAGATGACGAGTTGGTGGGTGCAGCGCACCAGCATGGCACATGTATACATATGTAACTTACCTGCACATTGCGCACATGTACCATAAAACCTAAAGTATAATAATAATAATAATAATAATAATAAAAGAAAGAAAAAAAAATACTCTAACATTCATTTACTTGTTTACTTGTGAGAAAACAAATTTCCTACCTTTTTTAACCTTTGTAGTTAAAGGCATATTCAAATTAGAATTCAAATGTCTTGAATTCTAATCAGTATTCTTCCCTCCCCGATACCTCAGTTTGTCTTTGAAAGCATAAACGGAATGAAGTATAGGAATTTGAACACTGAGATTCATAACATGAAATTAGGTTTTTTAAAGGTATGATGGATTTTTAAGGTGCAAAAGATCACTAATGGATGAGCATTTAAACATGTAAATTGGATGTAATAATACTTTTTATTTAAGAGTTGAAAAGTCCTGTGCTTTTAATGTTAATAGTTTTCAAACATCTACTAATAGGTAGGCCAATTAATTTGGAATACTTAGCAGCATTATTTGAATAATGTGGAAGTTGGATGTGCTTTTTTATATTTTCTGCCTTTTTCATTCTGAGAAATTGTCTAAGTGATAGTTTGCATCTAGTAACTGTTTCTTGCCACATTTGTTAGTGCAGTTTGTAAACAGAACATGAAGACAAGTTCAACTTATAAAATGAAGCCTATGGTCCATACTATACACAAGGTTAGTTAGAACACAACTGGATAGGGGCTTGGCAAATTACCTAAGCTTTTTTTGTCCTCATTTCCTAATTTGTAAAATGGGGCTTATAATAGCTGCTCCATTATGTGTGTTGTTGGGATTTTATTAGCTACTTCCTAAACGCCCCAAAAGAGGATGGAGCACACAAGAGGTTAGGTTTTTCAGACATGTTTGATTTCCCCTTTCTCCTCCCATTTCTTTTTAAAGAGATAATTTGGGTAATGTTTCAATATTTACATTTTTAAAATCCCTTTCAAATTATCAAGGGCAATTTTCCAGGTAATTGCTTTTGAAATGGTTTCTGAAGAAAAAAAAGAAAGCATCTTGACTAGTCTGGGCAGGGAAGAATTAAATGGTCATTAACGTAAAATAATTATACTATAGGATGAGGCAGTTATATTTTATTCCATAAACAATGTTATCAACAATAACAATTTAATCCTGACATTCTATATTTAAATAAATAAAACTTTATTTGAAGTAAATAAAAAATTTCTAAGGAAGGATTAAGTGCTGTCTCATGGACGTTGTGATATATTGGACAAGAGAACTGAGAATCTGATTCAGAATACTGGGTGTGAAAGGTGGGATAATATGGATGTATGTGGACCAAATGTCATCAAAGCAGATCAAAACTCAAAAAGATGGGAATGTATTCAGAAACATGGTTACTCTAAAGCCAATTACTATACTGCAAAATATAAAAATAATTGCCTCATTGATCTTAGCGGATTTTTGGTCTACCTTTGTGACATTGCAGGTTTAACTTTTTTTTTTTCGTTACTTGTGAGGAACACATTCAGCTAATGAGTAAACCTAGCAACCTGCCCAGCAAAATGAAATGCCACATACCGTTTTTTGCTCTATATGCATTATTTCATATGCAATAGGGGTTGCAACTTTACAATAAAATAAAAATAATATTTTATATTTTAAAAAGCACACCCAAAAGAAATACAACTGGCATTGATTCTGAGAGTAAAATAAAACCAAGAACTCTAAAAAATGTAACCAGTAAAAAAAATTTAACTCTAAAAAATCCATGTCTAATGGCAAGTGTTCACTAATTTAGAGATTTGCAACCACAGCCCTTGTTTATGTCAAAAGTATAATATTGGAGAAAGTATGAGGGAGGTTGTTACAATGGCCAAAGTGCCCTTCCCTCCTCCTTTGAGAACATCAGAAAAGGGAGACATAACAGGGCACTAACTCAAGGAGAAGGCATTGTGGCTGACATTGTACAAATCTGGCTGAGTAACAGAGCTTTGTACGTTTGTAGGAATATAGTTCCTAGACAATGTATGAGCAATTAGTTCCTAGATAATTTTGGTTACATTACAAGTCAAATATAGTCCCTTTATTTTGTTTTGAAATGAAGTTTTAAATGCGCTGTCTTGGGAAACAAGGCATATGTTAACTTTACAAATAGCGAGCCTCTTTTTTATGTTGCTTCACATTTGATTGAACTGAATTAGATAGAACCATTTTTTAAATTAATTTAATCCAGGTGGACTTACCCTGAGATTGAGTTTAACTGAGATCAGGATGAGGGAAATATGAGGAGAGAAAATGCATTTTTTGAATCTACATTCATGCAAATTCCTACTTGACGATAGCCACATAGATGATCAGTTGTCTTGTGGGATTATATCTGGAAGATCCTCTTCAATACAAGTAGCTACCAGAAAGCTTCCCTTCTCTATTTTGAGTCGGAAACATTTTTCCTTGTGTTATGATCAGCTAAGAATGGCCAAGAATAAAAGACACCTCCTAACTCTCACTGTGTGTTCCTTTATGTATATGTGTGCCTGTGTGTGTGCCTGTGTGTTACACACACAGGCACACACACAGATTTTTAAGAAAAAATGGAATGATTTCCCAGCTATTGACCCTATAATAAATTTTAGTTATGGCTGATTTAATGACAAACATTTCAAAACGCAGAGGTTTTTTTTAAGATGAAAGGTATTTATTTCATTTTATTTTTAACTTGTGTTTTATTAATGGAGTACAAGTGTAATTTCGCTACATTGATATATTGCATTTTGATGAAGCCAGGGCCTTCAGTATATTTGTCACTGGAGCAACATACATTGTACCCACCGAGCAACCTCTCATTATCCACCCTCCCAACTCCCAACTTCTCCAAGTCCCTGTTGTCTATGATTCCATACTCTGCTTCCATGTGTACACATTATTTAGTTCCCACTTATTAGTGAGAACATGTAGTATTTGTCTTTCTGTGTCTGAGTTGTTTCACTTAAGATAATGGCTCCCAGTTCCATCCATGTTGCTGCAAAAGACGTGATTTTGTTATTTTTATGGTTGAATAGTATTCCATTGTGTATAGATACCATATTTTCCTTATCCAATTTTCCTTTGATAGATGTTTAAGTCAATTCCATATTTTTGATATTGTGAACAGTGCTATGATACACACAAGTGGAAGTAACTATTTGATATAAAGATTTCTTTTCCTTTGGGTAGATACCCAGTAGTGGGACTGCCAAATCATGTAGTAGATCTATTTTTAGTTATTTGAGAAATCTTCATACTGTTTTCCAGAGAGTTTACATTCCCACCAACAGTGTATAAGTTCCCTTTTCTCTGTATTCTCTCT